>NC_140181.1:52387047-52987047 GCF_963971535.1 Notolepis coatsorum
ACATTTCCTTTTTTTTTTTTTTTTTTTTTTACTTCATTTTTTAGCGTTTATCGCTTTTCTGGTCAAGCATGACCGACAGATGCAGGGTGAAACGGGAGGGAGAACAGGGGAAGACATTCGGCAAATGACGGCGGGTCCGGGAATCAAACTCGGAGTCAACCAGATCCGTGACGCAGCACGGTATTCCCCGACGCTTTCGCGTCGAGGTACATGGTGAGCTACTGGAGCTCCCCTGGTACATTTCCGTTTTATACCGTTTTGAATACGAGTATAGTTTTGGAAATTTCTAGGAAAAATAAAGATTCCACAGGAATCGCCCTTTACTGGAATACACACAACACGTTGTCATTTTCCGGCTGATTTATTAATCGTTTTCAAATAAATGCT
Organism: Notolepis coatsorum; assembly: GCF_963971535.1. Taxonomy (NCBI): domain Eukaryota; kingdom Metazoa; phylum Chordata; class Actinopteri; order Aulopiformes; family Paralepididae; genus Notolepis; species Notolepis coatsorum. The sequence continues at coordinate 52,387,435 of NC_140181.1, forward strand.
AGATTATCGATAGTATATGTGTACTTATGCACGCTAGAGAAGTGGGCTGAAAAATCTATTATCTATGACCTGGTCAGCGCTAACGTCATATACACACACACACACATAGGGGACACGTTGTGAAATATGTGAAAAAAACATCTGATTACCCCAAAACTGGTAAAATAAAGTCCTTACCTCACATCAGATGTTCTGCAAAATGATTATTCCAATTCCTGATCGCCATTCCAAATATCGATCGCGTTTATTGATCCAATGATCCAACCTCGAAACACATAATCCACGCTGCTCTGAGGGTCCCCAATGAATGCAATAGTCTCGGGTTACATTGCCTGAGAAGTAAAATGTGGAATCCGGAGTAATTTTTTCACATGCATTTTCATTGAGTCCATTCCAATGGGTGCAATACCATCCGGGAGACGATAGGGGGCAGTATTTGCCCTTTTCGAGCTCATAGACAGTCCCAATGATAACGTGAGGCTGGATTGATGAAAAATGTATGGATATCACTAATAAAAGAAATAACGATTAAATAACGAGATTTCTCGTCATTGGCACTCAACGCATGGCGGCCAACAACAAGATTTATCGTCGTTGGCACTCAATGTGTTAATTTAGAGTACTTTATTATCTAAAGATGGTGAGTTATAGTATTGTGTTAATTCGAAGTTAAAGACAGTAGAGGTTGAGTACTTTATTATCTAAAGATGGTAAATTAGAGTGATCATGTTCATTCATAGTTAACCTGTTAAGCCCTAGCCATATTTTCAGAAAATCCGCCTAAAAGTACATACCCAAGTAAATGTTTTTTTCAAAGATTGCTCCACTTCTACAAGCCAATTTGCATGTTCTTGGTATCTAGGGACATTTATGGACCTCAGGGAATGTATTCCCAGTATTACCAATCAGAAATATTGTGTCCGTTACTAGGCTTGAGTAAATTGTGATGAAACATGCAAAAAATGACCAGACATGAAAAACTGCCACTGAGCTTGTTCAATACCTTCTTGAGATCACATGTACAAAGAATCCAAGGAAATTAATAAAGTGAAGATGATTAAACAGAAGATTTTGTAGATACAGTACTGAATTCTGCCATTTAAATATTATTATAGAATATAGAATAGCAGGCCTATACATTACCTTATTATAGCCATGTTGCACATCTATGGATCGGGCCAAATCTACTGGTTCCAATGACAGAGTTCAATTTGGATTTAGTATCACCAGGCGTGCAGGCTTCCTCTCAACTTCACAAAGACCAAGGAAATTATTATCGATTTGTGTTCCCAGTTTCGGAAATATTGTGTCTGCTTGAGTAAATTGTAATGAATCAAAGGATTTTTTTTTCATCTTTGATGGTGAATAAGACCATGCTAACATTGACTAAAAGTGAAAAGATGCCACTGAGCTCATTCAGCACCTTCTTGAGATCAAAATCTAAGCAAATGAACAAAGGACAGATTTACAGGTTTTTTTGTAGATACAGTACTGAATTTTGCCATCCGGACACATTCAATATGAAATATGAATATAGAATATCAGGCCTATAAATTACCTTATTATGACCATACAATCATGTCATACATCTAAGGATCGGCCCAAATCTCCTCTTTCCAATGCCAGAGTTAAATCTGGATTTAGTACCACCAGGTGCCCGATATAGGGCAGCGAAGACTGTGAATGAAATCTACTGTAAGTAAAGTTACTTTTGTATAATGTCCATAGCTCCACCATTTTTTACCGGATTGAGACGCGTTCTTTTGCCAGACGTTCACAGAAAGGTATTTTATGGCAATAACGTTGAGGTTTGTTCGACCCGTGAGATATAATCACGTCAATATTTTTTTTCCCACGTCAAGCGGCTGCAGCTTTGACTGTGGCTGGTGTGAGCTGGGTAGTGTAGTTTTATAAAATGTCTACGTCCATCGAAAGCCCTAGTTCTCCTCTTTCTAAGGACTACAACGTAGTCACGTCTAAGCTCATATTTAGCTAATAACAAACGTAGTGCTGAAAATATATACACTTTGACTGCTGTTATGATAGGCTTAGGGTCTTTATTCTTGGCTACATTTGAAAAAGAAACACAACATCACTTAATACGGACTGTGTTGATCTATTTGTGATGTGAAATAAACCTCTTTAGCCCGAGCGGTCCATCGGCGGACCACAAATGACATCACGTCATAAATCCATCTCTCCAGACTGTATGACATTAAGTAGCGTTTTTTTTCAAATGTATCTAATAGTAAAGACCCTAACCATGTCACAACAGCAGTCATATTGTATATTTTCAGCAATACATTTGTTTACCAATAGGTTAAAGGTCCCCTATCTTATAAATGGCCTTTGCAGTGGTTTGCATTGTTTTATAGCAATGTGGGGTTGTACCAACACTGACTAGGTGTGAAATTCTCATTCAGGCGCATTCCTCCAGTTCAGCTGACAAAAGATTCCCCCCCACTAAACCAAGCCATTCTGAATTTAGCGGATCTGTGATGTGTAAGAATTCTGATCTGCATACCTCAGCTCCTTCTTTGGGTGTAGCCACCGCCCACAATCTCTCTCTCTCTCTCTCTCTCTCTCTCTCTCTCTCTCTCTCTCTCTCTCTCTCTCTCTCTCTCTCCATAGACTCACAGGAATAGTGTAAAATTGCCCAAATAGTGAAAGAAATAGCAAACTAGTTCCCCTTTAAAGTGTTATTAGTCAGATTTTAGTTTATGGAATGTCTTAATAATTGTGCTAATATCCGCCATTTTGAATGAGCGAAACGCTGCCAGTTGTAGTCATATTAGTACAGGGCATCCAGAGCTCTCAATGAGCGTTGAAATTTCCTAGCGATTTCCAGCTTCCTGCAAGCAAATGACTTCCTGATTATTATTTTTTATTTCTCTGGATTATATACCACAAAACTGAACGTTATTGGCATAGATAGGGGCGCAGTTAGTTTTTCTACCTTCTGTGAACATCTAGCAACCATCCGTGTTGAAATCCGATAAAAAATGGCGGACCTGTCGCAAGAATAAAAAGCTGACTGTATTTACAGTAGATTTCATTCTCGGTTCTTCCTGAATAGAATCTTTATTGTCATTGTTGGTACAATGAAATTGGGTTTAGAGCAGGGGTCTCAAACTCGCGGCCCACGGGCTAATTGCGGCCCGCTGGATGATATTTTGCGGCCCCCTACTTGACATCAAAGTTTAGTTTAGTGTTAGTGCGGCCCGCGCGCAACTTTTTGCCGAGTCGTTGCGCGAGTTGGAAGTTTTATTTATTTGATCACTTGTAGGCTACCATAGCGCAGGCTCATGACAGCAACGTTACGTTAGTGACTTGGTTGAAACGTGATTCCGGAGTGATACCAAGTAAAGTGGAAGGCAAATGCATCCTCGCTATCTCCTCTGCAAGCAGTGCTCTGCATGTCCGGCTGCACTGCCACTGTCTGTCTGTGTACTCTGCTCTGGTCCAATCACATTCAGCGTCCCGTCAGCGTTTTCCCCCCCACCCACAGTCTGCGAATCAGATGCAGAGTAGGGCGGGTCTTCACGGAATGCGTGTCGTCTCTTTCAGTCCGAGTCAGAGCAGAGAGTTGACAGCGCATCTACAGTAGCCTCGTTCCCAGTTTTATCTCTGTGAGATAAATGTAGCTAGTAGCCTAGTTTCGCCAGCAGGCAGCCAGCAGAAAAATATGGCATGTTCAAAGATGGCCAGTAAAACAAAAGTCGACTGCAATTCAAAGGTGAATGGACTGAAAAATATGCGTTCATCCAGAGTCCCAGCACCAAACCAATGTGACTAATATGCCAAGAAACGGTAGCTCTTGTGAAGAGTGGCAATTTGAAACACCACTACGAAACAAAACAGTTATTTTGATGCAACCTTTCCTCAAAATTCTGTGCTAAGAACCAAAAAAATAAATGGAATGAAATCATCATATCAAGCTGCAAGCAGAATTATTGTTAAATCTATGTCACAACGAGAAAAAGCAACCAAGTCCTCACTCAGTGGCATGGGTGTTGGCTAAACACAAGAAGCCATTCTCTCTCTCTGAGAGAGAGACCATGTTTGAAGGCAAACAAAAGCAAACCCCCCTCAGATCGCACAGCAACCAGAATAACTGAAATACTGGCTGGTGATTTGATTAAACTGCCTTGTGATAGAATAAAAAAATGCACAGTGCATTTCCATAGCTGCATGTCCACTGACACCACTGAGAAGCCTATGTTCTGAAGAACCGTTCATGTTCTGAAGAACTGTTCATGTTCTGAAATGTTATTGCTAAAGATTGAGAAGATTGGATCAGTTGTACTTTTTTTTGGAATACTTGAAACTCTTTTTTTGTGGAATATTTGCGGCCCAGCCTCACCCAGACTCTACCTCCAGCGGCCCCCAGGTAAATTGAGTTTGAGACCCCTGGTTAGAGCATCACCACTGGCATACAAACATACTGAATATAGCATATACATAATAATAATATCAATAATAACAATGTCCCAAGTGCAATAGTGCTAGTGCAATAAATAGTACAGTGACAGTCCAGTTGAGTTAATGGATGGAGGGGGGGGGGGGGGGGGGGGCGGGGGCCGTTGGCTTGGACGGAATAGTGTATAGTGCGGCAATGCAAATCCGGTTCACAGTTATTGTTGTAATGTAGAAGTGGGAGTTATGTCACCGGGGTTGGGGATGGGGGGTGCAAGGGGGGGTGGGGGGGGGCAAGTTGATCGTTGGGCAGCCTGACAGCCAGTGGATAGAGGCTGTTGGTCAGTCTGCTAGTACCGGACTGGATGGATCTGTACCTTCGACCAGAGGGCAGCAGTTGGAAAAGATGGTGTGCTGGGTGGAACTGGTCCTGTAGGATGTTATTCACATGACGTAGGCAGCGGGAGGTGAAGACTGTGGAGATATCTGGAAGGCTAGCTCCAGTGATCCTCGCAGCCTTGACCACTCTGTGGATGGTCTCCTTCTCTGCCCTGGTGCAGCTGGAGAACCACACCAGTAGTCCGTAGGTGAGCACACTCTCTACTGCGCAGTGATAGAAGTTAGCCATCAGTCCCTGTGGGAGTTTTGCCCATTTAGCACTAGCACAGCCATGGAGAAAATGCCACTAATTCCCGCCAGGAACGGATCAGATGACCCGACAGCTTATGAGAAAAATAAACAGTGTAAACTTTGTAATTACCTCTGAATATAAAAATATGAGGTTTACCACAATGAAATGTAGGTTTGAGTGACATAAAAAAAAAATAATAATAATAATAATAATTGAATAAAAAAATATATATAATCTTTTATTTTATTCTTTTTGGATGGAAGAGCCACACATTGACAGGCAAAGAGCCACATGTGGCTCGCGAGCCACGGGTTGGCCACCCCTGCGCTAGACGCTCGCAAAGTGCTGTGACTTTCGTCTGTGCCAACAGCCCATATGTGGAATAACGTTCTAATTACATTTTCCTGAAGTCATTTTGAAATTTCAGAAACCGTGCCAGATAAAACGGGTACTTTTAGGAAAAGTCATTGAGTGACAGAGCTGGAGCTCAACCGAGTGATGAAGATACATTTATTGAAAATGCCTAGGGGTCATTTGACCCCTTGTCGGCTGTGCTAGTGTTAAGTTTCCATAGATAGAAAAGGCGTTGCTGTGCTTTCCCTACAGCAGAGGTAATGTTAATCCCCCAGGACAGGTCATCAGTCATAGTCACGCCCAGAAACTTAAAATTTGAAACCCTCTCCACCTCCTCGCTTCCAATGAGGAGTGGAGAGTGGCTGAGGTCACCAGTCCTGCGGAAATCGATAATCATTTCCTTGGTCTTCGTGGAGTTGAGGGCAAGCCTGCACGCCTGGTGATACTAAATCCAAATTGAACTCTGTCATTGGAACCAGTAGATTTGGCCTGATCCATAGATGTGCAACATGGCTATAATAAGGTAATTTATAGGCCTGCTATTCTATATTCTATAATAATATTTAAATGGCAGAATTCAGTACTGTATCTACAAAATCTTCTGTTTAATCATCTTCCCTTTATTAATTTCCTTAGATTCGTTGTACATGTGATCTCAAGAAGGTACTGAACAAGCTCAGTGGCAATTTTTCATGTCTGGTCATTTTTAGCATGTTTCATCACAATTTACTCAAGCCTAGTAACGGACACAATATTTCTGATTGGGAATACTGGGAATACATTCCCTGAGATCCATATATGTCCCTAGATACAGTACCAAGAACATGCAAATGGACCTTGTAGAAGTGGAGCAATCTTCCATTCCATGTTTTTTTAGGCGGATTTTCAGAAAATAGGGCTAGGGCTTAATACAGTAGGTTGAGTACTTTCTTGTGATATATCACATTCACACTCTTGGCAAACTACAAATAATTTGGATGGACTTTAAAACTATGGGCTGGGGCGCAGGTTCAACTACCAGGTTGCACTTAGTGTAAGAACGATGACGTGCAGCACAGAGAGCTATGCAGGCGCTGACCTCGTCATTGACCTGGAACTATCATGGAAGTAGCGTGGTGTACAGTAGGCATGGGTTCTCAGCACTAATGTGAACTACACGGCACATGTCGACATTGAAAGGCTTCACAGGCATATGGCTGGAGAGAGGCCTCACCATGATTCTGCATTCTGGGTTTGTGGGTTTGACCATTTTGTAGATAAGGATCCAGGAAGTAAGGATGACTTTTGGATGACATTCTATGCATGTACATCTGTGTTTATGTGATATTGTGTAATCGTATGTATGTTTTAATTAGGTATGCGGTGCACCAATGGGTGTCAAATATTAGGTTGATATTAGGCTAACATAGGAAATCAGTATCAGAAAAGTACTTGTAACATGTCAGCAATCAAAGCATTTTCAACCCTTTTCACACTTGGATGGATGTTATTTCTCTCTACTGGAGGCAAATTAATGTTCCGTACAATTATGGAAAATAAGCATTTCATTTAGTGGTAGAGTCAACGCGGTTTGCAACAAGGACCTTGTAGACTCGACCACTAAGTTACGTGTTTATTTCACATAATTTAGCTTGGTTGAGTTACATTCCAAATGATAGAGAATCACAGTTTATCTTTCAAGTATTGTAAATTGGTGTGGGCAGTGGACAACTGTTATTTGTCTGTGTCCTTAGTTGTAAACAGTGTGTGTGTTGTTGATGGCAGGTGGACATTAAGAACCAGGGCAAGACTGCACTGCAGGTGGCGGCTCACCAGGGCCACATGGAGGTGGTGAAGGCTCTTCTGCAGGCCAACAGCTCCATACAAGTGAAGGACGAGGACGGAGACACTGCCCTGCACTACACCGCCTTCGGGTGAGAGACCACACACACAGTACCCTCTTGATTTCAGGGACATTTAGTGCTTTTCGGAGCAGCTCTATGAACAAAGCTCTTTTTGTTTTGGAATTGGAAAGGAATGAGCCTGCAACCATAGCTTCCTCATGACAGAATGTCCCACAGAGGACAGTGAGAGACCAGCACTGAGGAATCACTCTGGAACAACACATGACATCTTAACAGAAAAAAGATGGGAACAAAATGTAAAACACACAAAAGATTTGGGAATTCTTTTGTCCCTTCATTGCAATTTCATGAGCAACTGATCAAGTCTCAAGGGCATTTTTACCCCAAGCCACAGATGCCTGAGTAAACAAACTTGCAGACCATGTAGTAGTCAAAGGGTTGCTGGTTCAATCCCTGGTACCATCAGTAACCAATACTACCGAAGTGCCCCTGAGCAAGGGCACCTAACCCCACCTATGTTAACAAACCTTCCCAAAGGGCGGGTATATGAGCTAACATCAGCTAAATACTGTTACATAATTAGGAGAAATTGGTTGGTTGGATCTTTGTGGTTTTGTAACATATTTGTAAAACTACACCATACATACTCTACACAACAAACATTCAATTATGACAAACATTTATTTAAGAGGGTTTGGAGGGTGTTTGTCAGGCCCTGTGCACATTCAGTCCACGTGTAAATTAAAGTTACGTGGTGGTTCCATGCGATACTGCCATCAGAAGGTTGATGTCCTGGTCAATTGAAACACATTGAAAATGTCAAATATCAGTCCAGGAAAATCAGAAGGTTACAGGTTCTGTACTCAAAGGACACAGCTAGAGCAGCTAGAGCACACTATACTAGTAGGAGTGGGAATCACCAGGACCATCACATCTCTATACTATTGTTTTTAGTTTTTTCTCTGAAATGATGCATTGGGATGTGTTGCAGACCACCCGCATTTCATTGTATACTTGTATGCCGTGACAAATAAAACTCTTGACTTGGGGCGGCTACGTGGCATAGTGGGCAAGGCACTCGCCACGAATGCGGAGACGCTGGGCTCGCCTGTTCGAGCCCAGTGCTCCACATTGCTTTCAGTTTAGCTGGTCGTTCATACTAATACACATTGGCCGTATTAGGGGGTGGGAAACTTATGGGTGGGGATCGGGCGTTGTGGACAGCGACTCCTACAGGTCGGTTGGTGCGCCTGTGCAGTAGAATCAGGAAGTGTCGGGGGCAGCTTGAGCCTCCCACGCGTTACTCCTCGCCACTGAGAGATCGAGCTGCGCAGGTGAAAAGATGCGACTGCTGTTACCTCAAGTACCGGAGGGGATTTGTGCTATGTATGACTTAGTCCACATTGCAGCCGGCTTGTGGGAGGCAAGAAACAGCGTTCGTGACAGGCGAGGGTTGAATTGGATGATACGAAATTGGGATGGGAGAAAATATAGAAAATGGGAGAAAAAGTGGATAAAAAAAATAAATAAAACTCTTGACTTGACTTGACAGTTGCATTGAGAAGACGTTTGACTGCACATTGTATCCTTGCACATTTTGATCTATAATGTTCAGGAAGTGTGGCGGAAAATGCTCTCAGTAATGAGGAACAGTGACTCAACAAGGATGTTTACAAGGACAATGCCATCTGAGCATGTTTCACTTCTGTGGTTTTTATCTATTTCTGAATTAAACAGGATGTTGGGCAGGACTACTATAATGGGAGGCAGGATAACGATCAATGATCTAATTTTATTGGATGGAATTTTGTATGTATCAATGCAGGATGGGTCAGTGACAAAATGTTGTCATCTTCGAGTAATAGCGAGGAATGGAATTCTGATATACCAGAAATAAAAGGATATTTGTGATGTTTTTGCATAATTGGTGCCTTCGTCTTATTCACCTCACTGACATATTGGTAAAGTCTGATGTAATGTGAGGTACAGATGCGGCAAGTGACCGTTCAATGTTAAAACCTAGCTAAACATTTACTGTGTGTATACTACTGGTTAATCTCTTTACTGTATGTGTGTATACTACTGGTTCATCTCTTTACTGTATGTGTGTGTGTGTATACTACTGGTTCATCTCTTTACTGTATGTGTGTGTGTATACTACTGGTTCATCTCTTTACTGTATGTGTGTGTATACTACTGGTTAATCTGTTTACTGTGTGTGTGTGTGTGTGTGTGTGTGTGTGTGTGTGTGTGCGTGCGCACGCACACATTGGTCTGTGTACCACTGGTTCATGTCTTTACTGTGTGTGTGTGTGTGCGCGAGCGCATTGGTCTGTGTGTACTACTGGTTCATGTCTTTACTGTGTGTGTGTGTTGTGTTTGTGAGCAGTAACCAGGCAGAGATTGCACGGCTGCTGCTGAGCAAGGGGGCCAACGTCAACCTGCTGAACAACTCCATGTGCACAGCGCTACACATCGCTGTCAACAAGGGCTTCACCGACGTGGTGCGCGTGCTGTCTGAGCACTCAGCCGACGTCAACCTGCAGGTAAGAGAGAGGGCATCGGTACACTACACACTGAGTAAGAGAGAGGGCATCGGTACACTACACACTGAGTAAGAGAGAGGGCATCGGTACACTACACACTGAGTAAGAGAGAGGGCATCGGTACACTACACACTGAGTAAGAGAGAGGGCATCGGTACACTACACACTGAGTAAGAGAGAGGGCATCGGTACACTACACACTGAGTAAGAGAGAGGGCATCGGTACACTACACACTGAGTAAGAGAGAGGCCATCGGTACACTACACACTGAGTAAGAGAGAGGGCATCGGTACACTACACACTGAGTAAGAGAGAGGGCATCGGTACACTACACACTGAGTAAGAGAGAGGGCATCGGTACACTACACACTGAGTAAGAGAGAGGCCATCGGTACACTACACACTGAGTAGGAGAGGCCATCGGTACACTACACACTGAGTAGGAGAGGCCATCGGTACACTACACACTGAGTAAGAGAGGCCATCGGTACACTACACAGTACACACTGAGTAGGAGAGGCCATCGGTACACTACACACTGAGTAGGAGAGGCCATCGGTACACTACACACTGAGTAGGAGAGGCCATCGGTACACTACACACTGAGTAAGAGAGGCCATCGGTACACTACACACTGAGTAGGAGAGGCCATCGGTACACTACACACTGAGTAAGAGAGGCCATCGGTACACTACACACTGAGTAGGAGAGAGGGCATCGGTACACTACACACTGAGTAAGAGAGGCCATCGGTACACTACACACTGAGTAGGAGAGAGGGCATCGGTACACTACACAGTACACACTGAGTAGGAGAGGCCATCGGTACACTACACACTGAGTAAGAGAGAGGGCATCGGTACACTACACACTGAGTAAGAGAGAGGGCATCGGTACACTACACACTGAGTAAGAGAGAGGGCATCGGTACACTACACACTGAGTAAGAGAGAGGGCATCGGTACACTACACACTGAGTAAGAGAGAGGGCATCGGTACACTACACACTGAGTAGGAGAGGCCATCGGTACACTACACACTGAGTAAGAGAGAGGGCATCGGTACACTACACACTGAGTAGGAGAGGCCATCGGTACACTACACACTGAGTAAGAGAGAGGCCATCCATCGGTACACTACACACTGAGTAGGAGAGGCCATCGGTACACTACACACTGAGTAAGAGAGAGGCCATCGGTACACTACACAGTACACACTGAGTAGGAGAGGCCATCGGTACACTACACAGTGAGTGGAGCATGGCTGGCGTAGCTAAGTCACCGCTAAACTAGACCTAGGGTCAAGTAGAATCTGAATAACATGCAGCAGAGAACTAAAACTAGAGTAAAGTTTCAAGTTCAAGTTTCAAGTGTCTTTATTAGTTGTCATACAGAAGTACAGAATACTTTTATACAAAATGCTTCTTTCTGTTACGCTCCAGAGACTGTGCTGGACAAAAATAGATAAGTATAAAATAAGTATAGCAAGTATAAAATAGAAGTCAAGTACGTAGACAAAAGTGTTCAGTATATACATATATACAATGTACAATGCAGAGTAGAAGTAACTGAGTTACAATACAATATACTATACAGTGCAAAGCAGAAATGGGATGAGGTACAATTTAGGTATAATTTACAGTAAGGTGTAATGAGGTATGGGTTGTAGTGCAAATTCTTTACCAATAAATATGAAGTGTGTTTAGGTGTTCTAAAGTGGGTAAAGTGGGTGCTGCAGTGAGTTGTTTGTTTAAAGTGAGTGTGTGCGTGTGGATGTGTGTGCTGTGAGTGCAGTTGATGGTTGTTACATAGTGTTATTGTTCATTATAGAAGCTTCTTCTGAGTCTCTCTGTGCTTGCCATGAGACTCCGGTATCGCTTGCCTGACCGCAGCAGTTCAAAGATGCAGTTGTTTGGGTGGCTGGAGTCTTTGATAATTCTCTTAGCCTTACCCATGCACTGCTTGTTGTAAATGTCCTGGAGAGTGGGAAGCCCCCCTCCAATTGTGCGTTCGGCTGAACGGGCCACTCTCTGTAGTCTGCTACGGTCTTGTGCGAACTAAAAGGATGTTCCCTGTTTATTTTACGTCTTTTCTCAAACCGTAGTTAGTCAGTAGTAGGACTGAGCTAAGTCTAGGTCATCACTCTGTATTCCAGTTGTGTAGAGTTCTGGAGTGAGACCATAACCAGTGTGGTTTTTAGAGTTCTGGAGTGAGACCATAACCAGCGTGGTTTTTAGAGTTCTGGAGTGAGACCATAACCAGCGTGGTTTTTAGAGTTCTGGAGTGAGACCATAACCAGCGTGGTTTTTAGAGTTCTGGAGTGAGACCATAACAAGCGTGGTTTTTAGAGTTCTGGAGTGTGACCATAGGGGGAATTGGGAAAAAATTCTTTGGAATACATGACTGGTCATTTATGTGGGGGAAAAGTTAGTTATATGACATGCAAAGCATCTCTCTCTCACTCTCACTCTCACTCACTCACTAAAAAAAAAAAAAAAAACGCTGTACTAATTGTTATATGTCCTGTCCCACATCCTGTTTTTTCCCACATCCTGTTTTATTACATATTTTTTTTACAAAAATCGTGCCATGACCTCTTATGTTTTTGTTTGACTGCAACTCCAAACCTCCCCCATTCCAGGACTCATACGGGGACACGCCGCTCCACGACGCCATCGCCAAAGACTTCCGCAACATCATCGAGATCCTCGTTGTGGTGCCAAACATCGACTTCACGCAGCAGAACAACCGTGGCTTCAACCTGCTGCACCACGCTGCCCTGAAAGGAAACAAGCTGTGAGTACCACTACACACTCCACCGCATGGCGCTGAGAGCACTTATCTGTTTGCCAGGAGGGCTTTTCCCCACCATTTCTGGATTTCTTCTTATATTTTTTTTATCCAATTTTTGAAAATGTCTTTTCTTTTTCTTTTACATGAAACAAGACAACACAATACAGTAATAACAACAATAAACAGGACTTCACAGGACATAGTAACAACAACAATAACGACAACGGAAATAACCAAAACAATAAAACAGAACATAAGAATGTAATTGTGTTACCACAGACACCACAAAAAACATTTCTTCCCCCACTCCCCCCAGGATCAGCACCCGACTCCGCTTCACAGCTAAAACATGGCCTTCACTCTCTCAGCCGCCGAGACCCACAATTCAATATTTTTGAATTGCCCAATCCCCACCACCCGGGCAGTAGAAATCTCCATATATATGACAGTTAATGACCAATTGATTATTGTGAGTTTTCCAGGTTGCTTCCACCTCATGGCTATTAATTTCTTGGCTGCTGTAAGGCCTGCCAGTATGATTATTTCTTGCTGTATGGAGGTCGGTAGTAATGTTATATCGTTTAGGAGTAGTGTTATTGCCGTATGTGAAATTGTCAGGCTACATATGTTTGAAAGTTTAGTTGCCATGGATTTCCAAAAACGAGTCACTGGTGGGCAATCCCAAAACATATGCATATAAGTGCCAGTAGCGCCTAGAGCGCACAGATTGCATCGAGAGTCAGCCACCAACCCCATAGCGCACAACCTCCTAGGTGTGAGATACGTCCTGTGAATATAATTAAAATTTATTTTCTGGTGATTAGGGTTGTGGGAAGCCATTAGTCCAAATATCATCCCAGTCAAACTCAGGGTCTAATTCCGGGATGTCCCCTCACCAGATTATATCTAATGTTACGTTTTTATGTGGATTTGATCAATGGTGTGTAAAAATCTGAGACAAACCCTCTCGAGGTTCTCCTGTCTCTAGTACGTTTAACAATAGGGTGTGGATGTAATGCTTGGGCCCACGGAACCCCATGCGCCTTAACACATTGGGCGCCAGCCATTAGCCTGGTCCTTGTGGCTAATGTGCCAGGTTTCCATTGCATATTTTCACTGTGCGTCACTATGTTTGGAGAGCTATATCTATATTCTATATTATATCTATACACTTAAATCCCTCCGCGCTAAATTTAGACGGAGCCGAGTAAATCGCTTCATCCGACCACTTCGAAACGCATCTGGCACACTCGATCCATAAATTGTGCCAAATTATGTCCGGGACCAGATGGACACCAATACTGGAAATCGCGATCAGACAATTGGAATATTATTTTTGGAATAACCCCGATCAAAGGTAAGGACTATCTGACATCAATTTCAGCTTGATCCAACAATGTTTTCATATCGATCCAGCTGATCAGCATGTGTAGTGTTCAACATGAATGCCGTTACTGGCCATCAAAGCATAAGAAAACGACCCCCCCCCCCCCCGTTTTCATGCATTCATGATGAAACCTAACACCTATTATATACATTTCATTTGGAAATAGTAGCGTGTCCAGGCAAGAAACGCCAACGCTTATAGTAGAATACATGTAGCGCCCTATAACTCAGCTTTTCAGGAATTATCCCGGATCACTCCTAATCTATATTTATCACCACGGGATAACGTGCGAACGTATGCATGAAAGAATTATCTCTTTTTTGCATGTTCGACGGAAGAAAGTCACTGTCAAATGACCATAGCATTGTCTCCATAGCTATAATATAGAATATAGATATAGTTCTACAAACAAGGTGACGCACTCCTATCTTTAAAGCATGGCATAGCTACAACGGGACCCTGCTAATCCCTGGCGCTGAATGAGTTAAGGGTTGACGTGAAACACGTCTTCACTCTATGACACCTGGCCACTACTACCTTATATAGTCTCAACTTGTACCGAGTCGAGAAACATACATGACGTATAGTTGTCATATAAACTCAAACTGATAAATAATGCATAAACGCTTGATCATCCCTCAGTGAATATTTTCTTTTAATTCAGTTAAAATTATATATTTTAATTCAGTTTTATAATAGCAGTTCATCCCCAAAAACTAAACTAAACTCAAAAATAGTTGGCCTATGAAAGGGATGCCAGCCAGACACGAGGCAGAACAACCAATCATAGGTGGGCCACATTGAAAATAAAACCAAATCCAAAACAGTTGGCCCACGAACGGGATTCGTTTTTTCTGGATTTGTTTGAAGTGTTTTTTTCATTCAACAGTTCAACATGTATTGTCATGAGTGCTTTTTTTCTTTTTCTTTTTACCTTTGGTTATGTGTACTTTTTCTTTGAGTTCACATATTGGTTAGGCACACTTTTTCTTTGATTTTACTTATTGGTTAGGTGTACTTTTTCTTTGATTTTACTTATTGGTTAGGTGTACTTTTTCTTTGAGTTTATGTATTGGTTAGGTGTACTTTTTCTTTGAGTTTATGTATTGGTTATATAAACTTTATTTGGGTTTTTTCAAATAGGGAAGTGTAAGACGAGGTATGAAATTACATTTCCTATACTACGCCTCCCCCTCCCTTCCAAGGTCTACATACATATATATGTACAAATACATATAGACAACAATATACACACAAACTAACAAATGTACATCTGCAAGGTAAGACAGTAATTTGAAGGGGGAAAAAGGAAATTAATGATCCAAAACAAAAGAATATGGACAATTATTTGTATTCTTCCAAATACTACTGTAGGCCTATTATTACATGTCATGTTTAGTTAAGCAACATGTTTAAGCAATTATTACAGTTTCTACATTACTTCTTATGCAAGGGGACCATATAGTATAAAACGTATTTTGTGACTCACCCACTGAGGGCGGAATCCACAGAGAATGGATTGCGCAAAGCAAATTGCATTCGCAGAGCCTGCTCTGCGTCTGCGAGCTATCCACGAAAGCACATTGCTCGATGAGATACCAGCGCAGACACGCCCAATATGTGTAGCTCGCGAGCAGTCGGCACTCTGCACTCCTGACAGCGCTCTTGGCAGAAATGTGTGTGTCGAAATGTAGCGTGCTGTCAAGTTTAGCGCTGTCCAGAAAAAGAAAAGAAATTAGAAATCAAGAAATCACTCCATCCATTAACTCAACTGGACTGTCATACTATTCATTTGCACTAGCACTATTGCACTTGGGACATTGATATTATATTATTGATGTTATTATTTATACATGCTATATTCAGTATGTTTGTATGTGGTGATGCTCTAAACTCAATTTCGTTGGACCAACAATGACGATAAAGATTCTATTATTTTGCACTCCTCTATACATTACGAAGTAAACAAAATACAATACAAAATGAACGGAATACCAAAGAAAATAGAATTTATGAGTTATGAACAGTATCTAACTTGTTCGAGAAATATAAAGCCGAGTGCCAATAGCCTTCGCAACGTGTGATTTAGAAATAAGGCTATAGCTGACATTTCAAATGATTGGTTCTGAGATGATGATCAATACAGTAAACATTTATTTCTGATATAGGTGCTGATCAGCAGTAATGCAATGTCATGATTATTATTATTCTGAAGTTATTATTATTATTATTATTATTATTATTATTATTATTATTATTATTATTATTATTATTATTATTATTATTTATTATTTATTATTTATTATTTATTATTTATTATTATTATTATTATTATTATTATTATTATTATTATTATTATTATTAAATTAATAATTAATTAATAAGACCTCCTCTCCTTCACTATAATCTAATTATGGAATCAGATATAGGCCAGGGCTTTACAAAAGAATATATATTAAATAGGATAGAAACTAGATTAAATGTATACCATATACAATGAAATAATATTATAATCATATTGTGCTATATTCTGTTTATATCCCATTTAATTGTATTCAATCTCTTTATTAAGTTGTAAAGCCCTGGCCTATATTTGATTTCATAATTAGATTATATTCTAGTGAAGGTTATTATTAATTAATTATACATTTTATAATAATAATAATAATAATAATAACTTTGTTTTATATAGTGCCTTTCATAAAACCTAAGGTCGCTTATAGGGGAAGAAATAACAAACGGACTGTAGCTAAGGGGCTACACAACCCTGACTGTATTTAAATAATGAGCGTGGCAAATACTAAATTATATATTAACCTATATTAAATGTACACAAAATGGCGGACACTCTTATTAACTGGAGGGGACCGTGGTACCAAGTTGAATTATTACATTTAATGTGTAACATAAAAACACACATGTAACATATCACATTAATATCCTGTGGTCACATTAATATCCTGGGGCTAATCAAATTTACATGCAACCAGTCGGGTAGTCGCTGGATAGGGGGGTCTCGTACGAACCGGGTTCCTATAGTCCAAAACGCTGGTCTTCGGTGTTGGAGTATGTCACTCCACTTCTCCTGGCTTTGGCGATATTACGATACCGTTTTTAACTGGTAATTCACTTCACCAACGTTACCATACAGCGTTGTAGCAAAAAACAACTCTCGCCTCTCTCTCTCACTTTTTCTTCCCCAACTAACGGTATCTTTCTCTCCGTTCCAATACGTAACGTGCAGGTGAGTGGCTCGCAAACTAACGCTAACTCTTCTCCGTCCCAATACGTGCAGGTGCACGCTTTATACAGCCACTATAGCGATATATCTCTGCATGTGGCTTTATATTTGTCGCTCAAATTAGATTATGTTTATATGAGCATTACGCCAAAGCCCACAACGTTATATAACGATATTTAAATAAGTACGATGCTCAATATCTTGATTTGATATTGTCGTTCGAGATATTCTATATTCTTTCACGGTCTGCTACAATTACTGCTGCCACGATCACCTGTTTAGAGGCTCATTTACATAGAAAGGGGAGATTTTCCGCCCATATTACCTCATTTAAATATACGCCAATTGCACGGACGCAAAGCCTATGTTACGCATGAGCAACCTAATTTCATTCATTTGAGAGCGAGATGCGCCGGCTTTGCTTCGGAAAAAGCGCGCAAAGCCTCTGTGGATTCCGGCCTGAGTATCTGATTTCTTATAATGTCAAAGAAGACATCATCTCTCTGATCCAATGTATAAATGAAGGCTGCTTATCTCATTTCCACTTCATAAGGATGGTCCAACGGACCGGGAGAGATGCGAATACAACGTCCTTCCCCTGGGAAGCAGTTAGATTGTAGCTGTTTGGTCGTCTTATTGGCCGTTCATGTGTGTGTGTCTCTCTGCGTGTATGTTTTTTATTGCTACATTTGTGAAAAACTGTTTGACTTATGAAAATAAGAAGTGGGGATTTTGGGGGCAAGTGAGGAAAATGTTCTGCTTGTCACTTTGAAAACTTTAACTAAGTATGGAGGTTAAAGGGATAGTTCAGATTTATTTTACATGTGGTATGGAATAGTAGTGTAATTTAGCCCTTAGCTGACGCATTACACTACTGGCAAGTATTTCACAACACGTTATGTCAAAAAATCCAAACTATCCATTTAACCTCAACTTAAAGGACCATACCAGTCTAATTTTGACCTCTCACCATTACCAGAGATTTGCCCTACCCCCATCTTTAACACATTTTGTGTTGGTAGGTGTATACAGTGTATGTTTTAGCTGATATCAGCTTACCTTACCAAACACGCTGCTGTTGATGTTGAAAAGGGGTGTAAAATACTCAGTGAGACTTGAAAGTTGTTTGAAAGCTGCACACAGATAATTCAGGGTCCCTACCGTAGAGAAACCATCTGGATTTCAGCAAAGCCTGGGAAAGTCTGCACCTTTAACCTATGTAACACAATTCAAGTTTCACAAGAGTCTCATGATAGTTGCAGCCAATACAAGAACAGGGAAAATAGCTTATTCAAATAGTGTGTTCAACATGTATTTATCTTTACATTTCATCACACGGTACCTCAGTGGGCACTAGGGGTGTAACGGTACGTGTATTCGTCCCGCGAATTTACGGTACGGCCGTCACGGTGCGGTACGTGCAGCCATACGAAGAATACGTCTTACCACTAGGTGAAAGTAGGGTTGCACATTTTACAAATCTACTCAATATCTTTACTTTACTTTACACTGGCTTACATTGATCTTTAACATTTAAGCTTGTATTGCCAAATGTAGATGATGAATAAAACGTTGAAGCTTAGGCACGATGACAAGCGGACAGAATTAACAACGCGCACTGACACTCTGCACTCGGCTCTCCCCTCTTCCTCTCCTGTTTATACAGCCTATTTGTCCCTAAAACAAAACCATGATGAATTAATTAAATGTTTAACACAGCATGGTCATTACAATTTTGCAGTTTTCTTTAGTGTTCTTGTTCGCCCAATAATGGTAACCAATGGAAAAACACACACACATCAACTTTCTCCCACGGACCGCAGACTTTCTCACAGCTGATCGAAAAGAAAAAAAAGCACTACATACCACCAGATCATCTGAGCTCCTCTCCAGTTGCTGCTACTGTGTTTAAATCCAAAATATTGATAATCCTCTACCATTGTTGTGTAACATGTCATCTGTTCTCTAGTCTTTAAGTTAAGTTAAATCCTCTCTACTAGTGAAACTGAAACTAAGTTGTTGTTAAAGGGGCAGTAGGCAATTAATTTACTCAGTGGATGCCTGAACACAGAATGACACCAGTATCACTGACTACTACGGCAAGCCTATAGAATATTATTATATTTAATAATTATTATTATAATAATTATTATAAATATATAATAATAATTATAAAAAATTGTTTCCTGTTGTACCGAACTTGTACCGAACCGTGACACCAATACAGAGGTACGTACCGAACCGTGGCTTCTTTGTACCGTTACACCCCTAGTGGGCACATATATCGATCGTGGAATGTGTCAGGGGAAAGTGATGGAATTTAATGAACGTGGGAGCTGGTCTTGGTGCCAGCAGGGTTTATGTGTGTGGGAATCTCCCCATGTGTCGAGCGAGAACATCACACTCCCCCTCACTGGACACCACTGGTGAGAGACGGCTCAGCTCAATGCTGCTCCTATACAGAATGATAGACTCTCTCTCTCTCATTCTTGCTGTTTTTCCATCTCCTCTCCTTCCTTTCACTCTTGTTTTTCTTTATCTTTCTTTTGGCTCATTCCTATTAATATCTCTCACTATCTTTCCATCTCTGTCTGTCCCTTAATCCGTCTGTCTTTCTGTGCTTCTTTTTTTATTATTATTATTTTTTAAGCTCCCTCTGTTTTTCTGTTGCTTAACTCTCTTCTGCCTGTCCAAGGCTAATAACAAGATAGGGGGGAAATCCCACACTCTTGCCTTGACCTCTCCCAAACCAGATCCAGTAGGCGCCGGGGAATTTAATCTATGCCAGACTAAAGAAAAAACTAATTCGGAGTCAACACATCTTTCGCTAATCCAAATTCCCCTCTATAAGGGTATGTTGACTGTTTGTAGAATAATGGTTTACATTATGATCTACCAATCACAGCTGTCTTTAGACACGGCTTTGTCCAAACATCAGTGCCCCGATGCTGAGCTGAAGAAGATGCTCCGCTTGTCAAAAAAGGAGAGTAGCATTTGATGGGACATTACAATAAAGCTAAATGAAGGGGGGGGGGGGGAAAGTTCATCTGGGCGTGTTCTGTGAGGCTGTGTGGAAGGTGTTCTGTGAGGCTGTGTGGAAGGTGTTCTGTGAGGCTGTGTGGAAGGTGTTCTGTGAGGCTGTGTGGAAGGTGTTCTGTGAGGCTGTGTGGAAGGTGTTCTGTGAGGCTGTGTGGAAGGTGTTCTGTGAGGCTGTGTGGAAGGTGTTCTGTGAGGCTGTGTGGAAGGTGTTCTGTGAGGCTGTGTGGAAGGTGTTCTGTGAGGCTGTGTGGAAGGTGTTCTGTGAGGCTGTGTGGAAGGTGTTCTGTGAGGCTGTGTGGAAGGTGTTCTGTGAGGCTGTGTGGAAGGTGTTCTGTGAGGCTGTGTGGAAGGTGTTCTGTGAGGCTGTGTGGAAGGTGTTCTGTGAGGCTGTGTGGAAGGTGTTCTGTGAGGCTGTGTGGAAGGTTGTGTAATCATTCAAATATGGTTTTAAGCTCCATATACTTGCACTAGCATTGCGAACAAAATGCTGACATCTGCTTATAATATCTCGAAAATGAAAACTTGAAAGGAATCCATTTGGTGCATCAGAATAGGCCTTTTTAAAAACCCAGACAGTCACCGTATCTGAAAGAGGAATAGTTGTGGAAAAGGAAGTCAGGGTTTTGGCATCATCTCCACTGAGCTGCTGGAGGCTGGAGCTGACAGGCCCCACGTCAAGGCGGTGTGACTGACACTTGTCACAAAGGCTCCAGTCTCACGACTGGATTGTGCTGAGGCGAGGGATGTTAGATTATCAGCTAAGCCACTGCTGCCCTGGCTGGGCACTGAGCAGGAACCATGTCATACAGACACATGGACTGAATGTCCTCACACTGATGAGCTCTGATGAGCTTTCTACTGTTGGCAAACCTGGAAAAGTGTGTGATGGAAGGTACTGTAGCCTCGATGCAAAGATATGTCTCAACCTTTTGTCTACTGCATTTATTTGAATCGCGGTCAGTACCTCTCTGACACTGCCGTGTTCTCCTTTTAAATATGGAAAAATCTGACATTTCTAAAGAAATAATGGAACATGGACATTATGGACACTATATGGTATACAGTATAATCTTGAAAATGGCACTTAAAATGTTGACCCACATACTGTAGGTCATGGAAATATGCTGCATGTCATGGAATGTATTTACAATAATGTGTAGGAAACCTGGATATGGTTTCCATAAGTCACAGTGGTAGTTGTGGCCAGTTTTCCGTCATGCTAGTTGTGGCCAGTTTTCTGTCATGCTAGTATCCTCTGTTTTCCATGTACCACAGCAGTACTTATATTACAGTAGGGTTCCCAAATGGCCAGCAAACCCCTGGAAATGTATAGACTATAACCTAGTCTAAAACATTACTTCCAGTCAAGAAAACTCACACAAATAAAGAAGGTTGCAAATCATTGAAATGAGTGTTATATTTAGTATTTCTCTAACCATGGTATTTGAAATATAGTATTGTGTGCTGTGCTTATGTTACCTTACTGTCGCAATACCTTCTGGGAAAGCATTACTTAAGTGCCAAGCCCGCGCTCCTAACTTCATACCAAGTCCCTCGTTATCCAGTCCTTGTAGCAACTGTGACCCAGATTCCCTTCATCACAGTGGTAGACCTTCACCGGACCAACCTTACCTAGAACCCCACCCCCACCCTGAAGGAGAGCCGGGGCCGTGGTACAAACCCACATAGTAAATGACTTATCTGTTCTGGCAAGTGTCATATGTGCCGTGCAGGGAGTCACTGCACCAGAGTGGGAGAGAAGAAGAAGAGTGAGGATTGGCTCACTTTCCTCCTGCAGTCTGTCAGCAGGCCTGCTGCTCATACAGTGCAGTTAAACCACATGCTTTTCAATACAAGAGATACAAGGCTTACAAGCTGAATGATTTCTACCAGTGTTTCCCGTACCAGTGGAGAATGGTGCTCGTTTTCA
Source organism: Notolepis coatsorum (assembly GCF_963971535.1). Taxonomy (NCBI): domain Eukaryota; kingdom Metazoa; phylum Chordata; class Actinopteri; order Aulopiformes; family Paralepididae; genus Notolepis; species Notolepis coatsorum. The sequence goes on from NC_140181.1 coordinate 52,409,616, forward strand.
ATGCAAGAACCAGTGTCTTTCTAAGTCCAATTTCCCGTACCTTTTTATGGGCTTCTTGAAGACTACACCATATTTATACCATGACATTTGTTTAGGGTGAGTAATAAGCCACAATCTTTTTCGTCTTTCATAGTTGGTTTGTCACAAACTGGGAGTCCTTTGAGTCCATCTAAAAAGCACTGGTGTTTTGGTTTTTGAGATACTGGAAGAAGAAAATGTTAGCGTTTGTTAGCATCATGCTAAGTATGATCGTGTAAGTCAATGTAGGATATGAAGCATTCTACATAGCAATATTCATGATCAGCTTCATGCCTCCCACTGACTTCCACTAGCATGCTTAGAATGATGCTAACACAGACTAACATTTTCTGCTTCCAATATCTAAAAAGAAATAGGAATTAGACTGATAATAGACTTTTTTGATATAGACTGGAAAGACTGATAAAGTTTCTGCCAAATCAGATGGGCTTCTTAAAAATGTGGACTATCCTTTACATAATTTATGTGTGTAGCTGTGGGGGCAGGTTTCCGGCAGTGGGAGGCCACCATGTAATGGAAACATTGCTGTGGTCTTGACTGTACACATTTTTACATTGTAATTTCAGTTGTTGTCCTTTTCTCAAGGAGAGCTTCTCATCCCGATGCTGGTCTTTAGCTTGGTTGGAGATTTTTGGAATTCTCACACAGCAGCCCCTTCCTATTGGCTTTCCCAATAGAGTACATTTGTTTATTGGAGTCAAAACTACTTTTTTTGTAGTTTGAGGAAATGGAAAAAGAAGAGCTTGAGCTTTCCTGGCTCCTAGGAAGAGAGAGGGAGGCAAAACAGACGCACAGAGACACAGATGGACAGGCAGGCAGACGACTGATGGACACACAGAGACAGAAGGACAGGCAGGCAGACGGACAGGCAGAACAGACAGGCAGGCAGGCAGGCAGGCAGGCAGATTGACGCACAGGACAAGACAAACAAAGCAGCTTGTGAATTCTGTGTGAAAGAAAAATATGCAGGGACATTTTTCTCCCCCTCTCTCCACCAGCAGTCTCTCGTCATACTCATCTCTCTATTCCCCACTTCTCTGCCTCTCTGTCACATGGTGTCTCTGGTCCAGTATAAACAGCCCTGCTCGTCACCAGGCTCGCAGCCAGAGGCCTGCTGTCCACACACACACACACACGCACGCACGCACGCACACGCTTGATATGCATAAACAGTATCTTTTAGTCTAGCAGTCTTGAGGCACACACAGTTGCACACAGTCCTGAGATGATGCATATGCAGTGCCTCTTGATCAAGCTGTCCTCTTGAGACACACACACACACACACACACACACACACACTACAAATACACCCAGACAGACATCACACGACCGCACAACTGATTGCTCTCAGCTTCTCAAACACAAAGTATTTATTTTTCCATTTCCAAAGTCGAGATTGCCGTCAGCTAAATGCGCTGTTTGTTTAGCTTTATTAATTTTTTTACGACAAGCCTTTGATTAGGACGTGCCTTATGAAAAGAACAAGGAGAACTCTTGGGTCTTGAGAATGAAGTGATTACTGGCATGCTGGAGATGCCCTTAAGCCGTGATGCATGAGCTCACGTTACCAGAGCACTGCCCCTCAGAACACCAGATCTCAATATTCATGAGGACACACACAGGAGGGGCAATTATGGAAATTATGCAGAGATCTGAGGGGAAGAGGGGAGGGGAGGGGGGTGCTGAGGTAGGCACAAATAACTGACTAACAAATACTCCAATCAGATGCTACAGAAGGACTAAGAGGCGGGATATATATTATATTATATTTGAAGGGGGGTTGCAGTCGTAATGAAAGGAATTGGTGGGTTGCAGGCATGATTGCTCCAATTCCTCCACCACACACACACATACACATACACACACACACACGCACACCCTCTTCCAAATCATCTGCACTGCAGGTACCAATGATCCACACACACAGACTGTTCCCCATCTCTTAACAAGGTAGCCCAGAGTAGGGTGCCAGGCCATACAGTACGTGACCATACCTCCATACCATCATGCATCCCCACCAGCCCTGTGTCCAGTGCTGCATATGGAACCTATGAGTGATGTGCTACTAATGCGCCTGGGAACTCTGTCCACAGAGAGTTTGCCATCATAAATAAGGCTGCAGTAAAGCCATCCCGACCCTGACTCATAACTAATTACAGTGTTCCCACTCCCCCACTCAGCTGGGACACACAGTGTAATCATGTAACAGCTTCTACCAATAACTAGATGGATCAGTCAAGAGTGATGGTGTTGTAATTACCAGAAATGGTTGCTCCTTCTTTGCTAAATGCACGCTGAAGTGGATTGTGTTAGTAGTTACTGTAGTAGTTTCTAGGCTTATGCTAAAAGTTATTGACAGCCTCTGATGGGCTTGAGTTTTTTTCTTGTTTGTTTTTAAAACCGGTCAAAGTTTACATAAATTGATAAATGGTAAATGGCTGCATTTATATAGCGCTTTTATCCAAAGCGCTTTACAATTTGGTTCTCACATTTTACCCCTTCACTCACACATTCATACACCGATGGTGGAGCCAACCATGCAAGGTGCCAACCAGCTCATCAGGAGCAATTAGGGGTTAAGTGTCTTGCTCAAGGACACTTCGACACGCTGCCCGGGAGGAGCAGGAATTGAACCGGGAACCTCTGAATTACCAGGCGACTGCTCTACCTCCTGAACCACTGTCGCCCCCAACGTGATAGCCACAGTATGGGGGACAAGGGGTGTCATCCAACACTGCTGAACAGCAACTCTAAGGGTTATAGAAACTGTATGAAAACCTACTGCAAACTATCTGTTTCTTTGTGAATCAGCTGTCGGCAACATGTTGATACACTTTTTTAACAAGAAACTAGACACGACCATCACATCCCATCTTTCCTTACCATCAGTAGTGCACGTGGGGGACTAACAGTCTGACTAACAGTAGTGCACATGGGGGACTAACAGTCTGACTAACAGTAGTGCACGTGGGGGACTAACAGTCTGACTAACAGTAGTGCACGTGGGGGACTAACAGTCTGACTAACAGTAGTACACGTGGGGGACTAACAGTCTGACTAACAGTAGTACACGTGGGGGACTAACAGTCTGACTAACAGTAGTACACGTGGGGGACTAACAGTCTGACTAACAGTAGTGCACGTGGGGGACTAACAGTCTGACTAACAGTAGTACACGTGGGGGACTAACAGTCTGACTAACAGTATTGCACGTGGGGGACTAACAGTCGTGCAGGTGGGGGACTAACAGTCGTGCAGGTGGGGGGCTGACTAACAGTCGTGCAGGTGGGGGGCTGACAGTCGTGCAGGTGGGGGACTAACAGTAGTGCACGTGGGGGACTAACAGTAGTGCAGGTGGGGGGCTGACAGTCGTGCAGGTGGAGGACTGACTAACAGTCGTGCAGGTGGAGGACTGACTAACAGTCGTGCAGGTGGAGGACTGACTAACAGTCGTGCAGGTGGGGGGCTGACTAACAGTCGTGCAGGTGGAGGACTAACAGTCGTGCAGGTGGAGGACTAACAGTCGTGCAGGTGGAGGACTAACAGTTGTGCAGGTGGAGGACTAACAGTCGTGCAGGTGGGGGGCTGACTAACAGTTGTGCAGGTGGGGGGCTGACTAACAGTCGTGCAGGTGGGGGGCTGACTAACAGTCGTGCAGGTGGGGGACTAACAGTCGTGCAGGTGGCGGGCTGACTAACAGTCGTGCAGGTGGGGGGCTGACTAACAGTCGTGCAGGTGGGGGGCTGACTAACAGTCGTGCAGGTGGGGGGCTGACTAACAGTCTTGCAGGTGGGGGACTAACAGTCGTGCAGGTGGGGGACTAACAGTCTGACTAACAGTCGACTCAGAACCCTCCACTTAACTGTACAGCCACAAGATCCTCAAATTCAACTGGTACTCTTCCCCCACGGTTCCACGGTTGTCATCACTCAATTGGACATTTTGTTGAACTTGATTTATTTTTTAATGTTATATGACACATTGTAACCACGCAGTGCGTGATGCACACACACACACACAACGGTTGCGGCATCCTTTAATGTGGGCCCATATCATGTCAGAGGATCATGTGGTTTATGAGTTCCTGGTTAAAGGGTAACCATTACAGTGTTCACGCTACACGGATTACAGTGGTTTATGATTCCGGGTATGTCTGAGATATAAACGTGTCACACAATAGGATAAAGACGATAAAAACATTTAATGTAGTTGGCATCTGGAGGTCGGACTGTGTCTCGTGTCAGAGCTTTGTAATAATCCTGGTTTGTTGCGCTGTGCCTTGGATCCGTTGACTCCTTCTCGTCCTGGTGGTGTGTCAGCGTCCAGATGCCTGCTAAGCCGGCTGCTAAAACGTATGTCACACAGACCAATCTGGGCCCTCGCTCGGTTCCCGCGCTCTGTGCGATTGTTTGCTCTGTGGCAACGTTCATTTCCTTGTGTAAATAGGATGACAGCACTGTATGCCACATCATCAGATGACCTTTACGGGATAGAGTTAGGGAAGTCCGTTAAACTCAGTCCTCTGATCGCAAATCAACAGCATACTTGACCCTCCTGCTGGTCTATGCACGCTTCTCTCAAGCTTTTAAAATATATTATCATTGATTGATATGAAATTAAATGTAGCATCCTCTCTGCTTCATTCAGCTGTTTTGAAACCATATGAAGCCTGAGATCTTCAGGCAGGCTAAATACTAAAGGTGGCAAACTCCACAGGCTCTTCCACTCTAAAAGGATGAACTAGCACTGATCTGTCTTCTGATAAGAAACGGATGTTTAGAGGTCAAGCCATCGTTTGTGTACAGCGAGGCAACTCTTATCTGCCTCTGTGTGATAAAGAATTGAAGACACAATATCACTGTCATCCTTTCACAGTGTGAGAGCCCTTGTTGTTTTATATAGATAGTTCTTGTTGTGCTCACCTCAAAGCCTTTAGCGGAGTTGGGATCGACTACAAATCTACAGATTAAAGGTTACTGTGCCTGAGGTGCTCAGGCTGGCTAAACCACTAATGTCTCTTCGGTTCAAATAACAAACTCAGCAAGACCGACGGCTTCTCGGTTACAGTGGGTGACAATATTGTCACAAGGAAAGATGAAATTACCTACCTGGGTTCCATCCTAGAGGCTAATCTTTCCTGTGACAAAATGGCATCCAATGTAATAAAAGAAGTCAACCAACAAACTCGATTCTTGTACCGGATCTCCTCTCTGGTAAACAAGAATACCCTGAAGACTCTGGCAGGAGCACTCATTCAAGGGTACTATGACTATGCGTGCACCTCATGGTACCAAAGCACCTCAAAGGCGCTAAAAACAAAATTACAAACATCTCAAAACAAACTGGTCAGACTACTGCTTGACCTTACTCCTAGAACCCACCTCACCCCTGCCCACTTTGACAACCTAGGATGGCTTAGAGTAGACGACAGAGTACAGCAACTTGCAATGGGCCTGGTCTACAAGATACACTACGCGACCAAGGTACCCATGTACATGTCAAAATACTTCCCAAAGGTCAGTGAATACCACGATCACAACACCAGAGGGAGCTCCACAAATCATGTTAAACCCAGATTCGGCTCAAACAAGGGACTAAACACGTTTCGCAATTATGCCACATCAATGTGGAACGCCCTACCCAAAGCTGTAAAGGAATGTGAATCACTACCCACTTTCAAAAACACTCTCAAAGAACACCTACGGGAGACTGCAATTCGAAACTGGCCCCTACAAATGTCCTAACCCAGTTGTACAGTAAATGACCAAGTATGGCTTTGTCAGTATTCCAATGTACAGTGTCGTCGTCCCCAACCCCACACAACCTCCCCAAATGTACAGTTTCTACGTCAAATGTATATAAACTCTTTTTCTGGACACTTTTTGTATCACAAACAGTACTGTATTTGCAAATCTGATATGTCATAAATGTATAGATGTAGCAGTACTGTCTATCTGTATGTCATGTATGTCATATATGTTATGATGAATTGAAAATGGGGGACCCTGATGTAAACAAGATGAAAGTCTTTCTCTGGTCTGCATCCCCTTAACAATTGTATGTATTGAGCTGTACTGTACTGTACCCATTCTGCAATCTGTTAATACACTTTTCAATCAATCAATCAGTCTTTTAAATAATTTCCTAAAATAATAGGCGAAAGTATTGAAATTCACCAGCAGCAAGTTGTACATTTCTAAAAGTCTTGTGTATGTGAAATATTATTGTGTACTATAGTCAAATGTATGAGGCAAAGAGTAAGAAGTCTTTGAGTTTTGAAAATGAGTGGGAACCCTCTTAATGGAAATGACAACTCATTGACGTGGTGTGAACCTTGGCTTAGCCTCTCTGAACCCTGTGCCCTCTGTTGTTGTTGTTGTTGTCGTCCTGCAGGGCCACAGAGAAGATCCTGGCCAGGGCTCGGCAGCTGGTAGACGTTAAGAAGGAGGATGGCTTCTCGGCCCTGCACCTGGCTGCCCTCAATAACCACCACGATGTTGCCGAGATCCTCATCAAAGAGGTGAGCCTCAGATGACAGTAGAAATACCTGCTTATCCAATTACATAGGATTTAATGAGATAAAATAGAACATAGAAACATACCTGTGTGCTCTATGTATAAACCATATAAAGATTGTTATCGGATGATGGCAAGGTGCTCTTTTGAAAGTCATGTCGACACAAGCGGACACGCCTACGCATTTCAAACATACTGGTATTCATCGGGGCATGGACAGATATTCTGTTAGACTGCATAGATATGTACATTACAGTTGAGGCATTTAGCAGAGTCACATGCAGCGTTATTTTTGTATCAGCAACATTTGCAAGTAGCCAACATGAGTACTGAGGACAAATGTACTGAGCCTAAGAACAATAACTGAAAATAAAAGCAGCCAACAAGTGGATAAGCACCAAGGACAAGGAAGAACCATCATAAACAGGATATTGCCTATTATGTGCGCTAAATCAGAATACTTGCATATCCCCAAATAATATCCTAATATGAATGCGTCTGTAAACGTTCTGGTAATATAATAATAATAATAATAACGTTATTTGTATAGCACTTTTCATACAGAAATTGCAGTTCAAAGTGCTTCACAGCAGTAACGTAAATACAGGCATAAGATGAGCATAAAGTGCAGACATATAAAACATCATTGGTTACAGATGGCTTGTCGTACAGAACATGTAAGTCGCTTTGGATAAAAGCGTCAGCTAAATGACTAAATGTAAATGTAGATATAAAGCGAGCATAAAAAAAGATTAAAAAAAATAAAAAAGTTGCAGCAAGGTAAAGAAAATCACAGTTTTTCACATTAGGATCTAACATCCCAATAGTCCTCTCTGTTTACGGTTTGATTCAGTTTAAAAATAGGCAGTAATACAAATAATAAAATAGAAGAGTAAAAAAAGTGCAATAAAATTGTTAGTAAAATAGAAAAGACAGTAAAATGATGCAGTACTGTAGTTTTTTTTTAATTTCGATTATAATGGATTATAACATTTTCAAATCGATGCAGTTGAATCGTCACATTAGGATCGATGCATTTCGATGCATCGTTACAGCCCTAGTCAGAACAGGATCAATAAAGGTCCCAGGAACACACACCAAGGTCCGTGTGACTGTTTAGAATAATAATAAAAATGAAAAAAAACTGGAAAGAAAACGAGAAATCTCGTTTTTGGCACTTAGTGGTTGGCTTTGAAAAACGACAAATCTAATTTTTGGTGTTCAATGAGTTAACAGTTGAGTTTCTTTACAAAGTTCAGTTCTAAATGACCTTATAGAACAACAGAGCAGTGCATCGCTCTTAACTTAACAGAGCAGTGCATCGCTCTTAACTTTGAATTTCTTTACAGTTCTAAATTACACTGAACTAAAGTTCAGTTCTAAATTACAACAGAGAAGTGCATCGCTCTTAACTAAATTACAGTGCATAAGAGGTAGTGAGATACAATTTTAACTGATACATGAATTTGACAGGAAGTGCATACAAGTAGGCAGAATAAGAATAGTGCAGGTAAAATACAATTTGTGTCAAGATATCAAGTTTAATTAATTTAAATGCCTGAGTAAAGAGATTTTACTTTGTCTTTTGAAGATATCTAGCGAGTTGGCTTCCCTGATGTTTTTACCTGTTGGTAGTCATTATTATGTAACGACGTGTTACCCTTCTTTCAACTCTCTCCCCTCCTCTTCTCCTCCCCCTCTCCTCCCCAGGGCCGCTGCGACGTCAACATCCGGAACAAGCGGAACCAGACGGCGCTGCAGCTGGCGGTGACACAGGGCCACAGTGAGCTGCTGCTGCTGCTGGTGGCGGAGGGAGCCCACGTTAACGTGGAGGATGAGGATGGAGACACAGCGATGCATGTGGCCCTCAGCCGCGCGCAGCTGGCCAACGCCCCACTCAGCCCGCCGGTGGGCACCAGCAGCACAGAGGAGAGGGGCGAGGGCTCCTCCACACTCTACTGCAGGGTAAGGAGCAGAGCGGTGAGGGGTCCTCCATGTTCTACTGCAGGGTAAGGAGCAGACAGAGGTGAGAGGTGAGGGGTCCTCCATGTTCTACTGCAGGGTAAGGAGGAGAGAGGGGTGAGGGAGGGGGAACGTAGGAGGAGTCTATAATCATAATAATAATAACTTCGTTTTATATAGCGCCTTTCAAAAGACCCAATGTCGCTTTACATAGGGGGGGAAAACAAACAAAAGTAACAAACATAGTGGACAGACACAACATACAAAGTGGTAAATTAGGGGTTAAAGGCCAAGTTGAAGAGGTGGGTTTTGAGGATTTTATTTTTTTAATGAGTCGAGAGTTGGGGCGTTGCGGAGTTCTGCGGGGAGGGAGTTCCAGAGGGTGGGAGCTGCCACACTGAAAGCTCTGTCCCCAAAGGTCCGCAGTCTGGTTCGGGGAATGGAGAGCTGACCAGTCTCTGTAGATCGCAGGGACCGTGACTGAGTGTAGGGGTGGAGGAGGTCAGTGAGGTACTGAGGTGGAGGGATTTGTAAGTGAGCAGGAGGGTTTTGTAGGTGATGCAGGATTTGATGGGGAGCCAGTGGAGGTGGATGAGGGTGGGGGTGATGTGCTGCCAGGGTTTGGTGCGGGTGAGAACCCTGGCAGCTGAGTAGCCAGGGTTCTCACCCGCACCAAACCCTGGCAGCAACCCTGGGGGAGAGAATGGGGGTGATGGGGTGAGGGCTCCTCCACACTCTACTGCAGAGTCTGGTGGAGAGAATAGGAGCAGAGGAGAAAACAAGATGATTCTACTCGAGGTTCCAAAGGTTATGGGGAAAAAAGATTCTGCTTTCCAGGCCTGGAAAGTTTAGGAAAAATGGTACATGAGGTAACAAATAAGGTTTTTGTTTATGTTATTGAAATGTTGTTCATAAAAAACGGCTGAATAACTGATGCAGCTCATCTGCTAGTAGATTTAGGTACCTTTTTGAAGGAATTGTCACAGAACAGTCTTGGTGTTTGATGAGCCAACAAGTCACAGTGTGCAGTGCTTAAAAGATAGTAAGATGGATGGAAGGAGAGTAAACGCAGGTTAAATGAGGAGAAAGGAGCTGGAGAGAGAGATAATGACAGAGGGCAGGAGTAAGGAAGGGTGATGATATGTAGCAGGTTAGGTTGTAGAGAGACAGAGGTGTGTGTGGGTGGGACAGGTGGGTGGGGTTTGAATAAAAGCAGATGGGAGGGAGGATGGGGTAAATAAGGCCACAGCTGGTCAGGTGGAGTGGAAGGGAGATGTGTCTGTGTGAAAACATATCGTAGATATGAGGAAGGCAGATGGGGAACTAGCGCAGGTGGTGAGGTGAGGAGGTGGGAGCTTGTGTTGGGTAAACATTGGGTAGATATGGCAGGACAGTGGTGGGGGAGGGGTCAATAACACAGGGTTTCCATTGGCCATAGCACACGGCAGCCATTTTTCTCTTATGTCAAGGTGGGACCAGGGTCTCATATTCATGTGCGAATATGGCCAGTTGGTCCTAGGATTCCTGGAATATTCCTGGAATTTTGAGAGACGTCACTTTGAAAGAACTCTATGGTGGTTTTTCTTTCCCTACATTGTATGGCAATCCCCCCACCCCCCACCCCACAAGGCCATCTATAGTAGCGGGAAGCAGACTGTTTTAACCCTGGAGGATTTTTCCAAGCTGAGAAAGCGTAAATAAAACCAGGGAGGAAGAGGAATGCAGAGGTCATTGGGAGTCGTGTTGTGAAATAATGGGGTTACAGTGTAAAGGCATTTTCCACGATAAGTCAGGTTGGGAACAATGCGTAGAAAGTGTTCTATTTCCGTTCTTAACACTTTGAGAGCCAGCCGTGTTTTCCTTTTTACCCCCTTGAATGCCCAAATCCACTCCAATGTTAACGTTAATATCGCCTAATCTATGTTTTAAATTATGGCTATGTGTCTAATCTGCCCGTCGCTTATCAAAGACTCATTTTCCAGTCAACATTGTCAAAGCAGATTGTTTTTTTATCGCTTCATTTCAGTTTGATAGCATTTTGAAAATCACTCGTTTTCGTGGAAAAAAAAACACATTCTATGATAATCGTCTTTTACTGGAATATTCTAGAACGTTGTCATTTATCGGCCTATTTATGAATAGTTTTCAAATAAACGCTAGATAATCGATAGTATATGTGTGTGCACGCACGCTCGTGCCGTACGCTGATAATCGCTGCTCTTATTTCCTGATGGCTTTTACAGTCAAAACAGCCATATCACATATAGGGGAAACGCTTATATATCCGTGAAAACGAGTGATTATCCTAAGACTGATAACATAGATTCCTTACCTGAGATCAGATGGTATCCAAATGGTTTATTCCAATTTCCGATCGGCATTCGAAAAAATCGCTCATTTGATTGATCCATCGTGTATACAGTAAAACACATATTCGCCGCGGCACCAAGGCTCCAGAATGAACTCTGGTAGACCCCGGTTACATCAGTGAGAAGTAAAATGTGGAGTCAGAAATCCTTTCTCCCATTCAGTTTCATTGAGTCCAATCCAAAAGGGTGATTTACCATCTGGGAGACGATAGGGGGCGCTTTTTTCACATCTGAGCGCCTGGGGTGACTGGATCTCCAACGGTAGGCTCGCTTGATGCAATATGATTTCAGATCGCTAATAATTTTTTTTTTTAAACGAGTATTCTCGTGATGGGCATTCAACCCGCGGGGGGTAAACCCGAGAAATCTCGGGCGTGGCATCTAAAGTGTTAAGCACGGAATTTAGAATGTCTCTATGCACAGAAAAATCTGGATTTATCACACGTGCGTACACAGGTCCTACGCACACCTGCAAGTACTCTGTGTTGATAAATGCCACTTGTTCTACGCTCCGCGCTCGTGCACGATTTTAAGTATTTGCATATAGAACCGCCCGTAATTAACCATTATACGGTAATGAAACACCCCCATGAAATGTGGAAAAGTGGACTAAACCGAGCGAACGCGTGGGAGAAATACGCGACAGGCTGACAGACGTGTACTGTACACGCTACATGGTGATGTCGGATATGATATCTATTAACTTCCTAAAGACCATTGCTGCCTGGGCAGCGCAAACACTAATAAAGACCGTTAACCACTGTTTGGCGTTGGTGTCATTAATAATAACCATGCTGGAATATGAATGCCCTTTTTCGTTTCGTTCTTTTAAGGTTCGATTACCCAGGGATTAAAGTTCTCCGTCAATTTGATTCCAAATCGCGACGGATTTTCCGTAATTTTTCTACCTGCATGGTTTAATATGATTTGTAGAAACATAAAATCTATTTTGATGTCGGCATTAGGTATAGCCTATATAAATTATATATGCATAGCCTACATTATGCAACAGTAATTTGCGCATAACGCAGCATGGCACAGACATGTCACGCGGAGCCCCGCGAAGCCTGCATACAGTAAACTAACTTGATCGTTAATATAACTGTTGTCCTTGTATCTTTACGCTTATGAAAACATTTAATAATATTTATAGGCTATAGGCCCTCGTTTGGCCTATTCTCAAATGGCTAGACCCAGTATAGCCTATATCATATTATGTCTCCAAGGAATCGTGGGGCTCTGGGGAATAAAGGTTGGGAACCCCTGCTATAGCCTATCCTTTATAACAGGGGTGCCCAACCTTTTTTGAACCAAGATCTACTTTTTAATTTACCACCTAGCCGAGAGCTACAGTACCAGCCAAAATTGTACCTACTCTTGGCTAGTATTAGTATTAATAGTATTAGTAATACCCATTCAATATGCACATGACAGAACATATTATATGGCATATAATATTTTCTGTCATGTGCATATTGAATGGGTATATAATATAATATGATATTTTATATATCATTGTAACGGTGTAGTGTAGCAATTACAAGAATGACGAGACTAACTTCTCATGTCGGGCATGCAGGCAGCATGACCCATTTATTTCACACTCTGCATACACAGACAACACACACACTTAATTCAATGGGCATGAGAAAACATGAGTTTACATTGCCAAAGCAAAAGTGGAACAATACAATCAAAACAAAAATTATATATGTACAATTAAAAGGGAATAGGAATGATGTGTAAACAGAGCTGTCACATTGCAACTGACAATCACGATACTTGAATTTTGAACTTCGATACGATACCTTGTAAAGTATCGATATTCGATACCATTTTCAATACCACAGGGAAAAATGTTAAATCTTAAAATGTAAAAAAAATATAAATAAAAATAAATATATATATATATATATATATATTTTTTCTTTTTTTTTTTTTTTTATATTTTTTTTTTTATTTAACAAAATTTTGCTTTTGTTGCTGGTCGATTCTCCTCAGCTTCTCTCTGGTACTATAAGAGAAGATAAATATAACACTTTTAAAACCCTTTGTTTATCTTTAGATCAGACATTCAAAATAACTAAATGATCTAATCTTAGAAATTAAGTAAAGTTAATAGTACTGCATGTTAAGCATAACAGATTGATTGATTGAACATTTTATTAACAGATTGCAGAATGGGTACAATACAGTATGGCTCAATACACACAATTGTTAAGGGGAGGCAGACCAGAGAAAGACTTTCATCAGGGTCCCCCATTTTCAATTCATCATAACATTTGACATACAGATAAACAGTACTGTTACATCCAGCCATTTATGACATACAAGATATACAGTACTGTTTAAGAGACAGAGTTTCTAAAAGAGAGTATATACAGTTAATTTACTTCTGACCATTATAGTCAAAGTATTTTCCTATGAACTGAAACTCATAAGACCACATAAGGCTAGCATCATTCAGTTACAGCTATATTGGCCAACATTAAATAAAAAATAAAATAAAAAATGTTATTTTTATTTTAATATTTTTTTAATAATAGAATTTTATTAATCGAGATCTACTTGAAATCAGCCCACGGTCTACCTGTCGATCGCGGTCGACTGGTTGGGCACCACTGCTTATAGGCTATTTTATTTACAGTAGTCTATTTATGATTTGTTTCCATAGCCGGTCTCAGTTATGCTGTGGCTGAGATGGGTCGGGATTAATGAAGCTGATAGACTGCTTCTCGGCTACGAATTAAAGCCACGATTGAAAATAATGTACTTCCTTCTTGACAATAGCATATACTATAACAATAATACGAGAGCATACAAGAACAATGAATCTCACTGCCATGTAGCCTACGCCATGTATAGCCTGCCTATGTGATCAATACAAATGTGAACTTGAATTCCATCATCATATTTATATGTTGCTTCTGTCCACTATGTTTGTTACTTTGTTATTTTTTTCCCCTATGTAAAGCGACCTTGGGTCTCTTGAAAGGCGCTATATAAAATGAAGCTATTATTATTATTATTATTATTATTATTATTATTATTATTATATATTATTATTATTATTATTATTATTATTATTATTATTATTATTATTATTATCATTATCACGTCTGTGCGGGAGCTCACAAATAGACTGTTAGTCTCAGTGAAGTTTCAACAGAGATCATCTATTCTAACCAACAAATTGAAGTAGAAAGCATTTCATTGTGACCAATCTTATTTGGAAACATGACACACAAAATAATAGTATTTCGCTTTTTATTTTAAACAATATTTAATCGCGTTTGGAGGTGGGTGTTCTGCGTCTGCCCCGCCCCCCCCCCCCCCCCCCCCCGCCCCACGTGCCAAACAAGCAGGCCAACCTCTTGTTTGTGCGTGAGCCCGTTATAATTACACTACTGTCGCTATTTTACAATTAAACAATTTTACACTGATATTAACTATAATGAATTACGGGTCATACCGAACACGTCAGTCAAACTAATGCACAGAAGCTTATTTCCGCGTTGCAGTATTCATATTCTACCGCTGGGCGCCAGGTACGCATGCTCTGAGCTATGCGTAGATATACGCGCAAAGTCAAGCACACGTTCAAATTGATAAGTCCCACACTTTGCTTTGAAATGATCGTACGCACGGGTTACGCACATATCTGAGTACGCACCATTGATAAATGAGGGCTCAGGTGTTTGGGCTGGACTGAAGGGGTTAAATTAGGCAAGAGAAGCTGGGTTTATTATATCAAGATGTCTGTGTATCTCAACAGCGCGGAACACGCCAGTCGCTCTAAAACCGCACATGCCAACGTCACCACACAGCACGTCGGGAACAGAAGCGTCCACCGACCGGCACATGCGTTATGTTAACGGCATTAAGCGAGATAAGATAAGTACATTAATAATCCCAGTGGGGAAATTGGGTTGGCGGCGGTGGCAGGCAAAGCCTTTCGGAGAACGGAGCCGGCTTCTGCGGTGTAAAGACAAAGGTCAGAGGATGAGAGAGTAAGACAGAGCGCTGGAGGGGAGGGTGAAGAGGGCGTGGAGTGCAGGAGAGAGGGGAGGGGAGGTGCCGCGTGGTGGCAGGAGTCGCTGCAGGCAGAGGAGGGAGGCACGGCGTTCTGTGGAGGTGAGTCGGGCAGGAGAAGGAGTTCAGGCTGTCGTATGGGGATTTTTTGGGGCAGGACATTTGAATGAATAGACAACTATATTCCTTCATCATATATTTTTAACTAAGAGTCAAATAAAAGCATAAGATGTATCAAATATTCTATTGCTGGACATAGATGTTAGTGGGCTTCATGGAATGAAATACACCATTATGGGGCTTTTTATACAATGATACATCTTCAGCTTTTAAGTAAGGAATATTATGGATATTTCTCCCCCTACATAGTGCAGCTTTGAGTGGAGTAGAGCAGTGGTTCTCAACTGGTCTAGCCTCGGGACCCAACATTTTCCTTAGTCATTAAGTTGTGACCCAAAATTTTGAACCACTATGATTTATGTAAAAAAAAAATTGCAGTAATACGCAATCTTTCAAAACATGAAATAAACACAAAAAAGTGCAACAAAAGTGCAACTATTGCTAAAAATGAAATAAAAGAATAATAAATAATATATGCTTCTTAGCAGATTTCTTAGCTTAACATAACAGACCTAAATTTGGGGGAACTAATGGGATAACTGAGTTTGCAACAAAAGTGCAACTAGGGCTAAAACCCAATGAAATAAAATAATAATAAATAATATGCTTCTTAGCAGATTTCTTAGCTTATCATAACAGACCTAAGTTTGGGGGAACTAATGGTAAATGGCTGCTTTTTTATATAGCGCTTTTATCCAAAGCGCTTTACAATTTGTTACTCACATTTTACCCATTCACACACCGATGGCGGAGGCAACCATGCAAGGTGCCAACCTGCTCATCGGGAGCAATTAGGGGTTAAGTGTCTTGCTCAAGGACACATCGACACGCTGCCTGGGAGGAGCAGGAATCGAACCGGGAACCTCCGGATTGCCAGACGACTGCTCTACCTCCTGAGCCACTGTCGCCCCTAATGGGATAACTGGGGTTGCAACAAAAGTGCAACTAGGGCTAAAAACCCAATGAAATTAAATAATAATAATAAATAATTATGCTTCTTAGCAGACTTCTTAGCTTAACATAACAGACCTAAGTTTGGGGGAACTAATGGGATAACTGGGATTGCAATAAAAGTGCAACTAGGGCTAAAAACCCAATGAAATAAAATAATAATAAATAATATGCTTCTTAGCCTTAGCTTAACATAACAGACCTACGTTTGGGGGAACTAATGGGATAACTGGGGTTGCAACAAAAGTGCAACTAAGGGCTAAAAACACAATGAAATAAAATAATAATAATAATAAATAATATATCCTTCTTAGCAGACTTCTTAGCTTAACACTTTGGTTGCCTTGGGTTAAATTAATGATATACCATAGGTTGCCGGCTCTATTTGTCTATGGAGAAGTACCCCTTCTTTGCATGGCTATAACTTTTTAAATTCTATTGCTACATTGCCATTATTAGGGCCCATTCAAAGTCCTATATGTATTGTTCATTGTGTAGCAACGTTAAACTTTTTCATTCACATATTCATAGTAAAGTATGGTCTAATGTATAAGTATGTTTTCATCTCTTTCTGCAGCTTTCTCCAGAACGTGATCTATAGCCCCAAATGCATTATATTGATGATGCAATACAGTTTTATGGCAATCAGCGCGATATAAAAAATTCCAACTAGACGTACTTCTAGAAGTTACTACACGTCATCTGATGTTGACCGGATGGGCTAGGGGGCGTTTATAATTCCGTGGGCAGCGTTATACCAATCATCTAATGTGGGTCAAATGTTGATAATAGCAGTTAGTATCGAAGACGGTAACGTTACACGCTGAAACTCACCCCAGTCTCCGCGCGCCGTTGGGCGATCATCGTCGAGTTGAAATCTTATCATTATGGGATGTAAATTTACCCGGTCCATCTCCAGCTTGTATAATGGTATATACGTCCAAATCATGTTGTTTATCGAGTTATTGGCAATCGATCACTGTGTAGTGTGACGAGCCAGAGTCGCGGGACCTATAGCGAGCGCCGGAAGTACTACGGTCGTCTAGGACAACCTCTATTCAACATCCTGTTTGGCGATTGCGCCGATCGGCCACCAGATGGCGCTCCTGAACCGCCAGAGAGCTCAGTGGGTCCTGCTGGTGGATCTCAGGCCAGCGGAGGGGACAAATGAATCCGATCGCAGATTTTTGAAATATTGATATAAGGACGCTGTACAGCGTCCCCCGGCAACTTGAGCATGGCCAGCAATGACGTGAAAAGACGTTTCATGGCAGTCAAAGTGTTAACATGCAGGGAACTAATGGGATAACTGGGGATGATGTTTGCTCCTGACAAGAGTCTCAAAGTCTGGGGTGATGGTAGACAAAGCAACTCTGAGGTCATGCTCAATGTCCAATCTGTTCCCCCACTTTGTCTTCAGCTGGACCAGAGCTGAGAAGCCACTTTCACAAAGATAGGTAGTGAAAAAAAAAAAAAAAAAACTTTTTTTTTTACTTTTTTTTTTTTTTTTTTTTTTAACACACATCCGCGACCCACTCAAAATGGCCCCGCGACCCACTTTTGGGTCGCGACCCACCAGTTGAGAAACACTGGAGTAGAGGATGAGAGATTGAGGCCATTAACTCAAGTTTTCAAGTTCCTTTAATAGTTGTCATACAGAAGTACAGAATACTTTTATACAAAATGCTTCTTACTGTTACGCTCCAGAGACTGTGCAAGACAAGATAAGTATGAAATAAAATAACATAGTATAGCATGTAAATTAGAAGTAAAAAAAGAAATGAGGTCACAGTGTTCAGTTTAGACATATGTACAATGTTCGATGCAGAATAGACGTAACTGTGTTACCATATAATATACAATACTGTGCAGTGTACTAATATACAATACTATATAGTGCAAGGCAGAAATGGGATGAGGTGCAATTTAGGTACAATTTACAGTAGGTGTACGAGTTGTAGTGCAAATCCTTTATCAATAAATATAAAGTGTGTTTGTGTCTTTGTTGCTGTTGAGTGAGCTACAAATACAACACAGATAGTTTACTGATATACATTTTCCTTATTGATAGATTCAGATCACGTTGCAGGTGTTTTGTAGTAGTAGTAGTAGTAGTAGTAGTTTGATGATTGCTGGCCCTGATATGATGATGGCATCATTGAAGGACATCCTTACTGGTCTGCATGACCCCAAATACTGCAGCTCTTCTCAACGATACCTGGGCACCTGCCAAGGTGTGTGTGTGTGCGTGCGTGCGTGCGTGCGTGCGTGCGTGTGTGTGTGTGTGTGTGTGTGTGTGTGTGTGTGTGTGTGAGAGAGAAAAAAATGCATGTGTACAAAATGGCAGCTCCATTTTTGGCAGTAACCATTCTCTTTTTCCACCTAAACGATTCACCAAAATGTGTTTCTGACTAAATCTTAGGCGAGATTATAGGATATGCAATGGCTGGATCTGAATTCATATTTGATCTGCAACGCCTAGTTTGATCTTAGCCCGGCGTTGGGAAGCAGCAGCTCATTTGCATTTAAAGCTACAGACACAGAAACAGCCACGAGAACAGGACTGAAACAGAGGTGTAGAATGAGGCTGCTAGAATGCATCATCTTCTGACCTCAGAAACATATATTAATTTGTTGAAAAGGAGTATGTGACCTTTAAGTGGGCTCAGGGAGTGATAGCACTTCTTGGCCAACAATGCCATCCTGCTGTAATCTTTTTAGCTGAGCTTGAGCACATTCCAACTCCCTTGTCTCCTTTCTCTGCCTGTGCAGTCCCCCCCCCCCCCTCTCTCTCTCTCTCTCTCTCTGTCTCTGTCTCTCTCTCTCTACTCTGTCTCTTGCCATCTACACTATAACAGTTCTGTCTGATTTTCTCACTGCCTTGTTGAATACAAACCACATTTATCAATCTTTATTGAGTTCAATTATTTAATTTCTGTAACACAAAGGTACTCTCCTCCTCTCCGCCTACAGCTAAGCAGCTCAGGTCTCCTGGGGAACACAGAGCTGAGTGTGGGAGCAGCCATTGCCTGTTTC
Source organism: Notolepis coatsorum (assembly GCF_963971535.1). Classification (NCBI taxonomy): domain Eukaryota; kingdom Metazoa; phylum Chordata; class Actinopteri; order Aulopiformes; family Paralepididae; genus Notolepis; species Notolepis coatsorum. Next base: position 52,428,642 of record NC_140181.1, read on the forward strand.
CTAGCGCAGGAAGGGGCTGACATCAACTACGCCAACCACAAGGGGAAGAGCCCGCTGGACCTGGTGGCCGACAGCGCCGTGCTGCAACTGATCAAGAGCTTCTCTGAGAAACACCGGTACTACACCCACGATTCCTCCAAAGCAGTCTGCTCTTTCTAGTTAAATCAATTCAAAATGGAAACGGAAGGTTTATTGGTCAATTCAATTACTAAAATAAAGATATTGGTCCTCATTCTCGAATGTACTTACGAGAAAGTTACAAACTAATTTTCTCGTAACTCCACTTATGAACTTCTCTGGCCGATTTTGGCATTCTCAAACGGTTTTCTGAGATTCACTCGTAGCTAAGAACAGGATTTACAAATGCGGAAAAGCAGTTGTAGATAGGACAGACTGGTGTGCGCCTGTGTTGTTAAGGGCTTCATTTGGGAGAAATCATTGGTGATTGCGTTCACGTCGATTCTACAGACGTAATAATGAATACGACAATATTTTGTATCATTAGCAATTACGTTTTACATTTATAGTCATGACTCAACGAGGCATGGTAATGTCCGAAAATAAATAAAAGCACTCAATACACAAACACTGCAAATGACTAAATGATAAATAAATAAATAAGAACTAAACTCAATCACGTGGATATAGTTATAGTGGAATAGAATGGACACATCTACATTCTGCTCTCAGCATATCCCATTCCTTTAATGTAGGCTATATATTTGTTGTATTAATATTCCATATACCGTCTTGTTCTCTATTTTTATTATTTATTGTTGGTTTTATTTATTTTGTAGATTGCTTAGTGTGCACAGTCACACATCGTAAGAGCCAGTGGAGAAACATTCCACTGCGCATCTTACTGTTCACAAGTTGAACCCACACAAATGACAACAGACACAAAGGATAAGTTTAACAGATTCCATATAAATCTATAGTTTATTAGCAACGATGCAGCAGCCTGATCTGCAGGCGGCTTGGTGAGGATACATACGGAGCTGCACGCTCCTGGGCAGCTGCGCTCAGCGCGCACACACACACACACACACACACACACACACACAATATGGTATATCTACTGCTGCTGGAAGATTGTGATAGCTGATTGTGCACTGAGGACCAGTACCGTGACCATGCGGAATTACGGACCTATTCGCAGAGAGCGATGAGTACCTACCAAGACCTGTGCAATACCCTGGAGCCAACACTGAGGAGCCAGACCAGACGCTCAAACCCTGTGCCACCACACATCCAGGTACTGTCCACCTTGGGCACGTGCTCATCAAGGCACCCTCCCCAGATGGGTTTCCATATCAACAGAAAGCAATGCCACTCCATCAACGTTTACATCATCTGCGACACCTAGAACCACCTGCTCAGCGTGGTCTCATGCTTCCCAGGAGGTGTACATGACTCCTACATCTTACAGAACAGATCTGTGGGTGTGCACCTCGAGCAAGGAGATGCTGGAGACGCATTCCAGCAACAGTAGGCTTCTATTATTCGAATGACTTGTTTTATTTATTTATCGTTCCACCGTCGAGCGCATCTGACTGCTGAAAAGGCGCTGGATGTCACCTCAGACAACCCTGAGCCCGATGTTCCTTTTCACTTCAGCCGCTGTGCGCTCCTCTCCTGACACCATGTTAAACTCCCCTGTTATCTTGTCCCATGACACTTTTTTTGGGTGGCCTTGTCAAGATGTCATGTTTTACAGTATGACTTACTACTATAGGGTCTTTATACCTGTATCATTGTACATGTACACATTAATACTACAACTCTGTACATGCATCTGATGAGCACTTTTACTCAGTAGTATTTATATATTTTATACCCAGTTTAATCATCTGTGCATTGTTACTATTGCACTTACATTTTTACTCTGGTTAGATGCCAAACTTATTTTCGTTGTACTATGCTGTATAATGACAATAAATGTGAATCTAATCTAATAAAATTTTGATCAGTCGCAAATTGTTTTCGCGCTACAGTACCTGTTGAATCTGTTTGCACACGGTCCTGTGGCCTATAAGGAGCTGGCGGGGCCTTTCTGTATGCAAATTCAGGTGTACGAGAACGCACTTTCAGTTTAAGAATGAGTGACGTTCTTTATTCAGGGGATTGCAGCTGAGAACACTCTGGCCATTTACAAACACCTTTTCACGTGTTCCGGTATCCGGAGGAGATCTATCATAAGTTTCCTCTTACGAACTTCTTACGAGGTTATTTACGAGGAAACTTATGAGAATGTTCGAGAATGAGGTCCATTGTTCATACAGTAGGTTGGATAGGACAGCCTCTCGGTGTTAGGAATGCCCGTTTGTCCTCCATGATGGAAGAGACACCGTTTGCTATGTGCAAAACTATGTTTACGGTGCGTTGATAAATGAGAAATATGTAATAAATTGTTGTTGTATTACTGGATCTTAAACAAGTCGCAGTGGAACAGTAATATGCTTTTATTTATCATGTTTTACCTACTCTATCACTGCACAGAAATTATTTCAAAAGTGATTACCATGGTTATAGGTCATGTGTAATATGTTATAGGTAATATGAGGACCCCAGGAAGACTAGTGGTCATTCATTTGATAGCTAATGGGGATCCTAATAAAACACATGGGCAGCCATGTTGGAAGAAAGACAACTACACAAACATCCCATGCAAGGCCTCTATTAGTCATGAATCAAGCCTAGCCCAGGTACTGTGTTATTGACCTGGGGTGTTGTCTGGTCTGCAGGTTACAGAGGCTACAGGCCATCACGTGTGGCCAGGGCCTGAGCAGCGCCAGCCTGCGGCGGGTCCACACCACACCCAACACCATGACCAACCTGGCCCTGCCCACCCCGCCTGGGCCCAGCGAGTGCCTCATCTGTTCCGACCTGGCTCTGCTAGTCCTCTTCTGCCCCTGTCAGCACAGCGTGGCGTGCGAAGGTTGGTACTGTTGGAGGGTGGGGTGCTGTGTGTCGGGTGGGGGTGGGTAGAGTTGTTGGGTGGGGTGCTGTGTGTCGGGTGGGGGTGGGTAGAGTTGTTGGGTGGGGTGCTGTGTGTCAGGTGGGGGTGGGTAGAGTTGTTGGGTGGGGTGCTGTGTGTCTGGTGGGGGTGGGTAGAGTTGGAGTGTGGGGTGCTGTGTGTCGGGTGGGGGTGGGTAGAGTTGTTGGGTGGGGTACTGTGTCGGGTGGGTGGAGTTGGAGGGTGGGGTGCTGTGTGTCTGGTGGGGGTGGGTAGAGTTGTTGGGTGGGGTACTGTGTGTCGGGTGGGTGGAGTTGGAGGGTGGGGTGCTGTGTGTCGGGTGGGGGTGGGTAGAGTTGTTGGGTGGGGTGCTGTGTGTCGGGTGGGGGTGGGTAGAGTTGTTGGGTGGGGTGCTGTGTGTCGGGTGGGGGTGGGTAGAGTTGGAGTGTGGGGTGCTGTGTGTCGGTGGGTGGAGTTGGAGGGTGGGGTGCTGTGTGTCTGGTGGGGGTGGGTAGAGTTGTAGGGTGGGGTGCTGTGTGTCTGGTGGGGGTGGGTAGAGTTGTTGGGTGGGGTGCTGTGTGTCGGGTGGGGGTGGGTAGAGTTGTTGGGTGGGGTGCTGTGTGTCGGGTGGGTGGAGTTGGAGGGTGGGGTGCTGTGTGTCGAGTGGGGGTGGGTAGAGTTGTTGGGTGGCGTGCTGTGTGTCAGGTGGGTAGAGTTGTTGGGTGGGGTGCTGTGTGTCGGGTGGGTGGAGTTGGAGGGTGGGGTGCTGTGTGTCGGGTGGGGGTGGGTAGAGTTGTAGGGTGGGGTGTTGTGTGTCGGTGGGGGTGATATATGCATGCATGTACGTATGGAACCAGGGATGCACCGAAACCAATAATAACTAAACCAGGTTAAAATAGGAATCGGGATCAGAGAATTTCCCCAAATCCAATGGCAAGAGCATTGTGTAACATGTCAGAAATCAAAGCAATTTTTTTTTGCATTTTCACACATATGAGGTTAGATCTCTTTAGTAGAGACAATTTATTAAATCTCAAATAATTTTGTCCAGCAAACCCAAACTAATGGTCTATGTCTATATTGGTCAGTAATAGTAATGCATATGCTCTTGGTATTGGCTGTAAAGTGTAGTGCTCAAAATTGGCATCAGTGGGGAAAGATTTGTAACGTTATCAGGACATCCCTATAAAAACAAACAAGAAAACATGTTTTTTTAATGTCTTTTAATGGCTGTGTGAGGTATGCAATGTGTTTGTTTTTATGTTTGCTGACCCTTCATCCCTCTTTTCTATCAGAGTGTGCCCATCGAATGAAAAAATGCATCAAATGCCAGGTCACAATCACTAAGAAAATCAGACAAGGTAACACCACCACCTGTCATTTGCACTCATTTGTTTGTTGGATTATTTTTATTTTATATATACTGCGAAACATAAGATCACTCTATGAATCTTAAGCATTCATTATTTTTGACAACAAAACTTTTTTTCTAGAAATGTACCTGATGATGAAAACGATCAACTTAATGTCTTTCATTCCTAGGACTATTCCGCTGTTGAAAAATTACACTACTAATTGATTTGCATCATTACTGTTATTGCCGACTTAAGTCTCAGGTCCTTAATGCTTTTAATTCGCCTCAGGGCAATGAAATCCTCCAGTTCTCTTGGGGGCAGCAAAGGTTTCGTTCAACACTCTCACATGGCTGTATTATCTCCTCCTCCAGACCAGACGGAGGTGGACTGCAGCCCCGGCACAGAGAACTCTGAGCAGCACAACCTGCTGGAGCAGTTGCAATCTCGCTACCGGCAGATGGAGGAGCGCATCACCTGTCCCATCTGCATCGACAACCACATCAAGCTGGTGTTCCAGTGTGGACACGCCTCCTGCATTGACTGCAGCGCCGCGCTCAAGACCTGCCCCATCTGCCGGCAGACCATCCGCGAACGCATCCAGCTCTTCGTCTGACGCAGGCTGCCCTCCTTTCATAACCACCCTCCCCTGCCCACCTCCCAAGGTTTAAAGGAGCCAGAGAGAGAGAGAGAGAGGGGGGACAGCTCTCATCATTTGAACAATTAGCAACAAGTTAGCCTGGCCAGTGACCCCTGTACGTCTGCCAGTCAGACCTTCCCACTCGTCTGTCCGTGGCGCCCGGCCACCAGACCATGTGTTGCTTTACTACATGACACTGCATTGGCGTTAACAGAGAGACCGGCCACCAGACCATGTGTTGCTTTACTACATGACACTGCATTGTTGTTAACAGAGAGCCCAGCTACATTGGACAAGCGGCTCTTCTGTTTTCCGGTTACATTGACTTTTTCCATTTCCCACAAGTGTCTCTCTCTCTCTCTCTCTCTCTCTCTCTCTCTCTCGCTCTCTCACGCGCATGCAGGGTAAGGGAAGGAACGCGCCCATCATGCCGGCTTTTATTTTTCGCCATCTCATTTCCAACATGGGAAAGATGTTGGAAGACATTTGTTTGTTTTTTCCCCCTTGCCTGGCTTGGAAGCGGTTGAGGGCGAACAGCCTACAGTCTCACAGACTCTCATTGGTGCACAAGCAGGAAGTCTGCAAACAGAAGCTTACACAAAGGGGTTGTGTACCCCCCCCCCCCCCCCCCCCCCATCTTAAAATAATTCTCATCTTTGCTGCTTTAAGTGGATGTCTGTTACCCCTACCCATCGTTTCTGCCTGTCTCACCTCCCCCGTTTACAAGGCTGAAGAGAAACGGTCCCAATTCCTACCCCGCCCCACTGTATAACCTGTGAATTACGTTTGCTCTCTCCTTTGTATCAATCTCTTTGTAATCAGTGTTAGTCTCTGGAGAGGGTGATGGTATACATAAAGGCTCTCTTGGTGTAGTCCCCAACCACTCGCCTGTATGCAAGGGGGAAAATACACACTATATATGCATGAGTATATGCATATTGTAAAGCTGAAAAATTACTGTTGTCGTGGGTGTTTTTTTTTTTTACATTTGTGGTTTTTAATGTACCAGTAATTAGTACAGATTTTTATTTATGTGCGAAAGGTGTTATTATTTAGTTATGTCTGTTTGTTTTCCGTTTGCTCAGCAAGAAAAAATATTAGAAATTTCGTTTTTTAATTTGTGCTGAAACTCACCCCAAGCCTATGTCCTCTACTCAGGGTATCAAATGATTGAAAGCACTTGTGATATCCAAACGGTTTAAAAGTACCCTCCTCTCCAAATAATACTACATTACCACCCAAGACAGCTGGCTAAGCAGCAGAAGAAAAACTTGACCCCCCCCCCCCCCTTAATGATTTCTGCCATGAATGTTTATGTTCAGTGGTTTCTGCAACAAAAGGGAAAATGCTTTTTCCGCAAACAAGCAAATAAACACAACGCTGAGAGAAAAGAAAGAAAGATAATAATTTCCATTCATACCATCACCCACAAGTTTAGTATTTTATTGTGATTTGAGTGTAAAGTTGTTCACAGCCCTCTTGAGGCCTGGCCTCTGGCTGAGGAGTCTTGTCAGTCCTCTTCTTGTGCAGCTTGTGTTGCACAGGTGGGGGCGTTCACACTAACTCAACGCATATGTTTAGGAGAAATAAGTATGGACTTGTGTTAAAAACACAACTCAATGTCTGCAGGCGTTTGGGGTTTTAAGGAAAGATATTTCCTGTCTTTTATTTATCAAACAGATGTATTGTAAAAAATTTAATAAAAAATAAGTAAAAAAATTATTTAATTAGAAGGGCAAAAAAATGCGTGGTGTTGCAGCTGTCGCTATACATGTGTCTCTCATCCTAGTAGGATTTAGACCCCCGTTCCCCTCGTCTGTGTTTCTTTGGCAAGCATTCTGGATTGTACATCGTTTTCATCCATTGTAACGGTTTGGTTTTGTTTTCTGAAGGGCTTATATTATAAGAAAAAAAAAGTATCTATTTTAATCTTTATAAATTTTTTTCTATGATGAGAAAAGTTCCACATGAGTTATTTTTTTTTTTTTTTTTTAGGTTCCAAGTTTTGGGAGAGCCAATGTTTAGGATGTACATTTGAATGTCGGGAGGGGAGAAAAATGTGTCCTGTCTTACTCTTGCCTTTTTATGTGGAAAGGTTGTAAAGATGTTTTAAAAAGAGAATGAGACGGAGAGGCTACAAGAGGTTTTAACCACAAGGTTTACTTTGAGGAAAGTACTATTACACCAGTGCCAAATCGCATGAGGATGTGCACGGGAATGCACGCCCTAGTTACTCTAGAAACACTATGCTAAACCTTACCCAAGCCTATGAGAGGTGTAAGGTTTCTGAACATCAACTAAACTAACACAGACTGTAGTAGCAGCTCAAACATTGCAGCGTAATATCTATATTGTTTTTTCTTAAGTTCCAGAAGATGGAGCCTTATATGAATTGAATTGAAAATTGAAAATGGGGGACCCTGATGTAAACAAGACAAACGTCTTTCTCTGGTCTGCATCCCCTTAACAATTGTGTGTATTGAGCCGTACTGTATTGTACCCATTCTGCAATCTGTTAAATAAAGTTTTCATTCATTCATATCAGCAGACTCAGTTATTGGTCTTAGAAGTTTGAGCTTGGATGACAATGTGATGAAGCTAGTTACTATCGTGTAGCTCTAGTTCTCTGAATCTCCTAGTCCTCTCCTGATTGAAAACTGATCTCGGTCAGTTCTAAAACATTAATGTTATCAACCCCATAATATATACATACATAAACAGTATTTATATATTTTTGTCTTTGATTTTATTAAAGATTTTTAACGACACTATTAATCAAGGGACACATTTCTTGCAGCAATTTGGAGACCACAAAAGATTGTCCTCTGGTGTTCTGAGTCTGGTTCAGTGGGTGGTGGGCGCAAAGCCAATAATGTTTCAAAGAATTGGGGATGTGTTATTTTTGTGTGCTTGTGGAGATTTTCCCAAGTGGTTTTAGGGGGGAAACAGTACTAAGAAATACTATTAAAGCAACACATGTTACTATTGGTGTTTGTGCAGTACAGCTCTCGGGAGTTCTGATGTTGGCCTTACTGTCCATTCCTCCTTTGTTGGTGTTTTTTCAGTTGTATTCTGTACAAAAATATTTTGCAATAAATATGGAACTGTTTTATAAGGAGCTGGTGTTGGGTGATTATCAAATGACGATGTGGCATTTGTTATGCTCATGTTCGCTTTGTAATTGACATTCTGTAGTTCCTTCTACAAGTTCATTCAGTTTCTTCCATTTAGAAAACAAAATACATGAGTTATACCACTGACGAAATACCCTGTGTGTGTATTTTACGATGTAGCCTATTTATTTGCAACGCCATACCAGAAGCTGCAGCAGGTAGTTTTGAGAAGAAAAAATTACTGCTACAATAACTAGTTACAAATGCTTGAATATTGTTCATAATCTTGACACATAAAACAAAAACACCCTTTGAAACAAAGTGAACCAACTTTGCTCTTAGAGGATGTTTCTTTGAAACAAAGTAAATGGTAAATGGTGCATTTATATAGTGCTTTTATCCAAAGCGCTTTACTATTTTGTTCCTCACATTCAACCATTCACTCACATTCACACACTGACTGCAGAGGCAACCATGCAAGGTGCCAACTTGCTCATCGGGAGCAATTATGGGTTAAGTGTCTTGCTCAAGGACACTGCCTGGGAGGAGCAGGAATCTAACCGGGAACCTTCCGATCACCAGATGACTGCTCTACCTCCTGTCGCCCCCTCTAACATAATTGCTCTTAGAGGATGTTTCTTTGAAACAAAGTGAACCAATGTTGCTCTTAGAGGATGCTTCTTTGAAACGAATTGTCAAATTGTACCAACATTGCTCTTAGAGGATGCTTCTTTGTATGGTAAAGGTGATGGGAGGGTAGGAACGCCACAGTTCAAACTCCAGGGATCCAGCTCTTCTCTTGTAACACTTGATATAGTCAATACTAAAGGTATATCATGTTTTAATTTAAACTTTTCAGAGGTTAGTAGTTGTCTCACCCAAAATCCCAAAAGAACAACCAAGTCCTTATAAAATAAGTTGAATAATAAATGCCATGACCTAGTTTTTGTTCATTTCTTTGTCACTTCAAATGTTGTTTTCCACCACACGAGAACATCAACAAGGCTAACAGGTTAGCGTTAGCCTAACAAGGCTATCCCATTTTCTTGGTAACCCATTGAGAGTTAATGGCATCTGCGTAGTCTCAGTTTAATGGTGTTGCTGTGTGCCAGGTCCTTAGTTCCTAATTGTCTTACAGCCCAGATGGCTTTGGCATATGACTCAGCGCTTTACCCGTGACGTCCTCCCTGAGAAGGTGACGACTGCTTTGGACACTGGGATGAACTCACTGACACGTCCTCACAAAACCCATGACACCTAAATGACAGGCAATGGGAAACATTCAACATTTCTAAGCGTGTCCTCACAAAACCCATGACACCTAAATGACAGGCAATGGGAAACATTCAACATTTCTAAGCGTGTCCTCACAAAACCCATGACACCTAAATGACAGGCAATGGGACACATTCAACATTTCTAAGCTTGTTTGGGGATTTAATGCTGAGAAATGAACGTAAAGCCCCTGGCAAGGCAAATCCACAATTGGTTTTTAATTATGTAATTTGGGATCTAACATGCATATATACATAAATGTACACCTAAAAAGAGTTGCCTGCGGATGGGGTGAGCTGCCATTTCATTTGGATATTGTTTTCTCCTGTTTTGGTTAGGTAAGGGTAGTTTAGGCATTGTCATTTCTTTTACCATAGATTAGGTTGGTTTATTTGAAGAATAGTGGTGTTTGTTTGTTGTTTTGGCCTGGGCTCACCCTTGAGCTACATGTGCTTCCTTTGCATTTAACAATAAATATCCTTGTGTTTACAAACGTGGCCATCATTTCTTTCAACCAACTGTTATGTTACAGCCCTTTACCCTTAGACCCACTGGGGTCTGTAACCCGTGATTCATTGTTGTTGGTTGATGGATTTGGTGAACTGTGTTTGTTTAAACTTGTATAGTAGATAATTTGTGTTTAAAATGGCAGTTAGTACTTTTGATCTGGGGGAATTCTTGAGCAATCCTACTTGGGGAGAGCTGGATAGCTGCCGCAAGGCAGACTTAATAGTGATTGCCACACATTTCCAACTCTCGGTTCAGAAGCTTCTTAAGCGTAATATCAAGTGTCTTGTGGTAGGTAAGCTGTTGGAGCAGGGGACGCTTGTTTTACCTGTGGTCTCTGATGAACATGCAAGTTCTCCTGGTGAACCTACTGAAGAACAGCCCTCTGTATCTGAGGAGCAAGCTCATGTTGAAAGTGCTGAGAAGGCAGGTGTGAAAGTCACATCGCCACATTTTGACTTGGCCTCTCCCATGTCAAATGGGTCTCGAGAAGGGGCCCAGGTCAAAGTTAGAATAGATAGCACGTCTCCAGATGGAGGCTCAGGAGAAGGCACGTGAGGCGGAGTATCGGCTTCGTAGAATGGAGCTTGAGGCAGAAAATGAAAGGGCTGTTAACATTCGTAGGTTGGAGCTTGAGGTGGAAAAAGAGCTCCGACTGCGGGAGTTGGAGCTGGGAGTCCAAAAGAATGAATACAACTCTGCTACGCTGTTGACTCCTCCACAAGGCCCTGGTATGTCCTCCTCCACAGCTTATTCATCACACACTTTTGATATAAGTAAACATATTGCTTTGGTGCCTCCGTTCCGAGAGACTGAAGTTGATACTTATTTTAATGTGTTTGAGCGTATTGCTGCTTCATTGCGCTGGCCAAATGAGGTCTGGCCTTTGTTGCTTCAATGTAAATTGACTGGTAAAGCCCAAGAGGTTTGTTCAACACTTACCCTAGAAGATTGTTTATTGTACGATACTGTGAAGGCTGCCATCCTTCGTGCATATGAGCTTGTGCCCGAAGCTTATAGGCAGAGGTTTCGCAATCACAAGAGAGCTGCCAACCAGACCTTTGTAGAGTTTGCTAGAGAGAAGGGAACTCTCTTTGATAAGTGGTGTGCAGCAAGCAAGGCCTCAGATGTTAACTCTCTCAGAGAACTCATTCTATTAGAAGAGTTTAAGAATCGTTTGCCAGAGCGTATTGTCATTTACCTGAGTGAGCAGAAAGTGTCCACTCTGCAGCAGGCTGCTGTATTAGCTGATGAGTTTGCGCTAACCCATAAAACTGTGTTTGTGGATAGGCGTGACTCCTTTCTCCCCCATGATTTCTCTCAGAAACATTCTGTCCCCAACCATTCAGAATTCACACACCCCCGACCAAAAATGTCACCTCCACACTCAAAAGAGGAGCGGACATGTTACTACTGTCATAAATCTGGTCATGTTATTTCTGACTGTTTAACATTGAAACGTAAGCAGAAACCGTCCTCTCAGAACTTTAGGCAACCCAAAGGGGTTGGTCTGATTAAAATGGCACCTGCTCCTGGTTCTGATCGGCAGATGCACCATGATCAGGATGTTCTCGACCCTTGTTTCAGGCCATTTATTTCCAAGGGTTTAGTTTCCTTGACAGGGGATCAAAAAGATCAGTGTACAGTTCAGATCTTACGAGATACTGGAGCCTCACAATCCTTTATCCTCTCTGATGTACTGCCTCTGTCTGAGAAATCTTCCTGTGGTTCAAGTGTCCTAGTTCAGGGTATTGAGATGGGTTTTGTGCCAGCCCCGTTACACTGTATTCATGTACAATCTGATTTGGTCACTGGTTTCTTTAAAATAGGGTTGAGACCCTCCTTGCCAGTTAAAGGCATTTCCTTTATCATGGGAAATGATTTAGCTGGAGGCCATGTGAACGCTGTGCTGGAAGTGTTGGATCACCCAGACACAGATTCTTTGCCTGAAGACTTGTCACAGAACTTCCCTGAAGTTTTTTCTGCAAGTGTTGTCACTCGAGCTCAATTGAAAAAGAGGGGTGATGAAATTGACTTGTCTGACTCTGTTTTTGCTTCAGCTTTTGTCAGGGAGGAGTTGCTGGCTTCAACTTCTGACACCGCTGACAAACCACTGACTCATAGTAAGGTACCCCCACAGACAACTGTAACTAGTTCCGATGCATTGAAGTTACCAGTTACTCGTGAAATGCTAATTACTGCCCAGAAGGCTGACCCTTCTCTTGCAAAATGTTTCTCTTCTCTTGAGACAGAACAGAGGAGAGAGTTGCATTCTTATTTTGTGGATGAAGGAGTTTTGATGCGTACATGGAGGTCCCATGGTACTAGACTGGCAGAGCATGCGCAATCAGAGATAGGGCTACCAGATCAGGAACCAGACTGGAGCACTGTCTATCAGATTGTTGTCCCTGCAGTTTATCGTCAGCATGTACTGTTCTTGGCCCATGACCACCCTTGGTCTGGACATTTGGGAGTCACTAAAACATACAACAAAATACTTCACATTTCTTTTGGCCCGGGTTGAAGTCCGATGTAGCACAGTACTGTCGTACCTGTAGTACTTGTCAGATCACCGGAAAGCCAAACCAGGTAATTCCACCTGCTCCCCTCTGTCCTATACCAGCGGTCGGTGAACCATTTGAACATGTCATAGTTGATTGTGTTGGTCCGTTGCCAAAGACCAAAGCCGGCAACCAGTTTTTGTTGACAATAATGTGTACTGCCACCCGTTTTCCTGAGGCTATACCTCTTTGCAAAATTACAGCGCCTGTAATAATTAAGGCTTTGACTAAGTTCTTCTCCACGTTTGGACTGCCTAAGGTAGTACAGACTGACCAAGGCACCAACTTTCTGTCTAGGTTATTTGAGCAAGTGTTACCGTCCCTGGGTATCCGACATATAGTGTCCAGTGCCTACCACCCTGAAACTCAGGGGGCTCTAGAACGTTGGCATCAGACATTAAAGTCCATGTTGCGTAAATATTGCTTAGACACAGAGAAAGATTGGGATGAGGGTGTCCCCCTTGTTCTATTTACTGCACGAGAGACCATGCAGGAGTCTCTTGGTTTCAGGCCTGCTGAGCTCGTTTTCGGGCACACTGTTAGAGGACCTCTGCAAGTTCTTAAAGAACGGTTCATGTCAAAGGGTGCCAGCACACCCACTAATGTTCTAGATTTTGTTAGCCAGTTTCGAGAGCGACTGCATCAGGCGTGCTCTCTCGCAAAAGAAGCGCTCTCTTCTTCCCAGAGAACTATGAAGCGGCACTATGACGAGAAAGCTGTTTCTCGATCTTTCCAGCCAGGTGATAAGGTTCTAGTCCTGTTACCTATCCTTGGCTCTGCTCTTTCCGCTAGTTTTTCCGGACCGTATGCAATAGACAAGAAAATAAGTAATACTGACTATGTAGTTCGCACCCCTGATCGTAAACGTCACTCTCGTGTTTGCCACATCAATATGCTTAAACCCATATTTCTCCAGAGATAGTCTGCAGGTGAAGACCTCAGACCAGACAGCAGGACTGGCCGTCTCTGCTGCTGCCTCAACTCCTATAGTTCCGGACTATCCTAACGTTAGTGGTGAGGATGTAGATGGCTTAGAGTTGCGCAATGCAGCACATCAGTGTGCTAGATTGTCCAACACTGAGATGTTATTGAACCTGCCCACTCACTTAGCACACTTACCTGAGGAGCAGCGAGAGGACATCACAACTTTGATTCAGGCCTACATCTCTGTTTGGTGATGTTCCCTCTTGTACTTCTGTATTGGCCCATGATATTAATGTTAACAATGCTGTGCCTATCAAGCAACATGCATACCGTGTTAACATCACCAAGAGAGCCATGATGCAACAGGAGGTTGACTATTTGTTGGAACATGTTGAAACAGGAATCTCATGCTGTCAACTTATTGTTTGTTGACTCATTCATTGTTGACCCGAGTGGTTGTTGTACCGACTGCTGGTTGTTTTCTTTTTTTTCATGGCTCTTTACTTTGACGTTCATATCGGAGATGGGTATCTCATTGTTGAAAACATGTTTTGTTGGTGTTATGTGTTATATGTCAAACATGTTTTTGTCTTATGTGTTGGGGGGTGTTACATCCCAATGTATGTGCTTCCCCAGTGTGTGTCTTGTTCTCCATTTTGTTTCCTCCCTCCAGCCAGAACCCATCCTCCACCATTGGTCCCTCCTAGGCCTGCCCTGCCATTAGCAGCACAGCACCGATTGGTGGATGGGTTTCAAGACTCCAAGACTCAATCAGTAACCATCACCCACCACCAAATCATGGATCACCACACACCTGTTAAAACATGGCTTCTCACTTCAGTCACTCTCTCTCTCTGGCATGGTGTACATTTTGTGACATTGTACTTTGATAATATCCCATTTTGTTTATAGGCCTTTGTGATAGTGCCTTTGTGTGTGTATGGCTGCAGAGAGAGCATTGTTACCTATAGATTGTTTTGTTATATGTTTCCATTTTGGTGTGTATCATTAATGTGTTCTTCTCTCTTTTCAGGAAGCACGGATGGGGTGAGCTGCCATTTCATTTGGATATTGTTTTCTCCTGTTTTGGTTAGGTAAGGGTAGTTTAGGCATTGTCATTTCTTTTACCATAGATTAGGTTGGTTTATTTGAAGAATAGTGGTGTTTGTTTGTTGTTTTGGCCTGGGCTCACCCTTGAGCTACATGTGCTTCCTTTGCATTTATATAGTCAAGTTAGACCGCGCTCTCAAGTTCTGACACTGGGTGCTGTAATCCCATAAAGTTGAGTATATCAAAAAGCAGGGTAGCCGGACCAGCACTCTCACATTGAACCTGAGAGTGCTGGTCCAGCTACCCTGCTTTTTGATATACTTCCTTTGCATTTAACACTTTGATCGCCATGGGTTAAATTCATAATTTACAATCCCTCGCCATCTCTATTTGTCTATGGAGAAGTTCCCCTTCTTTGCAGGGCTATAACTTTTTTAATTCTATTGCTAAATTGCCATTATTATGGCCCATTCAATGTCCTATATGTATTGTTCAGGGTGTAGCAACGTTAAACTTTTTCATTCACATATTCACACTAAAATATGGTCTAAAGTATAAGTATGTTTTTATCGTTTTCTGCAGATTTCTTCAGAACGTGATTTATAGCCCTAAATGCATTATATTGATGATCAAATACAGTTTGATAGCAATCGGCGCGAGATAAAAAATGTCAACTGGATGTGGTTCTAGAAGTTACTACATATCATCTGATGATGACCGGATGGGCGGGGGGCCGTTTATAATTCCGTGGGCAGCGTTAGATGATTCATCCAGAGTGGGTCATAATGTTCATCATAGCAGTTTATATGGAACACGTTAGAATATAACGCTGAATCTTACCGTGGCTTCCTCGCGCCGCTGGCAGATGAGCGTGGAACAGAATTTTTTCTATTATGGGATGGAGAAATGCCCGATCCATTTCCAGGTTGTATAATAGTATATATGTCCAAATCATGTTGTTTTTTCGAGTTATTTGCACCGATCGATGTTCACTGTGTCAAGACGGAGTCTCTCTAACGATAGCGAGTGCCCGGACCACATATGGATGAGCACTTCCGGTTCAAAGGGTCATTTCCGGTTGGCGATCTGCCGATCGGCCACCAGATGGCGCTCTTGAACTGCTAGAGAGTTGAGTGGAGCTTTGCAGTGTGTCTCAGGGCTCCGGAGGGGAAATATGATTTCGATCACAGATTTTTGAAATATTGACATCAAAGACGAGTTACGGCGTCTTCGGCAGAATGAGCATGGCTAGGAATGACGTCTTAACTCGTCATCGGCGATCATAGTGTTAACAATAAATATCCTTGTGTTTACAAACGTGGTCCATCATTTCTTTCAACCAACTGTTATGTTACAGCCCTTTACCCTTAGGCCCACAGGGGTCGTAACAAGCACAATTTGCTCCCCATTAAATGACTGCCATATATAGATACTCAGTCAGATGTAGACTTAGTTAACACAGGTTTATTTAGCTCAAACAGAGTATCAAGTACAAATAGGTCGAGAGTTATTGCTGGATGACCCCAGGGGTGACACATCCAGTAAAACCTATGTCTTTATGATAGATAGAATATTTTATTGATTTAGAATGGAATAACACATATACATTTGAACACAAGATGAACAGGTATACATATCACCATTTACCAATAGGATGCAAATAAACACAATAAAGCCATAGGCTTGTTTCCATTGCGGTCCTTCATCATTGGTGTCCGTGGAGTTATGTACTGGTGTGTGGACGTGGGTGTTTGTAGTGTCTGTATGTCAGGATGTGTGGTATAATAATAAAAAAAAAAAAAAAAAACATGGTCAGAGTCTGTGGATATGCATGGGTGAACCCGCCACGCCAGGGAGGGGGGTAGGGGGTGATATATTGCATACAACTTACAATAGAATTGTTCAACTGTGCAATGCCAATAATACATGCATACATACATTAATATTCCATTTTATATACAATAAAAGAATAAAAGGGAATAACATATTAGAACCCCTTTGGTCACTACTCCCAGCTTCTGCTACTTATGATCCACATCTTTATTTAAAAGTGGACAAGGACTTCAATTCCATTGGTAGGCTATTCCATAGTACTGCTGCTGAATATATGAATGAGTTTTGGCCTATTTTTCTATTACATCTCACTGGAATGATGTCTGTTGGACTACCCCTGGTGGCATGTCCGTGTACATCCCTTACCCTGTTAAAATATCCACTAAGATATTGAGGGACAGTATTCCCGAGTATCCTGTGTATCATGCTGAGTTTTAATTGAGAGACCCTCTCCTCAACCCTGAGTCACTTTGTTAAAATGTGTCTGTGTAAGGTGAGTCCTGGGATGGAGTTTTAAAATCATTCTAACTAATTTGTTCTGAGCTGTCTGTAGCCTACCTTTTAGTGCTACTGTGATGCCAGTATACCAGGAGGAGCATGCGTAGTCATAATGACATTGGATCAGGGCCCCTGCCAGTACTTCTAAGGCTTACCTGTTAATATAGGTGGGCACTCTACCAAGACATTTTATTCTCTGATTGATCTTTGTGACCACCTTTTGTGCCATGCTCACCCCTGATAAGGTGTTGTCCAAAACACATCCTATGTACTGTATGTGACTTCCTCCTTTGCCGTTACCTCGATATCTCCTACCACTACTTTGAACCCAGGAGACCTCTTAAGTCGTATGGCAGAGCCAAAAAGGATAGCTTCGGTTTTACCCAGGTGGAGGGATAACCTGTTTTCGACCAGCCAATGACTGATCTTGACAAGCTCTTTCTAAGTGACCTCTCAACTTCTCTTTTGTCCTGATGGGAGACCATGAGTGCAGCATCGTCCGCAAATAAAAACAATTTACAATCACATGCAGTTTTCATGTCATTGACATATAAAAGAAATAAAAGTGGTCATAAAATACTCCCTTGCGGCACCCCGCATGTCTGTTGAAGTGAGGAGGATATGCTCCCATTCATTTCCACTACTTGAGAGAGAAGGGGATTGTGAGAAGGATGGGCCAGGTATTGGGTTGGAGGGGGAGCCAGGAGGGGTGAGTTAGGCAGTGTTCATTTTGGCAGCTATTTTCATTTTTGTTTTAGTCTTAGTCATGTGTCAAGTGCTCTTTTTTCGTTTTCATCATATTTAGTCATCTTCATTTATTTTTCATTTAGTCAGTTTTAATCAACTAAATGTCTGAGCATTTTAGTCTTAGTCAGTTTTTGTCTCAATTTTGTCTTTTTTGTTTTAGTCTAGATTTTGTCGACGAAAACGGATGACATTTTTGTCTATTTTTAGTTAACACTTTGATCGCCATGGGTTAAATTCATAATTTACCATCCCTCGCCAGCTCTATTTGTCTATGGAGAAGTTCCCCTTCTTTGCAGGGCTATACCTTTTTAAATTCTATTGCTACATTGCCATTATTATGGCCCATTCAATGTCCTATATGTATTGTTCAGGGTGTAGCAACGTTAAACCTTTTCATTCACATATTCATACTAAAATATGGTCTAAAGTATAAGTATGTTTTTATCGTTTTCTGCAGCTTTCTTCAGAATGTGATTTATAGCCCTAAATGCATTATATTGATGATGAAATACAGTTTGGTAGCGATCGGCGCGAGATGAAAAATTTCAACTGGACGTACTTCTAGAATGATCTACGTATGATCTGATGATGACCGGATGGGCGGGGGATCGTTTATAATTCCGTGGGCAACGTTAGATGATTCATCCAGAGTGGGTCATATGTTCATCATAGCAGTTTATATTGAACACGTTAGAATATAACGCTGAATCTTACCGTATGTTCCTCGCGACGTTGGACGATCAGCGTGGAGTAGACCGTTTTCGATTATGGGATGTAGAAATGCCCGATCCATTTCCAGGTTGTATAATAGTATACGTCCAAATAACGTTGTTTATTGAGTTAGGGCGAGCGATCTATTATCCAGTGTTTCAAGATGGAGTCGCGGGAGCTATAGAGAGTGGCCGGACCACATTTGCATGAGTACTACTGGTTCAAAGGTTAATATCCGGTTGGCGATCTGGCGATCGGCCACCAGATGGCGGTCTTGAACCGCTAGAGCAGTGGTTCCCAAACTGTGGTGCGCGCACCCCTTGTGGTGCGCGAGCTACCTCTAGGTGGTGCGTGACATGAAAAGGCTAATGGCGTTATTTTACTAATAAATATATAACTAATATACATTATTTCAAATGGGGATTTTCACTGTGTAAATCATGAAATTCAAGAAATGTTTTAATAATAATAATAATAAACAATGTCTCGGGCGAGGTGCGCTTCGTCTGTGCTGATGCGCTCCGCTCTGCCTGGAGTCTGTCGTCAGGTCTCCTATATGCGGGCTTAACAGCGGGCCGATGACAGTAGCGAGCGCGAGCCAGTGCATTAATAACTTCCTGCCAAAAGCGCGGGATTGTGGCACTTACAACATGCAGAGCTGGCTAAAAACAGTGAAACTGTCAGGTGAATCTAAAGTCAATAAGTAATGAAAGAGGACAGGAGGAATGAGAGAAGCGGAGAGCAGCGTTAAGTGGAGACAGAGTGATGATGACAGCTGGAGCACAGACACAACAGCCCGGCCGCCCGCCCCTCCACCAAGAAAACAGGGTAATAATGACAACGATGTGTGTTCTATAATTATGATATGTGTGTAGTGTTCTGATAACGACTATTGGTGAAGCGATGTCGAGATTCATTTGGTTTGGCAGCGAGAGCTAGACTGCATGCGAGAAGCATGCAGCCACAGAGCAGACAGATGTGCGAGCACAGTGCAATACTCCAATTCAGCCATTGGCAATTCAGCTGTTGGGATGAGAGCGCCGCTGGCTCTGCGGCTCTGCAGTTGCATACTACGGGTATGTTCTTCGTTGGGACTGGGAGGCGGAGATATAATAGTCATCACGCAACGTTTATATTTCATGATAATGTTGCCGTCTCTCTGCCAAATTTCTCAGTTATTCGCTTGATATAATTAATACAAATGTCCAATATAACGGAATTCGTTAGCTCATAAAAATGTGATTATAACACACTGCTGTTTATTAATGTCGGCCGACTGCCCACAGACACCTATTTGATTTAAAGTCGGCAGCAGCACGGAGTCTCTGGACTTATTTATTTATTATTTTTTATGTTTGCATTGGGGGGTGCGCGAGCTAGGTCGGCAGGTGACAGGGGGTGCGCGGCCAAAAAAGTTTGGGAACCGCTGCGCTAGAGAGTTGAGAGGAGATCACACTTGTGTCTCAGGGCCCCGGAAAGGAAATATGATTTCGATGACAGATTTTTGAAATATTGACATCAAAGACGAGTTAAGGCGTCCTCGGCGGAATGAGCATGGCGGGGAATGACGAGTTCCGGCGTTTTCGGCGGTTAAAGTGTTAATGTACTAAAAAATTAATTATATTATAAAACTTTATTTTTTTTACAGCTACTGTTTTATATATAGGCCTACTGTTTTTTTTTAGTAATAACTAGAAAGTAATGGTATTTATTCAACAACAGGTGATTGTATAGATTAGTATTAGTATCATTAAAGGGGAACTATTTTACTATTTCTTTCACTATTTGGGCACTTTTACACAATTCCTGGGAGTTTATGGAACACCTCTGTAATTAAAAAAAAATTTAATTCATTGTTTTGTATTTCTAATCAAGTACTCAAAAACAGCATTTTTCTACCTCAAGATCTTAAGCCGTTTTGAGCCTGGGCACCTAAACGATGTGGGGCCTGATGCTACACACAGGGGTGTAGCTCCAGATTCTGGGCCCCATGAAAGAATGTATTTGTAGGCCCCCAGTGAATGCGAGCGCGCGTAAACGCGCGAGCGTAATTTTTTTTGGCAATTTTTTTATTGATGAAAACGCATAATATGGTTTTTACTTATACATTCGGATCAGCAGTTCAGCACCTGCACTGTTGGTGGGTGAGCCTAGTAAAGGATGTCGCATTGCGTTCATCTTCAATGAATGGACCAATGCAATAGTCTACCAAAGCCCCCCCTCTCTCTCTATATATCTCACACACACACACACACACACACACACACACACACACACACACACACACACACACACACACACACTTCAGAAACAAACATAGTATCAATGAGAGCATCAATAATACACCTGAGTGATGTCTAGTAAAAAAAAAAAAAAATTGTTTTTTTGGGCCCCCCCCCAGTGCTGGGCCCTTGGAATCATCCTAAACTACCCCCCCCCCCCCCCCCCCCAGCTACGCCCCTGGCTACACAGCCACATTATTATGCAGCTGAGTCTCTCTGACATCACAAATCAGCACATTTTCAGATGACTCAGTTCAGTGAGGGTGAATATTGTGAGAGGAGAATTGGAAGAATGCGCCAATATGAGAATTAGAGACATAGATCATATTAATATAAGTCCACATAGCTAGGAAACAATGCTAAACACTGAAAAAGGCCATTTATAAGATAGTTCCCCTTTAAAAGACAACTATGCTCAACTATGCTTCACCCACGGAAAGGTTGTTGGCACATTGGTTCCACACGGACATTATACGTTGTTGCACTTGCTTCCAGAAGGCTCCGTTTAGGTTAGAGGCTCTGTTGTGATTTTTAATGCACAATAAATATTCAACATTCTCTTTTGAGACTCTGCCTCAGACTCTTATCATTTGGCATTAAAAGCTAAACATTGTCACCGGTATGGCTGTCCGCAACATGTCATTAATTGTGTGCGAGAGGTCGATCAGTTAGCCACATTAGCGTGAGCTAGGTTAGCCACTAGTTAACGCGAGCTAGATGGAAATACAAACAATGTAATGTTACTGGTGAAAAAGTGATTTACCTTGGAATACTCCTTTGCCAACTTGCTGTACTTTGCTTGCAGGTCTGCAACTGGATTATGAATAGTCCCAATTTTAGCCAAGGTAACGTTAAGCTAAAACTAGCTTTTCAAATAGCTCTTCAGCTAATGCTAATACAGAGCTCCCCGTCACACTGCTCTGACTCGGGACGATGGCATTAAGAAAAGTTATAATTATTTTGTCTCGTCTTGTTTTAGTCAACAATATCAACATACATGAAGAGAAATTTCGTCCTGGTTTTTGTAAATTACATTTTTGTGTCAACGATATTTAATAAACTATTTAGTCTCGTTAGCGTCACACGGTCTTCAATAACGTGACGTCACATCTCGTTGTCGTCATGAAAAAAACCTTCGTTGACGAACATCTTTCGTCATCATTTTAGTTGACAAAATTAACAAGGAGGAGGAGGGGAATAGACTTGGGTTGGGGAGGCTTGAAAGGGGGAGGGGAAAGTGAGAGACAACAGTGTATAATTGGGGGAGGGTAGACAGATTAGAGAGGTGTGGGGGGAATAATAAGAAGGGGAGGGGGGTTGGAATGACTGGGAAATGTTTGAGGGGATCATTATTCCACACCTATATGATACATATTCCTGTTTATTTCCTTTATAGTTAATTATATGGTCTATGATTCACCAGCCATACTTTTAACAAGTGGCTACTGATGGTATGCATATTTATTAAGTTAATTTGTGGGTTCACTGGGCATAATAAAGTATATTCACCTAATTACCATCACCAACCTTTATTGGAAAGCATGGTCACAGTGTAGGCTTGCCAGCTACAACTACACCACTGAAAAGTGGGGAAATGCAAACACTCGTAAATGAAACAGAGAAGTAGGCCTGTGGAGCAGCATGATGTGATTTAATGAGCAATGATGGAAATGCAGCCAAAACATTTGCCAGTGCACTTCCTATTCCAAGTTCAGTGTCTGTGCTTTAATGGGTCAATTATCTTGCTCTGCTGCCGGATGACGCCAGGCCCGCGCCAAGTTTAGCTCAACATGCCAGTTATGAGATATGACAGAGCAGCAGAACCCTCGTGTCAGATCCATCTACTGAGGGACTGTATTTTTTTATGCCCCATTACATGAAGAGAATAAACAAAGAATTAGGAATGTGACAGGGTTGTCCTCTAATGCATCTAATGTCCTCTAACGCATCCCTCGCAGGAATGGGAGTGGGTAGGCTCTGCGCTGGCATGGCTGTCATCCTACCTCGACGACTGCTCCTACCAAATATCACGGAGACGGGTGTCCCCCAGGGCTCGGTCCATGGACCCCTCCTCTTCTCCCTCTACACCAAATCTCTGGGTAAATTATCACGTCTCACCGGCTGAACTTCTCCGCAAACAACCAGAAACGGCAGATTCCTCATGAGCAACGTCAGAAAGATCCGCCCCTTCCTGACAAAAGCCACTCAACTCCTCGTGCAATCAACAGTCATATCTCGCCTCGACTACTGCAATGCACTGCTTGCTTGTCTACCGGCGACCACCGCCACCAAGCCACTTCAACTCATTCAGAACGCAGTGGCCCACCTGATCTCCAACCTACCAAAGTCAGCCCATGTCACCCCACTTCTTAGAGAGCTGCACTGTCTTCCCATCGCCGCACAAATCCGCCTCAAGGTCCTCGACCTGGCATATTGCGCAGCCAAGGGAACAGCTCCCGCCTACCTCCGGTCAATGGTCTCTAACTACACCCTCAAGACCCCTCCACTCTGCATCTTCTGGCAGCCTCAGACGGTAGACCCACTCCTATCCGAGCACCGGGAGGGTCATCAAAGAGACGCCGCCTAGTATTAGGACAAACATGACCAATATTTTGCCGTCGACTAAAGAAGAAAGAAGAAGAAAAAATATATTCCTAACCTTATTACTGTCTTCTACTAAATCTAAATCAAATCAAATGTATTTGTATAGCCCAAAATCACAACGAATTGCCCCAATGGGCAGATCAAGAAGAAACATCACAATAGATCCAGATAAAAAAAACACCATAAAATCCACATTTTGCAACACCCCCAGACTTTCCCCAATGAAGATAAGGAACGACTCCCTAAAACCTAGCAATGGAAAAAAAAGTGGGGAGAAAGTTCAGATGAGCAATTCAAAGGGGATCCCCCATGTGGGTGATATTATAGTGTTGCTGTGGATGATAGATGGATGGAGAATAGAACAAGTGCATAATTGGTATGTGTATGTATATATAGTTAATATGTAATAAAACACAATACATACATACATAGTAGCAATAGTATCTAAAGAACATTTAGATTTAGATTTAAAATAATAATAGAACTAAGAACAAAAAAGCATAGGAATACAAGCGCTGGTATGAAAAATAAGATGAAGGCTCAAAGTCACACTCCCCAGGGACTCTGCGCCAAGTATCCACCTGGCTACTTTGCATAACAATAGCTCAGGTCGTCAGGTGTGTTCAAATACTACAGTTGGACCATTCACATAGATCCTGTGAATGAAACGTGTTACATTCCATTCCTAAAGGCAATTAGGCATCATCTTTATTCGCGAGGGAACATTTATGCACTGCGTGTTACAGTGTAGGTTAGTTTATTAGGACAAGTGCATGACAGTAAGGTTAGTTAGGGTTAGATTTTTTTAATTTAAATTTTTATTATTACTTCAGATAATGGTTGAAGAAATGCGTCTTTAGTCGACGGCGAAAGATTGGACGGGATTCGGCTGTCCTAACTGGGGTGGGTAGTTCATTCCACCATTGTGGGGCAAGGACTGAGAATAGGCGGCTTCTCTTTGATGACCCTCCCGGAGCTTGGATAGGAGTAGGTCTGAGGCGGCCAGAAGATGCAGAGCGTAGGGGTCTTGAGGGTGTGTAGTTAGAGACCATTGACCGGAGGTAGGCGGGAGCGGTTCCCTTTGCCGCACGGTATGCTAGGTCGAGGGCCTTGAAGCGGATACGTGCAGCAATGGGGAGCCAGTGCAGGTCCCTAAGAAGTGGGGTGACATGGGCCGACTTCGGTAGGTTTGAGATCAGGCGGGCCGTTTTGAATGAGTTGAAGAGGCTTGGTGGCAGTAGCCGGGAGGCCAGCTAGCAGTGCGTTGCAGTAGTCAAGGCGGGAGATGACTGTTGATTGGACGAGGAGTTCCATTATTATTATTATTATTTTGTCAGGAAGGGGCGGATCCTTCTGACGTTGCTCAGGAGGAATCTGCTTGTCGCTGCGATGTGAGCAGAGAAGTTCAACTGGTCGTCGAGGACAACACCAAGGTTCTTGGCGGTCGGGGACGCGGTCACAGCTGCATTCTCGACTGTGATGGAGAGGTCGGTCAGGGGGGAGGATTTGGCCGGCAGGTGGAGCAATTCTGTTTTGCTTAGGTTCAGTTTGAGGTGGTTGGTCGTCATCCAGGCGGAGATGTCGGACAGACAGGCCGAGATCCGCTCAGAGACGTGGATATCTGAGGGAGGGAAGGAGAGGAAGAGTTGAGTATCATCGGCATAACAATGATATGAGAAGCCATGAGACGTGATAATGTTACCCAGTGATTTAGTGTAGAGGGGGAAGAGAAGGGGTCCTAGGACCGAGCCCTGGGGGACACCCGTCCGCAGGGGGCGGGTGGCCGACAGAGTCCCTCTCCATGACACTTGGTAGGAGCGGTCATTGAGGTATGATGTCAGCCATGTCAGCGCAGATCCAGCCACTCCCATTCCTGCGAGGGCCGCGAAGAGGATCTGATGGTTGACTGTGTCGAAGGCTGCAGATAGATCTAGGAGAATCAGGACAGAGGAGAGGCCTTTCGCTTTTGCTAAGTGAAGTGCCTCTGTGACAGCAATGAGGGCCGTTTCTGTGGAGTGGCCAGTCCGGAAGCCAGACTGATTAGGGTCTAGGAGGTCATTCTGTAAGAGATAAGCAGTAAGTTGGTTGGATACAGCACGTTCAAGTGTTTTAGAAAGGAAGGAGAGAAGTTTCAAGTTTCTTTATTAGTTGTCATACAGAAGTACAGAATACTTTTATACAAAATGCTTATTTCTATTACGCTCCAGAGACTGTGCTAGACAAAAATAGATAAGTATAAAATAAAAGTACGTGTCACGTACGTGGACACAAGTGTTCAGTATGTACATATTATGTACAATGTTCAATGCAGAGTAGAAGTAACTGAGTTACCATACAATATACTAATATACAATATACTATATAGTGCAAAGCAGAAATGGGATGAGGTACAATTTACAGTAAGGTGTAATGAGGTATGGGTTGTAGTGCAAATTCTTTACCAATAAATATAAAGTGTGTTTAGGTGTTCTAAAGTGTGTAAAGTGGGTGCTGCAGTGAGTTGTTTGTTTAAAGTGAGTGTGTGCGTGTGGATGTGTGTGCTGTGAGTGCATTTGATGGTTGTTACATAGTGTTATTGTTCGTTGAGCATCCTGATGGCCTGGGGATAGAAGCTTCTTCTGAGTCTTTCTGTGCTTGCCATGAGACTCCCGTATCGCTTGCCTGACCGCAGCAGTTCAAAGAGGCAGTTGTTTGGGTGGCTGGAGTCTATGATAATTCTCTTAGCCTTACCCATGCACCGCTTGTTGTAAATGTTCTGGAGAGTGGGAAGCCCCCCTCCAATTGTGCGTTCGGCTGAACGTGCCACTCTCTGTAGTCTGCTACGGTCTTGTGCGGTGCTATTCCCAAACCAGGAGGTGATATTGCCAGTCAGGATGCTCTCTATTGTGCATGAGTAGAAGTTCTTAAGGATCTTCTGACTGAGTTGGAACTTCCTTAGGCGCCTGAGGAAGTAGAGGCGTTGCCGTGCCTTCTTCACAACACTGTCAATGTGTGTGGTCCATGTCAAGTCCTCGGATATGTGGACTCCGAGGTACTTGAAACTGTTCACTCTGGTGCCCCGTCGATGCTGAGGGGGCTGTAGTCCCTGACCCCCGACCTCCTGAAGTCCACAATCATCTCTTTTGTTTAGCTGACGTTCAGGGAGAGGCAGTTCTCCTGACACCACTACGACAGATTCTCTACCTCTTCCAGGTAGGCCCTCTCGTCGTTGGCAGAGATCAGGCCCACCACTACTGTGTCATCAGCAAATTTGATGATAGTGTTGTTGTTCCGCTGTGCCACACAGTCGTGTGTGTACAGGGAGTAGAGGAGGGGACTCAGAACACAGCCCTGGGGGGCCACTATGTTGAGCGTGATGGATGAGGATGTGCAGTTGCCTGCTCTCACCACCTGGGTTCTACCCGTCAGGAAGTCCAAGACCCACTGGCAGAGGTCATAGTTCAAGCCCAGGTCCCTGAGCTTGGCTATGAGTTTGGAGGGGACTATGGTATTGAATGCTGAGCTGTAGTCGATGAACAGCATTCTCACATAGTTCCCCTGCCTCTTGTCCAGGTGTGATGCTGCTGTGTGCAGCACATGGGCTATGGCGTCCTCCGTGGACCTGTTGGGGCGATATGCAAATTGCAGGGGGTCCAGGTTGCGTGTACCACTTCCGCAACGCATTTGATTTCCGGGGTTGGCCTGATTGGCCGAGACGGCCACGTGACGTGCGTGGCACGCCCCCGCGGCAGCCGCAGCGGCAAGCACGCTACTGCTGGAGTTCACTTCGCCTTTCACATCGCTGCCGTTGGCGAAAGCAGGATGAGAGAGCGTAGATTTCGCTGTGTATCATTTAAACATTTATCATTTAACATTTGAAAGGCATACATTGTTGTCATACAGAAGTACAGAATACTTTTATATAAATGCTTCTTACTGTTACACTGTTAGAGACTGTGCTAGACAAATTAATGACTAATTCGGTCAGAAATAACGTAACTAATAACGTTAGTAAGCACTGCTTATATGCTTATTATGTCTGCGGGGTACAGTAAACGTTTCTCCCGGTACATTCTGAAGAGCACACCGCTGTATGTTGGAGAACCAGCGGTCTTCCGCTCCTCCTCACTCGAGTGAGAGCAAAGCCGTGCACAGCTCAGCCCTGTGTGAGACGCGAGCAGGAAGGAGGAGATGGGAGTCCTTCCAATCGGAATATGTTGTTTCTTTACACATATGTTGGATTATGAATATGTCTTTATAGCTACAAATGAATGACTAATTCGGTCAGAAAGCAGTAACACAACAGTTGCAATGTTGTGTTACTGCTTCTCGGCATAAGCCCCAATAAGACCGTCACCAGAGCTCAGCGATGCCGCTCGTGTGAGCATATTCTCCCCGCTGGTGATCGCAGCACGGAGGGTCGCGGACCAGCCTGTCAGCATAGCTATAAAGACATATTCATAATCCAACATATGTGTAAAGAAACAACATATTCCGATTGGAAGGACTCCCATCTCCTCCTTCCTGCTCGCGTCTCACACAGGGCTGAGCTGTGCGCGGCTTTGCTCTCACTCGAGTGAGGAGGAGCGGAAGACCGCTGGTTCTCCAACATACAGCGGTGTGCTCTTCAGAATGTACCGGGAGAAACGTTTACTGTACCCCGCAGACATAATAAGCATATAAGCAGTGCTTACTAACGTTATTAGTTACGTTATTTCTGACCGAATTAGTCATTCATTTGTCTAGCACAGTCTCTAACAGTGTAACAGTAAGAAGCATTTTGGATAAAAGTATTCTGTACTTCTGTATGACAACAATGTATGCCTTTCAAATGTTAAATGACAAATGATTAAATGATACACAGCAAAATCTACGCTCTCTCATCCTGCTTTCGCCAACGGCAGCGATGTGAAAGGCGAAGTGAACTCCAGCAGTAGCGCGCTTGCCGCTGCGGCTGCCGCGGGGGCGTGCCACGCGCGTCACGTGGCCGTCTCGGCCAATCAGGCCAACCCCGGAAATCAAATGCGTTGCGGAAGTGGTACACGCGTCCAGGTTGATGGGGAGGGAGGAACAGATGTAGCCCTTCACTAGCTTCTCAAAGCACTTCATGGCTATGGAGGTGAGAGCTACAGGGCGGTAGTCGTTGAGGCAAGCGGGCGTAGATTTTTTGGGTACAGGGACTTCTTCAGACAGGTGGGGATGACAGCATGTTCTAAGGACAGGTTAAATATGTCAGTAAATACCGGGGCCAGTTGGTCGGCACAGACTTTTAGGACGCGGCCGGGGATGCCGTCCGGTCCTGCTGCCTTCCTGATATTCACTTTCTTAAAGGTCCTCCTCACCTCATGTTCTGTTATTCTGAACACTGAATCTCCATCAGCAGCGCCCCCCCCTCCATTGCAGTGGTTTGTAGGCTGGTGTTGTTATTCACAGCCTCAAACCTAGCATAGAAGGTATTGAGATGCTAAGGAGATGTCACTGTTCAGTTTGAGGGAGCAACATGTTATAAATAAAACAAAGTATTTTATTAATTTAATCTCACTGGTTGCACTTCATTTTAAGAGTGTTTATTGTTTAATGTTGACATTTAATCTAAATGGATCATTATGATATTATACATTTATATTTCATTTTCATTAAATGATAGGCTACTGCCTATGAATTTCAGAGCCTAATGATGGCCTACCTAGTACCTACAGGAACTAACTACCTTAACATTATTATCGATGTAATTTACTGTAAAGTTCACGTTAGCTCCATAAATTAACATGCTATAATTGGCCTGGCTCGTCACGTTTGATTGATTGAAAACTTTATTAACAGATTGCAGAATGGGTACAATACAGTACGGCTCAATACACACAATTGTTAAGGGGATGCAGACCAGAGAAATACTTTAGTCTTGTTTACACCAGGGTCCCCCATTTTCAATTCATCATGACATTTATGACATACAGATATACAGTACGTTACTGCATTCCAGACTACAACTGCTCCACACCAGTCTCTGTAAATGTTCTGTTATAAAAATGTAATACCATTTCAATACACAGGTTATCGTGTTTTGAAATACATGAAAGGGAATGAGCTGACGTTAATTCGCCTAACGTTAGGCTAGGCTACATGTAGCCCATTTCAAAACACTGCGGTGAAAAACAGAGTCCGGTAAACGCAAGTTTGTAATTCCAATAGTGTATTCTGCCTTTGACTATTTCGATTATTGAAGTGGTATTTTTATAACAAACATTTACGGAGACCGGTGTGGAGCCGGCCTGCTGTAGTATCGAACTTGGCGAGCCAGGCTAAGTCACGTTAATAACACCCATGGCTCAGTGGCTCACCTTTCAACGTGGCTCGAAAGTGCAGACTCCCATGGTAAAAATCTGCAGGTCCTTTCTGCATATTTTGCACACGGCTACTCGAGGATGTTCTCCTCTTTTTAACCATGAATTATATTTGATATCTCCAAGCCAGAGCTCATTAAAACGGCAGCCTCCCGGCATGTTGGCCACACACACACAAGCTGTTCTCAGGTGGCACAGGTAAAAAAAAAAAAAAACACTACGGATCGAGCCCAGCCACAGTGAAAGGCGAAAGCGGCTCGCTCGAGTCGCTCAGACTTATTTTATTTCTTTATCTAAAAACCAAACTATTCAGTCAGATAGAGAGTGATTATGAAAGTATAAAGTGCAATTACAATTTCAATAACTTTCCAGCACTATACACAATTCAAGCACATTTAAAACCTTGAAACCACCACATTGAAATACAAGCATTTTCAAGGATTTCCAGCACCCGTACGAACCCTGCTAATACACAAACAAATATGGCTCAAGCATACATTTTCGATACAATACAATCCACAAAGGGATGACACCGAAGCAGGTACCCATGCCATACGATTTTGGGAAAACAAATGCCCGGAAGAATAAGATTGCTCTCCCAATCCGTCTAACACACACACACACACACACGGCACTTGTACTAACGACGTTAGTTAGGAACATAATCATTCATTCGCAATACACACAAGTAGGTCTACATATATACAACGAAGCACAGAGCTAAGAACGTTAGCTAAGCTAGCTTGCTCTCTCTGTCCGTCTAACAAACACACACACACACACACACGCGTGCACACACACACACCGTGCTTGCACTAACGTTAGACTATCTTGGCGCACACGGAAGAGTACCGTAATACACAAACGGATGAATGAACGAGGTCCTACTGCTAATTAACTAATTACGACGTACTGTATGTACTTACTGATTCGATGCTTTCTTTCGGTCTCAAAGACTTACAGGCTAGTTCCCTTCTTCTTTAGCAACAGCCAGGAAATCATGGAAGCATAAAGTCCCTCGTCTTTGCAAAAATCCAAAAACGAACTCGGTCCATTGCTGGCGAAGCACAACATCCTCAGAAAAAAATTGCAAAGTCGTATTAGCAGCTTTGCAGCCAGGAACAGCACATGGCTTGCGTGTTTTGCTCATATGATTTACGTTAGGCTAAGTCACTGCACTTCTTTGGTCTGCTCTAGGTAGATTGTGGGCGGGCATTGGCTCCAACCACAGAGCCAATCGGATCACTATTCGCTCCATCCTCGCCTCGTTACATCACGATGTGAGTCAAATCAGAATGACCTTATTAACTGGAGCAGGAAATGGTCTGACCTGAATGAGAGCAATCCGCCATTATGGTATTTAGAGACACAGACACATTGATACTAACTCCTATTACTATAATACAATGCTAGACACTGAAAAAATCCATTTATTATGCATGTCACCTTTAAGTGAGTAGCAACACTTTAAAGTCAGATCTGGTCTGGATGGGAAGCCAGTGTATAGGACAGAATGGGTGTTATATGATCAAAAGAGTTAGGTAGGCCTGAAAAAAGCACATTACAGTAATCTAGTCGTGATGAGACAAACGCATGAATAGGTTTTCGGCGTCAGCCAAAGTTAAAATAGGACGGATTTTTGCGATATTACAGAGATGGAAGAAGGCAATTTTGGTGTGTTTTTAATATGTGCATTAAATGAGCAAAACATTTCTCTCAAACAGGCCTCTCTGATTTGGGGGGCCAATGACCATAGCATCTTGGTTTTATCTGCGTTAAGGAGCAGAACATTTAGCGACATCCAATTTTGAATGGCAAGTAGGCAAGTCTCAAGATTTTGTAGTTGGGAGGAATCATTCGGCTTAACACTTTGAGTGCCACGAGGTGGCGCCAGAGTTAGCGCTTCAATGCCACCATCGGCGCCAATGTTACGCTTAATATCGCCTAATCTATGTTTTAAATTATGGCTGATGTGTCTAATCTGCCCGTCGCTTATCAAAGAATCCTTTTCCAGTCAGTGCTGTTAAGGCAGATTGGTTTTTTATCGCTTCATTTCCGTTTGAGAGCATTTTGAAAAGCACCCGTTTTGAGGTAAAAAACAGTTCATTCTAGACCATTCTATGATAATCGTCTTTTACTGGAATATTCCAGAACGTTGATATTTGTCGGCCTATTTATGAATCGTTTTCAAATAAACGCTAGATGATCAATATTATACGTGCACGCAAGCACATTCGAGCCGCGCACGGATAATCGCCGTGTTCATTTCCTCTTGGACTTTTACAGTGAAACCGAAAGAGCCCATTTCACAAAACAGCTTATATCTTCATAAAAATTTGTCTGATTATCCTAACACTGATAACATAGATTCCTTACCTGACATCAGATGGTATCCAACTGGTATATTCCAATTCCTGATCACCATTCGAAAAAATCGATAAGTGTATGGATCCAACATGTGTACAGTGCAGTACATGATTCCGCGGGTCTCAGAGGCTCCAGAATGAACTGTGATAACCCCGGCTGCATCAGTGGACTGGAAAATGTGGAGTACAGGATTTTTTCCCCCATCCATTTTCATTGAGTCCATTCCAAAATCCCTTATGTCATCTGGGAGACGATAGGGGGCGCTTTTTTCCACATCTGATCGCCGGCGGCGCTCGGGTATACTAGGGTAGGCTCGCGTGATGCAATATGATTTCAGATCGCAAAAGAAAAAAAAAAAAAATATCAGAGAAATCTCGTGAGTGGCTTTCAACATAACTATCGGAAACCCGAGATATCTCGCGAGTGGCAGTGAAAGTGTTAATAGGTAGGTATAATTTGATGTCATCTGCGTAACAATGAAAGTTAATACCAAATTTTCGTATAATATTGCAGAGGAGTAGCATATGAATGGAAAATAGCAAAGGGCCCCGGACAGAACCTTTTGGGACACCGCATTGCACTGTGAAGGTCTCAGATGTTAAATCACTATAGACCACACAGTGTGTTCCATCGGTTAAATATTTAAACCAAGCGAGTGCGTGACCCTGAATGCCAACATGATTCTCAAGCCGACTCAAAAGAATGGAGTGGTCAACAGTGTCAAAGGCTGCACTGAGGTCAAGCAATAAGAGCACAGAAGTTAAGTTAGAATCTAGAAAAAGCAGTAGGTCATTTGTGACTTTAGTAAGCACCATTTCGGTAGAGTGGATGGTTCTAAAGCCAGATTGAAAAGATTCATGAAGGTTGTTACTTGATAGATGGTCAGTGAGTTGCGTTGCAAGAATCCATTCTAATATTTTGGATAAGAAGGGAAGATTGGAGATGGGTCTGTAATTTTTCTAAATTAGGGGGTCGAGGTAAAAAAAAATTAGTAGCGGTTTAATAATGGCTGATTTAAAAGCCAAGGGAACCACGCCAGTAGACAGTGAAATGTTGAAAATGTTAAGTAGGGCGGGACCTAAAGTTGGGAGAAGTTCGTTAAGCCCGTAGGTCCCCCTTTCTTTATCATAAATCGATCAATAGAGACCGTATTAGATCCCCATTTATCATATCATGGGATATCATTGGAAAGCCACACTCATTGGCTACAACCCTGTCCAAAATCTTTCGAGATCGCCAAATGATTGACGGAGCTAGAGCCCCCGGAGGTCGGGGGTGGTAATGTGTACTTTGGCGCACGCCTCACATATCGGCATGTAACTCAAGAACCTCTGAACGGATTTTGTCACCTGAAAGGGCAATTGACGGGAAACAAATAGGGCTTTAATTCTATCTATATATTGTATTAAAAGAAATGTACACCCAAGCCGCTAGAGGTCGGCAAAGTGGCGGGTCGCGAATCGTCCTCATAAGGGCCCACATGGATGTTAAGAGGTTCTGTTTTTTTTATTATAATTTTTTGTAGCCAAGAGTAAATACCATAACCCTATCAAAACAGTAGTCAACGTGTATATTTTTCATTTTTACCGATGTTTTATACGATTGACCGAAAATACGAATTTAACGACTAAATCCAGATTCAACCCTACTATTGGAAAGAGGAGCCTTTTCCCTATCCATAGATGTATGATTTGGCCATAATAAGGTCAAGGTCAAGTTCAAGGTCAAATATTATAAAAATGTATAATTAAAATCGATTATCATTTATTACTGTATCTACAAATCCTTCTGTTTAATCATCTTCCCTTTATTCATTTGCTTAGATTTTTTTTACACTTGATCTCAAGAAGGTGCTGAATGAGCTCAGTGAGCAAGCTCGGCTTGCTCACAATTGTAACATGGTGTTATTCACCGGCACAGATGCAAAAATAAATCATAATTTATATTCTCCATTTTTTTATTACAATTTACTCAAGCCTAGTAACAGACACAATATTTCTGACACTGGAAATACATACCCCCAGGTCCCTAGATGTTCCTAGATACCAAGAACATGCAAATTGGCCTTGTAGAAGTGGAGCAATCTTCCATTTACTTAGGCATGTACCTTTAGGCGAGATTTCTGAAAATAGGGCTACAGCTTAACAGGTTAAGGAGAGTTGCTGGAAGAGGGTCAAGTAAGCAGGTTGAGGGTTTAGCCGCACCAACTAATTTGTGAAAAGTGAGACGTTTTCAAGGCAGGGTAGCGTATGGCTGGGTTGCAAAGCAGAGGAAAAGCCCTTACATTGTAAAGAATTCTTTGAAGTCACTGGCCAAAAACGCAGGATTAGCGCAGTTGGTTGTTTCTGAGTACGTTTTGCAACTGTATCAAATCATTATCTATCATGCACTCTTTCACTAATTAATCCTCCTTGCCTATATTACTACCTACTATACTAATATTTCTCTACTACAATGCACTCAACACTGTAGCACCCATGTTTCAACACTGTTTGATGAACATTGTTACTCAGCTGAAAGAGTTGTACCCTTCCTGCTGACTTGTCATACAGAACATGTAAGTCGCTTTGGATAAAAGCGTCAGCTAAATGACTAAATGTAAATGTAATGTCATATAAAGTACGACAGTAATAATCAGTACAACTGAAATTCTATTTAATCCAACCCCCTCTGTGTCATAATCACAGCAAGAGCCTTCCTCACCCCTCCTCCTTCCACAGCATCACGGCGGAAGCCTTCCTCACCCCTCATCCTTCCACACCCTTATATGGGCAGCATCCGACCCCAGGATTCCCACGCTGCCAGAGGGACATCAATTAACGCGGCTGTGAGGGATTCCCTCGTCAACAAACTCCTACTTCAGCCCACGGATCCTGCTCTACCCTCGTCGCAGTGTTAACCTAACTACCTAGGTACGACGTCGCACCCTAGCCTTGGTACTCTGTCCTTGTTACATGATTGTCCTAATCTTTGCTCTCCCTGTGCCCAGGACTACCGCTCCCGAGACACCACCCACCTGGACGCTCCTGCGCAGCACGAGGAGTGCACCTGCTTGTGTCTACTTGCACATTCCTATACCTGTTGCACATTCCTGTACCTGTATACCTGTCTGCTTGGGGGTAAACATTAAAACCAACCTAAAACAATCCATTCTCTCTCCTCCTGTGTTCTGCTATTGGGCTCTGCCAACCCCTGCCCTAACACTCTGGGTCCGTTTCATGTGTTTCCTGTGATAAACAGTCATATTGTTCATGTGATAATGCTTTTTTTTTTTATGTTGGTACAGGTGACAGCAATGGAAGATTTGAGTAAGTATGCACTGGGAATCCAAGAATTCAGCTATGAGATTTGTTGCAACTTCAAATTCTATCCTTTTCAACACATTCTTCAGATACTTTTCAACAGTCACCACTCACCATGTGGAGAGGTAAGGTTCTGTATTAGCTCTTATTTGACTTGAGAAACATGTTAGAATGGTCAGTAACCACTGGTTTCACTGATGAATGCTAATACAAATTATCTGAAGGAGAAGGACAAATCCTCTGATAATGTAAGAAGTCCTTGAAGAAAATAAATATTAGCCTATTTTCAAATGCCTGTTTCTCTCTGCCAGACTATGCTGGGACGGGACAGTGAGTCATGCTGACAGTGTTGTCACCCGTCTGATTTTAAATTAAATTAAATTAATTAGGGTATTATTAGTAAGGGTGGAGGGCCGCACAAATTCTATGTTATACCCTTCAAACCAATGTCATTAGATTATATTAGATTAAAATGTATTGTCATTATACAGAACAAGTACAGTACAACGAAAATAAGTTTGACATCCAACCAGAGTGCAAATGTAGCAGTAAAGTGCAACATCAATGTACAGGTGGTTAAACTGGGTACAAAATATACAAGTTAGTACTATGAGTGTAGTGCTAATCAGATGTATTATAACTACTACTGGCCAGCAGTGTAACTACTAGTAAGAGTGTAGGAGTCATCAAGTCACAAGACAACAACACCCTACAACGTATCTAATATTTGTGTTATTCAGTTCACATTTTACTCAGATAATATATGCAAAAGAACTGCACAGAAATGAGAAATGTGTGTCAGGGTAGCAGAGTTTATCCAATAGCTGTAGTGGAGTGGAGTGTAGTGGTTATAGCATGCGGGTTAAGCAATCATTATATGATATTCTGTACCCGCAAAAAGCTCAAACAAAAGGCCGGCTGTCACAAAACAGTCACATCTAGAGACCTCAAAACGATAGGTTATGTAGATAACCTAGTTATATGAGTATTGGCTGAGCGTCCCGCTCAAGCCTATTGAGATACCCCTTATCTCCTTGTACCTAGTGTACACCACCACGAACAATTTATGCACCCACACCTGACCGGATCCCGCCTCTATGGAGGCGTAGCCTATAAGACCATGGTACTGGTCACCAAACACCCTTCCTCGCCAAAATCCCGTTCCAGTAAAAGATCCCTCAAAAAAAGGGAACTCAGGGCCGCTTAGAGCGGGACGCTCAGCCAATACTCATATAACTAGGTTATCTACATAACCCATCGTTATATTTCGTATGGCTATCGCGTCCCGCTCAAGCCTATTGAGATATGGGTTAGAGCGGACGCGAGACCCGACAGATGTACCCCCTGAGGACCCGTAAGCCCACATCAAGGGGTGCGGGGAGCCCTGTCACCCCATCCTTCCTAATGAAGGGGGGGCGCAGTCAACTCCACCTGAGTGCGAACAAGAGGGAACTAGAACCCCTTGAACACACAGCACAGGCGGAACCACGTGTGACTTAACACACTGTGGCCCATACCCACACACTCCTGCTACCCTACCAAAGGACGGGAAGCAGGAAAGGCCACAGACCCCAGAACCGCCTGGGAGACAGAACCCCCGGTCATGTCCATGAGGTAAAACCTTACAAAGGGGCCCGGGGAGGACCATGAAGCTGCAGCACAGATGTCCTCCACCGAGGCCCCACCCAGGAGAGCGGCAGAGGCAGCCACCCCACGAGTGGAGTGCGCCCTGACGCCCCCAGGGGGATCCTGCCCAGCCAATGTGTAGCAGAGGGTAATGCCCTCGCACAACCAATGGGACAGGCGCTGTTTCGACACATCAAGGGGTGCGGGGAGCCCTGTCACCCCATCCTTCCTAATGAAGGGGGGGCGCAGTCAACTCCACCTGAGTGCGAACAAGAGGGAACTAGAACCCCTTGAACACACAGCACAGGCGGAACCACGTGTGACTTAACACACTGTGGCCCATACCCACACACTCCTGCTACCCTACCAAAGGACGGGAAGCAGGAAAGGCCACAGACCCCAGAACCGCCTGGGAGACAGAACCCCCGGTCATGTCCATGAGGTAAAACCTTACAAAGGGGCCCGGGGAGGACCATGAAGCTGCAGCACAGATGTCCTCCACCGAGGCCCCACCCAGGAGAGCGGCAGAGGCAGCCACCCCACGAGTGGAGTGCGCCCTGACGCCCCCAGGGGGATCCTGCCCAGCCAATGTGTAGCAGAGGGTAATGCCCTCGCACAACCAATGGGACAGGCGCTGTTTCGACAGTGCCTTACCGGCACGATAACCACCGTAACAGACAAAAAGCTGATCGTAACCCTGAGGTCCTGAGTACGGCTGAGGTAAATTCCCAAAGCACGGACCGGACATGACAGGTGAAGGCCCGCATCCAACTCACTAGCGTGTCGCGTGAGGAGGAGGACGAAACGCCTGAACCACAATATCCCGGGAGCGGAAGGAACTCCGGATATTCTTAGGCATGAAAGCAGGATTAGGTTGCAGAGTGGCACCGCAATCGGCCCGAAAAGACAGGCACTCTGGACATACCGAGAGAGCACAGAGCTCACCCACGCGTTTAGCGGAAGTGACAGCCAGCAGGAACGCAGTCTTGAAAGACAGCCGTTCCAACGGCGCCTGCTCGAGTGGCTCAAACGGGGCCATGGACAACCGACCGAGGACCAATTGAAGATCCCAAGTCGAAGCCAAGGAGCGTTGCACCGGCTTAACGCGTCGAGCGCCAAGCAGGAAACGCTTCACAAGAGGGTGGCTGAACAAGACAGTCCCCTCAAACCCCTCATGATAGGAGGATATAGCTGCCGCATATACCCTCACCGTCGAAGCCGACAGTCTATCAAGGAGAGACTGGAGATAACTCAAGACAGCATCCAGGGGGCAGGAGACTGGGTCCCGGCCCCCCGCCTTACACCACTCTTGGAACGCACGCCATCTGCCCGCGTAAACCGCGACAGTGGAGGGAGCATGCGCACGCCGGATGGTATCAACCACCGAAGGGTCCATCCTCTCCAGACTCACCCTCCCACCAGCCACACCAACAGCCGTTGGCCCAACGCCGGAGACTGGAACAGTGACCCGTCGTGCTGTGAGAGGGCCGTCGCCGACCAAGGAATGACCCAAGGAGGAGCGACCAGAAGCTGGATCAAGACCGGGAACCATACTGACTTGCCCCGGTCCGGCGCGACCAGGATCACCGTCCTGCGCTCCCTCCGTATCCGCTCCAACAGCTGACTCAACAGATGTACAGGAGGAAAGGCGTACAGAAGACCGGGCGGCCATGGAAAGGTCGAGAAGGCATCCACCCCCAAGGGGGGATGATCTGCTCGACTGAGCGAGAACCACAAGGGGCACTTGTGAGAGCGTCGGCACGCAAACAGATCTACCGAGGCCTCCCTGAACCGATCCCAAATCTGTCTGACTATGTCGGGGCGGAGTTCCCACTTGTCGTAATGAGGACCGCCCCGAGACATCATATCCGCCCCCACATTCTCTGTACCAGGAATGTGGAGCGCCCTCAGACTGCGCAGCCTGCGAGATGCCCATAGCCAAAGTTCGACCGCCCCCCCGGAGCAGGCGGATGGAACGAGTCCCACCCTGCCTGTTGATATACGCCGCTGCCATCATACTGTCTGTCCTGACCAAAACGTGTTCGCCTACCACCAGGTGGTCGAACCGTTTGAGGACCAGGAGGACCGCCTTCAACTCCAACACATTGATATGCGGGGTAGCTGGGCCAGCATGACCCGTCCAGCTGCCCCCCACTGCGTGGGTCCGACACGTCCCTCCCCAACCCGTGAGAGAGGCGTCGGTGAAGACTGTGACGTGTGAGCTCCTGCTGCCTATGGGGACCCTAATGGTGAGGATACCCAGCCTCCTCCAGTGGGCGAGATCTCCCCATATCGACAAAGGAACCGTCAACCGTTTCCATTTGTCCCTCACCGGATCTATTCTCATAGAGAGAAACCACCTCTGTATCCTCCTCATGAAGAGGAGGCCAAGAGGAACCACCGTGTGAGCAGATGCCATAATGCCCAGCAGACGCATCACTTGCAGCGCCGTGACCGTCCCTCCCAGACGGAAACCCCCGAGCGCGTGACGGAGAACCACCCGACACTGCTCCGAGAGGGTTGCAATCATGGGCCTCGACCTCAACGTCAAGCACAAGTACTCCACCTGTTGACTGGGAAGAGGGGTACTCTTCTTCCAATTCACAGCAAAACCCAGGTTGGTGAGGAATTCCACCACCAGCCTGGTATGAGACCTGGCAACCTCCTCCGAACGACTGAGGAGTAGAATGTCGTCGAGATAGAATAGAACTCGTAACCCCCGACGACGTAAGGGCTCCAGTGCAGTCGCCACGCACCTGGTGAATGTGCGGGGAGCCAGAGAATAACCGAACGGCATCCTCTGGTACTCGTACGCTACGCCCTGAAACAGGAACCGTAGGAATTTCCTGTGAGGAGGGTAAATGGGGATGTGAAAATACGCATCCTTCAGGTCTATGGAGGTGAACCAGTCTCCCCTCCTGACAGCAAGCAGAAGGAGTTTGACGGTCAATATTCTGAACGGTCTCGCTACAATCAACCGATTGAACGCGGACAGATCCAGTATAGGTCTGACCCCCCCTGTTTTCTTGGGCACCAGAAAATAACGGGAGTAGACGCCTGACATCGCGTCCTCTCTCGGAACCACGACGACGGCCTGCTTCGCCAACAGAGATTGGATCTCGTCGGCCAGGGCTGTCACTGCTTCTGACCCTGACAATAGGGTCGGCACCAAACCTGAGAACGGAGGGTGGGGTTGTGCGAACTGCAAAACAAGCCCCCCCCTCAACGTTCTCTCTATCCACCCCCCCAAACGGCATTCTTGTCGCCAAATGTGAAAATAATCCCACAGCGCACCCGCCGTCAACTGACGCTGGGCCGCAAGGAACAGTAGATAGTTGGCCCGGTCCCTCCCGCTGTGCGACGCACCCAAGGGGGGACCCCGACAGAAAGGGCCGGTTTGATACGGGAGAAGCTGTCATCAAACTGGTTGACACACCCCCCCCCCCCTGAACACCCCTCTAGCGCATGCTGAGGAATTGTTCCGCAGCTAGACACGCAAGGCATGAGGACCCCATGGGCTCCTACATGCCGAAGCCCTGCAGTGATATTGCTACCACCCAAATCACGCTCGCCTCTCCTTTGCAGACCACTGCCGTTGTGACGGGAGTGGGAGGCACCAGCGCGATACCCCGCCTGGCGAAGGCGAAGCCGGGGTAACCCCTGCTGTGCATTCAACAGAAGAGGCCTCGAGTCCCCCAGCTGACCACTGTAGCTAGTGGCAGCTATAACACCAGGCTCATCCAACACACAACGTGTGGTGCAGGAACCGCGCAACGGAACATTCTCACGGACAGACCCAGGCTCAGCCATCAACTGGGTGTCAGCCCCTGTCCCCATGAGAAGTGAAGAATGGGGCCGCATACGCTTCAATGAAGGTTCGCGGCCCGCAGCCAAAGGAGAACGATCAGAGCCCCGCTTCCGTGGGTAACAGAGAGAGGATTGAACGGGGAGCGGGCTGCTCGCGGCAAAGTGACAACGGCTTGTTTTACCAAACTCGAATTCACCCAAAATGGCCGATCCCTCGGCCGCCAAGGCTGTCGGCCTTGTGGTACCCTGTTGACTCTCCAACCAGGGCACCACTGGCGGGGGAAACATGGCCGCCTGTCGAGGATCTCGCCACAGTCGTTGACGAGACCATGCTCCCACCTCTGGCTGCACAGCGTGAGGCGGTGTAGGACCCAGATCAACAGCCGCCTGCGCCTCCACAGAATGCCCAAAAAGACTATCTGTGGAAAAAGGAGTCGTGAGGAGAGAAAACCTATCCTCTTCCCCAAGAGGAGATTGCTCCAACCAAACATGCCTAACAACAAACGTTGATAGCATCCTAATCCTCCCCGCAGTTATAGCTTGCGACTGAGTCAAGATCTCTATAACACCACAAACATGCAACATGTTTACAATGTCGGCTGGACCCAAAGTCCTACTACCCGACGCCAATATGGATAGGAAACTAGCCAGCTGAGCCATAACACTGGCCGCCGCCAAATACCATCCTGTAGCAGTATACAACTCATCCGTCCATACTGCCACCCTCCGAGCCGATTCGCTATCAAGCATCGGCCGGGCGGGACGTCGTTCATCCCCGCCGGGGCACAGGAACAAAGCTACCTGGCTGCTTAGCCACGGTACACCCGGCCTGCACCCTGTTGTTAGCCCGTTCACCTGTAAAAAAGGTAAATAGGACTCAGCGAAACCCCCCACATCAACCACCGACTGACCTTCATCAATGAAGCTGGTAAGAGGAGGGAAAAGCGGTATCCCGCGGCGGGGATTATTAGAACAACGACCCATTTCAGCGTCAACGTTAGCATTAGCAGAAGTAGCAGTAGTAGCATTAACGTTAGCAGCGTGCTCCAGGATTGCCAGGAAACCGTCCACTGCAGTGGAACGATCACCAAGCCGCCCCGGCCCTGGCGCCGAAACATACTCCACAGCATTACCAATACTGACATTGATGCCTAATGACACAGGCCTTACCTTTGTACTAGAGTTGTTCCGATACCGATACCAGTATCGGAAAAGCCGCCGATACTGGCTAAAATGCTGGTATCGGTATCGGCGAGTACCCTCTAATGCTGCGCTCCGATACCATATGACGTAATTTATCAACAACACTGTGGTCTGTTGAGTAAGCATTATAAAACAAACGTGTGCTTAATCGATTAAAGTGTCAATGCCATTTGTCATTTTAACAGCAGATACTTTCTTAAATGTCATCGTCCCGACAGAGCGGGGTTGACGGGGAGCTCATGGGTTCGCTTGGTGGCTGGTGTTATTAGCATTGAACAGCTAACCGAAAGCTAGCTTTAACATTACCTTGGCTAAAGTTGGGGCTATTCATATAATCCAGCAA
Source organism: Notolepis coatsorum (assembly GCF_963971535.1). NCBI lineage: Eukaryota > Metazoa > Chordata > Actinopteri > Aulopiformes > Paralepididae > Notolepis > Notolepis coatsorum. The sequence goes on from NC_140181.1 coordinate 52,470,666, forward strand.
TAATGGCTGCAGACCTGCAAGCAAAGTACAGCAAGTTGGCAAAGGAGTATTCCAAGTTAAATCACAATGTCACCAGTAACGTTACAGTCTTCTATGGTCTTCCCATATACCGGTAGCTCATGCTAGCTAACGGTAACGTCGTCATTGCACAATTGCACGTCGCGTACACAATTAATGACATGTTGCGGACAGCCATATCGGCGACAATGTTTAGCTTTTAGTGCCAAATGATAAGAGTCTGAGGCGGAGTCTCAAAAGAGAATGTTGAATATTTATTGTGCAAAAATCACAACAGATCCGACTGCTACTGAAACGGAGCCTTGTAGACAGACTGAGTAGGGTATATCTGCAGAGCCAGTGGGTAGCGAGTGCAGCAACGTATAATGTCCGTGTGGATCATTGGAGTAGGGTATATCTGCAGTGCTGAAGCCCCATACTCATTGATTAATGATACTAATACAAATCTATACAATCACCTGTTGTTGAATAAATACCATTACTTTCTAGTTATTACTAAAAAACAGTATATATAAAACAGTATTTGTTAAAAAAAATAAAAAAATAATATTTATAAAAAATGTATATAATATCGTTTTAAAAAAAAATTATGTATGCACTGGTATCGGATAAGTATCGGTATCGGCCGATACCCAAAGCTTAGGTATCGGAATCGGATCGGAAAGGAAAAAATGGTATCGGAACATCTCTACTTTGTACAAGCCGACTTGATAGTCAAACCTTGTACGCTGCCCCCCGGTCTGCCGTTGTCAGCCGAGGAAACATCAGCACCGGCCCAATGTGTCGCTGAAACATGCTCCGAAGATGCCAGGGAAAAGCAAACCTCCGGTAAGCTTTCAACATTATGAACCTTCTCCAATCTTTTCATACTACTAGTTACATAAGGTGCACAGCATCCAGTATGATGGAACGAAAATAGAGGAAGGGTGTTTGGTGACCAGTACCATGGTCTTATAGGCTACGCATCCATAGAGGCGGGACCCGGTCAGGTGTGGGTGCATAAATTGTTCGTGGTGGTGTACACTAGGTACAAGGAGATAAGGGGTATCTCAATAGGCTTGAGCGGGACGCGATAGCCATACGAAATATAACCTACTCTAGTGAGGCCTTTAACCTAGAACTGGAGAGCCTGAACTGGTCAGAAGAGCTCAGTGGTACACTAGTTGAAGAAACATGGCTTGGTTTCAAAACCAAATTCTCAACAGTACTGAACGACATGGCCCCCCTAAGAACCACCAGGGTAAAAAATCGCGCTGAGCCGTGGATGCACTCAGAAATACTGACCGCTATGAAAGCCAGAGACAAAAAATGCTCTGAGTTTCATAAAAGTCAGTCAAAGCTTACCAAAAGCTCGAGCAGTGAACTCCAAGCCCACGTGATTGAACTCAAACTGCAAAGAAACAGACTAAGAAATTAAGTAAACTCCATGATCAAAACTGCAAAAAAAAATTTCATCAATGATAAAACTGAGGAAAACAAAAATAAACCCTGTGAACTTTGGAAATTACTTAATAATCAACTAGGCTGCAGTAAAAAACTTAAAACCAGATTTTCAAACATAAACATAAAGACAGACAACACGCTCATCACAGACAAGCTGGATGTGGCCAATTACGTAAACATTTTCTTCACAAACATAGCCACAATACTGGTAAATAAACTACCCTCCCACTCAGGGCATTTTGGGGTAGAACACATCATAACCTACTACAATAATCTAGGGGTCCGCAAAGACGATTTCAAACTAGAAATGGTAACAACAGCTGAGGTACTAAAAAAACTGAGCGCCCTCCAACCTAACAAGGCCACTGGCCATGACAATATCCCCTCCAAATTCCTCAGAGACTCAGCAGCCGCCATCACCCCAGTCATCACACACATAATAAACCTCTCCATAAAACAGGGACACGTACCCAAAGACTTCAAAATTGCGAGAGTAACCCCCCTGCACTAAAAGGGCAGCAAATTAGACCCAGGCAACTACCGCCCTGTTTCTATCCTTACCTCCATCTCGAAAGTCATGGAAAAAATTGTATACGAACAGGTCGAAAAGCACCTTGTGGAAAAAAAATCTAATCTTCGAATTCCAATCTGGCTTCAGAACATCCCACTCCACTGACACATGCCTTCTCTATTTAAACGACCACATCAAACAAGAGGTGGACGGGGGCAAATACTGCGGCATGGTCATGCTGGACCTACAAAAGGCCTTCGACACTGTCAATCACTCCATTCTGATTGACAAGCTAAAAGCAATTGGTTTTGATAGTCTATCAGTGAGCTGGATGCAATCCTACCTGGAGGGGAGAGAACAGATGGTGGAGGTAAACGGTACCCTACCCCCCCCCCCCTCTCAGTGAGCTGTGGTGTTCCACAAGGAAGCATACTAGGACCGCTACTGTTCCTAATTTATGCAAATGACATGTCGTCAGCTTGTGACTGCAACTTGTTCCTGTTCACGGACGACTCAGCCCTGCTGGTCTCTGACAAGAAGAAGTTACAGGTTGAAAAAACCCTCAGCTCGGAACTCGGCAGAATCTGCACCTGGCTCGCTGATAACAAACTATCATTTATACCTGGGTAAAACAGAGTCCATTCTCTTCGGTTCAAATAACAAACTCAGCAAGGCCGACGGCTTCTCAGTTACAGTGGGTGACAATATTGTCACAAGGAAAGATGAAATTACATACCTAGGTTCCATCCTAGAGGAAAATCTTTCCTGTGACAAAATGGCATCCAATGTAATAAAAAAAAGTCAACCAACGAACTAGATTCTTGTACCGGATCTCCTCTCTGGTAAACAAGAATACCCTGAAGACTCTGGCAGGAGCACTCATTCAAGGGTACTACTATGCTTGCACCTCATGGTACCAAAGCACCTCAAAGGCGCTAAAAAGCTAAATCACAAAACAAACTGGTCAGACTACTGCTTGACCTTACTCCTAGAACCCACCTCACCCCTGCCCACTTTGACAACCTAGGATGGCTTAGAGTAGACGACAGAGTACAGCAACTTGCAATGGGCCTGGTCTACAAGATACACTACACGACTAAGGTACCCATGTACATGTCAAAATAATTCCCAAAGGTCAGTGAATACCACGACCACAACACCAGAGGGAGCTCCACAAATCATGTTAAACCCAAGGGACTAAACACGTTTCGCAATTATGCCACATCAATGTGGAACGCCCTACCCACAGCTGTAAAGGAATGTGAATCACTACCCACTTTTAAAACCACTCTAAAGGAGCACCTGTGGGAGACTGCAATTCGAAACTGGCCCCTGGAAATGTCCTAACCCAACCCCCTCCAATGTACAGTAAATGTCCTAACCCAGTAATACCACGAGACCCTCTTCTTGGGACCAAGTAAGGTTTCGACGATAATCCAATGTACAGTTACCCCCACCCCGCCTACCCATCCCCCCCAAACCCCACCCACCCCACCACCTCCAATGAACAGCCCCCCCCCCCCCCCCACCTACCCAACCCCCCCCCCCCCCACCTCCTCCAATGTACAGTTTCTTCGTCAAATGTATACTCTCTTTTTGAAAATGGGGGACCCTGGTGTAAACAAGACGAAAGTCTTTCTCTGGTCTGCATCCCCTTAACAATTGTGTGTATTGAGCTGTACTGTATTATACCCATTCTGCAATCTGTTAATACAATTTTCAATCAATCAATCAGCCGGGCTGGACCAGCACCACGTGGCTGGATGTCGTGGAACGACGGCGCCCTCTGGTGCATGGCAATGGATATCACGTTCTGTGATAGACATGATTATAGTCAAGTGATTAGGGGATGTGTTTAAGTACCACTACCCAAGTCAAATGCACGGTGTATATAACTACGAATGTGTCCATAGAGTAACCTTCTATTATAGTAGTACAGCATAGGCCAATGCATAACCACAACTGTCCGAATGTCCTCAAGGGAATCAATACAGTAATATCTTATCTTATGTTGTTGTTTTATCCTCTTGAGTGGATTTGACAACGCTCCCTCGGATCACTAATTTGCAATGTTCCCCCATTTAACTCTACCACACAGGATCCGCGGCATTCTGATTTGTGGCGCTCTGTGTGAACTCACCCTATAATTATTTTCTGCGACTGACTGACCGACCGCTCTTGTCATGTAGAATCAAATTAAACTTGTGGCAGAAACAAACTGTAATCATGGTAAGTACCGGGTAGCATATTGTTAACTGTACTGTGGCTACAATACATGTTTCTTTCCTGCAGGTATAATACACTTTTGTGTGACCAGTTTTTGGCCACCAGTTTTTTTAAAGGAAAGGACACGTTGTCGGAGCTTTTGTGGTTATCAATAAAGTAAGCATTTATCCTCTGTTCACAGTTGGTGGGGTATATATATATATTTTTAGACATGTGTAGGTGATTTGATTTCCGTTACTGCTACTTGTTGCTACGGGTGTTTGGCCCATTTCTACTATTTGTAGCAGCTTTGGGGCCCAGCACCTTGACCTCTCACAGCTATTCGTAGCCATTAGCTAACGTGTGCCAAGATGGCCTCTCAGGTCTGCGGCCACCGTGAGTGACCCTCTCGTTTGGGCACGGCTCATCTGATCAAGACATCAATAACCCATGCGAGGCAGCATGTGACTTGCCCTTTGATATGAAGGTCCAAGCGCATGGAGCAGTCTCACTGAGATGTGGTTTTCTAATATACAAAGTAAATTCTCTGCTATATTTGTGCAATTGACAATTTACAGTACTGACCTTTTTCTTCTTGGTGTTTGGACAATCAGGTGAGCCCCACCACCTGCCCTGTCACTCTTGTTCTCCGCTTCCTCCACTCTCTCTTCTGGATGTGGGTAGAGCAGCTAGCACTGTCAAGGTGTGCTACGAGGTAGTAGACAGCCTCCCATTTGGTAAGTACCCTCCAGTGTCTCAGTTTATGAGAGGGGCCGTTGGTTGCGCCCCGGTCCCCGGACGTGTTTTGAAGGCTTCCTCCAGGGACCTTCCTCTTGTATTGTGGTCCCTAACTAAGGCCCCATGTGAACCCATGGATCAATCTAACCTGAGACCCCTGTCTCGTAAAACGGCACTTCTCTCAGCGCTCTGCTCTGCCAAACATCTCGGTGAATTGCATGCTTTATCTGTTCGTCATGAATGCATGAGGTGGAAGGCACAGGCAGTGATGACATGGGTGTGTCACTGTGGCCAAAACCTAAATTTTTACCTAAGGTCCTTAGACAGTGAACCTGGTGCTGGATATAACAGCGTAGATTGTAATGTATGTATATAACTGGATCTATGAGACCGAAGGATGACAGTCACTATCAGTCACTCGGAACGATCTGAGCCGTTCAAACAAGAATTAACTTTCTTATCAATACAATATTTTTTTTTATCCACTTTTTCTCCTTATTTTTCTATTTTTCTCCCATCCCAATTTCATATTGCCAATTCTCCCCTTCAATTCTCCCCTCCCCTGTCTTGAACGTTGCTAGACTATGCCTCCCACTGGTTGGCTGTAGTGAGGATAGAAGCCTTGCATCACGTGTCCCCTCCGGTACACGAGGAGGCAGCCTGTCGCATCTTTTCACCAGACAGTGCGGTCTCTCAGTGGCGAGGACTAATGAGTGGGAGGTTCACGCTGCCCCTGATACTTCCTGACTCTGCTGTACAGGCGTCACCCAACCGACCTGTAGGAGTCGCTGTCCACAACGTCCAATCCCCACCCATCGACTTTCCACCCGCTACCTCTGCCAATTGAGATAGTATGACGACTGGCCCAAGCCGCAGGCAATGCTGACTCCGGGAGTCGAGACCGCAGCCTCTTGCATTGGTGACGAGCGCAATCTCCGCTACGCCACCCAGCCACCTTATCAATACAATATATGTAGGACAAACAAAAACACTGCAATCTACAGGGACACCTGTACTGAAGTTATGTATTACAAGCAAGTTAAATTTCAAACTTAAATTTCAAACAAACAAACTAAAATACATCCTACCAGGTCTCTTGATGAGGCGAGAAAGACAATGTGGTGGATGTGCCCTCACTGGGGTGTATTTACAAGGTGAGTTCCCCCTCCTTGGGTCATGGGGGCATGACTTTGTTGATATATGGTCTTGAAGATGGGTAGATGCAAGGCATTATTCATGGTGAAGAACGTAGTGACAGTCATCCTTTGGTCTCACAGATCCATAGTAATATACATGCTCTTTTACCTGTTCCACACAGGGCCCAGTTGTAGCCACTACAATGTGTTGGGGGGGATTCACATCCTGTAACGTTTGGAGCAAACCTCTAGCGTTATCTGGTGGGTAATTGACCTGTCTCCATGTCCTAATTACACTGATTCGTACCTGGTGTGACTCGTTAAATGTCTCCTTATATTCTCTTCCTTGTCACACCGCCAGTGTCAGTCGATCAGCAAACTGTCCGTGAGTAATACCTACAGCTCTAGTCTCATCGTTCCTTGCAGTTGTCACGGAAGATGAGTATGTCGATATGTGTTTGAATCACCATGTCATCATTGATTACCGTGTGTATCCGCTATTGGAAGATTATCGTATTGTGTGTATATGCACCTCCATCGTTTGACGTGTGTACCAAGTAACGTGTTTTGGAGACAGTGCTCTCTCCACTTTGTTTTCCCCGTTTATCGTATTGTGTGTATATGCAACTCCGTCGTTTGACGTGTGTACTAAGTAACGTGTTTTGGAGACAGTGTTCTCTCCACATTGTTTTCCCCGTTTATCGTGTGAGTACCCTATGTATTGGTGATTCATATATAACGTGTTTTTGAGATGGAGATTCATCTCCCTTTTCATTTATATGCCATCGTCTGCCATTCGTTACACAATTAAAGTAACAGTGCCTTGTCTGAAAACCAACATCTGCCTTCGTCGTATATGTTCTGTACTGCACCTGGGTCCAACACACCTACCAAATCGTAACCGATCGACTGACCATTATGGACCCAACAGAGGCAGAACAGATTCGATCGGTGCTGACAACACAGGGGGCGAAAGTAGCCTTCCAGGAGCGTGCCCAGCAGGCAATGATTGTCGAGATTCAGCACCTAACCTCCGCGTCACCAGCCTCATGAATGTCCAGGCCAACCACAGGGAAAAAAAGGCTAAAAAAGACGGGGGACAGCACCCCTGCATAGACTATCGCAGCTTGAATAACGTCTCTGTAACTGAGGGGTACAATTCCCTGACTGTATTGTTAGATATGATATTTAATACCACTACCTCATGTACTTTAACTTCTGGCCACCCAGTACAAGATATAAGTATGATGCACACTTTCCCACCTGATGAAACGAATCCACACAAATGTACCAAATCGAAGGTTTAATACAGCAAAAGGTGTATACAACGATCACTTAATTACATTTATGATTTGAAATATGAAATATGCACTTTTATGGCAAATGAGTATTCGTAGGTAAATCAACATTGAATGTCCAATCTCTGGTTACGCAGGGAGTAAGTATACAACCTGGAATATTTAGGAAACGATAGCGATGGTACTTAAATGATTATAGCTGGATACACTAAGGGGGGGGGGGGGTGTCCCGCTGGTTGTAAGACAGTAGGAGGGGGGGGTTAGAGAAGCCGCTGGCGGTATCCCATCTGGCCGACGGTGTCTTGGGAGAATCCAAAGTCTTGGACACGGTGCCCACAGAACCTCGGACCGCAGACGAATACAGCTGGACCCTCTGTGGACGGTAGCTGCCGGTCCACAACGGAGAGACGTGAGGCGACCTCACTGGTGTCGAGCGCCGTCTCACCTGGAGTCCTCTCCGGGGGGTAGTTCCAACACTCCGCAGTGTTGGCCTTTATCCATGGAATAATCAAAGCACACAAAGCATAATCCAAGCCGTGGAAGGCTCGCCGTCGTCCGGGTAGAGTAATCCAATATACAGGTCCAGTCGCTCTTGGCCCGGAGCTCCTCGGATGCAAGCACCACTAGGGGTCTGCCCAGCCTGGTTAAGCGTCCAGATAACGTCAGGAACGATGGGGGTACTGATAACTTTAGAACTCTAACCGAACGATGCACCATACATAAATAGACTTATTAGCTTAATAGAATACGTCCAACTCGACGGTATAGTGCCAAACTATGACTATTCAACTATTAATCTACACGATATCTCAATGCCTATTCTGGGCCAAGTAGGCCTTACTACACCACACGTGCGTCGTGGGGAGGCTTTGCGTCTGTCACTCTGTTGGAGGGTAAAGAACTGGACTAAAAGAAAGTTCTACTTTACTTGCGCCATATATATATGCGCTATGAACAAATAGTACCATTCGTATTTCGCCCGACATATTACTGCGCGGAACCGGGGCTTGCCACGACATGTTAGGCGGCACGATTGAACTTGGACCTAGGGGTATGGCAACCTGGCGCCAGGTTCTCGTCCAATGGTAGAATGAAACTATTATGGGCTGTTTAGTAGACTAAAGGGATATTCAATGCATATTGTACAAGGAATATACAGGGGATATCAAACGATATACAAATACAATTAAATATATATATATAAATAAATATACATATTCGGTTTAATCTGATCCTTCACAACAGCCGCCCCCTAATTAGTCCCACCTAATTAGCTAAGCAGAGACAGATTAACCGCACTGTCTACCACTCAAGGTCCACTCTAAGGGTCAGTCAACTCACAAAGTCATGGGGTCATGGTCATCATCGATAGTATCTGGGAGTCGGGGCAGTTCTATGAGCCTCGCCACGGGACGTGTGTAGGTGCGCCCTTGGACGAGTACTTCAGCTGCTCGGACCTTGCCATCGGCACCGGTGATCACTTTGCTTACGCGGCCAGCCGGCCACATAGCTCTGGGTAGTGACTGGTCAATAATCATGACGACTGTTCCTTCTGTCAAATTGTCTCTCTCTTTTACCCACTTCTGGCGGGTCTGTAGAGACGGTAGGTAGTGAAGTAAGAAGCTGCTCCAAAACTTGTCAGCTAGTACTTGGCTGTACCTCCACATTCTTCGGCCGTTCGCTTCTTCAGGCCTGTACATTGTCTGGGGTAGCGTGGGGTCCAGCCGCCCCATTAGGAGTGTGTTGGGGGTGACTGGGTCGACATCTGCTACATCACTGGAGACGTAACCGAGGGGCTTTGAGTTCAATACTCCCTCGATCTCCGTGAGGACTGTCACTGCTCCTGCGTGGTGTACATCCTCGTCGTATTTCTTTATGATCAGCTCTGTGACCTTGTGTCGGCTGTTCAAGACGATCGGGTACTTAATGTCATCTGGTAGATCGGGGGCTCTCCGCAGGCGACCACCCACTCTGATGAGATTATGGGCGTCACTCTCTGGTGCCAGGTGAATCAGTCTGCTGTCTGATGGGACGGGGTTTCCTCCCTGTAGACAGTCTAGCTCATCGGGGAACGAGTCTCTCTGGGCTCGTTGTAGTAGAAGAAGTTCTGCTTCTTCGTAGTCAGCTGCTGACATGTCAGTGGTGGACTGAATCTCTGGGTGGTGCCGCAGGAATGTTCTTTGTTGCGCACTCTCTAGGGTAATGCAGTCATCTATGTTGGGGTCTGTGGAGGCGACAGTGCTCAGTCCACAGAACATAGGTTTCTTGTTCTCAGCCTCCTCGTTACTTGCTTCCCTCGGGGTGGGCGTAGGCCAATCTCCTTCCGGGAGCTTGAGGAATGCTGGTCCGTCACTGTAGATGTTGCGACGGGTTAGGTCATCCAGAGACATTCCCCGGGTGATGACGTCAGCTGGGTTGTGTTTGGTGTCCACATACCGCCAGCTTGCTTCTTCTGTTAACTCTTGAATCTCGGTGACTCTGACTCCCACGAAGACTTTGTATCTGCATGAATCGGACTTGATCCATGTGAGTACTGTCGTGGAATCTGACCACAAGATTGTTCTATGCACCGGAATGGTGAGTTCACGTTGGATTAACGTGGCTAGATGCGCTCCTGCGAGGGCTGCGCAGAGCTCTAGACGTGGGATAGATTGTTGCTTACGTGGGGCTATTCTTGAGCGGGCCAGGATGAAAGCAGTGTGTATCTTTCCTCCCATCTCTTGGGCACGCAAGTAGGCCACCGATCCGTAGGCTACTTCGGAGGCGTCGCTGAAGACGTGTAGCTCAATCTCGCATGTCTCTGGCCTCACTGTGGAGGGGAAGTAGCTGCGGCGTATATTGACACCTGGGAGTGAGCGGAGTTCCGTCTCCCACTCTCTCCATGTTGAGGCAAGGTGTGCGGGTATTGGGTCGTCCCAGCCCTGGTCCTTGTCCCATAGTGCTCGTACAATCATCTTTGCCCTGGTGGTGTAAGGTAGAATACATCCCAACGGGTCATATTGTCTGGCGAGTGTTCTGTACACACTCCGTCTGGTGGTCGGTATCGCCGCCGACCTTCCCTGCTCTGGAGCCAAGGGTTTGTGTCTATAGTGGAGCGAGTCTGTTTTGAAGCGCCAGACTAGTCCTAGTGTCATTTCTTGGGCTTCTCCTGGGATTGTCGCCATCCAGGTCTCGCTGCTGGCAGCCTTGTCCGCGGAGGAGAGGCTGCGCAATACGTGCGGGTCACTGCTGGCCCACTGCCTGAGATCAAAGCCGCCTTTGATCAGGGAGGCGCGTAACTTGATTAGGAGAGCCTCGGCTTCTTCTTGAGTCGAGACGCTTTGTAAACAGTTGTCCACGTAGAAACTGTTCTTCACACTGTGTTGGACCTCTTCATCTGCTGCTGGGTCCTCTGTGACGTGTTTCTGTAGTGCAAATGTAGCACAGCACGGGCTGCATGTGGTTCCGAAGGGGAGTACTTCCCACTGGTAGATGGATGGGTTCTCATCTCCGATCTTCTCCCTCCATAGGGACCGTAGCAGAGGCTTGTCCTCCTCTACTAGTCTCACCTGCAAGAACATCCCTTTGATATCCCCGCTTATAGCCACCTTGTCCTGGCGGAAGCGCAGTAGCACGCCTAGTAGGGAGGGGCCGAGTGTGGGGCCGGGCAAGAGCTCTTTATTCAGATTTTGGGATCCGATCTGGTAGCTGCAGTTAAACACAATGCGATCCTTGCCGTTGTGATGGACCTTGTGATGCGGCACGTACCATGATTCGGTCGTCTGATCGGCCTCTTTAATGTCAATCTTTGTTACGTGTCCCGCTGTGATTAGCTTCTCAATCTCAGCTCGGTACACACTCTCTTGAGCGGGGTCTTTAGCTAGGCGCCGCTCTGTGTTCAGTAGATAGCGCTCCGTGGCGTCTTTCTTTGCGTGAAAGGTGGGCATTCCCTCTCGCCTCAGGAGTGGAGTTGCGTATCTCATCACTCCGCCGACTGTGACTCTCTTTGTCCCCTGCTCGAGTAGGTTGATGGCGTAAATGTCTTCTTTAGAGCGAATATCTTTCTTTTCGTTCTTAAAGGGCATTGTCTCTAGGGTCCATAGCCTCTCGACATGCTGCAGGAGAGTGGTGTCTTCTTCTGTCGTTCTGGAGTGGAAGCAGCTAGTGGCTGCTGTTCGGTTGAGAGATTTAGCGAGGGGGCCTTGTAGGGTCCACCCTAGGCGGGTCTCGACTGCTGCAGGACAGCCTCGGGGGCCTGTATGGACCCGGTCAATCGGGACTATGAGTTCTGCATGGTCGGAGCCTATCAACAGGGTCGGGGTAGCGCCGTCTATGAGCGGGATAGGTAATTGGCGCAGGTGCACATATTTATCCATCAACTTGGTGACAGGGTAGGTGTACTGCGATAGTCCTATTTCTTGGCTGGTGAAAGCATTTGTGATCTTGTACCGTCGCTCTGGCTGCCCGTTGGCTGCGATGGTGAAGGAGACATTCTCGCCCTTTATCGTCTTTAAATCTCTTCTTATTGTCCGAATCGTCATTTCGTTCTTGCTCCCCCGCAGTCCCAGCTGGGTCGCAGCGGAGGCGAGCAGAAGGGTCTTCTCTGACCCGTCATCAAGGACGGCATAAGTGTCCATGACTTTATCTTGGTAGCTCAATGTCACACGGACTACCTTTAAGAGCACTTGGGCTCCGCTGCTGCTGGCGGGGTCAATGTACATGACACTTGCCTTGGTGCCGCTCCGTGGTGCAGGTATAGGCCGTCTTCCGTTACTTTCGTGTAGTATATCTAGATGGGCTCCATCGCACCGGCTGCACCTTTTCTTTAGGCGGCATTCGGCTGCCATGTGGGGCCGCGCACATCGATAACAGCGCCGGTTGGACTTTATCCATTGACTCACTTCTTCTGCATTCATCTTTGTGAATAGGTCACATTGTGACAGCCAGTGTTCTTTCTCACAGTAGGGACACGCTATCTTCCACTTCTCTTTTCTCGAGGGGGTGCTGTGACTCTTACTGCTCGGTACTGACTCTGATTGGTGCATGACAGTCACCGATCTTCTTCCATCATTTATTCTCCTGGGTCCCTCTCTGGAGCTTGGCGTGCTCCGCCCGAAGGTGTCCAGTCGTAAGCTGCTGACTTCTCTCGCCAGGAAGTCGGCTAGATCAAGGAGGGATGGCTCGGGGCCGTTGGGATCCCGGTAATCCCTCTGCCGCCTAAAGCGCTCCTGTCTTGCGGGTGGCAGCTTCTCCAAAATCCTCTCGACGTTAGAGTTGGCGTATAGCTCATGCATGCCCTTCTCCCGTTGCGCTCCCAGCATCCCCACCAGGGACTGCACTTTGATTGACAGGTCGTCTAGTGAGCGATTGTCTGTGGCTGGGGGTAGGCGGTCAATATGCCTTATCTCCTGGATTACGTAATCCCATATACATCCATATCTCTGATCCAGCGCTGCAAGAGACCTCCTGGGCGAGTCCCCTCTTGCGCCTCGCTGTGGGCTGGTACTGGCAGGGTACCATGGCCCGCTGGTCCAGGTGCTGTTCCTCGGGGCTGGTCGTGCGTCGTGCTCACCCGTGAATAGAGTCGGGGGTCTGTAGCGCAGCGCCGCGGGGGTATAGCCTGGACTGTATGGGACCTCCTGGTCCGGTGGAGTACTGTGCTGTCGTCGGGCTTGGTTCTCCTCCTCTCCCTCTTCTTCCTCTATCAGATCTTCCAGATCCTGTAATCGTTTATTTAGCTTCTCCGCAGTGTATGCCGCTCCTTCCTTGTAGCTGGGTCTCGCTTGGACCGGTATGGGAAGGGGGTCTGCGGGGGGTCTAGACTCGGTATGTTGGTCAAGTTCAGGGTCGCTTGCTCGTTGTGGTGACGCTGCCCTTGACTGTTGTCTCGACGAGTTCCTTGAACCCCTAGCGGAGGGAGAGGGTGTTGTCCTTTTGATCAGCTGCTCTATTAGTTGCGCTTGTAGTCTGTCGCGCTCCGCGTCTCTTTGGGCACCGGCAGCGGCACGCTGGGCGTCGGCCCGGTCTCTTGCCATATTCTCTTCTGTCTGGAAGCGTCTCATCTCCAGGCGTGTGCGCTGTTCTTCGCTCCGTTGCTGTGCTTGGAGGTGTTCGCGCTCGCTAAGCATCTGCGCTTGGAGTCGGTCGCGTTCGGTAGAGGCTGTCAGGCTGACGAGGAACGCCTGTTGTAGTATCCTCTCCGCTTCGCTGGGGGAAGGCGGTTGTGGAGGTGAGCCGCTCCTGGGGGTACTCGTTGGGGAGTCCTGGAGCTCTAGTTCCTCGGCGCTCTCCTCCTCTTCTTCCGTGCAGAGTTCTCTCTCTGTAGGGTTGTCTTCCTCCCGGGGCTGGTCGGGGACTACTTCTTGGGTAGTGGCGGGGGGTAAAGGCATGTCAATTCCCTCCTGGTCCCCACCGTGAGCTTGGTCAGTTACATTAGGACCTACTATGGCCTCTGTGGTCGGGGAAACCTGGTCGTTAAGGTCAGACATAATTTTACTTTCTACTTTTACCGCGTTTACCGTTTGTCGAAGGCTAGGTAGTTGACTGACAGTGTAAGCCTCTAAGTACTGAGGTGTCTGTCGTCTGCGCCGCGGGCGTTCTAGGTTAGGAGGATCGTTTCGTGGAGTGTTCATCATAGGCCATTTCGATATTAATAACACTATATTAATATTACACTAGTTACCCTCCGGCTCGAAGGACCAATTGTAACTGAGGGGTACAATTCCCTGACTGTATTGTTAGATATGATATTTAATACCACTACCTCATGTACTTTAACTTCTGGCCACCCAGTACAAGATATAAGTATGATGAACACTTTCCCACCTGATGAAACGAATCCACACAAATGTACCAAATCGAAGGTTTAATACAGCAAAAGGTGTATACAACGATCACTTAATTACATTTATGATTTGAAATATGAAATATGCACTTTTATGGCAAATGAGTATTCGTAGGTAAATCAACATTGAATGTCCAATCTCTGGTTACGCAGGGAGTAAGTATACAACCTGGAATATTTAGGAAACGATAGCGATGGTACTTAAATGATTATAGCTGGATACACTAAGGGGGGGGGGGGGGGGTGTCCCGCTGGTTGTAAGACAGTAGGAGGGGGGGGTTAGAGAAGCCGCTGGCGGTATCCCATCTGGCCGACGGTGTCTTGGGAGAATCCAAAGTCTTGGACACGGTGCCCACAGAACCTCGGACCGCAGACGAATACAGCTGGACCCTCTGTGGACGGTAGCTGCCGGTCCACAACGGAGAGACGTGAGGCGACCTCACTGGTGTCGAGCGCCGTCTCACCTGGAGTCCTCTCCGGGGGGTAGTTCCAACACTCCGCAGTGTTGGCCTTTATCCATGGAATAATCAAAGCACACAAAGCATAATCCAAGCCGTGGAAGGCTCGCCGTCGTCCGGGTAGAGTAATCCAATATACAGGTCCAGTCGCTCTTGGCCCGGAGCTCCTCGGATGCAAGCACCACTAGGGGTCTGCCCAGCCTGGTTAAGCGTCCAGATAACGTCAGGAACGATGGGGGTACTGATAACTTTAGAACTCTAACCGAACGATGCACCATACATAAATAGACTTATTAGCTTAATAGAATACGTCCAACTCGACGGTATAGTGCCAAACTATGACTATTCAACTATTAATCTACACGATATCTCAATGCCTATTCTGGGCCAAGTAGGCCTTACTACACCACACGTGCGTCGTGGGGAGGCTTTGCGTCTGTCACTCTGTTGGAGGGTAAAGAACTGGACTAAAAGAAAGTTCTACTTTACTTGCGCCATATATATATGCGCTATGAACAAATAGTACCATTCGTATTTCGCCCGACATATTACTGCGCGGAACCGGGGCTTGCCACGACATGTTAGGCGGCACGATTGAACTTGGACCTAGGGGTATGGCAACCTGGCGCCAGGTTCTCGTCCAATGGTAGAATGAAACTATTATGGGCTGTTTAGTAGACTAAAGGGATATTCAATGCATATTGTACAAGGAATATACAGGGGATATCAAACGATATACAAATACAATTAAATATATATATATAAATAAATATACATATTCGGTTTAATCTGATCCTTCACAACAGTCTCAGTTAAGAATCGCTACCCCCTTCCCCTCATGGACACCGCCTTTGAGTCTCTGCAGGGGGCTCAAGTGTTCTCCAAACTGGACCTGCATAACGCATACAATTTGGTCAGGATTAGGGAGGGGGATGAGTGGAAGACTGCCTTTAACACACCCAATGGCCATTACGAGTATCTGGTCATGCCCTTTGGCCTGGCCAATGCACCGGCAGTCTTCCAGGTGCTGGTGAATGACGTGCTGCAGGACTTGATAGGGGTGTCAGTCTTCGTATATCTGGACGACATCCTTATTTTTTCCAAAGATATGTCACAACACCAACAGCATGTTCGTCAGGTTCTCCAGTGCCTTCTCCAACACCAGCTTTTTGTTGAATTTTTAATTATCTTTATTCGCTTTTTCTGGTCGCGCAGGACCGACAGCTTTTCTTGGTCACACAGGACCGGCAGAGGAGAGAGGGAGAAACGGGAGGAGAAGAGGGGAAGACATGCGGCATATGGCCACCGGGTCTGGGAAACGAACCCGGGGTGACCGCTTCGCAACTATGTGGTGTGCTACTGGAGCGCCCCGGGTTTGCACATTTTTATAGGCGATTTATTCTTAACTTTAGCGCCCTAGCTGCCCCAACAGCCCTCACTAAGGCTTCGCTGTCTGCATTTGTCTGGTCTCCATAGGCAGAGAATGCCTTCCGTGACCTCAAACACCCCTGTCTTAGTCCACCCAGATTCGGAGGTTCCATTTCTGGTAGAAGTGGATGCCTCCGATGTCGCGGTGGGGGTGGGTGCTCTCCCAGACATGCTTAAAGGACAGAAAAGTGCATCCCTGTTTTTTCCCCCACGTCGGCTGTCCCCGGCCGAACGCAACTACGACGTGGGAAATCGTGAGTTGCTAGCCATCAAATTGGCACTGGAGGAGTGGAGGCAGTGGTTGGAGGGGGCCGCACAGCCCTTTATAGTATGGACCCGACCACAAGAACCTGGCGTACATTCAGGGGGCTAAGAGACTTAACGCACACCAAGACAGGTGGGCCTTGTTTTTCACTCGCTTCTACTTCTCCATCTCCTTTCGGCCCATTTCATCGCCCTCCCCAAACTCTCCCGCATTCCAATCGATATTTGGAATGGCGATAAGGGATTTGATTAATCTTTTTGCAGAACATCTGATGTGAGGTAAGGACTTTATTTTACCAGTCTTGGGGTAATCAGAGTTTTTTTCCACAGCGTTCACAACGTGTCTCATATGTGTGTATGTGTGTGTGCGTAACGTTAGCGCCAGGCAGGGCATAGATAATAGATTTTTCAGCCCGCTTCTCTAGCGTGCATAAGTACACATATACTATCGATAATCTAGCGTTTATTTGAAAACGATTCATAAATAGGCAGTGTTTTGTGTATTCCAGTAAAGGGCTATTTTCGTGGATTTTTCTGGAATCACTAGAAATCTTCAAAACTATACTCGATACTATACAATCCGTTTCGTACATGTTGACTGCAAGCAAGTCATTGATAAGCGACGGTTGTATTAGACACATAGCCATAATTTAAGATATAGATTATGCGTTCGCAAATATCCCCGTCCTCTCATTGACTAAAGCGCTGGCACTCAAGTGATAAGTCGCGCACCCCCTGCTGCCAACCAATGTGTTAAGGTGGTGCGGCTGGTGAACCTGGTGGCGTACAGGCTGCTACTCCCGAGTCCCGACCTCTATGCGGGTTCATCCGACCTTCTGCGTATCACTCCTAAAACCCTTCCTTACTTCGCCCATGTCCCCGCTGTCCCTCCGCCCGCATCATTGATGGACAAACGGTCTATACGGTACGGAGGATCGTGGGTTGCCGGCGGAGGGGTAGGGGGTTTCAATTCTTAGTGGACTGGGAGGGGTATGGACTGGAGGAACGATCCGGGGTGCCACAGAGGGACATATTAGAACATAGTCTATTATAGTCTATAATCATAGTTTATTATTATTACTAGTAATTGTGTCTAAAATTTTTGTTTTATCGAGGGGTTATCATGGACAAGACAGGATACCTGTATGATGGGTCTGGTCACAGATTTTACATTCTTTTTTAATTTGAGGTCAAGGTTGTTTGTAAAATTCAAGGTTACGTAATTTATATTGTCATTTATAGTAATTTCATGACCCAACCTTGATCTCAAATCAAAATATGGTATCATTTTAATACTTCCTCTCAAGATAATATGGATAATTTAGCCTAGGTATTTATTCATGGTTCTTACTCCTAAATTTGATTTGATTTAGACTTATTTCCAGAGGGGTGGGGGTAGCCCAGGCGGGGGGGGGGGGGCGCCCAGCCACAGTCACATTCACATTCATGCCAATGTTTTTGTCTCTCATTCACCACCATTAACTCATTCTGCGCCATCGCTTAATCCACGAGATGGCGCTAGTACGCCACCGCTGTAAGTCAATGGGGGGACTGCGAGATTTGCGAGTCCTTATCTTAAATTATAGCTATGGGTCTAATACACGCGTCGATTATCAGTTAGTTGCATCCAGTCAACATGTACAAAACGGATAGTTTTTTCATCTGTACATTTCCATTTTATAGCCTTTTGAATATGAGTATAACTTTCAGTGTTTCCCACAGGATTTTCAGAGACTATGGGGGGTGAACCTCCGACCCTCTAGGGGGGTCCGTTTTTTTTGGTACATTTTAAATGCATCAATCTGGTGCAATTTGAGAGCAAAATAAAGAGGCTAGATCTATGATGAACTTTGCGCTCAAAACACAAAATCGACTAGACTAGTGCTTCCCAATCCTCTCCTCGAAGCACCCCAGCCGTTCAATGTATTTGTTAAATTCCACCACCAGCACACCTGATTCAACTTAACTAGCCCTTTATTAGTTGAATCAAGGTGTGCTGGTGGTGGAATTTAACAAATACATGGAACGGCTGGGGTGTCTCGAGGAGAGGTTTGGGAACCACTGGACTAGAGCATACATTTGAGCCATCAAAGAAATTAAGCAAAAGTGGTTACCTGTGTTGAACTGGTTTATTTTTTAGAAAATAAAAAAATATAGTGGATTACTATTACGACTACTACCACTGCCAATACTACTGATACATTTCTATTGGCAAACCGCCACAGTCTAGGTAATTAATGGCAAACCCTGACTTTGGGTGCTTCTGAGTAATTCCAGAGAAAGACGCGATAATAGCGTTTTAGTGGAATACACTAAACACGTTGTAATATTTCACCTGATTATCGAATCTTCCTGAAATCAATGCTAGATCATCATTGTAGATCATTGTGTAGTGTGACGTACATGGGTACGTGGGTTGGTCATTACCATTATTACTGTATTTATGACACCATCTGAACATCAGGTTAGTATATGTAAATATGTTATGTTTTGGATGTGATGTGTGTGTGTGTTTGAATGATGGCTAATGCTGTCTCTTTTTCTCTATCAGGTGCCGCCCGTCCCTACACTGAAGAGTGCTGATTGTCTAATGGGTAACAGCTGATGACAATCACCTCAAGAGGGACGGGTGGACAGATATACCAGACAGCACACACTCGTCCGGGCGCCTCTCTGTGTCAGTTACCAGTGACCAGGCTGTTGGAGGTTGCCATTGTTTACCACTGTTTGTGTGGAATGGTTATTTTAACATTGTCCACTGTTGTTTGTGTGGAACCGTTATTATGACACTGTCCACTGTGGTGTGGGATTGATATGTTAAGTGTGTTCATGTTGTTCACACCACTTACCTGGTAGGCCTTGTATTCGTGTTGGTGCAGCTACCAGGTATATATATATGTATATTGTGGCCTCAGTGCCACTTGCCACCCGTGTGGAATGTGTTAATATATATATATATATATGTATTGGGCCTTCTGCCTTTTTGCCACTACTTGTGTGGAATTATATTGTGTTGTGCACGTGGTGTACATTTGCTGGGGGATTCCCAGACTGCCAACCGCAGGGTTTGTGGTTGTGTCCTGTGACACTAGGTCACTAGGGCTTGTGCTACCCATTAATTATAATTATCTTGTGTGTTCTCCCCTTACCCTTCTCCCTGTTTGTTAATTGTTTGTGGGTTGTTTTCTTCCCTTTATTAAATCCTCATCATCATTTAAGTGGAGGTTTGAAGTCCTACCACAGTAATAAATATAATTTACCTTTTGAAAGCGCGTTTGTGGTGTTTTACTATCTGCCGGGACCTTGCTTTAAAAGCATCTACTGAGGGGGTTGTTTTGTTCATGTGCAGCTTGCCTCAAGTTTCTATTCTATGTGGTCATTAGACCTTAGTACATGACAGTAGATCATCATTATTATCCTTCCTCGTGCAAGCATGCAATGTGGTTTAGACCGCCCCCTCCTGCACCCAACGGAAAACAGCCACACATACAGACACAGAGACAGCGTCGATCGGGGTAGAAATAAATATCAGATTTATATATAGTGTTCTTACCTTGTATCTGATGTAATGCAAAAGAAATAATCCAATTATCTGATCGCCATTCCAAATACTGCTCGCGGAGGTCCGTACCACATTACCGACCGTTTCCCAATGACGGGCGGGCGGGGTTACTGTTCCAATGCATCGTTGTATCTGCCTACCTCGCCCGCACGCGTCAACACTTCAGGCAACCAACTTGCGTTCAGCGTTTCTCTGATTGGCCACGACGCCCATGTGACCGCGGCAGAGCGAGAGAGCGGAAATAGGCTGCATTCTATTGCCATGCTCTGCGACAAACTCTAACCTTAACCAACTCCGAAAGAATGCCTAAACTTAACCCTAACCTTAACCAACTCCGAAATAATGCCTAAACTTAACCCTAACCTTAACCAACTCCGAAAGAATGCCTAAACCTAACCGGCGAAAGAAATATTGCCATGCTCTAAGACAAACTCTAACCTTAACCAACTCCGAAAGAATGCCTAAACTTAACCTTAACCAACTCCGAAAGAATGCCTAAACTTAACCAGCGAAATAAAGACGTTTATATAGAGAGGCGATAAATTAATTAAACGTAAAAAAAATAAAAAATAAAAATTGAAGTGATTCGAACTTGTCACCAACTGGACCGCAGGCTCCACAGCAAGCTGGCGAACGAGTTGAGCTAACCGTCGATGTTAAAACAGGGGGGATTGCGTGCGGCTGCCGCTCTGCCTCTGCCGCTGCCGCCTGCCGTTGCGCTCTGCCGCTCCGCTCTGGCGCTGCCGCGGGGGCGTGCTAGGCGCAAGATGGTTGCCTTAAGTAATGAAGCCGCCCGCACGGCTTGGATCATCCCAGAAAAGAAACTACACCATTCCCAGTGGAGTGCAATACCCGCTGGAAGGCGGTGTTTGCCCTTTTGCGAGCTCAGACCCATTCCCAACGATAACATCAGGCTGGATGGATGAAAATGAATGGATATCGCTAATAAAAGAAATAACGATTAAAACCCGACTATACTCGTGATTGGCGCAAAAGCGATGGCGAGTTAACCCGACTATCATCGTGACTGGCGTTAAAACCACACGATTGTGATGCACCTTCTGTTGTGAAGAAATGCTGCATGGCAATTTCTTGTCGATTATATCAACTATGATTAGTCTACAAAGTCCTAGATTAGGATAGCCCTACTGACGATATTATTTAATCTTATAAATAAAAAAAGAACATTTATCATTATGTCCTCTGTTATACGTATACCCGGACACTGGATCACATACTCTATATACTCTGACTCTATTATACTGTATTGCTTGCTTGTGGTTGTCCATCGAAGTCCGATGATGTTGTCCACTTCTAACGATCGTTGGCTGGACTGTGTGATGTTTGCCTCAATACTCCTACAGTTGGCCTTTGATATACTGTATACACTGACTCTGAATCACATACTGTAGGCTATACTCTGTTATACTGTATACTCTGACTCTGAATCACATACTGTATACTCTGTTATACTGTATACTCTGACTCTGAATCACATACTGTATACTCTGTTATACTGTATACTCTGACTCTGGATCACATACTGTACATGCGGCATGGTGTACTCTGACTCTGGATCACATACTGTATACTCTGTTATACTGTATACTCTGACTCTGGATCACATACTGTACATGCGGCACAGTGGTGCAGTGATTAACACTGTCGCCTCACAGCTAGAAGGTCCTGGGTTCGATTTGGTTGCTGCGTTGCCAGGTACCCAGGTCTCCCGGGCCGTGTGGAGTTTGCATGTTCTCCCCGTGATCACAAGGGTTTCCACTCCCAATAAGATAAACCCAATGGAAAAACATGCAGAACAGATCGCTAACGCTGTCGCGTTCCTGACGAAGACGGACAGGAGCACTTGGATTGGTCCCCGGGCACAGCCCATGCCGCAGCCCATGTATTTTCCCGGCTGCCCTTGGGGGGGAAGGACCCCTCGCATCCCTCGCAGGAATGGGAGTGGCTGGCTCTGCGCTGACATGGCTGACATCATACCTCAATGACCGTTCCTACCAAGTGTCATGGAGAGGGACCCTGTCTGCCAACCGCCCCCTGCGGACCGGTGTCTCCCAGGGCTCGGTCCTTGGACCCCTTCTCTTCTCCCTCTACACTAAATCTCTGGGTAACATTATCACGTCTCATGCCTTCTCGTATTATTGCTATGCCGATGATACTCAACTCTTCCTCTCCTTCCCTCCCTCAGATATCCACGTCTCTGAGTGGATCTCGGCCTGTCTGTCCGACATCTCCGCCTGGATGACGTCCAACCACCTCAAACTGAACCTAAGCAAAACAGAATTGCTTCACCTGCCGGCCAAATCCTCCACCCTGACCGACCTTTCCATCACAGTCGAGAATTCAACTGTGACCGCGTCCCCGACCGCCAAGAACCTTGGTGTTGTCCTTGACGACCATTTGAACTTCTCCGCTCACATCGCAGCGACAACCAGAACCTGCAGATTCCTCCTGAGCAACGTCAGAAGGATCCGCCCCTTCCTGACAAAAGAAGCCACCCAACTCCTCGTCCAATCAACAGTCATCTCCCGCCTCGACTACTGCAACACACTGCTTGCTGGCCTTCCGACCACTGCCACCAAGCCTCTTCAACTCATTCAGAACGCAGCGGTCCGCCTGATCTCAAACCTACCAAAGTCAGCCCATGTCACCCCACTTCTCAGGGACCTGCACTGGCTCCCCATGGCCGCTCGAATCCGCTTCAAGGCCCTCGACCTCGCATATCGTGCCGCGAAGGGAACGGCTCCCGCCTATCTCCGGTCAATGGTCTCTAACTACACACCCTCAAGACCCCTACGCTCTGCATCCTCTCAGCCTCAGACCTACTCCTATCCGAGCTCCGGGAGGGTCATCAAAGAGAAGTCGCCTATTCTTCCCGAACTTCCCACCACAGTTAGGACAGCGGAAACCCGTCCAATCTTTCGCCGTCGACTAAAGACGCACTTCTTCAATCATTATCTGAAATAAAAAAATAAATAAAAAAAACTCTAACCCTAACTAACCTTACTGTCATGCACTTGTCCTAATATACTAACCAACACTATAGCACTCAACACGTTGATGAACATTGTTACTCAGCTGATAGAGTTGTACCCTTCCTGCTGTCTTGTTGTACAAAACTTGTAAGTCGCTTTGGATAAAAGCGTCAGCTAAATGACCAAATGTAAATGTAAATGTAAGGACGATGGGATGGGTCAAGTGCAGAGAGACATTTCATCGGCGACCCAATGCATGTGTGTGTGTGTGTGTGTTCCTTTGTGTCGCCCATCTCGATGGATGGATGGATGGATGGATGGGGATACCTGGTCAGGCCTACCACCACAACCCTGATGGACTAACCAAGGGAGGGAGGGGGACAAGGAGGCTCCGAGTAGGGCTGGACAATACACTGACGTCGAACATCCATCAATATGATTGCTCCCCCATATCGCCCCAGCCCCATCTCAAATCATACAAGAACAGGAGAGTGGGGTAAAATGAGCCACTATTTATATATAAAAGGATGGAAAAATAAGACGAGTAAAATAAACGTACTTACTTACTTACTTACTTACTTACTTACTTACTTACTTACTTACTTACTTACTTACTTACTTACTTACCAATTCTTCCGACGTGCTTCCCTCCATTGAAGCCTGAGTAAAATTACGGGTAATTCTTAAACGTGTGGTCAAATGACAATTGTTTCCCTAAAGGTGGTGAGTCAACTTACCCACTGGCTCATCTAACCCCACTCTCCCCTAATGTAAAACTCCAACTGTATAATGTGAATAGGAAGATAAGAGTAAAGAGATTGAAACCCTTGATCTTAAGCTAAAGGCTCCTTACAAATAAATAAGCACTAAAGGATAAAGAAGAACCAAACGCTGTTTTTCATTTTCACTTTCTCACTTCAGTTGTCATTTTGTCAAATCCTTGAACCCCATCTGGACTCTAGCAACGTCCTTTTGTTAATATAATAAATACCTTATACATACTGATATTGTGCTGAAAATCATTTTCAAGAGCAAGGAAGGGGGAATAAGGCGGGTGCTTTATTCTCAGGTATCCAACAGGGGGCATTCTTGCTTCTAGAAATGATTCCTGACTGTGCAACCACGTCCATGAGCTGGTTCTCCTAGCAACCGTTCCAAAGCCTGCAGTGTTTTACATGCTGTTCATCTCACACAACTTTTACTATCATCCCATCATAAGTGTCTGTGTAGTCAAAGTAACATCATACGTCAACGTCATCTGCATCAACATATTCTGTCTTCCCATAGCTTTTATAGCTCTGATATTTTGTTTCCTTGGCATTCGTCCAACCGTTTCCTCGCTACTTGAGAAAGCGCTTGTGACAAAGGACACATCACAGAGGATGAATGTGGATTAGGTCTGTGAAGAGGATTCTGACTGGTATTTTGTTATACTGAATATACTGTAATTGACAGCCGTGGCCACTGGTGACCTCTCCAGTAGTGTGGAGAGGTGTATGCTACACAGGTTTAAAGAGCTCTGTTGTTTTGCATTTAGGAGGAGTGGTTCACAAACCTTTTAATTTCAAAGAATTTCAAATATACAGTATACCCCATCTCATAAGATTTTGTCGTTAATGGTAGAATATTATTTAGCACAGAATTCTATAACTGTATAATGTAGGTGGGGTAAAGAGGTTGACACCCTAGATCAGATTCGACATTCTTTATACATTCTTTCTCTGGGCCAACTTCCAGTTCAATCAAATAACTGTGATGTTAAAATCACTGGGACCCCCATTTGCATCAATCTGATACAACCTAGACCATATAATCTATACTAAGCATAAAGATGGGTAAACTCTTTTTCCCAAATATGTAAAACGGGGTAAACAGATTTTAGGTGGGTTTACGGTCCACTACATCCCTGATTATAATGGCCATGGACACAGGTAGGTATTAGCAGAACCTCTGTGGGGCAGTGTTTCTTCCACCGGATTCATTCAGCTGTATTAGGAGAACCTCGCCACCCCCGCCAGAGAAAATGGAGGAATGAAAAAAATCCTATTCACAGTCACATCAAGCATTACGAAGAAATTATTACAAATCTGGTTTCCAGTGTCTCAAAACCGCAACATATTGGTAGAAGCCCTGTTGAACTGAGATGAAGTAGTTCATGATGGTTGATGAATCAAATGGGCTTCTTAAAGGACCATACCAGTGACACTTTGACTTATTGCCATGGTGAGAACTCCCCGTCTTTAACCCTTTCACTACCCCACTACAAAGGGTTAACCCTTTCACTACCACATTACAGAATGTTAACCTTTCACTACCACACTACAAAGGGTTAACCATTTCACTACCACACTACAAATGGTTAACCCTTTCACTACCACACTACAAAGGGTTAACCCTTTCACTACCACATTACAGAATGTTAACCTTTCACTACCACACTACAAAGGGTTAACCATTTCACTACCACACTACAGAAGGTTAACCTTTCACTACCACACTACATAATTTTAACCCTTTCATTACCACACTACAAAGGGTTAACCCTTTCACTACCACACTAGAAGGTTAACCCTTTCACTACCACACTACAGACAGTTAACCCTTTCACTACCACACTACAAAAGGTTAACCCTTTCACTACCACACTACAGACAGTTAACCCTTTCACTACCACACTACAAAAGGTTAACCCTTTCACTACCACACTACAGAAGGTTAACCATCTAGTTGTATACAGTATAATGTTTTGGTAGAACTCAGCCTACCTTTCACGCTGCTGTTGATGTTGAAAATGGGTGGGAAAATACTCTTGAAAGTCGCTAGGCGTACAGTAGGTGATCCACCTTTGTGAAAACCACTGCACCTTTTACTTTCGCTAATGTTACTGTATTACTCTTACTACAAGCCATTAAAATGTCTGCATCAATCGGGAGCACCCTGGAGTTAAAAGCAAGTTTTAGCTAAAGTAAGCAGCTCCGTGATATGAGGGTGAATTACCTGCCCAGCGACTTTCAAACAACTTTCAAGTCTCATGGAGTATTTTTACATCAACATCAATGGCAGTGTAAACACCTGCGTGGAGTGGGTCTGAAGTGGATTCGTGTGGCAATGGGGAGCCAGTGCAACTCTCTAAGAAGTCGGGTAACGTGGGCTGGTAGGTTGGAGATCAGGTGGGCCGCTGCGTTCTGAATGAGTTGAAGTGGCTTGGTGGCGGTGGTCAGTAGAGCACCAGAGTCGCCTTCAGTCTCTTAGTTTGAATAAGCTTACACAGACAAGGGTTCCTGGTCACTGATCTATAGTCAGCTTCAGTCTGTTAGTTTGAATTAGCTCACACAGACAAGGGTTCCTGGTCACTGATCTAGAGTCAGCTTCAGTCTGTTAGTTTGAATAAGCTCACACAGACAAGGGTTCCTGGTCACTGATCTATAGTCAGCTTCAGTCTGTTAGTTTGAATAAGGTCTAAGTGTTCCTGGTCACTGACTCCAGATCAGCACGTATACTCTGGGAAGCTTTGTGAATATGGGCCTCAGGAGTACATCCTCACGTTCTCTTGAATCTGGGGTGTGTAAGGCAGTGTGCTGTATATGACAGCAGATACCAGTTTCAAACTAGCGGTAGCAGCACCGGTTCAACTGTCAGCAGACAGGCGGCTTGTGGTGCAACTGCCGTCGTTAGCCGACAAGCTACTGCTGATGTGATAACAGCTGCCAGAGCTGAGGGACAACTAAGTAATATAATACTGGTGTTTAAACCTCAGGAACTGGAAGTTAATTATGGCTCTGTAAAATGGGAAGAGATTTACTTCTTTCTGAACTAAAAATAAATTCAATGGATGACCAACTGACTTCACAGCTTTTGGAAAGTAAATTCTGGGTGTTAGTTCTGGGAGGGTTCATGTTAAATTATTTAGGCTATATGATTACCATTTGCTGATGACATAGCTGTACGTTAGTCTTCCTGGGGTCCACACAGACAAACACACAATCGTAGTTTATTATATTTAGATGTTGATGTCCCAACCCCACCCCCACTGCATGTTCAGTTCCTGTAAAGCACTTTAAAGGTAGAATCTGTAATGTTGTCAAACAGTGACCTCTAAGCAAAAGAGCCCCTCTTGGTATTGTGTTTTGTTTACATTTTTAGTTTTTGTCCGATGTGGGTTGGGAGTTGAGAAGGGATTAGGGGAGGGGTTGCTATTGATGGGCCACACCTCAGGCTCTGCCAATAGAGGTCTGGAGCAATTCACATTGTAATAAGTTACTAAACTCCAACCCACATGTCAGACCAAAACAAAGAAAAGGTAAACAAAGCAGCACAATACCAAGCAAGGCTCTTTTGCCATATGACGTTGTTTGGCGCCATTACAGATTCTACCTTTAAATACATTATGTGGATTCAAATCCCCCAAGAGAAACCCAATGACTTTAAGTCAGTTTTGCCCATCCAGCAACTGCTGGTACCATTCCTGAGCTGTGAGCTACTGTTGGCAATTTGGCTCTAATCCCAAATTATGGTCTTGTCTTAAAGGGGAACACCACCTAAATTAAGAATTCTAATTCCATGGCCTTGGAAAGTTCAATTAGTATTCATGAACCTGAGCTACATGTACTCTCTCCCAAAGCTAGAAACCAAAGAGGTACAAATAAAACTTGTGATTGTCATCAGGAATACGGTCTGGTGATGCTCCACTGACTATGAATGAGCGACTGATTTTGTAGACCCACAGAATGTTTGTTTGAGTTTTTATAGCTTTATTCTATAGTTGTGTTCTCTCATCTCTGTGATCTGAAACAGAAAACGGACCCACACTGCAAAACAAGACAACCTTATCTTGTATTAAGCCTTATTGGGTTTATTTCAATCTTGTTAAGACAAATTTAGGCTGCTTACTGCAGTGGCAGATTATTTAGCTAATTTCAAGAATTATACTTGTTTTAGCTCCTGTGCTTTAATGTAAAGAAATTATAGATATATAAGCCTGGTGAAGTTTAATACAAGATACAATCTCTTGCTTACGCTTGTCTTTTTAGCTGTATAGTGTATGTACTCAGAACATTCCCCAGGGGCTTTCAGTGTCATCTTTCCCAATTGTCTATGGAGCAGCTTCAGAAGTTTTATACATCACAAGTTTTAGTTCTTTAATAGAGTTGTTCAATGAATGAATAACATAAATTGGGTAAAGGTCCCCTCCACTCAAAAAACATGGAGGCATGGTTCTGACTATACAGATTGTGCAAAGACCTTTCACCAGAGCACCTTTTTCACATTCTTCCCCTGGAGAGAGAGAGCTTCTCTGTACTTCCTTGAAATCTGAGTTACATGGGTTGAGTAGTACTGAGTTACATATGTTGAAAAGTTGTGTTCTCAGATCTTAAACAGAAAATGTACCCACACTGCAAACATTTTTAATCCAATATGTGGTAACTAGACACCTTCAGCATACACAGAAAGCTGAGTAGGTATGTCTTGAAGAATAATGCTGCCGACTTGGAATTCCTGGTAAATATCAACGGGTGCTTGTTGCTCATTTGCATATGCATTCTCAATCAGGGTAAAGGTGTAGAGATTCTACAAGACATTTTCAGTAGTTTATTGAACAATTTGGTGAAAAAAAAACCTCATATCTAAGTTTACTTAAAGTATTGGACTGGTTATGAAACTGGACATGTCACAGGAGTTTGTGAGAACAGCTGATCCAGGATAAGCTGCCTTTGTTTTCTCTGTCACTAGACAGCTGTTTTGACACCAACACACTGTGCTGCATCAGTTGTTTTCTAGAACTGTATACAAACAAACAATAACCACCACTAAAATGGCTGCTAACGTGGCATAGGTCTAGTTCTCCAGTTTGCCAGTAGTTGTAATTGTAAGTAATGTATGTCTGTATTGTAACTAAAAACATGAAATAGTTTTATACGTTTGTCACATTGTGATCCAATTTTAACTTTACTAAAAATACTTAATACAGATTTCTGTTAGACTCTCTAAATATAGGGTATATTCATGTTATGTCGTCGAAGAGTTTGACTTGTAAAATAGGTTTGATAAGTAAAATATGTTTTGGGGAACTTCATAAGCCCATCATAATGTCAATATAATTAAAATGTTTAGCAATGTCACAAACTGTAAACAAGACTTTTGGTTTTAGTTTTTTAGTCTGAAGGGTGAAGCTGTTCTGCATCATAGTGGCTCTCGCTCGGCGTCACTCATGCACTGTCCTCGCACACGTGCACGCGCACTGAATAAAATTCCACAATGTACCTTTATTGCAGTATTCGTCTGACCACACCCCTCGTTAGCTTACCTTCATAAGCAGGTGTGTGGCCATCTGCTCTCCTCCTTCTCGCTTTCACCACAAGGAGTGCCTTCGGTAGATCCCCACTTGACGTGTTGTTAGTTGAAAAGAGTTGAGACGTGTTTACATTGTGCTTAGTTTTTTCTTCTCTCATAACTATTCAAAAAGAAAAAGCTAAGTCATAATGTCTACCTCGGAGAGTAGACCCACTCTTCACCAGCGGTTCTCCATTCCCGCCTCTGTCGTGCGTGCTGGTGCGGGGCTGCTGCCACTTTCGTGGTTGCCAACCCAGCCCAGGAGACAGCCGATGGATAGTTTGCCTCTCCGAGGAGCCGGTGCATCGGTGCCGTCGCCCCGGCGGTGGCCTGATCTCGACTCTGGTTCCAGAGAATCGTCCGTTGTTGAGCGGCCGGTTCTTTTGGTTCCGGAGGATTTGCGACGCAAGCTTTTCGTGTCTGCCCGTTCACGTCGCAAGATGGTGGCCTGCAGACGCGAACGGCCTGGGTTTGGGGAATTGCTGGAGACCAGCGAGGATGCGTCGGTCTCTGCATGTCCGATGGAAACTGAGGATTTCATGGAAGAGTCGGACGGATTCTTGTTTGAAGGCCCTGTGGAGGCGAGTATCCCTCCCGTCCAGGAAACACCGTAGGGGGGAGAAATGTCTCCTTGGGGCGCCTTGTTCGAGGATGTCGGGGAACCACCTCGGCCTCTTCGGCAGGATGCCCTGCTATCAGCCACATCAGACTGTGGCTCCTCAACCGGTCGAAGCCTGCTGCATGTGAGGGATGCGGGTTCGGTGGAGGAAAGTCAGCAGGGGGAACTGCGGGCTTTGTTTCCCGAGCTCATGGCGGTAGCTGCCGCTGCAAACGGCGTGCCACTGCCGCAGCCATTGCCTGCTCCTGCCCCCGATGATCTCATAGGTCATCTCTGGCAGCGTCGCCCGGTGAGAGGGGTGGACGTTGTCTACCCATTTTTCCCCTCAATGGGGGCCTATGTTCGTCGGGGCCAGGCGGTGTCTCACATCATGGGACTTACTCCCGCCTACGTACCAGTTACGCGGGTGTCGGGGTTGGTCAAAGGTATGAGAGAGGGCGTGCCACGGCTTGATAGGCCGATGGCCGCTCTCCTCTGTCCGGATGTGGTGTGGGAGCCATTATGCAAGCCGGTTCTCCATGGAAGATCGGCTAGGCGATTGGCATATTGGGGTGACCAGTCATTTATCGCTGGTACACAGTCGCTGGCTGCGGCTTCTAACATCGCGCAGCTGGCTAGATTTGTATCGGGGGCACGGGTCTGACCGAGGTAAAATGCGATCAGATCACCCAGGCGGCAGGTCTGCATCTTACCCAGGTGCAGGCCATAGCCTCGGGGAAGATGCGCGCCCTGGCCACCCTGACCCAGCGCCACCTTTGGCTGGAGCAGGCTCGAGTGCCAGAGAAGAAGAGAGCCCCTCTTCTGACGGCCGACCTCTCCGATGCTGGATTATTCGGGAAGGCCCTGCAGCTGATGACCTCAACGTGCAGAGAGATGGCAGAGGAGCGGTCCGTGCTCCAGCCCCATTTTCCGCCTCCCGTTCTTGCCGGTGGAGTCAGAAGGCTTCCACGACGTCGAGCTCCCTCCGCCGTGCCTACCACTGCCTCCGCCGCCACTGCTGGCCCCTCCAAGAAGGCCAGGAGGAGAGACGGCGATTCTGCTGCCGCCGGCCCATCCACGACCGGAGGAGACGGTAGGGAACGACGTGACCAGCAGCCAATCCACTACCGTCCCTCCGGGGGTTCTCGGGGTGGCAAAACTCGAGCGGCTCGAGGCGGCAGACGCCGCTAAAGTGACTTTTCCCCCTGTGGTCCCCTCTACACCCTCCCCGGCCCCCTCATGATTTTGTGCCGTAAAAATAAATAAAAAGTTCCCTAAAAAGGGGACTATATTATTGGCCAAACTCGGCACGTAAATATATAAAACAATGCCGTGCAAGCTAATTAGCCTAGCAAGCCTTGTTGTTGAGTGAGTCCTACCTCCTTCCGGGTCTCGGCCATCTCCTTCACTGATTGGTTGTTAGCTGTTGTGCGTAAGTACGTCATCACGTAACGCTGGTTGTTGTTAGTGAGTGTGCTGAGCCGAGGCTGAACGGAGCCAAGCTTGGAAAATCGATATATCGAAACTTTGCGACCACGTTTCATGTTTATTTCGAGGAAATAATTTATCGCGATAGTTATCGTTATCGTTTTATCGCCCAGCCCTATGTCAAGTCCTCGGATATGTGGGCTCCGAGGTACTTGAAACTGTTCACTCTCTCAACCGGTGCCCCGTCGATGCTGAGGGGGCTGTAGTCCTTGACCCCCGACCTCCTGAAGTCCACAATCATCTCTTTTGTTTTGCTGACGTTCAGGGAGAGGCAGTTCTCCTGACACCACTGTGACAGGTTCTCTACCTCTTCCAGGTAGGCCCTTTCGTCGTTGGCAGAGATCAGGCCCACCACTACTGTGTCATCAGCAAATTTGATGATGGTGTTTCTAACTGAGGGGTACAATTCCCTGACTGTATTGATAAGTATGGTATCATTAAACCACTACCGCTTTATGTACTTTAATTACTGGCCATACAGTACATGATATATAAATATAATGAACACTTCCCACAATGAATCGGTTCCACACCAAATGGTAATTAAGTATTTATTGCAGCAAAAGGTACATAATATACTTCTCTGTTACTTTGGATGCGCTTATAAGGCAAAGGAATGTGCGTAGGCAAATCAACAATGAATGTCCATTCTCTGGTTACGCAGGAGGTAATTATACAACCTGAATCTTAGGGAATTATATCTATGGTACACTAGTAATATATATAGCGGGAGATACTGGAAGGGTCCCCCCGGTTGTAAGCCAGCAGGGGTAGAGGATCTGTCGGTAGTAGAGAGTCTGGTAAACGATGACTAAGGAGACTCCAAGTACAGGAGACGGTGCAATAGTCTCTTGATCCACAGACGAATACAGCTGTTCTCCGTAGACTGTAGCTCCACAGTGAAGAAAGCTAGCCGGCCTCAGGCTCTCTGAGGCGCGGACTCGACTTGGCTCCTCACAGGGTAAATCCAACACGTGTAGGCGTCGGCGATTCTCCGCTCCATAAATCACAGGACCAAAACAAATATAATCCAGCCGCAAAGGGCTATGTAGTCGTTGGGTAGATTAATCCAGTGTACATGTCCACACGGTTCTCGTCTAGGTCTCCTCGGGTGAAAGCGCCATGAAAGCAGCCCAGCCTGGATAAGCACTCTAGCTGATACGAGGAAGCGTTGGTGATGCTGGTCACTGTAGAACTTTAGCCGCACGATACACTATACACAAATAGACTATTACTGACTTAATAGAAATATGTCGCACTCGACGGTATAGCGCCAAACTCTGACAATTCAGTTATTAATTCGCACACGGTCTCAATGCTCTATTTGGGGCCAAACAGGCCATACTTCACCGCACGGAGTATCGTGGGTGAGGCTTCAACTTATTGGGTAACTCTTGACTTCTGACTAAGTGCTTCTGTATTCACCTGCGCCATATTTATATGTACGGGGAATAATCTAGTGCCAGCCTCATTTCTGTCTCGTAGTCCTGGGCAGAACCGGGCATGTTGAGACATGTCTTGACGGTGACTTTGAACCTGACTCCGGAGGCATGGCTCTGGCGCCTGTGGACCGCTGTCCAATAGGAGAATGAAATATTATGGTCTGGGCTAAAGGGATATTCCGTGTATATGTACAAGGAATATACAAGGGATATCAAACGATATACAAATACTATGCAATATATATCAATCAATAAATATATATATTCGGTTTAATCTGATCCTTTGTAACAGTGTTGTTGTTCCGCTGT
Organism: Notolepis coatsorum; assembly: GCF_963971535.1. Taxonomy (NCBI): domain Eukaryota; kingdom Metazoa; phylum Chordata; class Actinopteri; order Aulopiformes; family Paralepididae; genus Notolepis; species Notolepis coatsorum. Next base: position 52,503,710 of record NC_140181.1, read on the forward strand.
GCTACGCAGTCATGTGTGTACAGGGAGTAGAGGAGGGGGCTCAGAACACAGCCCTGGGGGGCCCCTATGTTGAGCGTGATGGATGAGGAGGTGCAGTTGCCGGCTCTTACCACCTGGGGTCTGCCCGTCAGGAAGTCCAAGACCCACTGGCAGAGGTCATAGTTCAAGCCCAGGTCCCTGAGCTTGGCTATGAGTTTGGAGGGGACTATGGTATTGAATGCTGAGCTGTAGTCGATGAACAGCATTCTCACATAGTTCCCCTGCCTCTTGTCCAGGTGTGATGCTGCTGTGTGCAGCACATGGGCTATGGCGTCCTCCGTGGACCTGTTGGGGCGATATGCAAATTGCAGAGGGTCCAGGTTGATGGGGAGGGAGGAACAGATGTAGCCCTTCACTAGCTTCTCAAAGCACGTCATGGCTATGGAGGTGAGGGCTACAGGGCGGTAGTCGTTGAGGCAAGCGGGCGTAGATTTTTTGGGTACAGGGATGATGGTGGACTTCTTCAGACAGGTGGGGATGACAGCCTGTTCCAAGGACAGGTTGAAGATGTCAGTGAATACCGGGGCCAGTTGGTCGGCACAGACTTTTAGGACGCGGCCGGGGATGCCGTCCGGTCCTGCTGCCTTCCTGATATTAACTTTTTTAAAGATCCGTCTCACCTCATGCTCTGTTACCCTGAACACTGAGTCTCCATCAGCAGACCCCCCCCCCCCCCATTGCCGTGGTCTGTGGGTAGCGGGCATTGTATTCGCTTATGCTATACATTGGCATTCTACCGAAGGTCTCAAAATGCTACAGTTGTTTTTGGTGTGTAGGGAAAAAGGGTTGTGTGAGGGGGTGCCGAATAAACCCCTCCTTCCCACTTGATTGCTTTAGGGTATTTCTCATTCTGCTGAGCCAGTCAGGGCCGAGCCGTTCAACGTCTCGGCAGGGGGGGGGTTGTCCTGACACGACTCTTATTACAAACAGGAGTCGTGTACAGGGTTTCCCCCCGTCATAGCATATTCGTTGCTATGGCGACGGCTTCCGTGAGTTAAGATCTTTACGTAAGGTTTGTTGTGTTAAAGTGTCGGGTTAGAGCGTAGGGCTTATGGGTCTGCTACGCTCGATTTTATGTGTAAACTTGAGTCAGTTGGTCACGTGACTCACAGTTGACATGTCTTTTTCATAACTACGACTCATGTGGGAAGGCTTCTGGGAAAGTTTGGTCTATACTCTGACAAAAGGAGTGACTGCATGTAAAAATGTAAACAGTTTTTACTCCCAGCTGTGCAGTTTGGGTTTATACTGTTGATGCTTCTTCTTTATTATTATAAAGAGTTGGAGTTGGTTGCATCTCACCCCTCTTGTCGTTCCCCTGGGCGCCTTGGGGATTCAATGAAAGGTCTAAATAGCCTATTTATTGATGTGGATATACCCGACGCACACATAGTGCTAGTTCGGGATGTTCTGTTGGACATTAAGCAACTGACTGGCGCGCCTTGGTTGCTTGGGGTTAAAACAGCGTTTTTATAAAGCAACTGGGATGGGGGTTTTCCTCTTCCGACGACCTGTGTGGTTGTCGACGGATTCTCGTTCATATCGGGGGATGATGACGGAATGGATCTGAACATACGTAGAAGGGTTTCACGCCCTGGGGGTGGGCCGCCGTGCGCGGTTCGCACCGAACGTCTGGGTGGCGCCTTCTTTTCATGTCTAAGATCAACACGCATGTCTGCCCCTTCTCCTGGAGTTGGCAGGTCGGCGTGGTTAGGGCACGGGACTGGTTCTGGTCACGCTGGTCCGGATCAGTTGCACCCGTTGTCCGCCGGGGATGCAGATCTGCTGTTCTGGTACCCTGAGGGACTTGGGTTTTTTTTTCAGGGGGAAAAATGCCAGGTCGGTCCGGGTGTCGCAGGGTTAAGCGCTATGGAGCCCTTGTTGGGTACATTGTATTCTACACTGTTGTAATGGCTTACGGCCGTGCCAACCTGTACACGCCCGATCTCGTCAGATCTCGGCCGCCACGCAGGTTGGTCTTGGTTAGTACTTGGTTGGGTGACCTCCTGGGAATACCAAGTACGGGGTGCTTGGGGCTGGTTCTCCATTTCTTTCGCTCTTCTCTTACGCGTGGCGAAGAGGGGCCTGTTGGGGTGGTCTTTGACCTCCTCGGGGGACCCTGTGCTCCCCGTATCGCCGGGCCCGGTCCGAAGTAATGTTTCGTTGACCCGTAGGCCCGGGATAACCCTGTTGGAAACTGAAACACGGGTACTGCGGTGGTGCCGCAGGTACGTTTTGGAGTTTTTTTCCTGAGGGGTTATGGGACCGACCACCGCATAGGGTAATGCCTGGGTGGTTGGTTCTCTGGTGTGTCGGTGCAGTGTCAACTCCCGGGTTGCCCGGTTGAGTGTGCCCCTGCACGTTCGTGACGTCTGCCAATTGTGTCAGCCTTCACTTTGAGGGAGGTTTGTCATGGTGACGACAACGCCAGCATACGCCCCTTCCGCCGGGGCGGCTGTGTTCAGCTGACCCCTCTGGCACCTGTCTCGTCCGCAGTCTCCGGGCTCGGGTTAACAGTCTGTTGCCTGGTTTTTTCCCCGGTGCGCTGCTTGCTTCCGTGGTAAGCCTTGTTATTACGGCCGTGCTGACTGCCTGTACTGCAGGGTCAGTGTGTCAGGCGGTGTACTATTGGGGGGACAGGGCCCGCACGGCTGAGGGGCCTTTGTCCGAATACGCTGGCGATGTGGGGGGCGGGGTCACTAAGTGCCCACCTGGTGGGGTCTTGATGCTGGCATCATGGACTTCTCCGGGCCCCCGTTCCAGGGGGTCCAGTCCCTTTGGTGGGTCTGGGCCTTCCTTCGCGCTCCGCTGCTACGGCCTTGCCACGGGGTTGGGTTGCCCTTGACCCCGTGATTCTGGGGGCAGTAACGAGGTTGTTCCCTCCGTTCGTTCCCGGGTGGCATGCGGGTTGTGCGTGTGTGTAGTCATGGGGTCAGGCCATGGTCTGCTCACCCTGTGCGTTGAGTTGCTTGAGTGCCTCTTCGCACGGTCGGGTCCGTCGCCCTCCCGGGAAACCTCCAATAGGGGGGGTGCCCTCCATTAGGGGGGGTCGGGGGGGCTCGGCCCTCCCTGTTCTGATGGTTGTGGGGGGCCTTCAGCGGGGTGTATTTGTCGGCCGATGGCTCTCGCTCGGCCTCCCTTGTGCATGAGTGACGCCGAGCGAGAGCCACTATGATGCAGAACGTTAGGTTATGAATATAACCAAGTTCTGTTAATAGTGGTGACGCTCGGCGTCCGACGCCGCTGCAGCCCTTGATCTCACCTTGTGGTGAAAGCTTGGGAAGGAGGAGAGCAGATGGCCACACACCTGCTTATGAAGGTAAGCTAACGAGGGGTGTGGTCAGACGAATACTGGGATAAAGGTACATTGTGGAATTTTATTCAGTGCGCGTGCACGTGTGCGAGGACAGTGCATGAGTGACGCCGAGCGTCACCACTATTAACAGAACTTGGTTATATTCATAACCTAACGATCTCGGAGCTGTCCCAGTTTGCAAGGCTGAGTCAGGATCACATGGGAATATGGAGCGGAGAGGGAGGTCCAGCTGATCCAGGATGCTGTTGAAACTTGAGCTGCTATAGGGAGGTAGTGGTTACGTCATTGTTATATATCGTATAGCTGCTCAGCATCATAGTGGCAATACTCTTCACTTCAGTACTTGCACTGAATAAATTCTCACATGTACCTTTACATACCATCATCTGTCTGGCCACACCCCCATCCGCTACCTACATAAGCAGGGGTGTGGCCATACCATCATCTCCTTCTTCAATTTTCACCACGTTGAGTGCCTGCTTGTACCGCACTTTGAGATTGATGAATTTTTTGAAGAAAGTAGAAGATCAAGGAGATACGTTGACATTATATCTTTGTTTTCTCTCTCACTATTTTCGAGAAAATACGGCGATAAGGTCTTCGTCACTGGGGTGTCTGCAGGGAGCGAAATTAAAGCCCGCCAAGCGCCATTTGCGGGCAGATTTTACGTTTGGCGGGTGGGACTGAGGTCTGTCCGCCATGTGGCGGGTAACGAAATAGTCATGTGAAAACCGATCGAATAACATGATCCAATTCTTAGCGGAGTTCTCACTCGCTGTCTCAAGCACACATACATGCAACGCGCTGCTCCTCCCTCCTCCAGCCCCTCCCAACCCGATGTAAACAGAGAGGCTAGAGTCGGGCCGGGCAGTCTGCTGACTGCTCTAACGTTAGCTACCGTTACAAAATGACCCAGTCAACTATTCACTTTTAGTTTAATACTGAGGCATTGTCCGTTATCTAGCCGGCTAGCTACTGATAGCTCCCGATATCAACAAATGCTCCAGCAAGTCTAGTAGTGCATAATACCTCCGTTGGATAGGTAGCTACCTAGTACACGTTAGCTCCAGTAGGGTCCAGCTGCAGCGCCGGAGAATCCTTGCTGGAGCTGGAGGCTACAGTATAGGGCCCAGCTGCAGCGCCGGAGAATCCTTGCTGGAGCTGGAGGCTACTCGAGTATACACACAGACAGTGGAGCTGTTTGCAGATAGCGAGCATTTTGACTTGTTGCGTGGTGGCGATGTCTCGCAGATAATACAACTACAAGTATGATTATATAATATATATATTTTATAAAAAAAAATTAAATGGCTGGTAAGAAATATGCTTGGCGGGTAGATTTTTCTCATCTACCAGCCACTGGCCGGCGAGTCAAAAAGTTAATTTCGCTCCCTGGGTGTCTGGAAGATGATGATCATTCTGACCTCCACCGGCTTTTTCGTATTAGGGGCTCGCGTCGCTGGTCTAATCCCCACCTGCAGTCCTCCAAGCTGCAGCTGGACAGGTATTACCTTCGGTTCTGCAGCTGGACTGTGCAGGAGGCGTCGGCTGTTGTGAGAAGCTGGCTACCTCTGGGTGAGTGATGATTTTGCTATGCGAGCGCCAGTTGTGGTGTTATGAGGGGGTTAGCTGCACAATTTACGAAGGCCGGCCCCAGACTAGTATCCTTTTTTCTGCCTCTTAGACGGCAGAGGGGGGGTCCTGGTTTGAAGCCCACGGTAGTCAATCTAGTGGGCCGTGACCAAGGTCTGTGGTTAAAACCCGGGATCTTTTGGACGAGCGGATTCTTCTCTGTCATGTGAAGGCCCCATCTTTCAAGTTGAAAGTTACCCTCACGAGGAAAAGTCTGTTTGGTGCTTCATTATCGGAAGCTCCACGCTCAAGTCGGCTGCAGCCTATGAAGGAATTGTGCCGACACCGCTGTATATCTGTTAATCACCGTTCTGGAAACTGTGTTGATTTCTTTTTCTCTTCTCTCTTAGGATGAGGAGGTGAGTCAGACGGCGGCTGTCTGAAGTGTTGGCTTATTGTGTTCTCGTGTGCAGTTTCGGTGATAGCTGCTTAGCTTGCGTGCTAGCTGGGTGAGCTAACTGTTAACCAGTTAGCTGTTAGCTGCGGCGCTGGCTCGTTATGTTCACTAGGCCAGGAGCGTTAGCTTGTTGCTACCAGTCGGCCTGAGTTGGCTGTTAGCTTATGCTACAACGTTGAACATTAGCCGTGAGGATAACAGGCCATAACACTCTGACTACGACGTCATCTTTGACAGAGGATGTTAGTCGGCCCTACACTGTGTTGCCCCACCAGCGAGGACTTTCGTCAACATGGAGAGTCCAGTGGTTGCAGTCCTCTCAGCCTGCGCTCATGGTGTAGGTAAGAGTCCTTCTGGACACTTAACGCCTCTTCCTTCCTTCCCTTCTAAATGTTTTGTAATAACGATGTTTTTTCCAAAACGTATGTTGCTTCACTACATTGGGGATACGACATGTGTTGTGTGTGAATTGTCTTGTCGCTGGTATAGTTCTCTCTACCTAGAAAATCTGTGTTGTTTTTTACGTGAGTAAAAATGAACTGGTTTGGTTGTGATGAGAAGTTGTGTGTTCATGTAACGTTAGTTAAACGTGGTTGAGCTCACAACTAGTTGGGTTAATAACCCTTCAAAACTATGCTTAGTGACATATGTTCGAGGGGTGAGTCCTTCTCTCAGCCTGTGATGACAATAAACAGGTAGCGTGTTCACATATTAACAGGGCAGTACCTGTTCAACCTAGTCGTATCAAGGGTAAGGTGGGGAGGGGTGATCCCCCCCTGGTTTCCCTGGGGCTTCCCCCCCTCCTCTCAAACATGTTTTGTTTACAATATATTGTTTCACTATGTTTGTGGGGATACGGTGTAATCCCTCAGCTTCTGCTGGGGTTGTGCTCCTGCTTGGGAAAACGATTTTTTCCTAGGGAAAAGATTGTTTTGGTCGCTATCATGTGGACTTAGCAAGGCCTGTGGGCCAGTACTTAATTGAGGACTTGTGTCTTCTCTCGTTATGAAAAACGGCGTTCCTCTTACGGTAGTGAGAGTGTACTTTTGCCTTTTTTGTTGTGATGGAGGGTTGTGTGTGTCGTTAAGATCCACAACTGGGTTAGGTGTTGGCCTACAGAAGTCACATGTGTAAGCTCTGGTATCGGGGCTCTTAAAGGGGCCCTCTCTGGGTCTGTGTTTTTCTTTGTAAAATTCAGATGGCAGGTTTCGCGCATGAGTCTATGTGAAGCTGTCAAACGCTTCATGTAGCATGCTATGACTGGTGTCATGGCTAGGGATGGGTACCTTTCACATTTGAACCGATACCCCTGTGAATCGATACCGGTACCCAACGGTACCTTTTTTCGGTACTTTAGTCTCAAGAAATTTTATTTACCTACCTCAGTCGGAAAAAAAAATCCAAACTTCAAATAACTACAATTTCGACAGTTTTCGGCTTGTCATTGCTCCGACTGCTTTGTTGTTGAATCAAGTCAAATCCTAGGTAAGCATATATTGTGCGTGTGAACGTTGACATGAAAAAAAAAAAGTAAAAAAAAAAAAAAAAAAAGTAAAAAAAAAATAATAATAAAAAAACTTTTTTTAAATTTTTTTTAAAAAAAAATTTCGGTTTCTCACTTGATTCGATACTCGGTAGTACCGATGTGTTTCGGTTCGGTACCTCAAAAGTACCGAATTCGGTACCCATCCCTAGTCATGGTTCTACTTTGTCATTACATCGTATCAGGGGTGAGGGGTCATAAAGGGGTGAACTGGTAAAACCTTCCTCCCCTTTTTCTGATTGGTCAGGGGTTAAAACCCCCTGTCCTTCGGGCTTCTTGTCACGTTGCTGGATCAGCGTGTTACAGGGTAGGGGGGGGGGGGAGTTTCCTGGTCCCACGCCATATTGGGCGGTGGACCACGGAAATGTCCCCGCCATAGAGTACGTCACTGGGCGCGTTTCTATTGGTAAGACTTCCGTGGGTTATTCAGGCTCCATGTTATGGACCTCTGTTACAGGGAGTTTCAGAGCCTCCACCTCAGGGAGTTCAGAGCCTCCTCCTCAGGGAGTTTCAGAGCCTCCTGTGAGTTCAGACCCTCCCTCCCAGTGAGGGAGCCTCCTCAGAGTTTCAGAGCCTCCTCCTCAGATTGTCAAGGTGAGTAGAACTTAAAAAGAAGTTCTGCTCTGTTGTATGTGTATTGAGCTTGGTGGGTGATGCAACGCAGTAGAGACGTTTGTTCTTCTGCTCTGCTCCCTACTGGTAGTGTGTGTATTGGGTCGGAGCCTCCTCAGAGTTTCAGAGCCTCCTCCTCGGAGAGTCCTAATCCAATTGTTACATAGCTCAATGTTGCAATATGTCTTTTCAATCTATTGCTCACGTGGGAAGTCTCTCTGGGGGTTCCCCGTCCTCTCCTTTATGGAGCAGGTTGACGGGGTATTGTTTAGGGAGTTCCCTGACTCCTCGCCGGTAATGGTCTGTTGAGTCATGGTTTTTCCCCCCGTCATAGGGTACGTCGCTCCCCGTCCCCTCTTTATGGAGCATGGTTGACGGGGTGTTGTTTTCCCTCAGCCGCGTCGTATGGGACCCATGTCCGTATTTTTTTCTGTGAAAAAAACTGCTTCTTGTCGTTCTCCCAGGCGGCTTGGAGGAACGGTATCTGGTGTCTTGTTAGACTATCCATTGATGTGTTTTGGGGTCTCGACGTGTACATAGTGCTGGCCCTGGGTGCTTCTGATAGGAATCATGCATGGGCTTGCGCGCCTTGGTTGCTCATCATTAAAACAGCGTTTTTATGGGGCAACTGGGATGGAGTTTGTCTCTTCCGAGCGCCAGTGTTGTCTCGACGAATTCTCGTTCATATCTGGGGGATGTTAACGGAATAGATCAAAGTATAGATGGAGGGGTCTCACGCCCTTGGGGTGGGCCACCGAGCGCGGTACGAAAGGGACCGTCTGGGTGGCGCCCTCTATAATGTTTTGGATCGACACGCGTACCTACCCCCCTCCTAGGGTTGGGGATGTCGGCGTGATTAGGACATGGGACTGATTCTGGTCGCGCCGGTCCAGGTCAGTTAACCCGTTGTCCGCCGGGGACGCAGATCTGCTGTTCTGGTACCCTGAGGGACTTGTGCTTTTTTCGGGGGGGGGGGAAATGCCGGGTCAGCCCGGGTGTTGCAGGGTTTGACGTTATGGAGATGTTTGTGGTTGTGTTACTACGTATTACCCCTCACTGTTGCTTGGTCCATGTTGTGTTGTACCTTGCGCTGCGCTAAGGGGGCCTGGTCCTTCTCCATTCTTTTTGCTCTTTTCTTCTCCTGCTTAAACATGGCTGGGAGGGGGCTGTTGAGGTGATTCTTATAGAACTCCTCTGGCATCCCTGTGTACGTCCCGGTCCGCCTTTTTGGGTCTGGGTCCTCCTTCGCGCTCCGTTGCTACGGCCTTGCCACAGGGTTGGGGCTTTGCTTTGACCCTGTGATGTTGGGGGTGGTAACGGGGGTTTGTTCCTTTCCGTTCATTCCCTAGTGGCATGCGGGTTTGTGTAGTCGTGGGCACGCCCACGGTCTGCTCACCCTGTGCGTTGAGTTGCTGAAGCTCCTCTTCGCGCAGTCGGATCCGACTCCCTCCCGTCCTCCGCTAGGGGGGTTCGGGGGGGCTCGGGTCCTCCCCGGTTCTGATGGTTGTGGGGGGCCTCAGCGGGTTCATTTGTCGAGCTCAGCTCTGCTCAGCTCCTGTGTTGCCACTATGACGCTGAGCAGAGCTATACGATATATAACGTACGGTTATGTATATAACCATAGTTATATGAGTATAGTGACGCTCAGCGTCAGGACTCACTGAGGACCCCTTGATCTTGCCTTGTGGTGAAAGATTGGGAAGGAGATGATGGTATGGCCACACCCCTGCTTATGTAGGTAGCGGATGGGGGTGTGGCCAGACATGATGGTATGTAAAGGTACATGTGAGAATTTATTCAGCAAGTACTGAAGTGAAGAGTATTGCCACTATGACGCTGAGCGTCACTATACTCATATAACTATGGTTATATACATAACCGTACGTTTCCGGCCGGTCCACCTCGCTTGAAATTGCAATGTATTTCCAATGGACACATTTCTAAATCGTCTAGTTTAAAACAAATAAAGCATGAACCAGGCCTGTACACTGCGATGATATGATCGCAAATTGCCCCCTAATTTGGTCCGTGCGAGTTTAAAATAATATCTGGGGGCAAGCTTGCGAGTGGTGATTTCAACCCTTCATTAGCATTTCACTCCTAAATTAATCCATACAAATTGTAGTAAAACATTAGCCTACAACCAGGGCTGTACAGTGCAATATAATGTTGCGGTTGTAATTTCATTAGACAGACCAGCGCGGACCTTTAATAACATGCAATTTAATTGACACGAGCAATGAGCTAACGGTAGCTTCTAACCAAGGTCTCCATTAGGATTATGCTAAACTAACTAGCGATCTCTGCTAACCCTGGAAAACGGTCAAAGCGGACTCCACAAGACTAGTTCCATTCGTGAGGAAAGGGGGTGGGTTATATTGACAACGCTTGACAACAGAAGTTTAAACATAACTTAATATTTATTGGTTATTCGTTTCTGTATATCATTCAATTCCCATCTCCGTGTGTCTCCATCTCTTCCTGTTTACATTCGAGTGTGACGTCATCACCTACGGCAGCTTAGACGATCAAAACCCGAAGGCTCTCTCTCTCTCTCTCTCTCTCTCTCTCTCTCTCTCTCTCTCTCTCTACATTCAATGATTTAAAGTAGCCAAATGTTACACACAGTATAAATACTAACTGGATAGTTGATGATATAAACATTTAATTTCATTATCTGAAATATTCTAAAATCATTAAGTCTGTGTGATTATTATTTTCTCACAGTAGTGTGTGTATATATAGTGTGTCAATGCCAATGACAGAAAACCTAGCATGTCTTTTGGTGTGGGAGGAAACCGGAGTATATCCGGAGGAAACGCATGCAAACACAGAAAGGCCCCAACACCACGTGCTGCCCTAATTTTTGGGATGATACCGGGCAAAAATAGGGTATCCATATCTACAAATATTCCCAATCGACCAAATCCTATACCAATATATGTGTGTGTGTGTGTGTTTGGCTAAAGTGGATAGAAAACACAGTACTGTGTAAAAGGCACCCAAGAGTTTTTATATAAATTGTCTTAGATGTAAATAATTTTTTTTATTAGTGTGTCAGTAGACTACTCTTAGTACATTTTCATTAAATAATTTTTTAAAGCATCTTCATGGTTTAATAATACAAACATATGTTGCAGGGACTTATTATAATCATCATATTGGCGTGACTGTATGCATCAAAGGGTTCAATCAAGCATTTTTAAGTGCTTTAGAGGAAATGTCAAAATATCGCGATATCATTTAGAGGCCATATCGCCCAGCCCTACTATAATGGTAAAATAGTTATTAAAAAATGTGCCCCTAAAAAATATTCTTTGCCCCTAAATTTCTCATTTAGGGGCAAGTGTGCCCCTAGTGAAAAAGCTTAGCGTACAGCCCTGTGAACATTGTATTCATGCACAATCTATAGCTCAACATAAAACAATTAGCAATTAATCGTAAAATAATTACGTATAATTTTATTTCAACCAAAATGCTTAAACAATAATGTTAGTGATAGAAGGGAACTCATTTTGTGCAAAAATGGAAAGCTTGCCAATGTTCATGAGGCAGAATTATTAGCCGATACATTTTCCCAATGATAAATCCCTATACGGGTGGACCGCGAGGGAAACTAAAGTGATGTCAGACTACACCTCCCTATACCTGAGCGGTGGGTGACTGGGTGGATGACAGGTGGGGGATGGGGGGGAGGTGGTGTTTGGTTAGTGTGAGGGTATAGTACAGAGGAGCGAGCATCTAGTCCAAGAACAAAAGTTGGAAGTCCTGCCCCTCCCAATGTGTTGAAAAGATTCAGACTCAACGTTGTCTCATTTCACCTGTAAACAAGACGAGATGAAACAGGATATGAAGAAGAAAGGGGGCAGGGAAGGAAATTAGGAAAAAGGAGGGAAACAAGGACACAGTGTCATAGATGCAAAGTGTTCTTTTTTTTTTTTTTTACTTTATTTTTTAGCGTTTATCGCTTTTCTGGTCAAGCATGACCGACAGAAATAGGTTGAAACGGGATATAGAGCAGGGGAAGACATTCTGATAAATGACGGCGGGTCCGGGAATCGAACTCGTGTCCACCAGATCCGTGACGCAGCACGGTTTTCCCCGACGCAGAAATAGCGCCGAGATATGCGGTGAGCTACTGGAGCTCCCCGATGCAAAGTGTTCTTACATTGATTGAACTGGTCTTACACAAAGTGCCATGCCTGTGAGCCGCCACTAGAGGCAGAGTGGCTAACCATGAGTAAGTGAGCAAGCAAGTGAGTGAAGGAGTGAATGAATGAAAACTTTATTTAACAGATTGCAGAATGGGTACAATACAGTACGGCTCAATACACACAATTGTTAAGGGGATGCAGACCAGAGAAAGATGTTTGTCTTGTTTACATCAGGGTTCCCCATTTTCAATTCAAGTTTCAAGTTCAAGTTTCTTTAATAGTTGTCATACAGAAGTACAGAATACTTTTATACAAAATGCTTCTTACTGTTACGCTCCAGAGACTGTGCTAGACAAGATAAGTATGAAATAAAATAGTATAGCATGTACAATAGAAGTAAAAATAGAGGTCACAGTGTTCAGTATAGACATATGTACAATGTTCGATGCAGAATAGAAATAACTGAGTTACCATACAATATACAATATACTATGCAATGTACTAATATACAATACTATATAGTGCAAAGTAGAAATGGGATGAGGTACAATTTAGGTACAATTTACAGTAAGGTGTACGAGTTGTAGTGCAAATCGTTTACCAATAAATATAAAGTGTGTTTAGGTGATCTAAAGTGTGGAGAGTGGGTGCTGCAGTGTGTTGTTTGTTTAAAGTGAGTGTGTGCGTGTGGATGTGTGTGCTGTGTGCATTTGATGGTTGTTGCATAGTGTTTATTGTTCGTTGAGCAGCCTGATGGCCTGGGGATAGAAGCTTCTTCTGAGTCTTTCTGTGCTCGCCTTGAGACTCCGGTATTGCTTGCCTGACCGCAGCAGTTCAAAGAGGCAGTTGTTCGGGTGGCTGGAGTCCTTGATGATTCTCTTAGCCTTACCCCTGCACCGCTTGTTGTAAATGTAAAACGTCGATGCTGAGGGGGCTGTAGTCCTTGACCCCCGACCTCCTAAAGTCCACAATCATCTCCTTTGTTTTGCTGACGTTCAGGGAGAGGATGTTCTCCTGGCACCATCCCGCCAGGACCTTGACCTCTTCCAGGTAGGCCCTCTCGTCGTTTGCAGAGATCAGGCCCACCACTACTGTGTCGTCAGCAAATTTGATGATTGTGTTGTTACTCCGCTGAGCCACACAGTCGTGTGTGTACAGGGAGTAGAGGAGGGGACTCAGAACACAGCCCTGGGGGGCCCCTATGTTGAGGGTGATGGATGAGGAGGTGCAGTTGCCTGCTCTCACCACCTGGGGTCTGCCCATCAGGAAGTCCAAGACCCACTGGCAGAGGTCATAGTTCAAGCCCAGGTCCCTGAGCTTGGCTATGAGTTTGGAGGGGACTATGGTATTGAATGCCGAGCTGTAGTCGATGAATAGCATTCTCACATAGTTCCCCTTCCTCTTGTCCAGGTGTGATGCTGCTGTGTGCAGCACATGGGCTATGGCGTCCTCCGTGGACCTGTTGGGGCGGTATGCAAATTGCAGGGGGTCCAGGTTGATGGGGAGGGAGGAGCAGATGTAGCCCTTTACTAGCTTCTCAAAGCACTTCATGGCTATGGAGGTGAGAGCTACATGGCGGTAGTCGTTGAGGCAAGCAGGCTTGGATTTTTTAGGTACAGGGATGATAGTGGACTTCTTCAGGCAGGTGGGGATGACAGCCTGTTCTAAGGACAGGTTAAATATGTCAGTGAATACCGGGGCCGGTTGGTCGGCACAGACTTTTAGGACGCGGCCGGGGATGCCGTCCGGTCCTGCTGCCTTCCTGATATTCACTTTTTTAAAGGTCCGCCTCACCTCATGCTCTGTTACCCTGAACACTGAGTCTCCATCAGCAGACCCCCCCCCCCATTGCCGTGTTGTTATTACCAGCCTCAAACCTCGCATAGAAGGTATTGAGATCATTTGCTAAGGAGATGTCACTGTTCAGTTTGAGGGAGGTGCCTTTGTAGTCTGTCATCGTTTTGATGCCCTGCCACATAGCTCTGGAGTCAGCCTGTTCAAACTGAAGTTCAATTTTATCCCTGTAGCGCCGTTTTGCCTCTATTACTGTCCTCCTTACGTTGTATCGCGCCACCTTGTGGTCATTCATGTTGCCTGCCACCAGGCCGGCGTTGTATGCTGTGGTGCGCGCTTTCAGAGCTTCACGGACGGATTTGTCTACCCAGGGCTTTTGATTTGGGTAAACTTTAATTATGGTAGTGGGGATTGTTTCTTCCACCAAAGTACGAACAAAGTCCAGCACTGTCTCCGTGTAGTCATTAATGTTATCTGTGTCACGGAATACACTCCAGTCTGTGCATTCAAGCGCAGCCTGTAGCGTCTCCTCTGACTCCACATCCCATTTCTGCACCTCTCGCGAGACTACCGGAGTGCTCTTGATTCTTTGTTTATATTTTGGTGATATTGACATTTTGACATTTTGACATTTATGACATACACAACATACATGACATTTATGGCATAGGGACATACAGGTATTTAATACTGATACATTTGTGACATACACGTTATTCAAATATACCAGTACTGGTATATTATATATTATATAAATATATAGTACTGTTACCCATAGATCCTGACAGAGTATATACATATGATGGGGAGGGGACTGTACATTAGGAGGGGGTGGGTGGGTGGGAGAGAAATATACATACGGTGGGGAGGAGACTGTACATTTGGAGGGGGTGGGTGGGTGGGAGAGAAATATACACACAGCGAAGAGAGAATATACATATGATGGGGAGGGGACTGTACATTAGGAGGGGGTGGGTGGGTGGGAGAGAAATATACATACGGTGGGGAGGAGACTGTCTATTAGGAGGGGGTGGGGGGTTTGGACATTTACGGTGGCCAGTTTCGAATTGCAGCCTCCCGTAGATGCTCTTTAAGAGCGGTTTTGAATGTGGGTAGGGATTCACATTCCTTTACAGCTTTGGGTAGGGCGTTCCACATTGATGTGGCATAATTGCGAAACGTGTTTAGTCCCTTGTTTGAGCCGAATATGGGTTTAACATGATTTGTTGAGCTTCCTCTGGTGTTGTGGTCGTGGTATTCACTGACCTTTGGGAAGTATTTTGACATGTACATGGGTACCTTAGTCGTATAGTGTATCTTGTAGACCAGGCCCATTACAAGTTGCTGTACTCTGTCGTCTACTCTAAGCCATCCTAGGTTGTCAAAGTGGGCAGGGGTGAGGTGGGTTCTAGGGGTAAGGTCAAGTAGTAGTCTGACCAGTTTGTTTTGTGATGTTTGTAATTTTGTTTTTAGCGCCTTTGAGGTGCTTTGGTACCATGAGGTGCAAGCATAGTCGTAGTACCCTTGAATGAGTGCTCCTGCCAGAGTCTTCAGGGTGTTCTTGTTTACCAAGAGAAGAGATCTAGTTAAGAATCTAGTTCGTTGGTTGACTTTTTTTATTACATTGGATGCCATTTTGTCACAGGAAATATTTGCCTCTAGGATGGAACCCAGGTAGGTAATTTCATCTTTCCTTGTGACAATATTGTCACCCACTGTAACTGAGAAGCCGTCGGTCTTGCTGAGTTTGTTATTTGAACCGAAGACAATGGACTCTGTTTTGCCCATGTGTAATGATAGTTTGTTAGCAGCGAGCCATATGCAGATTTTGCCTAGTTCCGAGCTGAGGGTTTTTTCAACCTGCAACTTGTTCTTGTCAGAGACCAGCAGGGCTGAGTCGTCCGCAAACAGGAACAAGTTGCAGTCACAAGCTGACGACATGTCATTTGCATAAATTAGGAACAGTAGCGGTCCTAGTATGCTTCCTTGTGGAATACCACAGCTCACTGTGAGGGGGGGGGGGGGGGGGGGATAGAGTACCGTTTACCTCCACCATCTGTTCTCTCCCCTCCAGGTAGGATTGCATCCAGCTCACTGATAAACTATCAAAACCAATTGCTTTTAGCTTGTCAATCAGAATGGAGTGATTGACAGTGTCGAAAGCCTTTTGTAGGTCCAGCATGACCATGCCGCAGTATTTGCCCGCGTCTACCTCTTGTTTGATGTGGTCGTTCAAATAAAGAAGGCATGTATCAGTGGAGTGGCCTGAAGCCAGATTGGAATTCGTAGATTAGATTTTTTTCCGCCAGGTACTTTTCGACCTGTTCGTAGACTATTTTCTCCATGACTTTCGAGATGGAGGTAAGAGTAGAAACAGGGCGGTAGTTGCCTGGGTCTAATTTTCTGCCCTTTTTGTGCAGAGGGGTCACTCCAGAGTGACATTTCCAATTATAGAGGAGCTTTGCATCTAAAAAGACCAACTTTTTATTTTTTGCTTTCAAGGGTCAGGCCTGTGTCCAAGTCACCCTGCGAACGCTAGCAAACTGTTTAATTCTGACATGGATTTAAGCAGGCTCAACATTGTCAGGTGAGCTTATCAAAAGGAGAATTTGAGAGATTGATGAAAAAGAGGTTATGTAAAACATTAAAAGATTCCAATTTGTGATGTCCTGATACTGATTATATAAGTGACTAACCCCCTTGGGGAAATTCATTCTCTTCATTTGACCCATCGTAACTATTTAGGAGCAGTGGGCAGCCACACACAGTGTGGCGCCTGGGGACCAAGCCCAGTTGTAATTCCAGTACATTGGGTCAATGCCAATGACAGAAAACCTAGCATGTCTTTTGGTGTGGGAGGAAACCGGAGTATACCCGGAGGAAACGCATGCAAACACAGAAAGGCCCCAACACCACGTGCTGCCCTAATTTTTGGGATGATACCGGGCAAAAATAGGGTATCCATATCTACAAATATTCCCAATCGACCAAATCCTATACCAAGAGCTATGTGTAACAAGGTTGACTACTTGATCTTCTGCCTTTTCCCTTCAAATAGAAAGATTATAGATCTCTATAATGGATAATAAAAAAAAGGACAAGATATAATTTGTGGCCAGTGATGCTAAAGCTAATGGTCTAAGACTAAGTTTATATTATTCTCTACTGAAAGTTGTCCTCAGGATCAGTATTGGCAGTGAAACAGTTAATTCCAACCTATGCATGATCTACTACTAAGAAACTAAGTATTAAATCAACTATCCATTGTATCATCATCGCAGGCTGGTAAGCAACAGGTAAATGTAATGCAATAACTGGTGATACAGTGGCTGATGAGCTGTGTTTATGGCATTGCGCCATATTGATAGGAAAGCCAACGAATCATGTGAATAATATGAATAAGCAAACAAATGTCCTCAGCACTCATCTTTCATTATCAGAGATGTGGTATTTAAAAATGCTGTCATGGCTGCTGGAATGCTTGGATGCTCTCTATGACTAATGGCAAAAACAGTCAATTATATTCGCAGTAAATACAGTTCCTACCAGGGGAGGAAACTAACTTTTTGGCTTACCAGCCAACTGGCGAGTATCTGATTTTTTTTACCAGCCAAACAGATTTTTTACCAGACAAAAAAAATCGCTAATTGTGATAATTACTTCTTTGTATGTCAAGCCGCGTCAATGTTGTGTATGCATCTGGGTAGGCACACTGTGCCTTTAAGACAGCACGGTGGTCTTACGACAGTGCTGTGAAGTACCGTCAAGTGTTGTGGTAACGTCAGTTGGGTTGGTGTGCTGTTGTGCACAGTGCACTGGTTGAGCTAGCCCCTTTCGTGACTGCGATGTGCAAGCCAGGGGCTTTTGAGCATGAAATAAAATGTCTAACCTTACGTCGTAGTCCGGTGCTTTTTTGGAAACATTATAGTCATAACGGATACACCTAGCTGGCTGCTTTGAGCACACGGGTCTAACGTTAGCTAGCAAGCAGCTATAGCTAAACGCTAACTAGAAGCTAACCACTGTATACAGTTCCAGTAGACTAACAATACTCCTCTGTTATTTAAATGTGTCCTTAGTAACTTATACTCGAGGGTTGTACTAGGGTTGGATGCAGTTCCCCGTTGGTCAGTCTGTCTGTTTTGTGTTTTTCATCTTCTGCTGTGTTTAACGTTATCTGTTTGCGAGTGCTCCTGATGGCTAGCCTAGTACCACAGGACTTTTATTATTATGTCCGCGGGTTGGCCAGTACTGCGCAAACGTTTATTAAACATTATATTTCCGCAGGTGGTCTTGTGCAGTGCTCTCGTGGCACTGTCAACTAAAGCGAACACTCAGAAGACGCGCACCGTTTGCCAGTGCAGTGATTGCAGAATGTTTTATTTTTTTGTATACTCTCCAGCAGGGGAGGAAACTAACTTTTTGGCTTACCAGCCAACTGGCGGGTATCTGATTTTTTTTACCAGCCAAACGTAAAAAATACTAGCATTTGGCCAGTAAAGTGGCCTAATTTCCTCCCCTGGTTCCTACCCATAAGACATACCACAGCCAAGATGTATTCACTTTCAATTCAATAAAGCCTGGACTTTGATTTTACTCAAAATAATGAATGGCATGAGAAGGTGGACATATCTAACCTATTAACTGCATATCTTGTATGTCACAAATGTAACTACTGGATACCTGTATGTCATGTATTGTCATAAATGTCATTATGTATATCTGTATATCTGTATGGCCCCCGTAAATGTCCAAACCCCCCCTCCCACCCACCCACCCCCTCCTAATGTACAGTTTCCTCCCCATCGTATGTATATATTTTCTGTTAGGATCTCTGTTTAACAGTAGGCCTACTGTATATTTGCATATCTCATGTGTCACAAATGTAACAGTATTGTCATGTCATGTATGTCAGAAATGTCATGATAATATCTGTATGTTGCGTATGTCATTAATGTCATGAATTGAAAATGGGGGACCCTGATGTAAACAAGACGAAAGTCTTTCTCTGGTCTGCATCCCCTTAACAATTGTGTGTATTGAGCCGTACAGTATTGTACCCATTCTGCAATCTGTTAATAAAGTTTTCAATCAATCAATCAAAAACTCATAAACTTATCAACATATTATTTAATAAGTGAAAATTAACTCTTTCAGTGCCACGCCTGGTTTTCCGTTTTACCGCTTGAATGCCACCATCGGCGCCAATGTTAACGTTAATATCGCCTAATCTATGTTTTAAATTATGGCTATGTGTCTAATCTGCCCATCGCATTATCAAAGACTATTTTCCAGTCAGTGCTGTGGAGGCAGATTGTTTTTTTATGGCGTCGTTTCCGTTTCAGAGCAGTTAGAAAAGCCCCCGTTTTGATATAAAAAACAGCTCATTCTGGAGCATTCTATGAAAATCGTCTTTTAGTGGAATATTCCACAACGTTGATATTCGTCGGCCTTTTTATGAATCGTTTTCAAATAAACGCTAGATGATCAATATTATACGTGCACGCAAGCACATTACGGCCGCGCACTGATAATCGCTCCGTTGATTTCCTCACAGACTTTTACAGTGAAACCGAAAGAAGACATTTCACAAAACAGCTTATAACTTCATCAAACTTACTCCGATTATCCTACCACTGATAACATAGAGTCCTTACCTGACATCAGATGGTATCCAACTGGTATATTCCAATTCCTGATCACCATTCGAAAAAAATCGATACGTGTATGGATCCAACGCGACACTGTAGATCTCCATGATCCGCGAGGATCTGAGGCTCCAGAATGAACTGTGGTAACCCCGGCTGGATCAGTGAACTGGAAAATGTGGAGTACCGGATTTTTTTCCCCATTAATTTTCATTGAGTCCATTCCAAAATCACTTATGTCATCTGGGAGACGACAGGGGGCGCTTTTTTCCACAGTGATCACCGGCGCAGCTCGGCTATACTCGGGTAGGCTCGGGTGATGCAATAATTTTTTAGATCGCAAAGAAAAAAAAAATACTAATAATTCCGAGAAATCTCGTGAGTGGCACGCAACCACCTATAAAAAAACCTGAGAAATCTCGTGAGTGGCACTGAAAGAGTTAATGGTTTGATTGCAGCTTATATTTTGCAGTGATTGCATTGAAAGGATACCTATAGTATAAAGTAGCTATAGCTTTGCTGTTTCCTGGGCAAAGTAACTGTAATAGGATATATTATTTAACACTTTAAGTGCCGAAAACGTGTTTAGGCGTCTTTCCTAGCCATCCTCAAGTTGCAGAGGACGCCGTAACTCGTCTTTGATATCAATATTTCAAAAATCTGTGATCGGAATCATATTTTCCATCCGCAGCCTTCACACACAGTTCTGAGCTCATCTCAATCCTCTAGCGGTTCAAGAGCGCCATCTGGTGGCCGATCGGCAGAAGCGCCAAACAGGAAGTGATGTGGATGAAGTGCTGATCACCCATATTACTTCCGGCCACTCTCTATAGCTCCCGCGACTCCATCTTGACACAATACATAGCGATCCGTTGCCAATAACTCGATAAACAACATGATTTGGACGTATATACCATTATACAACCTGGAAATGGACTGGGTATTTTTACATCCCATAATGGAAAACTGTCTACCCCACGCTGATCGCCCAACGGCCCGCGGAGACTGGGGTGAGTTTTAGCGTGTAATATTTCCGTGTTCGATACTAACTGATCTGATGAACATATGACCCACATTAGATGAATGGTATAACGCTGCCCACGGAATTATAAACGCCCCCTCGCCCATCCGGTCAACATCAGATGACGTGTAGTAACTTCCAGAAGTACTTCCAGTTGGAATTTTTTATATCGCGCTGATTGCTATCAAATTCAGCTATTGAATCATTTCATCATCAATATAATGCATTTGGGGCTATAAATCACGTTCTGGAGAAAGCTGCAGAAAGAGATGAAAACATACTTATACTTTAGACCATATTTTAGTATGAATATGTGAATGAAAAAGTTTAACGTTGCTACACCATGAACAATACATATAGGACCTTGAATGGGCCCTAATAATGGCAATCTAGCAATAGAATTTAAAAAGTTATAGCCCTGCAAAGAAGGGGAACTTCTCCATAGACAAATAGAGCTGGCAAGGGATGGTATATCATGAATTTAACCTTAGGCAATCAAAGTGTTAACATAGAAACTATGAGAAATGTGGCGTTTTAAATAGATTTCCCTGTTGACATACTAAGGTGAGCCTGATGAAATCTTTTTGGTTGAAAGGCACTGGCTTTATTCGTTTTTACTTATTCCTCTTTGGAGAGACCTTTAATGTAAATTAAAGCTTTAAATATTGTTTTTGTCTCTTTGTTTGATTAGAGTGGCTTGGACATACAGTTCAAGAGTTTTTCCTTATCATAGAGCTAGATTACTTAATAAAACCTTTTGCCAATTTGTTCAAGTTCCTGAAACCAAAGAGCTCTATACAATTTACCATCTTATATGTTTGTTCCTTCCTCCCACACAAGCACTTTTCCTTCACTCATACTAAGCAGGGATATCTTGTTGTTCTCTCGCCTCCCATTTCTCTGGAAGCTGGGTGCAGGGACCTGGTTGCCATGGTGGAATTCCCAGTGATGCAACATTAGCCAGGGCTCCGCTTTACTCCCAAGGTTCACTCCCTCATGTGAGCATGCTCATACTTTTGGTTTGAGGTGTTCTTCCACAAGGTGGATAAGTGTGGCATTTACAGGGGGAACATTTAAAAGATAATAAAGATAGGAACCTAATATTTTAGACTATGGTTTGAATCTTGTAATCGTTGTTGCTTATTATTTCCCATTTCCTAGATATTTACATCACGACTATAGCCGTCACATTATGACTGTCTATAACCTTTATTTGACCAGTTACTTTAATTGAGAACCGGTTCTCGTTTACAATAACGACCTGGGCAATATAGCACATCACAGAAGATTTCATTCAAAGCAACTGGGTAGTGCTTAAACAGACCTTTACCTGAACTTGCTTTGGGATGTGGACCCCTCTTTTTAACTCCCAGCAGACCCATGCCAACCCCACCCCCTGCTTAACGCTTCAATAGCCCACCCATGCCAGGACTTGTGCCCCCTCCCTGCATCCCTCCCCAGCCGAGGCCTCATTGTGGGGGGACCTGCTGTTAACTTGGCCCCCTCTGCGTCTGGTGCTCAGAGGCTTTGTTAAGGAGAAGGTGGTCATTACACGTCCTATAGGAGAACACAGCCCCATCTGTGGAGGGACTGACACAGCAGATGGGTAAGAAGAGATGGGAAACAGGCCAATTAAGACCCAGCGTATCACCCTTTTATCAGAGACTTCTCAAGGAAAGGAAAGGAGAACTCTTACTGTACACAGTTTGTCCATACATTTCAGCCATTTGTATTTGTGGTGTGCTGTAATTCTGTCTCGTTCTAGTAATTGTAGAGTAAAGCCTTTCTAACTTTATTGGAGTGCTTTGTATTTTTTTCCCTCTTTTCATAATGTTTAATGGCCAGAAACAAATAATACCTTCTGACATCATTTCTCAGATGGTCGCCACTTACACTGTAGCACTTGTGGATGAGGTAGACTTTTCTCAGACTTACATTCTTGGATATCCGACATCATGTGCTTTTTGGAGCTTTGATTTGTTCTGGCAGATTGTTTCTCTTTCAAGACATTTATCAAACAATGTGTTGAATTAAACATTTTGTAGACGATACAAACGGCATTATTTTAAATAGTTCTTATCGTCAATTGACAGGCTGTTGCTGCTTTTTGTTTGTTACTGAACTAGGACACCCAACATGGGAGAGCGTTCAGGCTCTGCTTCCTGGTGGGAAACTTGTATCAGATAAATTTGAGACCACATGAATGCGGAGTCACTCACAAGAAATCACATGATCCTTCTCTGCTTCACATTTAAAAACAAGGACCAAGGGCAAGGGCTTGAGTTTCTGCTGAGGTCACCGAGTTTACTGTTAATGTGTCTGCGAACCACGGAGGAATTATCAGTGATCCACATCAATGCTTCCTCTGTTTAGGTGTCTGACTGTTTTGTTAATGACCATTCGGTTTGCATCAAACAAATAGGCCTACTTACTGCTGCCACCTCCACGGTAATAAGTTGTCTCAACTCAAATCATAGTTGTCTGTCTCAAATTATATTATCAAATAACGTTTTGCAAAATGCTTTTCTTTTGTGTAGTCTGATGTAATTTATCATACCTGGTCCATTGTACACTGCAGCGTGCTGTGTAGGGATGGGTACCTTTCACATTTGAACCGATACCGGTACCGGTACCTGTGAATCGATACCGGTACCCAACGGTACCTTTTTTCGGTACTTAAAAAAAAATAAAAAATAATTAATTTTTTTGTTTTTTACTTTTTTTTTTTTTTTTAACTTTTTTCTTTTCATGTCAACGTTCACACGCACAATATATGCTTACCTAGGATTTGACTTGATTCAACAACAAAGCAGTCGGAGCAATGACAAGCCAAAAACTGTCGAAATTTAATTTACCTACCTCAGTCGTAAAAAAAATCCAAACTTCAAATAACTACAATTTCGACAGTTTTCGGCTTGTCATTGCTCCGACTGCTTTGTTGTTGAATCAAGTCAAATCCTAGGTAAGCATATATTGTGCGTGTGAACGTTGACATGAAAAGAAAAAAGTAAAAAAAATAAATAAAATAATAATAATAAAATTTTTATTTTTTATTTTTTTATTTTATTTTTTTCGGTTTCTCACTTGATTCGATACTCGGTAGTACCGACGTGTTTCGGTTCGGTACCTCAAAAGTACCGAATTCGGTACCCATCCCTAGTGCTGTGGGGTGGGCTAGGCACTGCAGAGTGCTGTGGGGTGGGCTAGGCACTGCAGAGTGCTGTGGGGTGGGCTAGGAACTGCAGCGTGCTGTGGGGTGGGCTAGGCACTGCAGAGTGCTGTGGGGTGGGCTAGGCACTGTAGAGTGCTGTGGGGTGGGCTAGGCACTGCAGAGTGCTGTGGGGTGGGCTAGGCACTACAGAGTGCTGTGGGGTGGGCTAGGAACTGCAGAGTGCTGTGGGGTGGGCTAGGAACTGCAGCGTGCTGTGGGGTGGGCTAGGCACTGCAGAGTGCTGTGGGGTGGGCTAGGAACTGCAGCGTGCTGTGGGGTGGGCTAGGCACTGCAGAGTGCTGTGGGGTGGGCTAGGCACTGCAGAGTGCTGTGGGGTGGGCTAGGCACTACAGAGTGCTGTGGGGTGGGCTAGGCACTACAGAGTGCTGTGGGGTGGGCTAGGAACTGCAGCGTGCTGTGGGGTGGGCTAGGCACTGCAGAGTGCTGTGGGGTGGGCTAGGCACTGCAGAGTGCTGTGGGGTGGGTTAGGAACTGCAGAGTGCTGTGGGGTGGGCTAGGCACTGCAGCGTGCTGTGGGGTGGGCTAGGCACTGCAGAGTGCTGTGGGGTGGGTTAGGAACTGCAGCGTGCTGTGGGGTGGGTTAGGAACTGCAGCATGCTGTGGGGTGGGCTAGGCACTACAGAGTGCTGTGGGGTGGGCTAGGCACTGCAGAGTGCTGTGGGGTGGGTTAGGAACTGCAGCGTGCTGTGGGGTGGGCTAGGCACTGCAGAGTGCTGTGGGGTGGGCTAGGCACTACAGAGTGCTGTGGGGTGGGCTAGGCACTGCAGAGTGCTGTGGGGTGGGTTAGGAACTGCAGCGTGCTGTGGGGTGGGCTAGGAACTGCAAAGTGCTGTGGGGTGGGCTAGGCACTGCAGAGTGCTGTGGGGTGGGCTAGGCCACTATAGGCAGTTGGTGACATTGCAGTTATAGAGGTGCTTCACATCTAAAAATTAGAGAAGACCTCCTACTTTACTTTTTTGTTCTTTCAAGGGTCAGGTGTCCAAGCTACCCTGTGAAGACTAGCATTTGCATGATATTCAAACGGTTTAATCCTGACATTGATTTAAGCAGGCCCAACACGTGAGCTTATCAAAAGGAGAATGTACACTCCTTCAGTAAAATGTTTATTGGTTGTAGAGATTGAGGAGAAACACAAGTTAGATAAAATATTCAAAGCCACGATTCCAATTTGTGATGTCCTGATACTGATATCACCTATAATGTTCGGCATGTCCATGGACTGTTCTCCCATAATAATAATAATAATAATAATAATAATAATAATAATAATAATAATAATAATAATAATAATAACTTCGTTTTATATAGTGCCTTTCATAAAACCCAAGGTCGCTTTACATAGAAAAAAAACAACTAAAATAACAAACATGGTGGACACTGGACAGACACGACATTCAAAGTAGGAAATTAGGGGTCAAAGGCCAAGTTGAAAGAGGTGGATTTTGAGGAGATTTTAGAAGGAGTTCCAGAGGGTGGGAGCTGCCACGCTGGAAGCTCTGTCCCCAAAGGTCCACAGTCTGGTTCGGGGAATGGAGAGCTGACCAGTGTCTGAGGATTGCAGGGACCGTGACTGAGTGAGGGGTGGAGGAGGTCAGTGAGGTACTGAGGTGCCAGAGCATGGAGGGATTTGTAAGTGAGCAGGAGGGTTTTGTTGGGGAGCCAGTGGAGGTGGATGAGGGTCGGGGTGATGTGCTGCCATGGTTTGGTGTGGGTGAGAACCCTGGCAGCTGAGTTTTGAACATACTGGAGTCTGTCAAGGGTTTTGCTTGGAACCCCGGACAGGACCCCGTTGCAGTAGTCCAGGCGGGAGGTGATGAAGGCATGGATGAGGGTCTCAGCTGTGGAGTCGGAAAGTGATGGTCGGAGTTTGGAGATGTTTCTGAGGTGATAGAATTAAGCATTACATCACATGACGGAGTGTGTTATAGAAATTAGATCACGCCTATGGGTGGTTGTTAGGCCCGAGGCACAGCCGAGGGTCGTTAGACCCCCATAGGCGTGATCTAATTTCTATAACACACAACTTCAAGTGGTGTAATACTTTTATACAATGGCCGAATTTATCCAACCTTATTGCTATACAATAAACACACAGTAATTGAAGCATAATGGAGATGTATTCACAAAACCATCCACAGAAAAAGTAGGTAAAAAAAAAATTGCCTCCGTGTCTAGAAGCAGCTGGGAGATGCGGTGCTTCAAAGCATGCCATCTAACAAAACCAATTACATAATCCAACATTGTGTAAACAACTAACATATTCCAGTTAACGGTATCTTTAAAAAATTATTCGTTACGAATATATCCATACTTCCATTGTGTCCGGGACATCCAGTGTCCTTTTGCAGAGGCAGGTTGCTACAAAGCATGCCATCTAACAGTGAAGTTAGCGGTTGTTATTTTATTGATTGATTGAAAATGTTATTACCTGATTGCAGAATGGGTACAATACAGTACGGCTCAATACACACAATTGTTAAGGGGATGCAGACCAGAGAAAGACTTTCGTCTTGTTTACATCAGGGTCCCCCATTTTCAATGCATCATAGCATATATGACATACAGATAGACAGTGCTACATCTATACATAGGTTGCTACAAAGCATGCCATCTAACAGTGAAGTTAGCGGTTGTTATTTGATTGATTGATTGAACATTTTATTACCAGATTGCAGAATGGGTACAATACAGTACGGCTCAATACACACAATTGTTAAGGGGATGCAGACCAGAGAAAGACTTTCGTCTTGTTTACATCAGGGTCCCCCATTTTCAATGCATCATAGCATATATGACATACAGATAGACAGTGCTACATCTATACATAGGTTGCTACAAAGCATGCCATCGAACAGTGAAGTTACCGGTTGTTATTTGATTGATTGATTGATTGAAAAAAAAATTATTAACAGATTGCAGAATGGGTACAATACAGTACAGCTCAATACACACAATTGTTAAGGGGATGCAGACCAGAGAAAGACTTTCGTCTTGTTTACATCAGGGTCCCCCATTTTCAATGCATCATAACATATATGACATACAGATAGACAGTGCTACATCTATACAACAAAGCATGCCATCTAACAGTGAAGTTAGCGGTTGTTATTTGATTGATTGATTGATTGATTGATTGAAAATTTTATTAACAGTGAAATGACAGTGTCCTTTTGAAGGAGAGGGAGGTTCTACAACGAATGCCATCTAACAACACACTTCCCGCGATTTATATTTTGTTTCACAATGAGTCATGACCAACCAATTACATAATCCAACATTGTGTAAGCAACTACTGTAACACATTCCACGTGACTTTATCATTTTTGAATGAGTCGTTATGACGATATCAATACATCCATTCATAAAGATTATTGTCCGCCATCTTGGTTTTATTCATAAAAACACAGAACGGCGGAGTGATTCGGAAAAAAAGTTATTGGGTTGTCTGGGATCATGTGGAGTGCGTTATGAGAAATAACAACGTCTGAAAGAAGTGTTTCAGCCAATCAGAATCAAGAAATTTGCATGCCATAATTTGTATAAGGTGGATTTGGTGATAGAACTGACATGGGCTTGATAGGAAAGGGTGGAGTCTAGGATGACGCCCAGGTTGCGGACCTTTGGGGTTTGACCTCTGCCTCTCCCTGTCATTATTTGTTATCCCTGTCTTTCTTTCTCCCATTCTCTATTGCTCTCCTTCATGTTCCCCTGTTAGTTAGGAGTTTTTTTTACAGTCTTGTATTAGTTTCACTGTTTAGTCTTGTTTTGTCCCAGTGTCTGTTGTTTGGTTGTCTTGTTTTCCATAGTTCCTTGTTTCGCTTCCTGTAGTTCTTTGTAATTTGTTCCTGTGTATTTGAGTTCCTTGTTTCCTGTTCTTTTTGTTGGTCCATTGTCTATGTTCAGTGTCTCCCAGTGTTTTATGTTTCATGCCTTCAGGTTACTTATAAGAATCCTAGTAAGTCCTAGTAAGTCCTAGTAAGCGGCTACATGGTGCAGTGGGCAAGGCGCTCACCACGAATACTGGAGACGCTGGGTTCGCCTGTTCGAGCCCAGCGCTCCACATTGCTTTCAGTTTAGCTGGTCGTCCGTACTAATACACATTGGCAGTATTAGGGGGTGGGAAACTGATGGGTGGGGATCGGGCGCTGTGGACAGCGACTCCTACAGGTCGGTTGGTCCGCCTGCACAGTAGAATCAGGAAGCGATGGGGGCGGCGCCCCTCCAAAGCGCAGACCCCTGACGCTGAAAGATCGCGCCGCGCAGGTGAAAAGATGCGACTGCTGTTACCTCGAGTATCGGAGGGGACTCGTGCTATGTATGACTTAGTCCACATTGCAGCCGGCTTGTGGGAGGCAAGAAACAGCGTTCGAGACAGGGGAGGGTTGAATTGGATGATATGAAATTGGGATGGGAGAAAAATAGAAAATGGGAGAAAAAGTGGATAAAAAAAGAAAATTATCCTAGTAAGTCTTTTCACCACTCTCCAGTGCGTGACTTGATTTCTGTTTTTTGTATATTTCTCTGTGCACCGTTTATTTTTTGGTCACTAAACACACTTGGATCCACCATCTGCCTCGTTTTATCTATACTTGAGTCCTATTCCACCACCCCACCCGATACTGGGCTAAAATAGGTTATCTAGGCCTAAAATCATATACCAAGAGCCATGTGTACCAAGGTCGACAACTTGATTTTCTGCCCCTTTTTTTTAATTTTATTTCTCCACAAATAGAAAGATTATAGATCTCTCTAATGGATAATTAAGTAGTTGATTCAACAACAAAAAAACATGTAAAAGGCTAGTTGGAAATATAAGTTGAGACAACATTACAGTAGTCTGATGTCATTGTTCATACCTGTTAGACAGTGAAGCGTGCAGCTGTGGGATGGGCTAGACCGCAATAGAGCTCCGCTGTCGACTCCACTTCCCCTGTCTGGTCCCAGAAAACAACCCGGAACATTAACTCATTTTCCCAGTGGGCTTTTTTCACTCACTCTCTATGGGGATATCTTGGACTAACCTGTAACATATCTGTGATACAAAAGCCATAATATACACACCACTTTGTTTAAAAGGGATTTAAAGGACCCTAACATCATAACATTATGGTACCGGTATCAAATTAAACATGATTGTTCAGTGATGTTAAAACAGCCATCCTGGGCTGGCTAACTCACTACAAACCAGGAATTGTAATAGGCAAGCTAATGTAAGAGGTGTCACCAATGCTGCTGATCTGCAATAATGCTATTGACTTAATTGGTGCTACCTTGTGATTGGCTGGGAGACTCCTTTTAACCATAGTTTTTCTGTTGAGGTGAGTCTGCCCACAGGAAGTGACAGTCCAGAGATATGGTGACGTTAGGTCAGAGCAACTTATTTCATGTAAAAGCAGACATTTTGCCTCGAGGACTGTCTTGATTTGTTTATTTGATTGCAAAATAATAAATTCCTTAACATTTCTATTGCTATGTTTTACTCCATGTTCACCACTCACCCTGAACTAAAGTTAAGGTATATCACTTAGTGGTTGTCAATACAGGTGTCAGAGAGAGACAGACCTGTGTGCTGTAATGTTATCTCATTGAGCACATCCTTCTGTCGCAATTGTTAAAAAACTATTTATCCCATGTGCACGACCAAACAAATATGGTTGTGTAGTGACAGTGTATTGCATGGTTGTCCATACAGGCATCAGAGAGAGATAGAGGAAGACATAGAAGAAGAGAGTGACTAAGTGATGTGCATGTTTGGGGAGCATACCTATGTTCCCCAGGTCCTATGTCCCCCGCTCCAGAAACGGCTCCTAAAAAGGGTCCTATGTTCTAGATCCCTTTTTCAACAAGTGTATGCCAACCTCTCTCTTGATTTGAGTATACCATTTCCTACCAATAAACAGTAATTACCATTAAATTCAATAGTGATTTATTTGGAAGGTGACAAGTATGTTTGTGGAATAATGTGTTTCCTTCCTCACGGATTGAAAGCGAGCTGGCAAAGATTACTTCATAGAGACGAGCTGCAAAAATAGTCAATCGTTTTCATATAAAGAATTTATGATTTTTCGAGGTTCCCCATTTTACATATCAGGGCACCCAATGTTGATCTCAATGTTGAGAAAGCCTGTAGGGGGACGACGACAACAGCTCTGGTCCAGCTGTGCTCCCATAAACAAACTCTAATGGACAACATCGGTTGACTTAAGCTCTTTTTGCTGCTGGAGCTGGTTTTGCATCTCAGTTTGGTTGGAACAAGGGAAGACAGGAAGAGATGGGGCAACACAGGGCACCCTTGTCTCCTGCACACGGCACAGCATCCTTTCAGTCAATGCAAAGCTATTTGCATAGGAAAATGAAAGTGTAGTCTTTGGAGAGTTAAGGTGGGAGTTATACACATGATGAATGTCCACCATGACCTTTTTACTGAAACATTCAGTTTGTAGATATTTTATTGAAATGTCATGTTTGCTGATAATACTATTTATATGGACAATTTTAAAATCCTTTTAATTAAAATGAAGACTTCTTGGTTTTATGGAGCAATGCATGCTGCAGGAAATTATTATTTTATAATTTATATTAATTTTACAAACAGGTATTATATTTCAAGTTTCAACCCATAACCAGGTGCTTTCAGTAATATCTTCATTCCCTTCAGTCCTATCCTTTATATTATACTGTCGACATGGTACAGGCTACAGACACATACCCTCTGCCATAGAAGCAGACTGATTTGCCTTGGATGCAAATGTCAGCATAGGGAGTGCTGCAGTGATGATGCAGGCCTTAGTGACAACCTGCTATAGCTGAACGGAAGAAGATTTTACTTTCAATAATAGACGAGAGCCATTCTTCTAAAGTTAAAGCGGTGGTGGGTAGTTTTGAGCAGAAAACACATACTTCTACAATAACAAGTTACAATGCTTGAATAATGATTATAATCTCAACACAAATCCCCCAAAATCAACCTTTGAAGCAAAGTGAACCAACATAGTGGATGCTTCTTTGTACGTTATGGTTAATGTGGTGGGAGGGTAGGTGCACCACAGCCAAACAGTTTATGTATTCAATACTAAAGATACTTAGTACTTACATACTTTATTTAGTCTCTTCAGAGTCCCCCCCCCCTGTTATTATCTGCAGTGCTGTTGTTTTCAAGATCTGTATTGGTCTCGATCAGTCTGAACGTCAAAAGGTCCTAGTTTTGTTGTCTCTGTCTTGATTCTCTCATTTCCTTGGCTCTAATAAAAGTATTCCTTGATTTGAACTCATTTGAATATGTGTATGATAATCAAAAAGTCAAACATAATAGTCACTGTTGGTGTTCTGCTGCTTGGAGTAGGCTTTACATTATTTATACAGTTTGAATATGAAAATAGATCTATAGTATCATTAATAACACAATTTCAAGAGATTTTAGCTCATTTCTATTTTCATTCTCGTGCAAGCCATGGCTTGTTAAGGACTTGGTCTGCAGTGGTTTTGGTCTTGATCTTGACTGGATCTGGATTAGGGCTAGTTTTCGTCTAGTCTTGGTCTCTGGGGTGGTCCTGACTACAACACTGGAGATACATAATAGCCCAGATAAGATGGTGATGAGCTATTTATGAAAGCAAAGGAGGTATACAGGCAGGCAGACAGAAAGACGGAGCTAAAAGCAAAGGAGGTACCAGAGAGAGAGAGAGAGATAGATGGATAGATAGATAGATACTGTAGCTAGCTAGCCAGATATGGTAGTTATATTTATTAAGATATATTCATTTATATTCATTGAGTTAATACTGTAACTATAAATTAGCGATATGGACATCATGTAGACCTGTGAAAAAAAAGACTTAGACAGTAATAACAGTGTATGTTCATGTCTGTCAAGAAAAGAGAAGCGCCGAGTTACACACATACACATGCACGCACACAGGTACACACACACCCTCCTTTGAAGTGTGTATGTTGGCGTGGTCTCTGTCTGTGGTCCCCCCACATGAATGGAGCCAGGCCCCAGTGCAGTCGACAGCTGCTTCCTTTCAACGCCCAGAAGACAAAAAGAGCCTTAAATCTACAGACCCCCGGCTTTCATGTGTTCATTTGATACAGGTCTTCCTCACATCGCCGTCCCTGCTTTCAGCTCCATGGCCCCCAAGGCACCAAAGTTATCACCATACTTTTAGGCATAGTTTCTGACCTAAGAGATGTTTAGGTCAGAATATTCCTATGAACCCAATGCCTTTGATGTGGACTCATTAAAATTGTCCATTATTATACCAATTAGACATTATATGGGAGTGAATAAACAATGTTTCATTCCTGAGGGTAACATAATTCTATTTACATTGTGAGCTACTGTAGTCAGTGAGCATTGTGTATACACAGGCCAATAAGCCTGAATGGCTTTACAATTTTCTGTGTCTTTTTTTGCTTTTGCTTCTGTGTCGTCCATTGGCAGTGGCTTTTAATTTTCCAGATCATTAAAGTGACTTTAGTTTGATTGTGAATTCAAACTATACCTTCATATAAAAATAGGAATTCAAACCTATCCCAACTCTGTTGAGAACCACTGTCCTAACTAACTAAACACATGACATGGTATGTACCACGTAACTAAACACATCACATGGTGAAGAATCACACCACATAATAATAATAATAATAATAATAATAATAATAATAATAATAATAATAATAATAATAATAATAGAAATAGAATAGAAGAATCACACCACATAGACAGCAGCACATCTGTCCACTGCACAGAAATGTGGATTTTTTTTTAAAACTGGAGTGGTTACCAATGGTTACAGGCACCCATACTGGAAGAAGGAGAAGGAGAACAACACAAACATTCTGTGCAAGGCCGCTATTGATTAATCAAAGCGTGTGTCCCTCTTGTGACATCACCAAGAGCAATAATTATTAGTACTGTAGCTTGTTTTGGCTTGTTAATTTGAAGACTTCAAACCCTGGCCTAACCACAAGGAGCACCTACGGTATGTTGTTTACCACCAGCGCCTAGATAACGTTTCAGACAAATCCATACAAAGACAAGGCAAAATCCTTTGTCCATAAAATTATGTCCTGTTTAAGTATCTTCTGAATGTTTCAAGTGAAAGAGAATCTTTCACATCCAAAGAATAAAGGTTCTGGTGCGTTGGAAAATAGCTGTCTCATTGGAGAGCTTTTCAAGGCAGGCCCAAACAAAAGAAGAAACAGACCTTTTGCACCTGGTATTTGCAATGTCCAAAAATATGTGTCTGCCACTGCGTCTGTCCCTGGTTTTTAAAGGCCCCATGAAACGGCTAGCAGAATTCTATTCCGCATATTTTCGTGTTTCCTGAAAATAACAGGAAGCTGGGGAGGGACTTATCGTGGATATTCATTGGTGTTTACAGTAGCCAATAGCGCTGAATGTGCGTTACGGTTGACCCATTAGCTAGTAGGCTAACGTTAGCGATGTACGTTAGTAACGCTACAAATGTTAGCAAGCTAATGTTGAACATTGGTTTTGTTAATGAGGCACAACGCTATCTTAGTTACAATGTGCTGTATGTCATTCTAGGAAGCATTTCATTCGACGCAAAATGAGTATACGCCCCTGTCATGTACAGAGGTCTAACGACCATACAGGATAGTAACTGGGCAGGTGGTACATGAGCAGAAACAACCCCCTCAGTAGAAAAATGCTTTTCAAAACAGTCCCGGGTAGGCAGATAGTAAACAAAGACGTTTTTCAAATGGTAAATTATGTTTATTGTAATGTGGAGCTTCCAACCCACGGCCTTTTCCCAAAGGGAAAAGGGATGTTGTCAGTGGGGATTTCAACCCACAACACACACAAAGGGAAAGGGTAAGGGGAGAACAAACAAGGTGAAAACGATAATAAACAAGGCAAACCCTAACCACACAACCACATGCCACGTGGTTGGCAATCTGGGAACGAAGGAACACCACTCTAACCATGTAGCTTACAGTGTAGGATGAATCTAAAATGGCCAACAATATACATACCCCCCACAGGGTTTGGTCCACGCAGGCAGCACATCATCAAAAGTCCATACACAGTGGCAATTGGCATAAACCAGCAAAATAATAATAACTACACAAACAGTCGCAACCAGAGGCAACCTCACTCTACTTGGTCACTGGCAAAATGACACAGTGAGGCGCCCCGACGTGTGTGTGCCGTCAGCTACTTGTGCACCCGTCCCTCTTGATGTGATTGCCATCAGCTGTCCCTCATTAGGCAATCAGCACTCTTCAGTATAGGGACGGGCAGCACCTGACAGGAAGAGAAGAAGAGATATCATTAGCTCTCATGTTCACACACACACACACACATACAAATGATACTAATCTGATGTTCACATGGTCTTCCAAATACAGTAATAATGATAATGACCAACCCACGTACGTCACAGCCCCTGTGTGCAGGATGACTCATCACATTTCCCCCCCTAAAATACAATTAAGAATACCTACAAAACCTTTATGTCAGTGTTGGGACCGATACTGGAGTATAGGTGCACAGGAAATATGTGATAACCATCTGTAGTGTGGTAGTGAAAGGGTTAACCTTCTGTAGGGTGGTAGTGAAAGGGTTATCCTTCTGTAGTGTGGCAGTGAAAGGGTTAACCCTTTGGTAGTGTGGCAGTGAAAGGGTTAAGACTGAATCAACTGAAGAAGTGTCATGACTCGCAGGCACCAGGCAGACAGGAAGTCAGATGCTGATGATGCTTTTAGTTTTAACGCTCCTTTGGCCCAGGCTCCAAAGTTACACTTAGCTGAGTCTATGCCTCGAAATGCCTCCCCTACACCTCACGACCTCGGATGCAAAAAGCCATAGAAGGGAGCTAAAAATAGGAAGATAGGAAGATAGGAAGAGGAACTGGGAGTATTGTGGTGTGTGTGTGTTAACCCAACCCAGGGAGGCGGTCGGCTCTCTTTGTGTGTCCAACAGTCTCCCATTCAGCAATTAGAAATTCTTCAGGTCAAGATTCCTCAGCTCTGTGTGTGAGTGCACACGGGCGTATGTGTGTGTGTGTGTTTGCGTGCATGACGGAGACTGGGGCCCAATGCTGTACCAGGCAAAGGTTTCCACCGAGCTATTCTTGCATAACTCAGTGAGTGATAACACCGCTGCATTCCTCTCAACACACATCACAACTGCCAACATCTTCTAACCCCCCCCCACTCCACCCCACCCCCAAATCCACCCTTCGCCCCAAACTCTAAATACTGTTACTATCATCTCTTGCCACAATCTTACACGAGTCGTTAAGAGTCGTACATATACATAATTTCCAGTGGATTTAGCTGAGAGAGGGAAGAACTAGCAGCGTCCAGACCCACGGTGCACCTGTCCTGCACGTGTCGGATGTGAACTGTTGAGGGTTTTCTTCATCCAGCCTGAGATGTCAGACCCATGGGACCTACGCAAGCTAAACAAGGTGTCAGTAATCTGTAATAGAATGCCTTTTGAAAGTAGCAGTCCCAGGCCTGGAGGTGTTTGAGGTAAGGGACCGGTCGATGATTACTTGGAGGGGGGGTTGAAAAAGGGGGAGGGCATGTTCATTTTATTTTTAGCTCTGCGGAGGGCAAGGATTGTTATTATTAGACAGAGGGGATGGCATAGATCTTTTGTATGTTCTCCCCCCACAATGTTGCTATTTGTTGCTTTGACAGTTCCCATCCTTCCTTGTCAGTGTGCTACGGTCATATTGATGACTATGACTACGTAAAATCGTAGTATGGAACTATTTCCACAAAGTGGACTTTATTTAGGATGAGGTAATGACCCTGTTCTGGATCTGGGTCAAAGGTCATAGAACTACAACAACTCTGCAACAATGTAGCAGTACTGTCTATCTGTATGTCGTGTATGTCATATATGTTATGATGAATTGAAAATGGGGGACCCTGATGTAAACAAGACGAAAGTCTTTCTCTGGTCTGCATCCCCTTAACAATTGTATGCATTGAGCTGTACTGTACTGTACCCATTCTGCAATCTGTTAATAAAGTTTTCAATCAATCAATCAATCAATCAATCAATCAATCAATGCTACAGTTATCTTGTATCTGTCATTATGCTACATCAGCATAGCTATGTATTCATTTATTGTCCCTCTGAGTGCTCTGACATCAAACTGGACCAAAATAATCAATTTGTTTGATTATTCAGAAAAGTCAATTTCACTACTATGGCAGAGTGTTCAAATATTTCCGAATGTAACATTAGCACACTAACTGGCTGAAGTTGCTAACAAGCTGAAAATAAGTTAGAGTTAGGCCGTTTCCATCAGCAAAAGTAACAGAAGATGTGGATTTATATCCATTATCACCATTGGTAATGATTGACATGGATAAATAACGTTACTTACATCTGCAGGCAAGGAAGACTTTCTGTGCCAGGCGTGTCCTCACAGTCTATGGTCCTCACCTCTATAACGTTACTTGTTGTCCTTAGTGTGTCCATAGCTCCTACGCATGCGTGCAGTATATAGCATCCATACGTGCTAACTGGGTTAACAAAATTTGGCGAAATGCTAACATGTTAGGGTTAGCCAAAGTAACGTTCTTGTGTAAGGAGCTGTTAATATTTAGCAAGTGAAAGCGGGATAATGGCAGTGATGATTTTTATGAAATGTAAAGAAAGGCATCGAAGCCACCTGCACATGCATTCTGCTAAAGGTCCCTGCCAGTGACCACAATTTTCCAGGCATAGCCTATACGCCAGCAGTCCTACACACCATGAAAAAAAGAGTTTGAAACGGAGGGGCATAAGGGCTGGAAGCCTGGAAGGTATACAGAATATTAATTTATACCATCATGGATCCATGCAAACGTATGGATTTTTACTATACCATTGCCCACGATATACATACATATCATAAAAAAAGAAAAATACACATAGGCCTACTGTATATTTTTAAGTTGATCAAATATTTTTTTTTATAATTCTTTTTGTTTGTTTGTTTGTTTGTTTATTTGTGTATGTGTGTGTGCGTGTGTACCTGTGCGTGCGTCTGTGTGCTTGTGTGTGTATGCCTGTATGCGCGTGTGTGTATGTCTCAGTGTGTGTAAGCGTGAGTGAGAGATGGGAGAATGGATTGAGTGGGGAGCACAGTGAAAATTGTTCATGAGAGTGACACTGAACATTCTGTAGATCTGTCGATTGAATGTGAAACCTCATGAAAATAAAAGACCATTTTCAATTAAACAGCATGATTGTAGATAAAGAACATTTCATATCACATTGTCATTTTAATGGAAAAACTAAATACCATCATAAACCGTGATACGGTCAAAGCTAAGAAACACATTGTGATATGATACTGACGGGCCATATCACCCAGCCCTAAGGGATACCCTTGCGAGTCTTTGTGTTGCCGGCAGGAGAGGAGGGGCTCGGGTTCTCCTCCAGGGCAGAGGTCACACTCATCAAGGAGGTAGTTCAGCTGAGGTTACGACTGAAGGTGTTCCCACACCTACCGTATGTCTGCCCTGTCAACCTGACGGGAAACAGACACGTATGGATAATACACTGCCGGGTTTTGGCTCAAATGGGAAATGTAATGTTGGAGGGAGTCTATACAGTAGTGAGTGGAACTAGAGGGATGATAGATGGATGTTTTTTCAGTTTTTATAAAATGTAGTCTGCTGATATTTTGACTTTTGGTATGTTGATGTACACTATTACCAGGTAAGAATATTTATAAATAAAGATATAAAGGTAAAATTCTAACATTTTGCTACAGTACAACAGCACAACGTTTTATTTAATTATTATTATTTTTGTTTTAGTAGTCGGAACACTGAATTAGTAGACTGAAATCAAATGCTTGTACCATCAACATAGCAGTAAAAGTTTTAAATGGAGCTCACACCGGACGTCCACTGCTGCCTTTCGGCAAACCACCGCTGTGTTTGAGGGACAACTGGATGTTGATTCAAAACCAACACCTGTGGCTTCCTGAGTCCTCTGAGATATATTACCGACTGTCCAAACAGATTGGCAGTAAAATGTCAGTGTACACTGTATCCTAAACATCATCCATCATCTGAGCAACAGCTGCTCTCCTATCGCCTCCCGCTCTGCCGTAAGGCCCTTGTGGCTCTCTGTGTGTTGCGTCTGGCTGCTCTCTGATTGGCTGAAGGAGGGTTGAGATGAACCTGTTAGCTCTGTGCTCCTCGTTGACAGTGTGGCGTCCAAAAACTCCAAAGGGTGTGTGATGGCTGCAAAAGCTAGCCAAGGGTTGAGCACGCTCCCCTCTGTGCTATTCCCAGTGCTGGATGTGTTAATGTTTTTTTTTGATAAAATCTTTTTATTTTCCTTTTTTCAACAACATGAATCAAGACAACACAATACAGTAACAACACCAGCAAACAAGACATCAAGGGACACAATAGCAATAAATAATAATAACAACCACAATAACGACAATGACAAGACCTTCAATCATATTAGACCACCTGAGCACCCATCATCTCCAGCACCGACCACCAAGGTCCCCAACCCGTGAGGACCCCGAATCCGGAGCCCCAGCGATCCCGAGCATCATGCCTCTTTGACACTCCGACTCACGAGACCCCGAATCAGGGGCCCCCACCGGTCCGGGCCGCAACCACAAAAAACCACCTCAAGGGGCCAAAACAGCCCTCCCCAATTGAACATAGATTAGAAATAAAAGTGGTAAGGCCCCTGGCTGGGATGGCATTCCACCCGAACTGTACCTTTCATGTTGGGATGTGATTGGACTAGGGCTGGGCGATATGGCCTAAATATGATATCACGATATTTTCTGACCTTTCGGCAATACACAATACACATCACGATGTTTTTCTTTTTTCCCCCAAACAATTCATTATGAGGCTTACCAAGACAGTATTTGAGTTTGCAAGCTAACATTAAAGACAAAATAAAATACCCATGCATTTAGCATTTTTATATTATATATTAGATTTAGATTATATATTGCATATATTTAGCAATGAGATATTATATGATTTAGATATGAAATATGATGAATTGAAAATGGGGGACCCTGATGTAAACAAGACGAAAGTCTTTCTCTGGTCTGCATCCCCTTAACAATTGTATGTATTGAGCTGTACTGTACCCATTCTGCAATATGTTAATAAAGTTTTAAATCAATCAATCAATCAATCAATCAATCAATCAATCAATAGCATTTTAGCATTTTTATGAAACTACTGTGTATTTGTATGTCTCTAAATGTTTTGATGAATTGAAAATGGAGGACCCTTATCTAAAAAAGCCGAAAGTCTTTTTCTGGTCTTCATCCTCCAGTCCACTGTTGTTGTATTGAGCTGTACTGTATTGTACCCATTCTGCAATCTGTTAATAAAGTTTTCATTCATTCATTCAGACGGCAAACAGAATAATTTTGATTGACAGTCGAGTCTGCCAATTACGTCACACCGCTTGCACCCGCCCTGCTGTTCTTAGCACCAATCGGCAAACGCGTATTCATGTTTTACTTCCGCTTTTGTCCGCCATTGATTTTGACGAGAGCTCCCCGCCGCCGTCGTTTAGCTTTTAGCTCCGCAGGATGACTAAACGAGGCATAATGATTTTACTGCAACGAATGTTATAATAAAAGCCTTTCCATACATCTGTCTGATTGAAAACTTTATTAACAGACCGCAGAATGGGCACAACTTACTCAGCACGGTCTGAGATATAAACGAGTAATGCATGCTTGCTATCTATCTAGGTTACTATGTTCGGGTAAATACGCTGATGTTATTGAACGTGTAACTATATAACGTTAATGCCACAAAACGAATGCATTTGTTAATCATAAGTAGTAACTTTGATGCAGTAGTGTACCGGATCTCCTCTCTGGTAAACAAGAATACCCTGAAGACTCTGGCAGGAGCACTCATTCAAGGGTACTACGACTATGCGTGCACCTCATGGTACCAAAGCACCTCAAAGGCGCTTAAAACAAGATTACAAACATCACAAAACAAACTGGTCAGACTACTACTTGACCTTACCCCCAGAACCCACCTCACCCCTGCCCACTTTGACAACCTAGGATGGCTTAGAGTAGATGACAGAGTACAGCAACTTGCAATGGGCCTGGTCTACAAGATACACTATACGACTAAGGTACCCATGTACATGTCAAAATACTTCCCAAAGGTCAGTGAATACCACAACCACTACACCAGAGGAAGCTCCACAAATCATGTTAAACCCAGATTCGGCTCAAACAAGGGACTAAACACGTTTCGCAATTATGCCACATCAATGTGGAACGCCCTACCCAAAGCTGTAAAGGAATGTGAATCCCTACCCACATTCAAAACCGCTCTTAAAGAGCACCTACGGGAGGCTGCAATTCGAAACTGGCCACCGTAAATGCCCAAAACCCCCACCACCTCCTAATAGACAGTCTCCTCCCCACCGCATGTATATATTCCCTCCCCGCCGTATGTATATTTCTCTCCCACCCACCCACCCCCTCCTAAAGTACAGTCCCCTCCCCATCAGTGCATGTGAGCGGATCGGAGCGTGAGCGGGGCGCGGAGCGGCCGGTTTTGACGTGAGCGAGGAGTGGGTTTTAAAATGAGTCGGCGCGACGTCCGGAGCGAGAGTTCTCCTCCGCTCCAATCCACTCCAGGCCGCTCTCACAGTGGTTTAACACTGATGTAATATATACATGCAGTACAATGCCAAAGCAACAGATGGCGATGTACAAACATGAAGGCCATTTTCAACCAATGAGAAGGGTGAACCTGTGATAGGCTGTTCGTTCAGGCTTTGTCACTGTAGAGACGCCCACACTCACTCCAGTTAGAAAAAGTATATCGACGCCATTGTTGTTGACGTTAGCTTACATGCTAACGTTAATGGCAGCGACCATAGCATTGTGGCTCGGCTAGCCTATCATCGCTTAATAGAGATAGTGAATGGATAAACAACGTTATTTAACATTGCAGAATGGCTACAATTACAATGCGGCTCAATACAAACAATTGTTAAGGGG
Source organism: Notolepis coatsorum (assembly GCF_963971535.1). NCBI lineage: Eukaryota > Metazoa > Chordata > Actinopteri > Aulopiformes > Paralepididae > Notolepis > Notolepis coatsorum. The sequence goes on from NC_140181.1 coordinate 52,544,110, forward strand.
CCCAGGGGGTGTAGACTGTTGTAGTTTGAGCTCATTTACACCATGCTCCAAAAAAAGAAGAAAAAAAACTGCCGAGCGATCTGGCGCGGGGAGCGGGGAGCGCTCGATTCAAGGTGAGCGGGGAGCGAGCGGAGAGCGACTTGGGGGCGGGGTCAACATGAGTGATTAGCGGAGCGGACCAAGCTTTAAAGAGCGAAGAGCGGATTTCTCGGCCGCGCCGATCCGCTCACGTGGTCTGCTCCCCATCATATGTATATACTCTGTCAGGATCTAGGGGTAACAGTACTGTATATTTGAATACCGTTTATGTCACAAATGTATCAGTACTAAATACCTATATGTCCCTATGCCATAAATGTCATGTATGTTGTGTATGTCATAAATGTCTATATGAATTGAAAATGGGGGACCCTGATGGAAACAAGACAAACGTCTTTCTCAGGTCTGCATCCCCTTAACAATTGTGTGTATTGAGCCGTACTGTATTGTACCCATTCTGCAATCTGTTAAATAAAGTTTTCATTCATTCATTCATTCATTCATTCATTCATTCATTCATTCATTCATTCATTCATTCATTCATTCATTGTGGGGCGGCGTTGTTCAAAAGTTTGAACGTGTGGACCAGATTGACGCGACACAATCCTCTTGGGCAAAACATCACGATATCCACGATACGTTTAAAAAGTGTATCGTTAATGAACTGTACCCGATATTTATATAATATCGTCATATCGCCCAGCCCTAGATTGGACCCCTATTACTTGATATGATTTTATACTCAGTCAAAGAGGGGAACTTCTCCAGGGATGTCAATATGGCACTCATATCTGTCCTACTTAAGAAAGATAAAGACCCCACCGAATGCGGTAGTTATAGACCCTTAAGCCTTCTTGGAACCGATCTCAAGCTGTACGCTAAGGTACTAGCCATCCGACTTCAAAAGCATATGACATCTTTAGTTCACCCTGATCAGACAGGCTTCATAAGAGGCCGCCTGATCACGGATAATATTAGACTGTTACTGCATGTGATAGATTCCAGCAAGGATGCCGCGCCTCCCACAGCTGTATTATCCTTAGATGCGATGAAGGCCTTTGACAGGTTGGAATGGTCTTATTTATGGGCAGTACTTAGAAGGATGGGGTTAGGAGATGGGTTCATTAATATGATCAAAGTACTATATACAGATCCATCTGCCATGATTTTAACAGGTAAATTCTGCTCCCCACATTTCCCTGTGTCGCGCTCGTCCAGACAGGGTTGTCCTCTTAGTCCAGGACTATTTGCTCTATCCCTAGAACCTTTAGCACAGTATATAAGACAATCCCAGTCCATAGCGCCGATCTCAATTAAGGGCACACAGCATCACATTAGCTTATATGCAGACGATGTAATATTGTTCATGCAAAACCCTACCACCTCCCTACCTCATCTTCTCAAAGTAATAGATGATTTTGGCAAACTATCGGGATTTAAGATAAACTGGCCAAAATCGGCCTTCCTTCCACTTAACTCTTCCAGGACTATTTTGTATTTAGGAAATCCCTGAACATGATATTGCATTGGTTTGTGATAGATTATTAGTTACTGGGTATTTCAAAGTACCTCATATTTGGTGCCATTTTAAAGCTAACAACTAGGGCTTTCCAATGATATAAAATAAGTGTATGATTATCATCATCATTTTTATTATTATGGTTCATATGTAGTTGCACTTGAACTTGTTGAAATTAAACTTGGAAGATAAAAATGTATTAAATTAAACTTTCCTTGCTTAAAGGGGAACTATTTTACTATTTCTTTCACTATTTGGGCGCTAGCATGGGAGCTAGTTCCAGCATCTAGACACTCCCGTCAATTCTAGGTTGATAAAATGAGATATGTTACATATAGGAATATGACCCACTAATGAATACACTAAATACATCAATGTGGCTATTTGAAAACACTGCATTTGCGAAAATAAATACGTCAACTGTGTTGCCGTTAGCCGTGCGTTAGCCCGCAGCTAGCGCTGCCTGATGCTACCTAAACCACAGGAAGTTTTCCTCGGGAAGATCTGTATGCGCCCACGGTACATTTCAAAACAAGCTTTTTGATGGAAAATATGACCAGAATCTCTGGAAAAACATCTCACAAACACTATAGACCAGGGGTAGGCATTTTCATAGGCACAGGGGCAGCAGTAATTTTTTTTTTTTTTTTTTTTTTTTTTTTGCTTTGAAACATTATAGTGAAATATTTTGCACTGTTGTTGCATTTATCTTGTTGAAATCCTCCCACAGGTTCTTTTTACTACCACATTTAATTGAGACCCTTTATTTGTTTATTATTTCAATTTAGCTGGAAATACATTGCTACATCATTCAGTAACATTTGCAGAGCCTATAACAAAAACATTATTACGGTCACCATTGTGACCAGTGGGATTAATCAACACATTTTATTATTTATTTTTCTATTTCATGTTAAAAGCCATTTTTTTTACTCAAAATGTGAATATTACCAAGTCAACTTGTGTTCTTAAAAAATTACAATAAACATAGTTTTATTAGGTTGAAATAATGTGGTTGTGTACTTATTTTTCTGTTAACTTATTATGGATTGAAAACTGAAAACCTTAATGCACACTAACTGAACTCAATCTTTTTAAGTTCTGGTAACTTATTATTATTTTTTTTTCAGTGTAGTCTTGCGATCAATCAAAACTTATTTACACGATATACCTCACATTCACCCTCCATTCACATCCTGGTGTTCTCCTGGTGTTCTCCATTAGGCCTGTAGGTGGAGCTATGACAGCACACGTACAGTACACACACCGATGGTGTGTGATGTGTCCAAAAATGAATGGGCAAATGTGAGTGAAATGGTCGCACTGTATGCAGCTGTTTGTCTGCATTGCATTCCCCCCCCCCAAGATTTAGGGTTGATAATAATATTGTTAATAATAACAATAACAATAATGATGTAATAATGTAAAAATTATCATTAAAAAGACCTGATTATGAGAAAAAAAAATTACGATGCATGGAATATTGTTGAGGCACACTAGTTACAACTATATTTCAAACAGGCACTCAATGTCAAAAAGGTTGCTGACCCCTGCTATAGACGGTCATAAAAGTTAACGAATGCTATAAGAAGTCCAACAGATTAGTATAAACAGTACTTACACGGTCGTTTCGAAATGTAAACAGAGCGCAATTCCCCGGAGAAATTTTGTCTGCGACTGCCAGCGCTGGGGGAAACTACTAGAAAACTCGAGCGGCGGTCGACGGAGGCTTTTATAGACTTCCGGTCAGAGCTGCACATTGATACTTGCTGTGTGTGTGGGGGCCGGTGTTCCTAATATGGTCACAAAAAATGGTGTCCCTTCGCCAAAAAAATGGCTGAACAGTGCGGATATGAATAGACAGCGCGCTGTCTGTACGCCGCCGTGTTTTTCGTCCTGTGACTGCGAAGGCTACCACCCTCCCAGCAAATATACCCATGGTAGAACACTTTAGATGTCTTGGAGTTGAAATATTCCACACTATAAGCCAAACGGTGAAGTATAATTATTCCGGATTGCTAGATAGGATCACAAATGACTTCGGCAGGTGGTCAAAATTAAAAAACCTATTACAGGCCCGAGCGTCAATAGTTAAGATGAATGTTTTACCCAGAATTAACTTCTTCAGATCGATGTTGCCGTTACCCCCCCCCCCCCCCCCCCCTGTTGGTTACTGGCAAAAATTACACTCCGCTGCATATCAATTTATTTGGAACAACAAACGTCCACAAATAAAAAGATCCACTGCACAGAGAAATAAAGCCGACAGGGGTTTAGCCTTTCCAGACTTCAACTATTACTTTAAAGCGTTCGCTTTAAGACCACTGATCACCTGGTTTGATTCTCAAGCATCGGTATCCTGGAGACCATTAGAGGAGAACATAGTGGCACCACATATACTGCAGGATATAGTGTACACCAACTTATCAATTAAGCAATGCAACTTGAGATTTGGCCCTCTTATTACACATGTGATCCGGATATGGCGTGACACACAGAAAAAGTGTACTAACCACCATAAATGGCACAGTCATTCTCCCCTATTTAATAACAATTTACTCCTTATTGCACAAATAAACAACCTATCAGATTTCCTAGATGGGAAAAGAAAGGCATACACACATTGGGGGATATCTTCGATGACCATGGTTTCTGCAGTTATCAAGATATATTTAACAAATTTAACCTCACTAGTTCCACTAATTTTTTCTATCTACAAATAAGAGCAGCTTTGAAGGCTCACGGAGTCCCATTAAATATTCCACTTGAGCACCACAGATTTCACAAATTCTCATCTCGAGACATCGAGAGGCTTTGTTTCTAACTTTTATCGTCACTTACTTACGTCTTCATATGAGGTCCTTCCCCTAGACTCGGTTTGGAGGAAGGATATCCCAAACTTGGAAGTAGATTTTGATTGGGATGCAGTGGGGAAAATGTTCGGCTATCATCACGCAACCCAACAGATTAATCTCAATTTTGTTCATAGGACTTACCTGACTCCTAGACGTTTGCACCTAATGGGTCTCAGACAAGACTCTCGATGCTCCTTGTGTTCAAACGGTGCTCTTGGTACATATATGCATATGTATTGGGAATGCCCTCCTGTTAAGACTTTCTGGGAAAAAGTAACCACTCAATTATCAGAATTTTTATCTCTGACCATACCTACACTGCCTTCTGTATTGTTGTTGAATGATGTTTCTCAGTTATCGACCTCTGTACATGTAAAGAGACTAATTTTGGCCGGTCTTACGGCTGCCAAAAAGTTGATTTTTGGATTCAACCGGATAAAATGTGCCGGAAGGTATGGGTTCTTACCTATCTCGATGTGATTTATCTAGAGATATCCACTGCACAAATTTTAGGTGTTAATGAAGCCAGCATAGCAATCTGGGTAGAGGTGGTGGAGAAGATAAAGGGAAGCATATAAACTTGTAATTTTCTGATGTTAAATTAAATAGTGGATGTATAGTCCAAGTGGGGGTCCTGAGGGGGGGGGGGGGGGGGGGGGGGGGGGGGGAGGAAAGAAGAGCGAGCAAGAGCACATGTATTGTATTTATTATTTGTATGTCTTTTAATCTACATTCATTTTGATTTAATTACTGGACTGTCATTATTGTTATTATTATTTCTGTCATTGTCCTGTGATTTATCATTGATTATTACTGTTACTGTATTGTTTGTCTAGTTTCATGTTAAAAAAGGGAAAATAAAAAACATTTGTTAAAAAAAGAAAAAGATTAGAAATAAAAGTAATACAAATTAAATAAAAATGATTATACAACAAAGGACATTTACAACCCCCCCCCCCCCCCCCCCGCTGCCTGCCCCCCAAAAGTATCCCACCCCACTCCGCCCCCCCCCCCCCCCCCAAAAAAAATATATATACGTGGACAGTTGACGCTCGCTCGCTCCCCCCCCCCCCCCCCCCCAGGACCTCAACATGAACCCCATCCCCAATGCACTATTTAGTAATAAAATATTTCCAAATTTATATACGTTCTTTTATCTTTGCAACCGCTGCTAACCATATCGCGATATTCGACTCATTAACCCCTATAACCCGTGCAGTGGATATCTCCAGATAAATCACATCAAGATAAGTGAGAATCCATACCTTCGGGCATAATTTATCTGGGTGTATCCATCTTGAGGCAATACATTTTTTGCCGGCTGTGAGGCCGGCTAGAATGAGTCTCTTCACATGTAGAGAGGTCGGTAATTGAGAAACATCATTCAATAACAATACAGAAGGCAGAACAGGTATGGTCAGAGAGAAAATATCTGATAGCTGGGAGGTAACATTTTCCCAAAAGAGTTCAACAGGAGGACATTCCCAGTACATATGCATAAATGTTCCGGTGGCACCGTTTGGACTTTGGACATATTGGTACATCGAGAGTCAGGTCTGAGACCCATTAGATTCAATCGTCTAGGGGTCAAACAAGTCCTATGAACAAAATTTAGATGAATCTGTTGGTGATCTGGGTTGCGAGAGGACAGCCGAACATTTTCCCAGACTGCATCCCAATCAAAATCGACATCCAACTCCGGGACATCCTTTCTCCAAATCATATCCAGGGGGAGGTCCTTATACGATGACATAAGTAAATGGCGATAAAAGTCAGAAACGAAGCCTCTCGATGTCTCTTTGTCATAAAATAATTTGTGAAAACGGTGACGCTCTAGTGGAATGTCCCATGGAACGCCATGAGCCCTCAGAGCTGCTCTTATTTGTAAATAAAAGAAAAGGAGGTTCCGGGGAGATCATATCCGTTGGATAGATCTTGGAAAGAACGGAGACCAGAGTTATCGAAGATATCCCCCTACGTGTGGATGTCTTTCTTTTCCCATCTAGGGTACCTAATAGGTTGTTGTCCAATAAGGAGTAAATTATTATTAAATAGAGGGGAGTGCGTGTGCCATTTATGGCGGTTAGTACATGCTTTCTGGGTATCACGCCAAGTCTGGATCACATGTGTGATAAGAGGGCCAAATCGTAATTTGCATTGCTTAATTGAAATGTTGGTATACACAATATCTTTAAGTCTATGTGGGGACACCATCTTCTCCTCCAATGGTCGCCAAGACATGGCTGCTTGAGCGTCAAACCAAGTGATCAGAGGTCTCAGAGAGAAAGCTTGAAAATAATATTTAAAGTCTGGAAATGCTAAGCCTCCGTTGAGTTTACTTCTTTGGGCAGTTGATCTCTTCAAGCATGGGCGTTTATTGTTCCAAACAAATTTATATGAGGCAGAGTGCAATTTCTGCCAGTAACCAACAGGAGGAGGTAACGGGAGCACGGAGCTGATAAAGTAAATTCTGTGTAAAATATTCATTTTAATTATTGACGCACGGGCCTGTAATGAATTTTTTTATTTGGACCATCTGTTGAAGTCATTCGTAATCCTGTCACCCAAGCTGGAGTAATTGTACCTTACCGTCTGGCTAATAGTAGGGAATATTTCAATCCCGAGACATATAAAGTGCTCCACCATAAGTATGTTTGCAGGTAGGATGGTATCCTTTGCAAGCTCATTAAGTGGAAGAAAAGCAGATTTTGGCCAGTTGATCTTAAAGCCGGATAGGCTGCCAAATTCATCTATCACGCTGAGCAGATGAGGTAGAGAAACGGATGGATTCTGCATAAACAGGAGTACATCATCTGCGTATAAGCTGATATGGTGATGTGTGCCCTGAATTGAAACAGGAGATATAATTTGGGATTGTCTTATGTATTGAGCTAGAGGTTCGAGGGATAAGGCGAAAAGTCCAGGACTAAGAGGACAACCCTGTCTAGAAGAGCGCGAGACAGAGAAGAGTGGCGAGCAGAACTTCCCCGTTAAGATCATGGCCGAAGGCCCCGTGTAGAGAACTTTGATCATATGAATGAACCCCTCTCCCAACCCCATCCTTTTACGAACTGCCCACAAGTAAGACCACTCCAATCTGTCAAATGCCTTCATTGCATCCAAGGACATGACCGCTGTAGGAACTGCAACATCCTTGCTGGCATCAATCACGTGCAGTAACCGTCTGATGTTATCAGTAACCAAGCGGCCTCTTATGAAGCCGGTCTGATCAGGGTAAACTAGAGATGTCATATGCTTTTGAAGTCGGGTGGCTAGAACCTTGGCATATAGCTTAAGATCGGCTCCGATGAGACTTAGGGGCCTGTAGCTGCCACATTCGGTGGGATCCTTATCTTTCTTGAGTAAGACAGATATAAGCGCCATATTGACATCTCTGGAACAATTGCCCTCTTCGATTGAGTGTAAAATCATTGAAAGTAATAAGGGACAGAGTACATCCCAGAATGCAAGATAGAGTTCCGGTGGAATGCTGTCCCAACCGGGAGCCTTGCCCCGTTGCATATCAGCAATCGCCTCCCTAAGCTCATCTAGTGTGATAGGTGCAGCTAACCGCTTAGCATCATCTTCTGAGACTTGTGGTAAGTTGATTTGATTAAGAAAGTCCTCCAGCTTAGTGTGATCAAAGACCACCTCTGATTGTACAGGTTGGAATAAAAAGAGCGAAATGTATCATTAATCTTTTTGGGGTTGGTGGTTACCTCCCCCTGTTGGTCCTTAATGGCAGGGATATCCGCAAATTGTTCACTGGCATGTATCTTCATAGCTAGTACTGTAGGTGACTAGGCCTGGAGCCGTGAAAGTAGTAGTGCTGTCTTGTTCTGTGCATTTGAAATTCAGATTGTTGTCTTAAAATGGAGTTAATCTCTTTTTTCACTACCTTAATTTGAAGCTCCAGTCGACTAGAGTAGTTGTGCTGCAATGAAGAGATCAACATGGCATGAAGCTTTTCCAATTCCACCAACTTGGAGAGATGACCCTTGCGGAGATTAGATGCAAAGAGAGTAGTGTTACTTCTGATAAAACCCTTATACTGAATCCCATAGAATTCTGGGATCCTGTACCGAGCCAGCATTAAACTGCAGGAATTCAGTGAGCTTCTCTTTAAATTGCAAGTTAAACTCCCCGTTTTTCAGCAGTGTAGAGTTAGAGCGCCATCTAGGGGCGCGGGACGTTATTTTACTGAGTGAACCCTTAAGTAGGATACCTTTGTGGTCTGAGAGTGCAATGGCCAATAAGTCAACATCAAAGCTATCAAATAGACATGGGGAAGAAAAGACATAATCAATCCTGGAAAAAGTCTTATGTCTCGACAAGAAGAAGGAATAATCTCTTGCGGAAGGGTTGATCGATCGCCACATATCGATTACCCCTGTGTCCTTAGACCAGGCTTGTAGGGCTGTGGTAGCTTGCTTCTGATCAGAGGTTTCAGCGTGATTGGACCTATCAATCAATGGATCCCAAACTGCATTAAAATCAGCTTCTACTATTAGAGTAATCAGGTCATTTCAGCATAGCTGCAGTGAGTACAGCATAAAAGTTAGCGTCGTAAGCGTCAGCATACAAATTAGGGGCGTAAGCAGAGATCAGCGCAATTTTTCGGTTAGAACATTCTATTTTAGCAACAGTAATTCGACCATCTGCATCAGACCACACATCTAACAGTTTAATATAAAATTTTCGTTTCACTATTATGGCTACCCCATGGGCCATGGTGCTAAAAGAAGAAGATGGTTAGTTATGGTAATTTGTTTGTGCCATTTTTGCGTTATCCGCCAATAAAAGGTGTGTTTCACTCAGTAAAGCAAGGTCCACTTCCTTCCTTTTTAGCCACGTTAGTACACTTGTGCGTTTATGCGGTATATTGAGACCCCCTGTATTCCAGATCAATATGTTCAAATTAGCCATAGTCTAAAAAGGCTGCAGTATGACTGAATGTAATTCGTCATAATAGATACATATCCAGGTCCTATTGAGTTCCGAGCGTGAAAACAAAAATAAAACAGAGCGAGTCGATTTGCAAGAAAAACTAAAAACACAGCAATCCCCCATTCCCTCCCCCCTCCCCCACTTCAAAATACTTTTCCTGTATCGATCAAACATCAGTTGGTCAACCTTGACCGAGCACAGAAACCACAACAACATTATGTATCTTAACCATACTAATAACTTGTAAGGTATATCGTAACAATTTAGAAAAAAGGGAACCCACTTCACTCAACTGAGAGAAGAAATCTATGCAGAGTTCAATGTGAAGTTCAAAGTGCAGACGATAACAACAGGTGCATTAAAACACAGTTCGTCTGAGTTGATTTTGAGAAAAGGGCAACATGCGTACCCGTCATATAACCCAGTGGATACAAACCTTGAGCGTTATCATTCAGCCGGAGCAGAAAAAAATTTAAAAGTCATAGTAGACACGTGGCAGCGGTAATGTTAGCTAGGAGAGCTGAACAACCAGCATGCCTTGAGCTTAGCTTAATCAGGCTCAAGGCCTGTTATCCTGAATCACATAGGTAGCTCCGCCGAGAAAGGACCATCCCCCTCGACCGGCTGATACGTTAGAACATAGTTCGTTTGAGTGAAACCTGTGAAGCACAGTACGCCAAGTGCAAACTTGAAAAAAGACATGCATAACAGTCAATGCGACCATCAGTGCGAAGTACAATGTTCAGACAATAAAAAGGCAAATGCGTTAAAAAGCACAGGTCGTCTGAATTATACTTGAAAATAGTCAGTGTGCATCCGGAGCAAAAAAAAGCCATAGTAGACACGTGGCAATGGTAATGTTAACTAGGAGAGCTGGACAACCAGCATGCCTTGAGCTTAGCTTAATCAGGCTCAAGGCCTGTTTTTTTTTTTGATCCACTTTTTCTCCCATTTTTTCTATATTTTCTCCCATCCCAATTTCGTATCATCCAATTCAACCCTCCCCTGTCACAGACGCTGTTTCTTGCCTCCCACAAGCCGGCTGCAATGTGGACTAAGTCATACATAGTACAAGTCCCCTCCGGTACTTGAGGTAACAGCAGTCGCATCTTTTCACCTGCGCAGCTCGATCTCTCAGTGGCGAGGAGTAACACGTGGGAGGCTCACGCTGCCCCCGACACTTCCTGATTCTACTGCGCAGGCGCACCAACCGACCTGTAGGAGTCGAAGGAACCTCTCCGCCTCGGCCGGCGACGTGAATAGGTGGTTGCAGGAGACAGCTCCGCGGCCCATCTTGATCTTCAGAGTCGCAGGGTATAGTAGGTAGACTTCTATGCCCTTCTCCCGAGCCACTCCCATAGCTTTAGAGAAGGCCCTGCGACGTCTGGCGGTATGGTCACTGAAATCCGCGGCGAATCTGAGGTTATAATTACCCACTTTTGGAGGGTGTTTCCCGGCCTCTTGTAGGGCCTCTGACGTGTAGGGAACTGCAGGCAGCAAAAAATAAAAGCGTGTGGACGTCCGCCCTTCTCCGGGGGGCCGTTCCTGAATATTCTATGCGCCTGCTCAATCTCCGGTTTAGAGACGGTCGGAAACCATTGTGGAATCATCTTTTCTAGATAATTAATCGGCGCCTCGTTCTCAATGTCCTAGGGCAAGCCGTAAATTCTCACGTTGCACCTTCTATTCCGGTCCTCTAGGTCAGCAATCTTATTTTCGTAAAAAAATAATTTATCTTCAATCGCCGAGATCTCGGTGGAGTTGGTTTCAGCTACGACCGCAACCTCTGCCATCCCTTCTTCCACCCTAGAGAGCCGTGTGGTCGCGCTAGCTACATCCTCCTGGAGCGAGTCCAGTCTGTTGGTTAGCTGGAGCATGCTAGCATCGAGCTCAGCACGGAATAATGACCTGATACATTCAACGTCCACCTCATTTAATGTCCCCATCTTGTTCGATATTTGTTTCGCCATCTCTACGATGTATCATGTGAAAGTATGTCATAAAATTAACGTCGTAATCAATATTAAAGTGAAGTGGTCTTAGAGCTCGGAAAAGCTACGCTGCCATCCGATCTGAGCGTAAACCGGAAGACCCTGGATGTGTTAATGTATAGCCCTCTTACAGTGCTCTCTCTCTCTCTGTCTGTGTGTGTGTGTGTGTGTGTGTGTGTGTGTGTGTGTGTGTGTGTGTGTGTGTGTGTGTGTGTGTGTGTGTGTGTGTGTGTGTGTGTGTGTGTGTGTGTGTGTGTGTGTGTGTGTGTGTGTGTGTGTGTGTGTGTGTGTGTGTGTGTGTGTGTGTGTGTGGGCAACAGAGAGAGGTGTACAGTGTGTGAGAGTAGTCAGATGATGTTTAGGCCAGTGGACTTTGACACTCATTTCTTCCTTATTCATAGAAATGAATGAAATCTGCTGATCATTGACTTGACGGGTCAGGATGTGTTCAGTTAACTGTCAGAGAGAGAGAGAGATTGTAGGGAACGCTTGTTTCATACTCACCCTGGATTATCTTTTGAGTTTTACACCTAGTATATCCAAGAATAGTAAGCAGTCTTATATATATATTGAAAAGCGTCCCTGAGGTCCTGTTATCATAGTACGATGTGTGTCTGTCTCACTGTGGAATTTTGTCACTGAATTACATCTAAGAATTATAAAAGTCAGAATATTTCCTGGCTGTTTCCCTGCTTGCTCTAGGATCTCACTACTCATTATTCTGCAGAATAATTAAACTAAACAAAACAAACAAAAAAAACTAGAGGAGAAGACCTTAAATATGCACTCGGTTGGTTTTGAAAACAGTAGGCTGTTATGTGAGTAACAAGAGTGAGAAACAACATCGCTGTGATATAGAGATCAAATCTCTAGTAAGTAACCTACACTATTCGAGCTACATGCTACATGCTAACACCATTAGGCCTCTCGCGTGCGTCATCAAAAAGGGAGGTGCCACATTAGCACAACGTACCCAAGGCCGGACCGAAAAGAAGGATGTGATGTGTGCAGAAGGGAGCAGTATCCACCCCTACACCCATCCCATTCACAGTCATCCCGCACAGTTCAGTCACACATTTTCATATAAGGAACTCCCAAAACACACATTGTACCCAAAACAACAGTGTTGTTTCCAAATCAGCCAATTGTAACTTTATCAACAATTACTGACATGTGCCTACTATTGATACTACAGTACAAGGAGAGTCTACAACTCACTATCAAACTAAGGTGTTACTGTGAAATGTATAAATAAAATACAAAATAAATGTTCCTTTGTTTCAGTTACTGCATCTTGGATTCTCTAAAATCTTGGAATCTTGACTCATTTGACACACAGTTGTTTATAGACAACAAAAAGGAGGTGTCATTAATATCAAGCAACAGTGTAAAGTACATTATTATTTTGTTGTTATGTTACTGTACATTGTCTTTATATGGTAAGAGTTGGAGTTTTTCCTGTTTGAGCACCACTAGGGGAACTCACGTCATGCCCTCAAAGTGATCTAATGAATGAATCTTTGTCATCATTTACAGAAGAGGAAATGGCCCCAGAGCATTGTGTCTTGGCGGTGTCTGTGAGTTGCGCATTGTCAGATCTAATCAGACAACGCAGCACCTCGCTGCAGGGCGGTGCGTTGGTGTGGATGGCCATTTGTGTGACAACATGCCTCCCCAATCCCTCGTCTTCTGCTGTAATCGATTGGCCACCGCAGCATGTGGAGAGCTTGCGGAATTTTTTTTGGGCAACCCCATGCGGTAACAACTGCCGGAGCCCAACGCAACTAGCCCCATTCAAAAGAAGGCAATACGTTTTTTACATATTGTCTGAATAGATATAGATCAATTGAATTGCATTGCTAGGGAACAGCTTGGGCCCACGTTTATTTCCTGTCAGCTAGTGATGCAAAATGCTGCAACATAAAATACACTTGGGCCCATTTAGAATGTTTATGTTGTCAGGTTTGAAAAGGTCTATAGGTCTATGAAACACAGGCTTCACCTGAAGTCATTAGTGTTATCTGTCTGCTCAGATAAGACTGATCTCACCACGTCACCTACTGTACATAACGCTGCTGTGGGAGACAATGGACCTCATTTGCGAAATTTCCTCATAAATAACCTCGTAAGAAGTTTGGAAGAGGAAACTTACGATAGATCTTGCGTGAAAAGTTGTTCGGAAATGGCCAAAGTGTTTTCAGCTGCGATCCCCTGAATGAAGAACACATAATAGTGCTCATTAGATGCATGTACAGAGGTGTAGTATTAATATGTACAGTGATACAGGTATAAAGACCCTAGTAAGTCATACTGTAGAACATGACATCTTAGCGTGATATCTACAGAACCTTCGGTTTTATCATCTTCCCTTTATTAATTTCCTTAGATTTTGTGTACACATGATCTCAAGAGGGTACTGAACGAGATCAGTGGCAGTTTTTTAAGTTTGGTCATTATTATCATGGTGTTATTCACTGTCAAAGATGCAAAGAAAAATCATAATTCATATTCTCCTTTGTTTCATCACAATTTAAGCAAGCCTAGTAATAGACACAATATTTCTGACACTGTGAATACATTCCCTGAGGTCCATAGATGTACCTAGATACCAAGAATATGCAAATAGCCCTTGTAGAAGTGGAGCAATATTCCATTTACCTAGGTATATATTTTATGCGGATTTTCACATCGTGTGGAACAGGTTGTCAGGAGAGGAGTGCACAGTGGCTGAAGTGAAAAACAAAATGGGCTCATGTGAAATCAGAGCCCAAAGAAGAAATTGCAAAACACAGGAGAGATGCTGACCACTGGAGGAGGAACAGCGCGCTCAGGGTTGTCTGAGGTGTGTCAGCTGCTCCAAACACACCCAGCGTCTTTTCAGCAGTCAAATGATGCACTCGACGGTGGAACGAGTGCGCACATGGCTCTCATTGTAGACCACCTCCTTCTCCGTCTGGGGGTTGGTGAGTGTCACCAATGATTTATTAGCTACAAGCGAATTCCCGAAAAGGAACAGTTCTAGAATGCCAAAATCATAAGTGAGAATCAGAGAAGTTCATAAGTGGAGTTACGAGAAATGTGCTCGTAACTTTCTCATAAGTCAGTTCCAGAATGAGGACCAGTGATTGTATCTCCATGAACCCATTTTCACAGAAGGCTTCATTAACATTATAATCTCAGATTGGCAACCATGCATTTTTTTTTATCGCAGTTACATTACATTTACATTTAGTCATTTAGCTGACGCTTTTATCCAAAGCGACTTACAAGTTCTGTACGACAAGTCAGGAAGGGCACAACTCTATCAGCTGAGTAACAATGTTCATCAAAGTGTTGAGTGTTACAGTGTAGGTTAGTATATTAGGACTAAGTGCATGACAGTAAGGTTAGTTAGGATTAGATAATTTTTTTTATTTTTCATTTCAGATAATGATTGAAGAAGTGCATCTTTAGTCGACGGTGAAAGATTGGACAGGTTTTGGCTGTCCTAACTGTGGTGGGAAGTTCTTTCCACCATTGTGGGGCAAGGACTGAGAATAGGCGGCTTCTCCTTGATGACCCTCCCGGAGCTCAGATATGAGTGGCATGGATTTCATCTGCCCTTGGTCATAAAACTTGGTCAGCTCCCTCCCGCAGACCTATTGATCTATGATTATATTGCCAGATCATTAACGCTGTCCACTGATTGTAGCATGTTGTTAGATGAGTTCAATAACCGTCTCTGTCACATCAAACTAGCTGAGAAACCAATACTTTCTGTTTCCATTTCTCAGTCCTCCCCCAGCAGTGATAGTGTGGAAGATGCATGTGTTACAGGTACCAGGATATGGCACCTGATAGCAGATATATGTTTAACCTATGAAACAGGTTGTAGTTAATCATTTGACAAAGGAAGGTGCAGACACGATGTTACTGACTCTGGGTCCTCCCGGTTGTGAGGCTGAGATCGCCTCGTGCATCCCTAAGCACACAGTACGGTTCCCTGGAAGGCGAAGCCACTAAACACCAGTCCTATACTGCCACCTATTGACCAGATTATGTTAATGTCTCCCATTACATATAAATGACTGTTCTACCTTGTTTCTGATGGAGGTAATCCTGTACCAATATGTTCACACTGTTTTGACACATAATCTAAAGATATTAACGTGATACCACTTCTAGTGGGCATCACACACTCCCTGACCTTAAAAAAATGGCTCCTGACATTTCCGAAAATCACTAAATACAACCATCCAATATCACCCTCAGGCGTGAACCCCTAACAAACTCCCCATGGGTGGACCGTGGGTGACGGCTGGACGGTAAGCATACTGGCCATGTTGTGGAAGGCTGTAAAAAATTGGATGCAACCATGGCATTACGAAGGGTATCAATGGATGTGGTAGTGGACTGTGGTGTGGTGCGTGCACCATCGGTGGCCACTGTACTACTGAATTCACGGTCACCTTGTTCTGCACTGACGGTTCACCTAGCATATCATACGTGAGACATTGTTTAGGCCTTCTGTCACGGGCAGACCTCCTAACCTCTGACTGGACTTGTTCTACCGGCGAGAGTGGAGGGGTTCGGAGATTGAGCTGGGCTACGGGGGAGTGAGCTTGGGGTTGGGGTTGGGCTATTGGAGAGTGAGCTTGGGAGTGGGGTTGGGGTATTGGAGAGTGAGCTTGGGAGTGGGGTTGGGGTATTGGAGAGTGAGCTTGGGGATGGGGTTGGGGTATTGGAGAGTGAGCTCGGGGGGTCTCCCTTTCCTCTTCTTCCCCTGATTCACTAACATCTCCCTCCGGTCTGGCCAAGACAGGCAAATTTCCATCCGTGTTTCCTCCCCTGTCGTCTTCACTCTCAGGGCACAGGCCTGGCATGACTTCAGGTCGTCGTTCACGGTGTCCAAGTGATCTTTCCTCTGTCCTTTCAACAGGTATCCTTAGCCAGTATCCTCTGTCACTGTCATCATCCGAATCACTGTCAGTGCTGTCCCTTGTCTCTACTTGTCTTTGTGTGTCTGACATTCTTCCTTGTCTTGGTCTGTCATTCGTTTTCTTCGCAGGGACAGTTCTGGCTGGCGGTGGAGTCATTTCCACGGGCAAATCATTTACCAGCAGTAGGAGATTTCGGTGTAGTGTTCTGGTCTTTTTCTGGTCTCCATGTTCAGGGCAGACAATGTATACTGGACTCTCAGCGAGCTGGCTTTTGAGCACGTAGATCGCCTTCTCCCAGTACGATCTCAACTTGCCTGGTCCTCCACGCTGACTGAGGTTTCTCACCAGAACTCGGTCTCCTGACTGCAGTACTACTCCTTTTGTTTTCTTGTCATAAGTTACTTTTCCCCTTGCACTGGACTTTTTGCTATGTTCACAAGCAATCCGATAGGCTTCAGACATCTTCTCAGCCCATTGCTCCGCGTATCCTCTGGGTGAGTACGGTTCCTCTTTCTTCGTTAACCCAAACAACAGGTCAACGGGGAGGTGTGGATGACGACCGTAGAGGAGGAAAAAGGGTGAGTAACCCGTTGATTCATGTTTGGTACAGTTGTACACGTGTAACACATGCGGGAGGTGGTCCTTCCACCGCAATTTCTCATTTTCAGTCAATGTCCTCAACATCTGTAGTATGGTCCGATTGAGCCGCTCCGCTGGGTTGCTCTGTGGATGGTAGGGTGATGTTCTAGAGTGGCCGACCCCAGACAGCCGTTGCAGTGCTTGGAACAGTTTATTCTCAAATTCTCGACCCTGGTCGTGATGTAATTTCGAGGGATAACTTGGGTATAAAGTCATTAAAGATACGCTCTGCAGCTGTTTTCCCACTCTTGTTCTTGGTGGGGTACGCCTGGGCGAACCTAGTGAAATGGTCGATCACCACTAGGATATATTCATACCCTCCACGACTGGTTTCCAGATGTAGATAGTCGATACACACAAGTTCTAATGGGAAGTTGGAGGTAATGCTGCCCATGGGAGCTCGGACATGTGTGACCGGCTTCTTAGACTTGATACAAGGACATCTTCGGGTCACATATTCTTCAATCTCTCTGGACATGAAAGGCCAGTCGAATCTTTCTCTTGCGAGGTGGATCACTCTTTCCGTCCCAACATGACCCATCTCATTATGTAGATGTTTCAGGGGAAGTGTTCTATACTTTACAGGGAGGACCAACTGTTGGTATTGATTGGTCTTTCTGTAAAGGAGATCATTTTCAATATGTAATCTGCTCCATTCATGAAGTAGCTTTCGGGTTGCTGCGCTTACGGTTCTTCGTACGTCGTCTGACAATTTCGTGTTCGACTCTTTCAACTCCCTGATCGTGTTGATGGCTTGGTCCTCTTTTTGGGCCTTCACCAGTTCATCGTGACTGATTGTTTGTAGGTGTGGGTGAGACTGCTGGTTTGAGTCTGGGGACGCGATGTTGAACGCCGCAACCCATGCCACGTCTTTCCTTTCAGCTGCTTGGCTTCCTTCCCACGTTGCTCGTACTGCTTCATTAGAGAGCTCTTCTGTGCAGGTCCTTTCATATCTCTCCATATCCAGGGGAAGGCGGGAAAGAGTGTCTGCATCTATGTTGGACTTTCCGGGTCTGTATTTGACGTCAAACCGGAAGTCTGCCAGTTCTCCAACCCACCGATGACCGACTGCATTGAGCTTGGCAGTACTCATTACATAGGTCAACGGGTTGTTGTCGGTGTAGATAGTAAAGTGTGGGGCATAATACAGGTAGTCACGGAATTTCACACACACAGCCCATTTCAATGCAAGGAACTCCAGTTTCCCACTGTGCATATGGTAATTTCGTTCGGCTGGTGACAATGTTCTTGACCCGTACCCGATGACTCTCAGTTTTCCATCTTGATGTTGATACAGAACAGCTCCCAGGCCTTGGTCGGAGGCATCCGTGTGCAACCTGAAGGGTAGGTTGAAATCAGGATATGCCAAGACAGGGGGGTTTGTGAGAAGGTCAATCAGTTGTTCAAGTGCTCTCTGCTGTTCCGTGGTCCACTCTATGGGCTCTCTGGAGGGCAACTGGGGGCGTTTGATGTTCTTACTCCGCGCTGGGGCTGGGGTCTTTCCTGGCTTGATTTGGAGTAGCTCGTAGATGGGTCTGGCAATTCGGGAAAAATCCTGAATGTATGAACGGAAATATCCCAGGAATCCTGTTATTTTCCTCACTTCGCCAACAGTTCTGGGTGTCTTACTTGACAGGGCTTTCACGGCTTCAATGTCTCGTGGGTCTATCTTGACCCCTTCTGCTGACACAAGGCGACCCACGTATCTGACTTCTTGCTTGAAGAGGTCACACTTCTCAGGTCTCAATTTCACTCTGTGACGTTGAAGGGCTTGGAGAACCTTGCGGAGGGTCTCTACATGTTCTTCAAATGTCTTTGCGTAACAGAGTACGTCGTCAAGATACGGGATACAGCATTCGTCCCTGAGGGGACCTAGCATCTCCTCCATGCTCCGTTGGAACGTTGCAGGGGCATTGGAGAGTCCAAATGGGATGCGCACCCACTCGTAAAGACCCCATGGAGTGATGAAGGCGGTGAAGGGTCGTGAACCCTCGGCGACGAAGCCCTGGTGGTAGGCTTTCCCTTGGTCTAGGATACTAAACCAGGTATAGCCTCCAAGCGTGTCAGTCAGGTCTTGTATTCTAGGTAGTGGATGACGATCGGGCACAGTCTTTTTGTTCAGGAGGCGGTAGTCGATGCATAGCCGTAGGCTGCCGTCCTTCTTTCTGACGCAGACTACTGGGGCAGAATATGGAGACTTTGACTTGACTATCCAACCTTTCATTAACAGTTCCTGTATGTACTCTTTTACTTCTTTAAACAGTGGCTTTGGTACTGATGAGTACGTCTTCTGGACCGGGACAGTATCATGGAGAGCGATTGTCATCTGCAGGCTCGGGATGCACCCAATGTCACCACTGTCTTGTGCAAAGGACCCAGCCTCTTCACAAAGCATCCGGTTGACTATTGTCTGATGTTCGTCGTCGAGGTGACTGAGATCGACGGGGGGTTTGAACAGGATGGAGCTGGGCACAGCTGACGTTGTAGCAGCACGGTTGGGGGGTACCGTGGGCTGGGAGATTTCAGGTGAGTAGGTTGGGATGGGGGTTTGCCGTGGGGAGTCTGTCGTGATGACTTTCCCAACACAATGGATGCTGCCCAGAGCTGTCTTCCTGGAGAGAGTGACGGTATGCCTTGTGTTGTTTCCCACAGGCACGGTGACATACGGCTTCCTGGGGTTTTGCGCTTGCAGCAGGCCTTCTCCAACATCCAGTTCTGCCAGCGCTAAACTGCTGTCATCTGGTTCGAACAGGAAGGTGGGGTCAGACAGTTCCACGTGGGGGGGGATTTGGCACTTGACCCAGGCCACTTGACCGGCGGGGATGACAGTGGCTTGTTTACCTGTTCATAGGCGACCAACCTGCACAGGGGGTCTGTCAGTCTGGATATAATTCACCAGGAGTTCTGCCTTCTCGGCTGGTATCACCATGGCGTTACAGAGCAGGCTGGTGAGAGTTGGGATCAGTCTTCCAGGTTGTTCCTGTATCATCACTTCCAGCACATTAAAACCCAGTAGGGGTCTCTCAAGAACAAGGCTGCTTACAAGGAAAGGCACAGTGATTGACAGGTTAGGATCTTCATTCCCCTTTAAGTTCACTGTAAGGGCCACCCAACCATCAAATGGGAAGACCTCACTGTTTACCGCGTAGACTTTCAACTCCTCTTCTTCTTCGATGATTTCGCTAAGGGGTCTGACTGGCATGTCAGGTAAGTATCTATTCTTCCAAGTTCTGTCAATCATGCTTACTTAGGCCCCTGTATCAAGCAGGGCTTGGACTGCTAAACCGTTTAGATTACAATGGATGAGAGCTCTTCTCCCTACGAGCTTGGCGAGGCATTCACTCTTAGTGTTTGGTAAATTAGGGGGGTCTGTGTGCTTCTGTATCTGGTTTACCGTCTTGGTTCCTGTTCTAAGTGCAGTCTTCTCCTCTCTTACTCTTTCCTTCTCAGGCTCACTAGTACGACGGTTGTCAGTTTGGGACAGTAAAGGGGAACCGGTCAATGGTTGTCCTCTTGCAGTGACCGGCCTCAGTTTCCCTGACGTGGTGGTCTCTTTTGGCAGCCTAACGCTCTATGGCCTTCTTCGCCACAATGGAAACAGTGAGGGCAATTAGGTAAATTCTGTGCTACACATTTGCTACAGCCATATGGCCTGTCCCTCTGCCTATTTATCCTCCCTGTTCTGACCTGGGGCTGTTGTTGCAGGAGATCCACTAGATTGGTAAGTTTCTCTACTTTCTCTGTTAACTGCTGGATCGGGTCTAGTTTAAGTTTCTTTCCTGTATTTTCTTCCCTAGTGGGGGGGGGGGGGGGACACTGTGCTCCCTTCACCTCAGCACCTGCACTATGTACATGGGGGGGTCTATTGCGATTGGTAGGCCCTAACCGTCGCTGTCTTTCACTCTCATCGCTCATGACCTTTTTCATCAGTCTGAGAATGGCCTCATCAGGTACTCTGTCTTCAAGTAAGGGTTTGAGTTCCCTACGAATGTCATCATGTTTGTGTCCTAAACCTTGATATACAGTGTGGAGAAAGACATCCTGAACGGTTCGTTCGTTGTACTTAACGTCAGTAGCAGCATATTTTGATGCTAGTAAAATCTTCTGCTTGAGTCCTATGACTCTATACAAAAACTGCTGTGGTGTTTCACTATCCTTTTGCTTTGTACACATGAGTTCTTGAAACAACTCGGTATTACTTTGTTCACCGAGGTGTGAATGGAGAAAACCCTTCAGCTCATCGATAGTCAAATCGTCTTTTACCATTAACATATCCTTAAAGCTGCCAGCTTTGATCACTCTCAAGACTGCTCTAACAACCTCTGCATCGCTGAATTGCTCCTTCAGACCTTCGTCGATCTGTTTGCAGACACTGTTGTAACTAATGTCTGATCCCTGGTCTCCTATCTGACCTCCCTGGAGCTTAAACTCCCTGCGGTGAAGGTACGACAGTTCTCTTAAAGATATTAGTTTATCTGGCAACACACCAGGGGTTTCCTGTTTACTTTCGGTGTCTGGTACACTCTCATTCAATGGCACAGCCTGAGCTGTGGGTGGTACTGTAGTACTGTCGTGACAATTATGTAAATCCATTCTACACAATTATGTAAATCACAGTTAAGAACCCATACGGTGAGAATAATTACACAGCAATAATATAAAAACAGAGTCTTACCTTAAAGTGAATTTGAAGAAGTTTATTATTAAAGATACCGACAATTTCACACGGTAACTGAGTCTCTGGGTCTCTGCTAATCAGAGATATCGCATCATTACCTCTGCCCATTGCAGCTATGTCCAACAGAGATATCTATCTGTTTCAATACTCACTACCTCCAGTGTTTCATAAAGTTCTGGAGGAGAGACTAAAAAACATCACAATATCATCAGCTTTTATAACAAACAAAAGAGGTGGGTTATTCTTATTGTACTAAACTGATCTTAACCAATCAATGACCCTTGTGTAATTTATCCTGTGGCCTATTGGACATCTGATTCATGATGTAATACCCTGTTATTGGCCAGTCAACACATGATGACATACTATCCCAAATTATAATATGGCCAATTTACATGATACTTCAGAATTCAATTTTGCATCAACAACATGACATTGCATTTCATTACTTGTTGACACTCAAAGACAGGCAAGTGACCTTTAATATGACCTTTTATGTCCTAGTGGAGGGATATGGTATTACAATCAATTAATATTAATATAAGTGTTTATAATAGTGTTAATTATGCATATTTCCTCCACAATCCCCCCTTAAATACTTTAATTAATATTAATTATACATTAATATAGCCACTACACCATGCCTAGACCCTTGCTTGTGCATGGGTATCTTATTTTCCTGTAAGCTTTTTCTGTGAGGGAAATATTATCCACTTCGTGTTAAATACATATTCCTCTGTACAAAACTTTAACTAGTCTGACTAGTATACAGCCCAAACACTATAGGCGACAGTTTTAAACAGTGTCTGTCTCTTAAACACAGCCAAGGTTGAAGAGATATGACATGGCCTTTCCTCCAGTTCTAGTGTGAAGACACAACAGAGCCCTAGACCCAATTTTGTTATCACACTCTCATCTGGGGCATTTGTTTGTTGCCAAAATTGTCATATCTATTTTCCCTTTTAGCAATATATTGTGAACATGTTAACATTTCCCTATAAGCATAACAATTTTCTCCTTATTTCATTGAGTCCAGTGTACACCCATGACCTGGCACACTTCCATATCTTGCTTCTAACTGGGAAGTTATCCCAATAGTCAGTCCACCTGTTCCTTTCTTTCATCAACCTGCTCACTTAGAGCAGCGCTCAGCTTCTGTCCTTTCTTGATCATCATGGTTGGAGGTCATCGAGGCTCCGTTGATTCCCACAGCCATGACCATGGAGAGCTTGGGGATGACAGCCTGGTCGGGTCCCGTTGGCCCAGTAGGTGAACAGGAAGCTGCCAAAGTTCTGTCGCCGGCCCTCCCTCCTGTTGCTGTTGATGGCAGCCTGGAGCTCATCTGGGTTGCTCAGGCCCCTCTTGTCACAAGTCCCATGACGCACAACTGCAAGCCGATGCTTGACTCTGCCGTTCCATTCCCGGAGTTTCCGGCGAATTCCTGGAAGCATATGAATCTCAACACTTCATGTTATATAATCTGTGGTACATTTATAATTTTTCAAACTTGGCATATCATTTATGCCTCTTTCATTTTAAAATCACAGTTTTTTCTTTTCATAAATGGACATTGTGCTTATCAGCAACCCATGTGTTTCCTGTCACTTCTCTTGCTGTATGGATCTTGCACAAACGTACTAACTAGCCCCCTCTGCTTCCTTTTCTTCCCTTTTTCTTCACTGGATGCAGTCAGGGTATGGGGAAATCTCTTTTCATACAAACATATAGCTGATTCTTGTAACGTGGCAATGGTAATTATTGTAAAATTGTCTTTACTTTGTTTTATTATTATTATTTCCTTCACTTCTCTTTCGATAGTTAATTCACCCCCCCTTCAGATAATTATATACATATAAACATCCTACTTGGTTTCCGTAGAACTTTGAGTCGCTGATGTAATAACATTCAGCGTGAAGCTTTTCACATACCCCCCCCTTTTTGTAGGGAAGTCAAAACCTTTCCGGTTAGATTCCTGTGTCTCTCTAATATTGTAGACAACACTGCTATCTTAGCTTGGGATCTCATTAGTACTGGCTTTTCTGATTAATGGTGTCAGATAAACTAAATAACAGGTACCCTTTGACATCTTCTCTAGGTATACAACTATAGGTTTTAGTGTTGCAGACCAGGTATACCTGCTCTGGGAAAATTATATTCCCTCTCCTACTTCACAGTTAATTCCACTGGCTACTGCAGACAATTGCTGTGGCCCATAATATATCCAGGACTGAACCCAGTATGGATTTTGCCGGTGGTGGTTATAACTTTTATGCATGATTATCATATATTTTAACATGGAAACAACATGTTAACTATTTTCAAGGGGGAAATATTTAAGTCAGTAGCAATATTGTATAATGTACAGTAAGGATATACTAAATTACAAAACCTTGCACCTCATTATTCCCTCACTTCCACTTTAAATGTTTCTAAATTATCAACAATGTTTTGCAGGTGTTCCTTTGTACACTCAGTCAATAACTCCATTGAAGGAGTGTGTATAAAGTCTTTCACAATGGAAGCCATATTTAAAACACTAATCACTACTTAGAACCACGAAGACTCACTGGTGCACAGCTGAAACACTGCTACTGGCAAACTGGTCTGTAGTGCACAGTTAACAAACTATAGCACCAAGACAATTTATACTTAGAACCAATATTAGCAATAGACACTACTATTAACAAGTAGCATACTATTACACAGAATACAAACAGAAAAAGTGGTGAGCAAAAACGTCCTTGGTGTCAAACCCTAAACATATACAATGATATTTGTATTTGAGCAACCCTGGTTCCCTATCACTCATATAACTACCTTAAACCTAACCGTCTTCTTTGAGGCGTGCCGGGCTCAGGGCGTACCCTCTACAGAGCCCAAAGTCTCCACCCAGAGTTACCTCAAAACAAAAAAGGAAAAATAATAAATTAGCGGACTGTCGGAAATATTGATTACTCAATATAGCTGGTCCACCCGGCGCCTAACTAAACCAGGGTTTCTCTCTAATACTTTTGTTTGGTTTTATCATAGAAATCTTTTAATCGTCTTTTTCAAGGATACTTCTTGTGGCTTGAAACATTTCCTGCAGTGGCTGGCATGGATCCAAGTTTGGTTGTTCTGCCACCTTGAATGCGTGGTGATGAGCAGGACCTGGTATGGTCCTGGTATGGTCCAACCAATTTCCTGGTTGCAGGCTATGAAGTGGCCCTCCCGTGGTTTCAGTAGGGCTTTTTCACCTGCGAGCGGATCGAAAAAACTAGAACCTTTGTTAGATTGGTGCATTATTCCTGTTTTCTTTCTTCTATTTATAACTAGGATGGAAAGATTTTTTTCCCTTCTCTTGTGAACGTTTTGAGTACTGCACTCATTTTCTTTAGCTTGTTCTAGCGTTGATGCTATTGGCTAATTCAGTCATGTGACACTGCCAGGTCAGCTATTTCATCACCCCAGAAAGTATTTCGATATGAGGTCTGCTCTCAGCATGCAGTTCATATTCTTCCAGCATTGGAAATTATTGCTTGTAAGTTTTTGTATTGTGCAAACATCATATTGCAATTTATCTCACCTGTGTGAGTCTGCGATTATTGTGCAAACATCATATTGCAATTTATTTCACCTGTGTGAGTCTGTAATGCTCAGTTAACATGTTTGCTTAGTTTGGATACACTCGTGTTAACTCCTGGTTAGCCTACCTGTATTGCTAATGTTATGCTAATTCTCAGTCAACTCAAATAACTTTCTGTTTTATATTTTAGTTGAGTGAACTTTGTAAATATTGTACACATTCATATTTAAGTGACATTTTGCTTTAGCTCATTTTGGTCATTTTACATTGAGTTGAAGTCATTTTACACATACAATGTATTTGTATTGTATACTGTAATTCAATGTCATTTACAACAATTGTGTGATTATTCTTTTTTGTTGTTGTGTATTTCAGTTTTACACAATTGTAATTTGAGAAACAGACAACAGTAAAACAATCCATATTTACCATCTTCCTGGACTCTTAGTTTTGAAATAGCACTGTGCAATATTACCCCTACTGTAGACTTCAGTATTTGCTACTATATTTCTTACTGTATATTTTATTCCATTTTTATTCTATTTTATTCTGTTCTTATCTTAGGCTTAGTTTGGTCACTTTGTGTGAGTCTCCTTAAACAATGGTTTTAAACCATAGCTCAAACTAGTTAAAATAGGGAAATAGCCCTTTATAGTCTGTGCCTCTGTCTGTCAGTGACAGCCGCAGGCCTGTAATTATTTGCCCGCTTTGATCTTGATAACCTTATCAGAGCCCACCAGCCCGCTCACACAAACCCCACTGAGCCGTGAGTTGTGCTGTTTTAATATCTCTGTATTTTCCCTTTTATCATGTAAATTACATTTGATGTATTTAATTGTTTCGGCTAATTCTACAAAGTTTAGAGGTGCTGTCTGTTCCCTCACTCTGTCAGTAAGAGTCCCCCCCCTTTTTGTCATGTAGTCTTCTGGTCTTAGGGCATTCTCTTTCTTCTAATACTGGAGTAATGCCTGCCTCAACGTCCGGCCTTGCAGGGCCCATGTGAACCTTTCGGTTGCACCACCAGGGGAGTGGCTCCTTTTATTAAGCCTACGTCATATTTATCTTTTGCCCATAGGCCGCTTGGTACCTCTTCCAATATTTTAGGCAATCCTTGTGTCATTTGGAGATATTTCCCTGTATGGATTTTTCTGGTGGCACTACATGAATCTGGTGCGTTCCCATGAACACCTGGGGATAGGAGATTTTGAAAACCTCCATAGTTCTGGAATATTGGGCTCCATTTGAGGAAGGTTGCCTATCAGTAACAGCTTCACATAGTGCCAGCCATGGTCCTACTCCCTGCCACGTCTTATCTTTTGCTTTACAGATTGAGACGTGAACTATGCTGCCTGGAACAGAAAAAAGTGTATATTCTATTTCAGGCAGTTGTACAGATAATACACAGAATTCTTTTGAAACGTATATGTATTTTCCTTTTAGCAGAGAAATTGGTTTTTGAACCATTCTTCCTCAAACTGGGGTCAGGTTTTGTCACAGTTTTCGCTGTGACATGTAATTCTGGTGGGGACATGATGTCCGCTTCAAACTCCCATCCAGTCTTAATTTCTTTAACTATTTGTTCAGATATCGAATCAGGACCTGTTGATAGGTCCCATGAATAATAATAATATAGGTTTGGCTACCCCATATTTTATCATATTGTATACCTCTGGCTCATCTGTCATTATTGTCAATTTTCAGCTGTCACTACCTCCCGGGCGTCCACCCTTAGTTTTTGTTCCCTTTTGTGGAGGCTTAAAGAAACTGTATCTCCTACTTTCTGGTCCCTTTAGACCATTGGGTCGGACATTTGGATGCTCAAATGTCTGTAGCTGCTGTAGCTGTAATTGATTTATCACTTCTTCTACTTTCCGCCACCCTTCGTTCCTCAGGTCTTGCTCTGCATGACTTGCATATCTTAATACTTCATCTAATCTTGCAGTCTCACACCCTATGCAAGACGTCTGAGCTGCACTACTGTACTTTGTTCTCAGTTTCCCAATTTCTGTTCATATGGAGAGTCTTTTGTGTTCCCCCGAATGTCAGCTGGAGGCATAAGTTCTGCCGCTGTAATCGGCATATACTGCACTATTACAGCTTTAACACTCTTCCTAGGATATAACGTATTTCTGCATAATTTGGTTTGTGCATTTCAATAAAAATGTATAGAGCCTTTGTAAAAACAAGTCCTCCCTTAACACTTGGGTCGGGGAGGTCAGCGCACGTTACTAGCTTCCTCATCAGGAATGGTCTATATACGAATACGAGTATAGTAGCTCTTTCTTCTTCGGGGCTCGGGTTAGGGCATTCAATAGATGGGTAACTGTACAGTCTTTATCCACCAAAATAAATGCCATTGAGAGTGCTATCAGCAGTGTTGTGCCGATTACTTAACAGATTTGATAAAAAGATTGTGTGATCAAGGCGATCCCTTTACCCTCTCTGCCCAGTATATTCATATACTTATTATTTTCCTGGTATCTAAACACTGGTGGTTAGTAGTGACATTTACAAACATTGACACACAACAATACTGGCCAACAAACATATACCCACATGTATATTTACATTGACAAAACATTTACACACAACAACACCGGTCAACAAAACATATACCCATGTGTTTACTGTATATTTGACACGGGCCCTGTGTCTGTTTGTCCTGGCTAGCTGCCAGGAGGGCGTGTGTGCTTATCAGTTCAAGCCCACGGGAGGGCCACTAGAGCAGGCCCTTCGCAGCTGAGGCTTGAACTGTCAGTGTGTGAGGTTCTCCTGTTCCCTGGACCTTTTATTCCCTGTCTCCTCACCTCACCAGCCCCCACCCTCGCGTTGTCGTTACTGTGAGGTTCGCCTCTTCCCTGGACCTTTAATTCCTGTTCCCTGGACCTTTAATTCCCTGTCTCCTCACCTCTCCAGCCCCCACCCTCGCGTTCGTTTACTCTCGTCTGCTCTTCAGCAGCCCACACCCTTGGACTACCTGTCATTATGTGTTTGATTGGTCCGTGCCGAACACACACTTCTAGTCAAGTATCAATTACCATCACGCACCTGATGTGTGTTCTAATTAGCGCCCCTGTGGGCTTTAAATACCTCGATCTTCCCCCCAGTCCTCGTCGGGTCGTTCCGTATCTGTAAGCTCCTACGGGAGATTCTCTATCTGCAAACTCCTACGGGAGATTCTCTATCTGTAGGCTCCTACGGGAGTTTCTGTTTCTGTATTCTGTATGCTGTTTCATCTCCGGCGTGAGACGAGGTGCAAGCCTGCGCGCTCCTACTCCATCCCTGTAAGCAGCTCTGTCCCTGTTCCCCTCTCCAGCGCCCCAGTCCCTCGCCCTGTCCAAGGCCTTAACCCTGTTTTCTCTGTCCCTGTCTCCAGCCCGCCTCCGCGGGCCTCTGTCCCTGTTCCCCTCTCCGTTGCCCCTGTTCCTGCCCTGTCCTTGCCCTGGCCCTGTCCTTTAGCCTTAGCCCCTTAGCCTGCTCGCCTCTTAAAGGCACAGTGCCTTTTCCCTAGTTCTTGTTTTCCAGTATTTTGTGTTCTCCCTTAAAGGGACAGTGCCGCTTTTCTGTTGTATTCAATAAATGCCCAGTTCTTGGCTTACTCTCATACCTGTCTTGTGTTGTGCGATTGGGGTCGGTTACAAACCATAACAGTACGACCCGACCAGTCGTCGACCCCAGCCAGCACAGACAGTGTATGTTGAGTTTCCCCTTTTTTTTGTTCCCTCTAGCTCCCCTGTTAGCCTTTGTTAGCTCCCCTGTTAGCTTCCCTGTTAGCTCCCCTGTTAGCCTGTTAGTCTCCCTTGTTAGCTCCCCTGTTAGCCTGTTAGTCTCCCCTGTTAGCTTCCCTGTTAGCTCCCCTGTTAGCTTGTTAGTCTCCCCTGTTAGCTCCCCTGTTAGCCTTGTTAGCTCCCCTGTTAGCTTCCCTGTTAGCTCCCCTGTTAGCCTGTTAGTCTCCCCTGTTAGCTCCCCTGTTAGCCTGTTAGTCTCCCCTGTTAGCTTCCCTGTTAGCCTCGTTAGCTCCCCTGCAGCTTGCCAGGTCTCTACTACCAGCTCGGCCCCAGTCTGCTAGCTTAGCCCCGGCTGCTAGCACAGCCTCTATGTTAATGCAGCCCTTGCAGCTAGCATAGGCCCTGTAGCTAGCCATGCCCAGGCAGCTAACCCGGTCCCTCTGCATGGCCTCCACTTTTTGTGTAGCTTTCCCACTGCTGCTAGGACTGCCCTTTCAGCTAGCAAGGTCAGTTTTCTCCCACTGCTAGGACTGCCCTTTCAGCTAGCAAGGTCAGTTTCCCCACTGCTAGGACTGCCCCTTCAGCTAGCAAGGTCAGTTTCCCCACTGCTAGGACTGCCCCTTCAGCTAGCAAGGTCAGTTTCTCCCACTGCTAGGACTGCCCCTTCAGCTAGCAAGGTCAGTTTCCCCACTGCTAGGACTACCCCTTCAGCTAGCAAGGTCAGTTTCCCCACTGCTAGGACTGCCCCTTCAGCTAGCAAGGTCAGTTTCCCCACTGCTAGGACTGCCCCTTCAGCTAGCAAGGTCAGTTTCTCCCACTGCTAGGACTGCCCCTTCAGCTAGCAAGGTCAGTTTCCCCACTGCTAGGACTGCCCCTTCAGCTAGCAAGGTCAGTTTCCCCACTGCTAGGACTGCCCCTTCAGCTAGCAAGGTCAGTTTTCTCCCACTGCTAGGACTGCCCCTTCAGCTAGCAAGGTCAGTTTCCCCACTGCTAGGACTGCCCCTTCAGCTAGCAAGGTCAGTTTTCTCCCACTGCTAGGACTGCCCCTTCAGCTAGCAAGGTCAGTTTTCTCCCACTGCTAGGACTGCCCCTTCAGCTAGCAAGGTCAGTTTTCCCCACTGTTAGGACTGCCCCTTCAGCTAGCAAGGTCAGTTTCCCCACAACTAGGACTGTCCTTCCAGCTAGCTTGTTCTCTCTTGCTGGTCCAGCCCTGTCTGCTAGCCTAGCTCCGGCAGCTAGCGCAGCCTCTATGTTATTGTAGCATTACAGCTAGCATAGGCCCTGTAGCTATCAGTGCCTGGCAGTTACCCCTCAGCTCCTCTAGTTACCCCTCAGCTCCTCTAGTTACCCCTCAGCTCCTCTAGTTACCCCTCAGCTCCTCTAGTTACCCCTCAGCTCCTCTAGTTACCCCTCAGCTACCATAGTTACCCCTCAGCTACCCTAGTTACCCCTCAGCTACCATAGTTACCCCTCAGCTACCCTAGTTACCCCTCAGCTACCCTGTCCCTTTGCTAGCCCCCTTTTGGTGTAGCTTCCCCGCTAGCATGGCCCAATTTTTTGTTGTTGCCTTGTTATGTCCCCTGCCCCTCTGTCTTTATTTTTGGGTCGCCCGGTGGCTCCCGTGGAGGGGGGAGTACTGTGAGGTTCTCCTATTCCCTGGACCTTTTATTCCCTGTCTCCTCACCTCACCAGCCCCCACCCTCGCGTTGTCGTTACTGTGAGGTTCGCCTCTTCCCTGGACCTTTAATTCCTGTTCCCTGGACCTTTAATTCCCTGTCTCCTCACCTCTCCAGCCCCCACCCTCGCGTTCGTTTACTCTCGTCTGCTCTTCAGCAGCCCACACCCTTGGACTACCTGTCATTATGTGTTTGATTGGTCCGTGCCGAACACACACTTCTAGTCAAGTATCAATTACCATCACGCACCTGATGTGTGTTCTAATTAGCGCCCCTGTGGGCTTTAAATACCTCGATCTTCCCCCCAGTCCTCGTCGGGTCGTTCCGTATCTGTAAGCTCCTACGGGAGATTCTCTATCTGCAAACTCCTACGGGAGATTCTGTTTCTGTATTCTGTATGCTGTTTCATCTCCGGCGTGAGACGAGGTGCAAGCCTTCGCCACCTGTCGCCGTTTGCCTGGAGTGGGACACAGTACTGCGCTCTCTAATTCTCTACGGGAGGTATTCCAGTGTTCCACTCCAGACCCCGCGCCAGATGCGCTCTCCGAACCGGCGCGTTCTCCAAGCAGACGCGCACCACTCCAGACCCCGCGCCAGATGCGCTCTCCGAACTGGCGCGTTCTCCAAGCAGACGCGCACCACTCCAGACCCCGCGCCAGATGCGCTCTCCGAACCGGCGCGTTCTCCAAGCAGACGCGCACCACTCCATACCCCGCGCCAGATGCGCTCTTCGAACCGGCGCGTTCTCCAAGCAGACGCGCACCACTCCAGACCCCGCGCCAGATGCGCTCTCCGAACCGGCGCGTTCTCCAAGCAGACGCGCACCACTCCAGACCCCGCGCCAGATGCGCTCTCCGAACCGGCGCGTTCTCCAAGCAGACGCGCACCACTCCAGACCCCGCGCCAGATGCGCTCTCCGAACCGGCGCGTTCTCCAAGCAGACGCGCACCACTCCAGACCCCGCGCCAGATGCGCTCTCCTAACCGGCGCGTTCTCCAAGCAGACGCGCACCACTCCAGACCCCGCGCCAGATGCGCTCTCCGAACCGGCGCGTTCTCCAAGCAGACGCGCACCACTCCAGACTCCGCGCTGATGCGCTCCTACAGCAGACGCGCTCCTTCTGCAGACGCGCTCCACTCCAGACGCGCATCGCTCTCTAATTCTCTATGGGAGGATGTGTCTCTCCGAGCCGGCGCGCTCTCCGAACCGGCGCGTTCTCCAAGCAGACGCGCACCACTCCAGACTCCGCGCTGATGCGCTCCTACAGCAGACGCGCTCCTTCAGCAGACGCGCTCCACTCCAGACGCGCATCGCTCTCTAATTCTCTACGGGAGGATGTGTCTCTCCGAGCCGGCGCGCTCTCCGAACCGGCGCGTTCTCCAAGCAGACGCGCACCACTCCAGACTCCGCGCTGATGCGCTCCTACAGCAGACGCGCTCCTTCAGCAGACGCGCTCCACTCCAGACTCGCATCGCTCTCTAATTCTCTACGGGAGGATGCGTCTCTCCGAGCTGGCGCGCTCTCCTCCAGACGTCTAGCCTGCGCGCTCCTACTCCATCCCTGTAAGCAGCTCTGTCCCTGTTCCCCTCTCCAGCGCCCCAGTCCCTCGCCCTGTCCAAGGCCTTAACCCTGTTCTCTCTGTCCCTGTCTCCAGCCCGCCTCCGCGGGCCTCTGTCCCTGTTCCCCTCTCCAGTGCCCCAGTCCCTCGCCCTGTCCAAGGCCTTAACCCTGTTTTCTCTGTCCCTGTCTCCAGCCCGCCTCCGCGGGCCTCTGTCCCTGTTCCCCTCTCCGTTGCCCCTGTTCCTGCCCTGTCCTTGCCCTGGCCCTGTCCTTTAGCCTTAGCCCCTTAGCCTGCTCGCCTCTTAAAGGCACAGTGCCTTTTCCCTAGTTCTTGTTTTCCAGTATTTTGTGTTCTCCCTTAAAGGGACAGTGCCGCTTTTCTGTTGTATTCAATAAATGCCCAGTTCTTGGCTTACTCTCATACCTGTCTTGTGTTGTGCGATTGGGGTCGGTTACAAACCATAACACAGTGTCTACCCACTGTACACTTTTGTCCCATTAAACGTAACTACTTATAATTAATATCATGTGTGTGCTTAATTTCCGTTTCTTTTGGAATTTGTATTATTATTATTTATTTATTACTTCTGAAATAATTATAACTTAACGTTTTGACGTCCGGACCTGGTTTATTAGATCATAATCTTTTCCGGCCAGCATATTTTCTGGGACCATTATTTATAGATACAATCTTTTTTGGCCAGCATTATTCTGGGACCTGAATATTTATAGACACAATCTTTTTCGGCCAGCATATATACTGGGACCTGGTTTACAGATACAATCTTTTCCCGGCCGGCGTCTCCGTATTTGTTCATAATTATTATTATTTTATGCATGCATGCAATTTACAGTTCCTTTTATCCAGCCTCCTCAGGACTGATAAACAAATCTCAGAGATCACAGGACTTAATACCTATGTGCTATAGCTTCCCTAATCTCAATTATACAACATAATGAATCTCGGCGCCAGTCTTTTTACGCATCTTCAATCTCTCATCTGTCTTTCATCAAGATAGCCCTGCCAGTTTGACTCATACCTTCTTGGTAAGTGGGTAAGCTCCAATGGTTTTATTCTATACAACCTTTCCTTCCTGCAATAATTTTTCTGCAGAGGGCCTCAAACCCCTTACACAACCAATAATCTTCTGATTTTACACTATTTTAAATGCTAGATTTATTCTATACTTATTTCATTATAATATATTTCTGTAATTTGTTCTGCTCTCATTGCGTGCTTTACTCAGAAAGAATCCTCTGCCCCTGTGAGTCAACTCTTATCTCAGCCACAGACCGCAGCCACACGAAAACTGGCGTTGTTCCAAGTCATTTGTCAGACCTCTCACATTCTCTAGTATATCCCCATCTGTATCAAAATCCAAGCGTTCCGGCCGAAACTCTTTGATACTGATCTTAGAGACTACAAACTCCAGCCAGATGCATCTCTCAGCCACTGGAGCTCAGTCTCACAGATGTGGTTTTATACAGAAAATATTATTTTAATATTTCAGATATTTATTTTTAGCTGATTCACAGTTACAGAGGCAAACATCATCTCTGAGAATTCTCACCTCTAAATATGGGCTTGGTTCGTTTTATCTTTTTTGACCCTGTATTGACAAGTCCAGCCCACAATCCCTGGCTTAGGAAAAGTCAAGTTAAGGGTCCCATCTGGGGTGCCAAAATTGTTGTGACAATTATGTAAATCCATTCTACACAATTATGTAAATCACAGTTAAGAACCCATACGGTGAGAATAATTACACAGCAATAATATAAAAACAGAGTCTTACCTTAAAGTGAATTTGAAGAAGTTTATTATTAAAGATACCGACAATTTCACACGGTAACTGAGTCTCTGGGTCTCTGCTAATCAGAGATATCGCATCATTGCCCATTGCAGCTATGTCCAACAGAGATATCTATCTGTTTCAATACTCACTACCTCCAGTGTTTCATAAAGTTCTGGAGGAGAGACTAAAAAACATCACAATATCATCAGCTTTTATAACAAACAAAAGAGGTGGGTTATTCTTATCGTACTAAACTGATCTTAACCAATCAATTACCCTTGTGTAATTTATCCTGTGGCCTATTGGACATCTGATTCATGATGTAATACCCTGTTATTGGCCAGTGATGACATACTATCCCAAATTACAATATGGCCAATTTACATGATACTTCAGAATTCAATTTTGCATCAACAACATGACATTGCATTTCATGGCATGTCTGCAAGTGACCTTTAATATGACCTTTTATGTCCTAGTGGAGGGATATGGTATTACAATCAATTAATATTAATATAAGTGTTTATAATAGTGTTAATTATGCATATTTCCTCCACAGTACACTGGGCAGGCACTGTAAAACCTGGTTGCTTACTTTTGAAGTGGGCACACCCTCAATGGTTTCACTTACATCATAAAAGACGCTAATGGGGTCGACTGGTACTGCATCACTTTGACTGGTGGACCGTAGGCCCTCGGTTTTACCCTCTGCTAGACCCACCACCTCACTCTGCATAAGCCCATCAGTCACATCTTTTATCTGTAATAAATAAGACCACCCTGTATCCTCTAACTCCAGTAAAACCTTACTGTACAGGTAGTCGTTGATAAAGTTGAAGCACCCCTCCACGTCGTCTACGGTAAGGTGGGTTCGGTCAGACGTCTCCAGTCCTGGTATCAGTTCCAATGCCTCTGCAATGCGAAACAGTTCATCTGCAGGTAGAGTGAGCAGGCTCTTCTTGATGTCCCACACCAAGCTTTTCCTCTCGCTGTCTCCCATGGCTGCTTCCCGATTCCTCGCACTTGACTCTCAGTTCAGGATCACTGTGGCGACTTTCCGTGGTGGGTGGATCTCCTCTACACGACACCGGTCTTCCTTCTCGTCAGGTAGAGTAGTGGACGCAGCTCTCGTTGTCGTCTGGCATCAGATGAGGCACTTCACTGCTGTCGATACTGCGCAGATCAATCCCTCATTCGACGACCTTTACACCGGGCGTTGGTTCCTGGTTCATCGGGTCGCGGTTGGTCCAGGTGTCAAGATCTCTGGATCAGCTCCCATCCAGCAGGTGGCGCTGATCCCGGACGAGCCCCCAATAAACTGTTACAGGTACCAGGATATGGCACCTGATAGCAGATATATGTTTAACCTATGAAACAGGTTGTAGTTAATCATTTGACAAAGGAAGGTGCAGCACGTGACGCGGTGAAGAAGATGGCCGCTTGAGAGAGAGCTGCTCGCAGCGGCATCTAGATTTATATCCGAAAACTAGGGATGCTCGATATTGGCTTTTTTACCGATACCGATATTCCGATATTGTCCAACTCTTAATTTCGATACCGATACCGATACCGATATCAACCGATACCGATATATGCAGGGTTTCCCCCCAAAAAAACAGAATAATTTCAGGTAATTAATAATTTCACTGGATGCATTCAAAAGGCTTTCTAAATGTAAGCATTATCTGTGCAAAATATGATAATTAAAAAAGTTAAAATTAACATTACATATCTCTTGTTGTTGAATTAAACCAACATGCATACTTTTGACAATAAATAAAATAAGAATTGGTTCTTACTTGCTTGCCTGGGTAAATAAAGGTTAAATAAATGTAATTTTTTTTTTTTTTTTTTTTTTTGATACCGATATTTTCCGATATCACATTTTACTGCCGATATCGGCCGATAATATCGGTCGGCCGATAATATCGGACATCCCTACCGAAAACAGTATCCTTAGTCGGCAAATAGACACAACAAAGTCGTCATAGAGGAGCGATCATCTTGGGAGTCTGAAAATGGCGAGCAAACAGAAAAATCCACCTCAGAGTACCACTAAAAAGGAAGGTTTACGCTCGGGGGGTCCCAACGTGGACCAAGATGGCGATGATGAATCTCCTACTACAGAAGAAAGTGCAAATTCGACGGGGGAGGACATAGCGAATATTTTTATAATCCTGAAGAAAATATCTAAAGAGATGCAAAGCTTGGGTGAAATTCGCAAAGCCACCATGTCGATGGAAGGGAAACTGACATCACTCGTGTCAAGGATCAGTGACGTGGAGGGGAGACTGGGCTTTCTGGAGGACGCCGACAAACAGCTACAGTCTGAACCACCCGCTACCAGAGCTGAGATGGAGGCTATCCGTGATAAAATGGACGACATGGAGGACAGAAGCAGACGCAATAACCTACGCTTCGTCGGGATACCGGAGGGCAGCGAGACAGGGGACGCAAATACCTTCCTCGAGAATCTCATACCGGAGCTGCTGGGCATCACTACCCCCGCTAAGGGGTGGTACATCGAGCGTGCTCACAGACTGACTCCCCGCTCCGCCCCGGAGGACCGAAGCAGAAGCCGCACGTTGATCGCAAGATTCTTTCGCTCGGGAGATAGAGACAAGATCCTAAGCGCCTCGCAGGAGAAGGGAGAGCTGAGATGGAATGGAAAACGAGTCATGATTTTCCCTGACTATTCCTGGGGCACACAGGCTAAGAGGGATGCCTTCAAAGACTGCAAGAAAGCCCTACATGAACGGCAGGTTAAATTTGCATTGCAGCGCCCTGCCACACTCAGAATTGACACCGGCGAGGGATCCAGGCGCTTTGACAACCCGAAGAAAGCCATGGATTTCATCCGAAGCTCGATGAGCAAGCTGGCTGGCTAGCTCGCTAGCTTATCTGAGGGCTGCTAACCTGTCCAGCTGAGTGCAGCGGTATGAAAGGGAATCATCCTAGCCGGTAAGGTGTAGTATATTGACTGTGAGCCAACTGGGGACTAGCCTACAAGACTATTGAATAACGCAGTGACTTGGTTACTTGCTACTTATCCCCCACGTATGACATTTGCGGTATGACTTGTTCTATATTCGCTCGTTATGGATGAGCGGGGTTGATATTTTTATTTTTTATTTTGATTTCTTCTCATTTCCTTTTACTAGCCTACCGGCTGTCCTTCAATATCCCGTTAGCGTTCCTTTAGCGTTAAACGAGCTGGACTCTCGCTAATTCATTGAGAATGAATGATGTCACTTTATGACAAACGTGCGCAAACTTTTGCCAAAACAATGCCGCGGGTGGGCGGCGCTCAGAGCGAACCACTCTACCGACGGATCATGGACCAGAATCGTATCTGTCGGTGTTTTTGTTTTAGTTTTTTTGTGTTTTTTTCATCACGCTATGTTTTGTTTACAGCGTGTCATGGTTTTTTTAATTGTTTTTTGTCAAGAGCCCTGCGTTTGTCGACATGGTTAAAAATACTTCACTTAGTAGTCAGTATATCATCGGTCATTATTACTATTCTACACGCCCATGTCTGCTCAGAATAATAATAAACTGTGCCTCGCCACATGTAATGTAAATGGATTGGGTAATGTAATCAAGAGGAACAAGGTACTTTATAAATTGAAATCCTCCAGGTATGATATAATGTTTTTGCAGGAATGTCATTTGTCATTGGATGAATCAAAGCGCTTATGTAAGGGATGGGTGGGTCACGTGTTCTGCAGTGCCGGTACCAGTCAAAGTAGGGGAGTCATTATACTAGTGAACAAACAGCTGCAATTTAAATGTCTGAGAGAACTCAAAGATGAAGAAGGGAGGATTGTCATTATTTTGGCTGAGATTCAGGGGAAAGTATTTATTCTAGCCAATACATATGCTCCTAATGGGGATGTCCCAATGTTTTTTACTGACCTGGAATGTAAATTAAATGACATGGGTGACTATCCAATCATATGGGCAGGGGACATGAATATTACTATGGATGCTGTTCTGGATAGAAGTACACCAACCACTGCTAGACCCCCCAGATCAACCTCCACAGTGGGAGGAATGTGTTCTGCATTGGGGCTGGTAGATGCTTGGCATACTCTAAATCCTAAGGGGAGGGACTATACTTTTTTTTCTTCGGTTCACGGTGTATTCTCAAGGCTTGATTATTTTTTTATCTCTAAAGATCTGCTCCCATCTACATTGGCCTGTTCAATTGGCAACATTATAGTGTCAGATCATGCAAGGGTGACCCTTGAGCTGCTCCCCATTGACCGTGCAAAGAGGTCCTCTAGATGGAGATTTAACTCGTCTCTATTGCAGGATACAGACTTTAAAGCCATGCTGAAAAATCAGATTGATATGTATATAGAGACAAATGTTCCTTCTGCGCCATCAGCAGGGGTTGCTTGGGAAGCTCTGAAGGCTTTTGTGAGGGCTCACGTAATTCAATATGCATCATATAAGAAAAAGCAGAACGCCAAAAAAATGGGCGATTTAGAAAAAATGCTGCTGGTTGCGGAGGGTCAGCTCAAACAAAAAATATCACCAAATAACTTAAGGCTTGTAACTCAATTAAAGTATGAGTATAATTGTATCCTTTCACAGAAGGTCGAGTTTGGATTGTTTAGGGCCAGGCAGAATTACTTTGAATCGGGGGACAAAGCCGGGAAGTTGCTGGCCAGGTATATTAAACACAAGGAGTCATCATCCACTATTTCGGCTATTCAGGTACAGGGGGGAGCCGTCGTGACTAAGGCTAGTGATATTAACAATACTTTCAAAGAATACTACATGGGTCTTTACACTTCCTCTTCCAAGGCGACACAGCAGGAAATTCCTTTATTTTTTAGCGAGCTGGATCTCCCTACATTAGACGCGGCTCAACGTGAGTATTTAGACGCCCCAATAACAGTAGATGAAATAGCAGAGGTTATTAGGAAATTGCCGTCCGGTAAAGCGCCGGGGCCTGATGGTCTTACAGCTGAGTTCTTTAAATGCTTCTCAACAGAGTTGACACCTCTACTGCAGAGTATGTATATTGAAGCTTTGGATAGAGGCTATTTACCCCCCACCCTATCACAGGCCTTGATATCTTTAATATTGAAAAAAGATAAGGAACCCTCCGAGTGCAAGAATTATCGTCCAATTTCCCTGATTTCCCAGGATGTAAAAGTGCTTTCCAAAATACTGGCAAACCGTTTGGATGGAGTAATATCCTCCCTGGTGCATCCTGACCAAGTTGGGTTTATTCGCAAAAGAAATTCGTCTGATAACGTCAGACGCCTTATCAATGTAATGTGGGCAGTCAGTAGCGATAATGAACCAACGGCCGCCATCTCACTGGACGCGGAAAAGGCGTTTGACAGCGTAGAATGGGAGTACTTATTTTCAACCCTGGAGGCGTTTGGTTTCGGTCAGACCTTTATAAAATGGGTGAAGTTGTTGCATAACCAACCGGAGGCAGCGGTGCAAACAAATGGGATAATCTCCTCATATTTCAAACTAGGCCGCGGGACACGCCAAGGGTCACCCCTTTCTCCTTTGCTCTTCTGTTTAGCGCTTGAGCCCCTGGCAGCAGCTATACGTAAGGACCCAAGTTTCCCTGGAGTTACAGTGGGGGGCACGGCCCAAAAACGTATGCTTTATGCAGATGACATTTTGCTTTTTGTTACAGACCCAGGCAACGCTGTACCCGCACTACTCAAGACAATAGATACGTTCTCAAGATTTTCAGGGTATAAGGTTAATTGGTCGAAGTCGGAGGCTCTTCCCCTAACGTCCTACTGCCCCAAATCACTATTTAAAGATGGCTCCTTTCAGTGGCCTGAAAAGGGTATTCGGTATCTAGGGATTCTTTTCCCCAAGCAAGTAAACGACATTGTTAGTGTCAACTTTGACCCACTACTAGGCAAAATCTCAGCGGATGTGGAGAGATGGGCTCCCCTTTTCTTGTCACTATGGGGCAAGGTTAATGTTCTTAAGATGAACTGCATTCCCAGAGTAAACTACCTCCTCCAGTCACTGCCGATAGCAATACCTAGCAAGTATTTTAAACAATTTGATAGAATATGCAACACATTCCTGTGGAACGGTAAAAGACCCAGGATGCGTATTGGTAAACTACAACAGCCTGTGGACAGAGGTGGCCTGGGTCTCCCCAAATTATTACTATATCATTATGCTTACAGTTTCAGACATATGACACAGTGGGCCCTGCCCCCTTAGAGAGCGCCTCCATGGTACATAATGGAGCAGTCGGTATACACACGGCTGCCCCCACTGTCGTATATTACAGCTAAATTACCACCAACTGCCCGAACTCACCCTATTATCTCTCACATACAGGCCGTATGGAAGAAGGTGTCTCGCATCTTTCAT
Source organism: Notolepis coatsorum (assembly GCF_963971535.1). Classification (NCBI taxonomy): domain Eukaryota; kingdom Metazoa; phylum Chordata; class Actinopteri; order Aulopiformes; family Paralepididae; genus Notolepis; species Notolepis coatsorum. The sequence goes on from NC_140181.1 coordinate 52,584,391, forward strand.
ATCAACCCACATTTAAGCCTGTCAGCAGGCTTATGGGCCAACCCAAAATTGTGTATATGCAGATCCCCCTTTATGTGGAAGGAATGGATAGACAAAGGCATCCTCACCCTGGGGGACCTCTATGAAGACGATGCATTAAAATCATTTGAAAAACTGATTCAACAATATCAGCTGGCCAACAATCAATTTTGGAGATATTTACAATTGAGGCATCTTCTCATAGGCACATTTGGTTCTCCACAGACCCTCCCCCAGGGTACAGACCTGCTGAAAAAGATTTTGGCTATTTCTGGGTTGGGACATGAGGCCTCGGTCTACTATTCCATGTTTATCGACAGGGAGGGCAGTGGGATATCCTCTGCTCTCAAAATAGTCTGGGAAAAGGATCTAGGGGTCACATTTGAGCAAGAGGACTGGGATATAATCTCGGGGATCCCCAAACAGGTGTCCAGGGATATTAGAACAAGGCTAATACAATTCAAGATCTTCCACCGCATTTATTGGACCCCCTCTAAAATGTATAGACTGGGCCTGAAAGAGAACCCAGATTGCTGGAAATGTCACACAGGGGAGGGGGACCTAGTCCATGTACTCTGGTCATGTCCGAAAATCAGAGACTTCTGGAGTAACATACATGACTACATCACAGAGGTCACAGGGACGGAGTATGATTTCTGTTCTGGTTTATATATCCTGGGGGATCCCTGCAGTCTTAGCCATATCACAAAGCCCCTAGCTGATTGGATACAGACTAGTATTATGATAGGCAAACAGATCATAATGAGAGGCTGGAAGGCACCAGAAGGCCCGTCATTCCGAGAGTGGAGTGGAGAACTGGGTAGGGTAGCTGCATATGAGAAAATATCTTTTAGTTTATGAGAGAAAGGAGACAAATATATTAGCAAATGGGGGAAATATTTGCAATTTCACTCACTATAAAAGGAGGAGGGGCACACTTGTCTAAGACAGCGACGATGCACATGAGTATATAATACCTGACAAATGCACCATGTTTATGTAGACAAGAATGGCTCTATGTTTTAATGTAGATTTATTTTTTTGTTTGGTGTTTTATTTCTGTTTTGGTACTACTTCCCATTATATTCTCGGCTTAGTCTAATTTATCTTTCTATTTTTTATTTATTTATTTTTTGTTATGGTAGTATTTTTCGTTTGTTTAGGTTTACTTATTCTAATGTCTTTATTTTTCATTTTTATTTTTTTTTCTGTCTTCCCCCCCATATGGGGGGTATCAGTGTAACCTAGACGTTAGGGGTCCTGGGCCCTCATTCATCAACGTGGACGTAGAACTTGACCTACTTCCACACGTAAGCACGGAATGTAGAACTAGCGTACGCACAGGGAAGTCGGCATTCATCACACGTGCGTACGCAGGCTCTATGGTCCTCCGTGTTGATGAATACCACTTTGTTCTACCGTCAATGCTCGTGCATGATTATCCATATATGGTCATGAAAATGAGGAAACACCCCCCATGGGATGTGAAATAATGGACGGACCCGAGCGGAACCCTGAGAAACTCCACGAAGATTGTTCACTGCTGTCGAACCAAGAAGACACTATCGCGTATTGTGGGATAAATAAAAGGCGGACTCGTAAACGGTGATGTCAGATATCAACGGCTCCCTAAGACCATTGCTGCAATTCTGCCTGGACAGCTCAAAATACTAATAAAGACCGTTCGTTGACCACTGTTTGGCGTTGGTTGTGTGTCATTATAACCGTGCTGTAATATGACTGCCTTTTCCCGTGTTGTTTGATTAATACCCCAGGGATTAAAGTTCTCCTCAATTTTATTCCAAATCGCGATGGATCTCCCGTCAATTTTCTACCTGCTGCATATGATTTCTAGAGGCATACTACAATCTATTTTGATGTCAGTATTGGGTAGCCTATATAAACAATATAATACGAGAGCATATACAAGAACAATGAATCTCACTGCATGTATGATAGCCTACCTTTCAATACATGAACTTGAATTCCATCATGTTTGTGTGCGGGACTCACAAGGCTGTTGTCACAATGGGTGGTACCGGTGTACAGTAATAATAACAGTCCACACAATATCACGATCCATGCCATAGCCTATGTTCTATTAGGACATGATCTGTGACGACAAATGTTCTAGAATGTTTGATTAAGATATCATACTCTGACAGCATGCCTATGAGCAACAAAAACGCGAACTTGAATCCCATCATATACATAGTCTGTCCACTATAGTGTCATTGCAATGCGTTTTCTATTCTTTCTTATACAGTAGAAAGGGGGAAGAACACTATATTCATATGACTTGTATTCTGCTTACAGCTTCGAAGTTCCACTTGTTTCGTTTAACGTAAAGCCTTTTAAATATAATCAAAACGTTCCCGTGTTTCTGCGGTCTGCGCAGAATAATAACGAGTTGAGCTTTATGATTTATGATGAATTGAAAATGGGGGACCCTGATGTAAACAAGACGGAAGTTGGTCTGCATCCCCAATTAACAATTGTATGTACTGAGCTGTACTGTACTGTACCCATTCTGCAATCTGTTAATAAACTTTTCAATCAATCAATCAAGCTACACGGAGCGCAGTCAGTCAGTAGCCTACACCCCGTATATTCCGATAACGCTATATAAACCATGCTGCATTCATTCTGAGAGAAAGATCTATTATTCCAAATGCTATTTATAGGGTTTTGACCATAATTACACTACTGTTGCTATTTTACAATGAACTATAATGAACTATGGTTCGTACAGAACGTGCCAGTGTTATTATGCACAGAAGCTCATTTCCTTGTTGTAATAATATATTCTACCACTGGGCGCTAGGTACGCCAGGTCTGAACTGTGCGTAGATGTAAGCACGAAGTCAAGTTCAAGTTGAAATTGATGAATCCCACTCTTTGCTTAGAAATGATCGTACGCACAGGGTAAGCACAGATCTGTGCGTAGAACACGTTGATGAATGAGGGCCCAGGTGTCTATGTTGTCCTTCAGGACTGACCCATGCTGATGCAAAATATGTCATTCATTGTATTGTCCTGAAGTACTGTGTGCAAAAAGAAAAAATATGCAATAAAGTATAAGTCATAAAAAAAGACAAAGGAAGGTTCAGACACGATGTTACTGACTCTGGGTCCTCCCGGTTGTGAGGCTGAGATCGCCTCGTGTGTCCCTAAGCACACAGTACGGTTCCCTGGAAGGCGAAGCCACTAAACACCAGTCCTATACTGCCACCTATTGACCAGATTATGTTAATGTCTCCCATTACATATAAATGACTGTTCTACCTTGTTTCTGATGGAGGTAATCCTGTACCAATATGTTCACACTGTTTTGACACATAATCTAAAGATATTAACGTGATACCACTTCTAGTGGGCATCACACATGGCTCTCTCTCAAACCCCAAACAACACACGCACGCACGCACGCACGCACGCACGCACGCACGCACGCACACACACACACACACACACACACACACAAAACAAACTGGCTCAGAGACAGCTTCTTCCCCAGAGCCATCACCACCTTGAACTCCAATATGCACCAATAACTCACCCCTTCCCCCTCCTCCCACACTGTGCAACATCCTACCCCCCAAGTGCAATATACACAGTGCAATACCGACCCACTACCGTCTGACACTGTGATTGTTATTTAGTATATTGTTGTTATTTTGTATATTGTATTGTAACATTGTTCATTGTATAGTATCTTATGTTTCTGTACAGTATTTAATGGTTCTTGTATAGTATTTTATGTTCCTTGTATCAGGGACGTGCACAGGACTTTAGAGGGGCAGGTGCTCAAAGGCTGAAAAGGGCACTACACTTGTGTGTATATATTAACCGAGCGCGCGCAGCGCACGATTTTTAAGGGCCCTTTTCGGGCGGGGGCCCCCTTTTTATGCTTTTTGGGGGGTTTTGGTGATCAAATATTGAATATTGAACTATAATAATCAGTGCAGGAGCTCACTTATCCTTGAAAGACACTTTTATCACTGACTTAAAAGGCCCATATATCTCCATAAATGTTCAGGGGGGAGGGAATAAGTGCTTACCCTACAGACCCCAAGAAGTGCTGTATATTCTGTATTGTTTAATATAAATGCATTTTTTATTCCAATCCCGATTTGTATTTGAGATTCCCAAATCCCATCGGACTTGACTTCTTCGTGTCCCTCAATGAGTGTAATACCAGCATTCAACAGCGGTTTCTATCATCATCATCATCACCACCCACGCTATGCATAAAATATATAGGTCCGCGGAGAGGCACGCTGAGGAGGCCGTGCAAACTGCAATGGAATATGGGGCATCTCTCTCTCTTTACCTAATATTTTAATTCTATCCTGAAATTTTTTCAGTTGGAAGGGCAGTCTATATGTGTAACGGTAAAAAAAAAAAAAAAAAAATTAAATATTTTTTTTTCAAAAAGGGCACTTTTTTGATGAGGCTCAAAAAGGCAGGTGCTCAGGCACCCCTTGGCCTCTATGTGTGCACGTGCCTGCCTTGTATAGTATCTTATGTTTCTGTATAGTATTTTATGTTTCTCTTTTATTAAACAAAAAATATGTGATTTTATATTCCACTACTGCACCTTAAGTTTTAGTCCCAAATCTTGTTGTATGCAAATATAATGACAATAAAGTACAATCTAATCTAACACGCACACACCCACACATAGTATTATAAGTACTGCAACTTATAATCAAATACACTTTAGAGTAAAATGTCACACCTTTCCACTGTAGACTATTGTACCATGGTTTTGGTTTAACATAGCACATCTTCTCTAGTTAGACAATGGGAGTATCTCTCCCCGGCACAGGCATGTAAAGGAAGAAGCGCATGGTGCAACTCTGATGGGCAATAATAGTGCCAGAGGAGTTTCCTCAGCGTCGTTGCTTAGGAATATCATGTTGCCAGGAAACATCTGAGTAGATTCTCTTGACTCAATGACTTTGTATTCTACCCCAGAAATTGCCCAGTGTACAACCACCACCCTAAGAATGTATCCTTATCTTGGAGAGATTGTTGGCTCTCAGGATAATTTTTTGGGGGGACGTTCCCCTCCCTTGACATTCTGTTGGCCTTTGAGTGGGTGATCTGAACGTCTTGGTATCTCCCTACTCAACCAGGGGATTAGGTCAGATGTATTTTTTAGCTTTGGTTATCTTATCGGTATTACCAAGGGCTGTGAATCACTAAGAACTATAAATCTAATTTAATTGGGACCTTGTCTGCCAACGCAGACGTCCTATACTTCCAGAACCATATTTACAGCAGTGCATTAAATCAAAAGCAATGTTTTCTCACTCTTAAAACAATACGGTCAGAGTCAGTAGTTCCTTGCCTTTCCTAGCCACGTGGACTATACATGATCCATTCAAGGTATATAGATGGATGGATGGATGGATGGATGGATGGATGGATGGATGGATGGATGGATGGATGGATGGATGGATGGATGGATAGATAGATAGATAGATAGATAGATAGATAGATAGATAGATAGATAGATAGATAGATAGATAGATAGATAGATAGATACTTTATTCATCCCCTGGGGAAATTCAGGGTATCTCATAGCTCACACAATAGACAAATACAGACAATGACAGTTTCTTCTTTCGTTCACCAGTTATGTCCACATCATGAGAAAAAAAAGTAAGCACATGATAAGAAAATTCAAGTACATCATATCTACCAGTAATAATAATAAAAACGTGATAAAATAAAACAGGTGTATAAAACAGGTGTATAAAAAAAACGGTGTATGAAACAGGTGACTAAAAACAGGTGTGGGGAACAGGAAACAAACAACAGCCACAGGTCAAAGGTCAAGGTCCCCCGCACTAGACTGAGTTGTTGTCTGATGGCTGTGGGGACAAAGGACCTCCTGTGCTGCTCGGTCCGCGAGCGCATGGAGATGAGCCGTCCGCTGCGACTGCTGCTCTGCCCCACCAGGGTGTGGTGGAGAGGGTGGTTGGCATTGTCCATGATGGCCAGCAGCTTGCTCTGCGTGCGACTCTCCACCACGGTCCCCAGTTGGTCCAGTCTCCTCCCCACCACTGAGCCAGCCTTCTTGACCAGCTTATCCAGCCGCCTGGCATCCATGGCCATGGTATTGCCACCCCAGCGGCATAGAGAAGCACACTTGCCACCATTGCCTGATAAAACACATGTGACTCGGCATCGTCAAGGCCGACTTGTGACGGCGATTTACTTTCCTCAGAAAATGCGAACATTTCTTGCATTTCAAAAAAATTATTTGACTGCTTTGAAATGTTCTATCTCTGTTCCCTTATCTGCAAAACGTAATACAACTTGTAAATGAGTTAATTATTGTTAGATTGTCCGACAGTATGTATTCCGAAGGTTGGGAAAAGACTACATTTGCGGGGAGCGGGGCCTCTGAAGGGTGTGGTCTGGTGTGTGCGAGCGAGCGCCTGTTCATTACAGCTCATTCATTACACAGTACTTGAGAGGTGCTAAAGCACACACAGACACAGAGCTCTGCTTTCATCATAGCGGAGGGAACGAAAACGTTCGAAAAAAGCATGCATAGTGTAACATTAAGTTACACTTCTATCTTAACCTTATCAAGCTAAGCATGCGCATAGCGCGACCTGTGTAATGTTAAGTAACTTGTGTTCCGCGGGGAAAGACCATTCATCACTACATACAACTTGGTTTAATCCAAACGTCCATTCAGAAACTTTGTATTATGAAATAATTCTGGGATGTCTGACTATTTCCCTATGCATTGGTGCGAGTTCAGCTGACAGTGCATCCATAAGTCTACGACATAAGTTCTCTTGTTTATCATCAATTTTTTTTTTTTTCATCTCTTGTTGTGTTGGCCCGTTCTGTTGCCCGACATTAAACAGCATTAAACCGGCAACGCTATGGACAACACAGCATTAACGTTTGTTTTATTATAAAACCAGAGACAAGCGCCTCTCTCTATATAATTTACACAAGTCTATTCTGGCGGCACGTTCTGTCGCCCGACATTAAACAGCAGTCTGTTATAATTAAATCACATTTAACATGTTAAGAATTCTATGAGCGAACGAATTTCGTTAGATTGGATTTAAGGCTACCTAATGTCATATAAATTAATTTAATCGACTACAGTTGAGGGGGGGGGGGGGGGGGCTTTTTTTGTTCTTTGCTGGCCCGCAGTTTTCGATGGCGGTGATGTCATTTGTTGATGGCTTGTTCACTGACAGCAACGCTACAGGTAAACTTGTGCCACAGAGGCTGTGTGCGAGGAGAGTGATGCACCGCTTGAGAACGTTGAGAGTGGATTTGCAGACGAAGTAATAATGAGCTTTGTTGGAGTTGATGACACAAACCACGAAAAAGAGATGGACAAGCTTGTACGATTCACTTGTAAAGAAAATGACAAGTTTGTTCACCGCTCGTGTATCACGAAATTGGACCGTGATGAAATCTATCAAAAGCTATACAAAATAGCTGCATTAACAGAAGCTTGATTAATATCTTGACTATTTTGAGATGCTTGCTATCCTAGGTAAAACTAACAATTACCAACAGCTCAACTCTACCGGTTTCAGTGCATCCATAAAGTCCATGACATAAGTTCATGAGATGCTCTGTTCTCTTGTTTATCATCAAGTTTTTTTCTTTAAACAATATTTGTATTGGGTTTTACAGTACATTGCCATAAATTATTTTTAGTTCCTTTTCTCCACAAGTGTACACAAGTATACCCACATACCCCCCTCCCACTACATACGGTTAACCTTTCACTACCACACTACATACGGTTAACACTTTCACTACCACACTACAGAATGTTAACCTTTCACTACCACACTACAGAAGGTCAGTGGCGTCGCGTGGGTAAAATAACAGGGGAAGCCAAAAAAATATATAAAAAAAAAATTATTAAATATTTTTATTAATATTTTTATTAATAATTTTTTTTTTTTTTTTTTTTTTTTTAAGTCAAGCAGTCACCATGTACACTACAGTATGGCTCGGCGGCCAGTCAAACTTTCTTTTTATTTATTTAACAGACCTGTCTCAAACCCTGCCCCAAACAAGACGTTTGTCTTGTTTACATCAGGGTCATTAATACTGCTGGAGCATTGGTTCATTTTTGGTCTGATTTTTCCTTGCACGATTTTGCGCGCCGCGTGGGAGCAAATTCGAGACACATATTCGGTTGCAAAAAGGTGTCCCACGGTCTCCTCTATGGGCGTGAATATTTTCACGCGGATCGGAATCATGGCGCGCCCGTGGGACACTTTTCCGTTTCGGCGAGTTTATTCCACGCTTGCGGCTTTCCTTTTCTAAGCATTTTCGGGGCTACATGTGAATGAGTAAAAGTTGCGGGACGCCCAGATGTTTCCACGATAGAAAGCTCGCGTGGATCCCATAATAGGCTCACTTAATACAGCGTTTTTAAAATCACGCGACATTTTCAGGGTCGCGAGCCGACCTTTTCCCTCGTTTTCGATGATGGAAGTGATTTAGGAAAAGCTTCGGCACGCCGAGAGGTACCCGTGGATTTAATCTCGCGAGTATCGGGGCAATATTCGGCCCGTGGGAGCAGTCACGGGTTAATACAATGTTCAGAGTGCAGAGGGGAGGTGTGCAGAGGGGATTCCACACTCATGATTCTTCTCACAGCCCCGTTTTAAACTTTTAGGGTGTGGCAGTCAGCTCGAATCTGATTGGCTAGGATCGGTTTTGGACTCTAGATACATGAATCACATGGTTGAGGCTGGAGAAAGAGACCTACCCCCTGCCTCCTCTCCTCTATGCGTGTTGCTTTCTAACAGCGGAGGAGTGCAAGAATGTGACAATTTGACCATGTGACCGCGGCAGCGCGAGAGAGCGGCAGTGCGGAAATAGGCTGTCTATTGCCATTCTCTAAGACAAATGCTAACCTTAACCAGCTCCTTAACAGCGCCTAAACTTAACCGTTCTAACCTTAACCAACTCCGAAACAATGCCTAACCTTAACCTTAACCTTAACCATGCCTAACCTTAACCTTAACCATAGAAAGAATATTGCCATTCTCTAAGACAAACTCTAACCTTAACCAGCTCCTTAACTCTTTCAGTGCCACGCCTGGTTTTCCGTTTTACCGCTTGAATGCCACCATCGGCGCCAATGTTAACGTTAATATCGCCTAATCTATGTTTTAAATTATGGCTATGTGTCTAATCTGCCCATCGCATTATCAAAGACTATTTTCCAGTCAGTGCTGTGAAGACAGATTGTTTTTTTATCGCGTCGTTTCCATTTCAGAGCAGTTAGAAAAGCCCCCGTTTTGATATAAAAAACAGCTCATTCTGGAGCATTCTATGAAAATCGTCTTTTAGTGGAATATTCCACAACGTTGATATTCGTCGGCCTTTTTATGAATCGTTTTCAAATAAACGCTAGATGATCAATATTATACGTGCACGCAAGCACATTACGGCCGCGCACTGATAATCGCTCCGTTGATTACCTCACGGAGTTTTACAGTGAAACCGAAAGAAGACATTTCACAAAACAGCTTATAACTTCATCAAACTTACTCCGATTATCCTACCACTGATAACATAAGAGTCCTTACCTGACATCAGATGGTATCCAACTGGTATATTCCAATTCCTGATCACCATTCGAAAAAATCGATACGTGTATGGATCCAACGCGACACAGTAGATCTCTATGATCCGCGGGGATCTGAGGCTCCAGAATGAACTCTGGTAACCCCGGCTGGATCAGTGAACTGGAAAATGTGGAGTACCGGATTTTTTTCCCCATTCATTTTCATTGAGTCCATTCCAAAATCACTTATGTCATCTGGGAGACGACAGGGGGCGCTTTTTTCCACAGTGATCGTCGGCGCCCCTCGGCTATACTCGGGTAGGCTCGGGTGATGCAATAATTTTTCAGATCGCAAAAAAGAAAAAAAAAGAAAAAAATCCGAGACATCTCGTGAGTGACTAGCAACCACCTATAAAAAAACACGAGAAATCTCGTGAGTGGCACTGAAAGAGTTAACAGTGCCTAAACTTAACCGTTCTAACCTTAACCAACTCCGAAACAATGCCTAACCTTAACCTTAACCTTAACCATGCCTAACCTTAACCGGCGAAAGAATACACGTTAAAAAAAAATTTATGGGATTCGAACTTGTCAACAACGGACCGCAGGACCGCTGCGCTGCCAGGTGAGCTGAGCTTCGAATTAAAATCATGGCGGATTAGGGCTACATAATGCCGCAAGCTATTTTAATAGGGAGGCCTGGCTTCCGTTGGCTTCCATAAGGATTCGCCACTGCAGAAGGTTAACCTTTCACTACCACACTACATTGATTGATTGATTGAAAATGTTATTAACAGATTGCAGAATGGGTACAATACAGTACAGCTCAATACACACAATTGTTAAGGGGATGCAGACCAGAGAAAGACTTTCGTCTTGTTTACATCAGGGTCCCCCATTTTCAATTCATCATAACATATATGACATACATGACATACAGGTAGACAGTACTGTTGCATCTAGACATTTATGGCATACCAGATCTACAAATATAGGCTACAGTACTGTTTATGAGTACAAAAATAGTCTAAAAAGAGAGTATATACATTTGAGGGGGAAGAAACTGTACGTTGGAGGAGGTTGGGTACTGTAGGTGGGGGGGGGGGGGTAACTGTACATTGGAGGTGGTTGGGGGGGGGGGTTGGGTAGGCGGGGGGGGGGGGGGGGGGAATTGTACATTGGAGGGGACAGTCTCCCGTGGGCCGTAGGTGCTCTTTGAGAGTGGTTTTGAAGGTGGGTAGTGATTCACATTCCTTTACAGCTGTGGGTAGGGCGTTCAACATTGATGTGGCATAATTGCAAAACATGTTTAGTCCCTTGTTTGAGCTGAATCTGGGTTTAACATGATTTGTGGAGCTCCCTCTGGTGTTGTGGTCGTGGTATTCACTGACCTTTGGGAAGTATTTTGACATGTACATGGGTACCTTAGTGGTGTAGTGTATCTTGTAGACCAGGCCCATTGCAAGTTGCTGTACATCGTCTACTCTAAGCCATCCTAGGTTGTCAAAGTGGGCAGGGGTGAGGTGGGTTCTTGGAGTAAGGTCAAGCAGTAGTCTGACCAGTTTGTTTTGAGATGTTTGTAATTGAGTTTTTAGCGCCTTTGAGGTGCTTTGGTACCATGAGGTGCAAGCATAGTCGTAGTACCCTTGAATGAGTGCTCCTGCCAGAGTCTTCAGGGTATTCTTGTTTACCAGAGAGGAGATCCGGTACAAGAATCTAGTTCTTTGGTTTTTAATTTGTATTACATTGGATGCCATTTTGTCACAGGAAAGATTTGCCTCTAGGATGGAACCCAGGTATGTAATTTCATCTTTCCTTGTGACAATATTGTCACCCACTGTAACTGAGAAGCCGTCGGTCTTGTTGAGTTTGTTATTTGAACCGAAGAGAATGGACTCTGTTTTACCCAGGTGTAATGATAGTTTGTTATCAGCGAGCCAGGTGCAGATTCTGACGAGTTCCGAGCTGAGGGTTTTTTCAACCTGTAACTTGTTCTTGTCAGAGACCAGCAGGGCTGAGTCGTCCGCGAACAGGAACAAGTTGCAGTCACAAGCTGACGACATGTCATTTGCATAAATTAGGAACAGTAACGGTCCTAGTGTGCTTCCTTGTGGAACACCACAGCTCACTGGGCGGAGGGGGGGGGGGGGGGGGGGGGGCGATAGATAGATAGATGGATAGATAGATACTTTATTAATCCCCTTGGGGAAATTCAGGGTATCTCGCAGCTCACACAGTATACAGACATTGACCATTCCCATACAGTAGTTACACGTTATGTCTGCATCATGAATTAAAATAAGTACATGATAAAATTCAATTAAATCATACCCATCAATATTAAAATTTAAATTAAAATAGGAGCGTGATTAGATAAAAGCAGGTGTATAAAAACAGGTGTAAAAACAGATGTAAAAACAGGTGTAAAAACAGGTGTAAAAACAGGTGTAACTATAATACGCTGTTGTACAGTCTGATGGCTGTGGGGACAAAGGACCTCCTGTGCCGCTCAGTCCGTGAGTGCAGGGAGATGAGCCGTCCGCTGCGACTGCTGCTCTGCCCCACCAGGGTGTGGTGGAGAGGGTGGTTGGTATTGCCCATGATGGCCAGCAGCTTGCTCTGAGTGCGGCTCTCCACCACGGTCCCCAGTGGGTCCAGTCTCCTCCCTACCACTGAGCCAGCCTTCTTGACCAGCTTATCCAGCCGTCTGGTATCCCTGGCCGTGGTATTACCACCCCAACAGACAGCGGCGTAGAGGAGCACACTTGACACCACTGCCTGATAAAACATAAACAACATTTCCCCACACACATTAAAAGACCTGAGCCTCCTAAGGAAGAACAGCCTGCTCTGTCCTTTCTTGTAAAGTGCTTCCGCATTAGCAGCCCAGGCCAGCTTATCATCTCTAGGTGCACTCCTAAATATTTGTATGATTGCACCGTCGCAATGTTGTTTCCCCGTATGCTGACTGGTTGCAGAGGTGGTTTCGACCTGCGGAAATCCAGTATCATCTCCTTGGTCTTTTTTGCGTTCAGAAGAAGGCCGTTCCGTTCGCTCCAGTCGCTGAAGGCTCCCACCTGGTCCCTGTACTCTCCCTCCTGTCCCTTCCTCACACACGCCACAATCGCTGTGTCGTCCGAATATTTTTGGACGTGGCAAGACTCAGAGTTGTAGTTGAAGTCTGCCGTGTAGAGGGTGAACAGGAACGGAGCGAGAACAGTCCCCTGTGGGGCCCCAGTGCTGCCTCTCCAGTGTCTTCATGATGTGTGACGTGAGGGCCACCGGTCTGTAGTCGTTGAGCTCGGCCGGGCGCCCAGCTTTGGGTACCGGCACAAGACATGATGTTTTCCACAGGACCGGCACCCTCATGTCCCGCAGGCTCAAATTGAAGAGCTTCTGGAGCGGCTCAGCCAGTTGGTCTGCACAGAGCTTCAGCAGCCTCGAACACACGCCATCCGGGCCAGCCGCCTTTCCTGGATGCAGTTTCCTAAGTTCCGCCCTCACCTCATCTACTGTGAGGGACAAGGGGAGGGGGGCTGGGTGACACAGGGGGGGGGGCAGGTGACAGGGGGGGGGGACTAGGTCACTGGGGGGGGCTAGGTGACAGGGGGTGGGGCCAGGGAGCGGAACTGCAGAGTTGTGGTTGCAGCAGTGAGGAGGAGATGGTGCAGGGGGAGGAGCTGCAGCTGGAGAGGTGGGAGAGGGTGTTGGTGTGGCCTGGTCAACAGGGGCAGAGCGAGCCCTGGCTGCCGTGTCAAACCGGTTGTAGAATTGATTAAACTCGTTGGCCTTGTCCACATCACCCTCTGCCTGGCAGTTTTAGAGTACCGTTTACCTCCACCATCTGTTCTCTCCCCTCCAGGTAGCGTCTATATTAATGCCAGCCCAAGAGTGCTTCCGCATTCGCCTGATTGGCCCCGGTAACGCAATCCAATGCGCATTTTCTTTTTTGCCACTCACACGCGGAAATGGAAGACATATTAACCAAACGAGGACCAGATTCACTCATAACGCCATAACGTTATTATGTTATTTCGCGCAACTGTACATTGTAATGTTAACACAGCGCACCCTAACTGCTTGTGTATTCTAGCAGTGTTTTAGAGGTTATTTTGTACAGTACCTTTATCTGCACTGAAACATACATTTCTACAGTACATGCAGTTGTTGAGGTAGATAACCGTGATTATGTTTATTTATTTATCTATCTCTCTTGTGTATTCTAGCAGTGTTTTAGAGGTTATTTTGTACAGTACCTTTATCTGCACTGAAACATACATTTCTACAGTACTTGCAGTTGTTGAGGTAGATAACCATGATTATGTTTATTTATTTATCTATCTCTCTGTGAGCAAAACCTATTAATATTACATATGTGTTGGCGGAATCGCGTCAATGTGTGAGGTTTGGTCCGCTCCCCGCCACACGCTCCATTCCTTTAAGGTACTATGTTGATTGATGCATTCCCCGCCACGCGCTCCGTTCCTTTAAGGTGCCGTGTTGATTGGTGCATTCCCCGCCACACGCTTTTGGAGCAAGTATCAATCTCATCCCGCAGCTGTCACAGTTTGTAATTAGCGCCCCTGAAGGCTTTATATACACAGACCTCCTTGCTATCGATGTTGGGTCGTTCTGGAATACAACTGCATATACCTGCCTTTCCCCGTCGCTGTTCCTGTCTTCTTTCTCTCCAGGACCTTTTTGTGGAGAACCGCTGTGGAGAACCTGGTTCCCCGTTTGGAGCTGCGCCTCGTTATCTGCCCGCTTTACGCGTTGCGCTCTGGTGAGTTTTTGGAAACAGTCCTTTTGGATTATCAGTTTTTTGTGTGTTTGGTGAACACTGAATAAATACCGTTTTTGTTTGTACTGGACTCAGCTAATTTGTGTGTTAGGATAACACTGAAGAATTCCGTTTTGTTTCGCACTGGACTCAGCTAATTTGTGTGTTAGAATAACACTGAAGAATACCGTGTTGTTTTTCACTGGACTCAGCTAACTTGGGTGTGGTACACCGAAGATCAAGTCACTTGGGATTAATACTGGACTCAGTCACCTCTCTGCCTCTGTGTGTTCATTGGGCTGTTTCTGATTTCTCTCTCTCTCTCCGTTTTCCACCGTGAGTGAAAGCTGGGAGTATCTGCAGAGCCGCTACAACGTCACATGCCAATTCCTCACCACTATCTACTGGGAGTATCTGCAGAGCCGCTACATTGTCACATGCCAGATCCCCGTTTGTTTGATTACTGTACCTCATCCATCTTGTGACTCTGTAAATAAATACGCCCTAGCTTTTGGCTAACTCTGAACTTCCTGTCTGTGCCGTTGCGTTTGAGGTCGGTTACAAACCATAACACAATGTTTGTTATGAATAAAACGCCCGAAATAACATAACGTTACAAAGTACAGTTGACAGCTGGGCTGTGTTAACGTTACAATGTACAGTCGCGTGAAATAACGTTATGAATGCCCGAAATAACATAGCATTACAAAGTACAGTTGACAGCTGGGCTGTGTTAACGTTACAATGTACAGTCGCGCGAAATAACGTTATGAATGCCCGAAATAACATAGCATTACAAAGTACAGTTGACAGCTGGGCTGTGTTAACGTTACAATGTACAGTCGCGCAAAATAACGTTATTGTAACTGAGGGGTTACAAAACCCTGACTGTATTAAAGATTGTGATAGATTAAACCACTGCTAATTATTATTATTATTACTTGCCAGACAGTACAGTTATTATATGGCAGACACTCAGAATAGACGGCACGGTGACAAGGAAATATCATTTATAGTATTTATTATTATGCAGCAATGTACAGAATGGGAATTAATTGATCGCGCTTTTATGGCGAAGAGTAGCAAAGTCAGTTGGAATGAATAATTCCTAAGCTGGGTATACTAGACCAAACGCCGCCTGGCGTGGGATGGCACTATAGGGGGCAAATGATGGTACCGCTGGAGACAGGGGGTATCCTCCCAGAGATGTAAGCTCTGGAGGAAGGAAGAATGTTCGGATACTCAGTCTGATCACTTGAAGAAAAGGGGTTCTCATACGGATCCGGTCCTTATAATCCAAGTGCTCAGTAGCAAGGTAATAGCTGTAATCCAATGCTCGATAGCAATGATGATAGCCAGCCAGCTTCGGTCCTCGAAGCTAGCCCGAGGTAAGATCTTCAAGGTGGTTAAATCCAAACGACAGTGGGCATCTTCTCCACGGTAGTACGTTCCACAATCACTATAATCCAACCAATAATGGTTCTACAATATCGCCGCAGCAGGTTCCAATATGCACATGTCCAGTAGTTCTGCGACTAGGCCCTCCTCGTGTGCTGGCACTAATTACTAAGTCCACACACACTTGCTAAGGTTTTACACTAGCTACTAAACGAACGAACTGCTTGGTAATGCTACACACCGAACGAACTGCTGTAACACGATTCACACTAAATGACGACTCTTTACTTCACATTAAGCTAGGTCGAACTTGACGTTACTGCATTAGATCTGACACTTGCACTTGTTCACTTCGCACGTTAGGTTCACACACTACTGCTGCGCCTTCCACGATATATATACTTAAGGGGCTTTCTAGTGCCAAGCCTCAGCTCTCGTCTGGAATCAATGCGCCGGCACCAGGCATGTCCCAACATGTCCAGACTCGCCTTTGAACCTGACTCAGGGGCGCGGTACTTGACGCCGAGAACGTCAAGGGCATTATCCAATGAGGGAAGCGAATATTACTATGATTCAAACGGAGGCTTAAAGGGATATAGCTTATATAAATAATATACAAGTTATATAAAACAATAAATCGTAGATTCTCAGCGTTAATCTGGCCCTTCACAACAGCCGCCTCCTAATTAGTCCGCACCTAATTAGTTAAGGGAGACAGATTAATGGACTGCTCCATACTTGTTGTGAGGAGTAGGGCAATCTACAAAGTCAGTGGGTCATGGTCGTCATCAGGGTAGTCAGGGAGCTCCGGCAACTCTATCAGCTTCGCCACAGGTCGGGTGTAAGTCCGCCCTTGGACTATGACTTCTGCCGCTCTGACCTTCCCATCGGCACCAGTAATCACTCTGCTCACGCGGCCGGCTGGCCACGTAGCTCGGGGTAGTGACTGGTCTATTATCATGACGACTGTGTCCACCTTCAGGTTGTCCCTGTCCTTTACCCACTTCTGACGGGCTTGGAGGGATGGTAGATAGTGGAGGAGGAAACGGGTCCAAAACTGGTCGGCCAATACTTGGCTGTATCTCCACATTCTCCGGCCGTTCATCTCATCATGTCTGTACACCGCCTGTGGAAGGGCAGGGTCCAGCCGCCCCATCAAGAGATAGTTTGGGGTGACTGGGTCGACGTCTGCTACATCACTTGAGACGTAACCGAAAGGCTTAGAGTTCAAGACGCCCTCGATCTCCGTGAGGACTGTCATCAGGACTTCCTCCACCACGGTCTGGGCCCCAAGCACGGTGTACATAGCAGTCTTTATAGAACGGACTTCTCTTTCCCAGGTTCCCCCGAAATGAGGGGCGTTCGGGGGGTTGAACTGGAATGTGATCTGAGCGGGAGCGAGGCGGGTCTTAAGTCCTTCACCCATAGCCAAGAAGCTCTCTCTCAATTCTCTGTCTCCTCCTTTGAAGTTTGTCCCTTGGTCGGACAACAACACAGACGGGGTTCCTCTCCGGGCTTGAAATCTCCGGAAGGACATGAGGAATGAGTCCGTACTCATGGTCTGGAGGATTTCTATATGAACAGCTCGGGTGGTCATACACTTGTACACAATGCCCCACCTCTTCTCTCTCCCTCTCCCTTTCTTGACGTTGAATGGGCCGAAGCAGTCCACGCCCGTGGAGTGGAAGGCCCTCTCGCCGAGTCGGAGGCGGCAGGGAGGCAGGTCGGCCATCATCGGTATACTGGGCTGTGCTCGCCACTTGCGACAGGTTAGGCAAGTCCGTTGGAAGCGACGTACTGCTTCTCTCCCTTGGAGTATCCAGAAGCGTCGTCGGATCTCAGCGAAGACTCTCTCTGCCCCCGCGTGGTGCACCACCTCGTCGTACTTCTGTATGATCAGCTCGGTTATCTTGTGTCGGCTGTTGAGGACGATAGGATGCTTAGCATCGTCAGTCACGTCCGGGGCCCGTCTCAAACGACCACCCACCCTGATGAGGTGCTGGGCGTCGAGCTCTGGGGCCAAAGTGAGAAGTCGGCTGTCTGAGGGGACTGGCTTGTCCCCTTTCAGGCAGTCTAGTTCTTCTGGGAATGAGTCTCTTTGGGCTCTCCTTAGCAGAAGGAGTTCGGCCTCTTTGTAGTTCGATGCGTCAAGGTCTGTGGTGGGGGGAACCTCAGGGTGGTGGCACAAGAATGTCCTTTTCTGAGCACTCTCAAGGGTTAAACAGTCGTCTAGGTTCGGGTCCGTTGGAGCCGGGGCGTGCGTCAGCCCGCAGAACATAGACTTCTTGATCTCTGCCTCCTCTTGACTCGCCTCCCGTGGTGTGGGGGTAGGCCACTTCTCCTCCGGGAGCTTGAGGAACTCAGGACCGTCACTGTAAGGGTTAAGACGTGTGAGGTCGTCTAAGGACATCCCCCGTGTGATGACATCTGCTGGGTTCTGCTTAGTGTCAACGTATCTCCAGCACGCTGATCCTACCAAGTCTTGAATCTCGGTGACTCGGACTCCGACGAAAACTTTGTATCGACAATAATCGGACTGGATCCAAGTGAGCATAGTCATGGAGTCTGACCACAGGATTGTCTTTTGCACCGTTATGGTGAGTTCACTTTGTATCAGCGTGGCGAGTTGCGCGCCTACCAGAGCTGCGCAGAGCTCTAGACGCGGGATAGATTGCTGCTTGCGGGGAGCTATCCGTGAGCGAGCCAGGACGAAGGCTGTATGTACTTCTCCTCCCTCCTCTCGGGCTCTCAAGTAAGCCACCGATCCGTAAGCCACTTCTGAGGCGTCACTGAAGACGTGCAGGTCTATCTGACACGTCTCCAGCCGCACTGTGGGTGGGAAGTAGCTCCGTCGAATGTTCACATTTTGGAGCGAGTCGAGTTCTCCCTCCCACTCTCTCCAGGTGGAAGCCAGGTGTTCGGGTATGGGGTCGTCCCAGCCCTGCTCCTTGTCCCACAGTTCTCGCACCAGCATCTAAGCCCGAGTGGTGTAAGGTAGGATACACCCCAGCGGGTCGTATTGGCTTGCGAGTGTTCTGTATACACTCCGTCGAGTGGTCGGTAGAGGGGTCGACCTTCCCTGCTCCTTGGTCAGGGGTGTGTGCTTGTAATGGAGCGAGTCTGTTTTGAAGCGCCAGACGAGGCCCAATGTCATTTCCTGTGCTTCACCTGGGGTGGTCGCCATCCAGGTCTCGCTACTTGCTGCCTTTGTCTCTGGGGGGAGGCTGCGGAGTATGTGAGGGTCACTGCTGGCCCATTGCCTAAGGTCGAAGCCGCCTTTGACCAGGGAGGCTCGGAGCTTAAGCAGGATGCTTTCCGCTTCTTCTGGCGTTGATACGCTCTGTAGGCAGTTGTCCACGTAGAAACTCCTCTCCACGCTGTGTCTGACCTCCTCGTCGGCTCCAGGGTCTTCGGCCACGTGCTTTTGTAGTGCGAATGTGGCGCAGCATGGACTGCATGTGGTGCCGAAGGGGAGGACCTCCCATTGATAGATGGAGGGTTGTTCATCGTCGATCCTCTCTCTCCACAGGAACCGCAGCAGGGGCTTGTCTTCCTCCATCAGTCGCACTTGTAGGAACATCCCTTTGATGTCGCCGCTGATGGCTACTTTGTCTTGGCGGAAACGTAGTAGTACGCCGAGGAGGGAGGGGCCGAGTGTCGGGCCGGGCAGGAGCAAGTTATTCAGGTTCTGTAGTCCGATCTGATAACTGCAGTTAAATACAATGCGGTTCTTGCCGTTGTGGTGGACCTTGTGATGGGGCACGTACCAGGATTCAGTCGTCTGGTCTGCCTCTTGGTCGTCGATTTTCTTTATATGTCCAGCCGTGATCAGTTTGTCGATCTCAGCGCGGTATATCGTTGCTTGAGGGGGGTCTTTAGCTAGACGCCGCTCTGTGTTCTGTAGATAGCGTTGTGTCGCTTCCTTTGATGCGTGGAGAGTGGGCATCCCCTCCCGCCTCAAGAGTGGAGTTACGTATCTCATCACTCCGTCGACCTCGACCCTCTTTGTCTTCTGCTCGAGGAGAGCTATGGCATACTTGTCTTCCTTGGAGCGAACTAGTTTCCGTTCGTTCTTGAAGGGCATCGAGTCTAATGTCCATAGTCTCTCGACGTGCTGCAAGAGGGTGGTGTCGTTGTCGCTTACCCTCGTGTAGAGGCAGCGTGTGGACGTTGGTCGGTTGGAAGACCCGGAGAGGGGGCCTTGGAGCGTCCAGCCCAGGCGGGTCTTGACCGCGGCTGGGCAGCCTCTGGGTCCGATGTGGACTGCGTCCGTTGGGACGATGAGGTCTGCGTGGTCGGAGCCTATGAGCAGGGTCGGTGTGGCGCCGTCGATGAGCGGTATAGGCAGTCGGCGTAGGTGCGCGTACTTCTCCATCAGCTGGGGGATGGGGTAGTTATAACGTGACAGACCTATGTCATGGCTTGTGAAGGCATTAGTGATGCTGTACCGCTTCTCGGGCTGCTCGACCGCTGCTATTGTGAATGAGACGTTTTCGCCCTTTATGGTCTTTAGATCTCGCCGAATAGTATGGATTGTCATTGTTTCTTCGGTACCCCGCAGGCCCAACTGGGCTGCGGCGGAAGCGAGGAGGAGGGTCTTTTCTGACCCATCGTCGAGGACGGCGTAAGTGTCCAGGACCTTGTCCTCGTAGCTTAGGAGCACTCGGACCACCTTCAGGAGCACTCGGGAGCTCCCGCTCTTCGCAGGGTCTATATATAGGACATCTGCTCTCGAGCTGCTTTGTGGTACGGGTCTCCGCTTGTTACTATCGTGTAGGACATCCAGGTGGGCGCCGTCGCACTTGCTGCATCTTTTCTTCAGGTGGCACTCAGCTGCCATGTGGCTGCGCGCGCAGCGGCGGTTCGCTTTGATCCACTGACTCACTTCGTCAGCGGTCAACTTCTTAAAGGTGTCGCATTGAGACAGCCAATGTTCGTGTTCACAATACTGGCAGACAATCTTCCACTTTCCCTTTGCGGGGGGGGTGTTATGGCTCTTGTGCCGCGGCACTGACTCAGCCTGGTGCATCACGGTCACGGACCGGCAGTTGTCATTGAACCTCCTCGGTCCACCTTTAGGGTTAGAGCCACCCCACGCGAACGTGTCTAGTCGTAGACTGCTGACCTCCCTGGCTAGGAAGTCAGCCAGGTCTAGGAGGGATGGTTCTGGGCCGTGGGAGTCACGGTGGTCTCTCTGCCGCCGAAAACGCTCTTGACGGGCTGGAGGGAGCTTCTCCAGTATCCGCTCCACGTTGGAATTGGCATATAGTTCATATCTCCCCTTCTCCTTCTGTGACCCGAGCATCCCCACAAGGGATTGCACCTTGATAGAGAGGTCATCTAGTGCTCTATTGTCTTTGGCTGGGGGGAGGCGGTCGATATCCCGTATTTCTTGAATTATGTAATCCCATATGCGTCCATAGCGCGCGTCGAGGGCCACCAGAGCATCAGAATAGGGGGTTCTTGAGTTCGAATATGCCAGCGCTATGTTATGCGCTCTGGGTACTTTAAGGTGCTTGAGGAGGATGGCATATTTATAGGACTCGTCATGTACCTCGGACATAATAGTCTCTAAACACATGCGTAGTTCAGTATACTGTGCTCTGTCCTCACGCGTAAAGTCTGGGAATGTGGGTGTCCCAAGGTAAGATGCCATGGATGGCTGGGACACTGATGCGCGTAGGGGGAGAGGCCTCCTGGGCGAGTCTCCCCGTACGGGTGGTCGTGGGTTAGTGCTGGGTGGGAACCAGAGGCCGGGCCCCCAGGTACTGCTCCTCGGTGCTGACTGTGTATTAAACTCACCCATGGGTTGGGTCGGGGGTTCGTAACGCAGCGACTCGGGGCTGAGGTCTGGGCTGTACTGGACCTCCTGGTCCGAAATAGGTTTGTGCTGGTGGGCTTGATGTCCTCCCTCATCCTCCGTTAGGCCTTGAAGTTTCTTAGTTAGTTTCTCGGCGACGTAGTTGGGATCTTCCCGTTGGTCAGGTCCCGTATAGACTGATCGGGGAGGGGAAGGTGCCCTCGACCCGTGTAGTGATGATCTCCGGGAGCTCCGGGTGGAGGAGTGGGGGGTCGCCCTCTGGAGTAATTGCTCCATCATCTGCGCCTGCAGGCGGTCCCGCTCCGCTTCGCGCTGTGCATTGGCGGCGTCGCGCTGTGCATCGCGTTGCGCGTTGGTGCGGTCTCGCTGAATGTTTTCTTCAGCCTGGAGGCGCCTCTCTTCCAATCGGATGCGTTCTCTTTCCATTGCAGACTGTTCGCGCGCACTCTGTTGTTGCGCTTGGAGATTAGAGGTACTTTTTGACCTGTTCGTATACTATCTTTTTCCATGACTTTCGAGATGGAGGTAAGAATAGAAACAGGGCGGTAGTTGCCTGGGTCTAATTTGCTGCCCTTTTTGTGCAGGGGGTTACTCTTGCAATTTTGAAGTCTTTGGGTACGTGTCCCTGTTTTATGGAGAGGTTTATTATGTGTGTGATGACTGGGGTGATGGCGGCTGCTAAGTCTCTGAGGAATTTGGAGGGGATATTGTCATGGCCAGTGGCCTTGTTAGGTTGGAGGGCTCTCAGTTTTTTTAGTACCTCAGCTGTTACCATTTCTAGTTTGAAATAGTCTTTGCGGACCCCTAGGTTATTGTAGTAGGCTAGGATGTGTTCTACCCCAAAATGCCCTGAGTGGGAGGGTAGTTTATTTACCAGTGTTGTGGCTATGTTTGTGAAGAAAATGTTTAAGTAATTGGCCACATCCAGCTTGTCTGTGATGAGCGTGTTATCTGTCTTTATGTTTATATTTGAAAATCTGTTTTATAATTTTTTTTTATTATCTTTTCCCCCCTCCTTTTTCCGATTTTTCTCCCATCCCACTGTTAGTCGTTATGCCAATTCCCAACCCCCTTCCTGGTTGTTGCGCACCCCCCTCTACTGTTGGTCCGGGAGGCCGGAGACTGTCACATGCTTTCCTCCGACACATGTGCAGCCAGCCGGCAGCCAGCCTGGCAGCGCAGATTCTCACCGGGAGAGTGTAACGTGTGGAAGGTCACACTACCTTTCTCCAGATCCTACCCTCGCTGTGCAGGCACCCCGACCGAACTGTAGGGGTCGCTGTCCACAACGCCCAGGACCCACCCACGGCTTCCCTCCCCCTAACTCAGCCAAACGAGTTAGTATAGCGATCAGCCCAAGCCAAGGCAATGCTGACTCTCCGGGAGTCGAGACCGCAGCCTCTTGCATTGGTGACGAGCGAAAATCTGGTTTTGTCATTGATGAAATTCTTTTTTGCAGTTTTGATCATGGAGTTTACATAATTTCTTAGTCTGTTTCTTTGCAGTTTGAGTTCAGTCAC
Source organism: Notolepis coatsorum (assembly GCF_963971535.1). Taxonomy (NCBI): domain Eukaryota; kingdom Metazoa; phylum Chordata; class Actinopteri; order Aulopiformes; family Paralepididae; genus Notolepis; species Notolepis coatsorum. The sequence continues at coordinate 52,607,511 of NC_140181.1, forward strand.
GTGGGCTTGGAGTTCACTGCTCGAGCTTTTGGTAAGCTTTGACTGACTTTTACGAAACTCAGAGCATACATACGGTTAATACTTTCACTACCACACTACAGAAGGTTAACCTTTCACTACCACACTACAGAATGTTAACCTTTCACTACCACACTACAGAAGGTTAACCTTTCACTACCACACTACATACGGTTAACACTTTCAGTACCACACTACATACGGTTAACACTTTCAGTACCACACTACAGAAGGTGTCATGTACTGTACTATTAATATACAGTACTTACTTAATATATAATTATAAAGGGATAGTAATCATTTTATACCAAAAAAAATTTAAAAGCACTTGGACCAGTGTTTTGACGTAGCGTTACACTAGCATGCTTTGCACAATGGATTGCTAACAAACACTAACATTTTCTGCTTCCAATATCTCAAAAACCAAAACACTGGTGCAGGTGGTTTTAGGGCGGACTCAGATCAGAAAGGCTTCTTAAAAATCTGGACTGTCCCTTTAATTCCGAAGCCCTGCTTACAACTCAGAAGTATAATAGAGGTGAAAGTAATAGGTATGGTGTTGGACAAGATGATGTGAGGAGGGGTGTCCCAGTGGGCTGTGGGCAGGGCCCTGGCTGTGTCTTTACCTGATCCTGCCAGCCCAGGGGAACCATGCACATCACAAACACATCTTGCATCATTAGCAAGACCTGCTGTTACCCTGTTCAAGACACATCCAGCCAGGCCTGATGATACGCTCTGTGGGACAGATCTGTGGTCACGTATGCAGGCTGATTGTACTCTTGTTGTAGTCATAATGCAAGATGAAAATGTGTTCCTTTTGAGGATTTCTGTTGTTAGATATGATTAACTACAGATATGCAGAAGTGTCCAGTAGTCTATATACAGAGAAGACTACTATATTCCAATTTAAAGTCTTATGAGATTGTAAACAAATCCCGGCCTATGGTGGAAATGAACAGTCTTTTCCTTTCCTGTTTACCAGTGTTGTGGTCCTTGATGCTGCATGTGGGATTAATGGGAACATTTTATTTCACCAAAGGATTTTATATTTTGTTAACATTCCAGTTTTTAAAAGCCAAATTGCTAACCCTAATGACTGGATCTTGACAGAATGCTGGTGACGTCTGGTGACCTGATCTGCAATAGTAAGCTAGTTGACTAGCAATTTTTCCTTTTTTAAACTGCCATTTAAAATAAAAAATCCCCTGCCTTATCAGATAGAGAAATGGATATTAGAAGGCTTTGTTCACTGGACCGCAGCTGCATGGACCACAGACGAGGCTAGGAGTGATTTATTAATACCATTAATTTTCCTAGAGCTGCAAGAGATCCTGAAGACTCAGGAGCAGCCGGAAGATACGTCACCCGTGAGAGGTGTATAGACATTGGCACAGAGTCAATAGGCACCAGTGAGACTAAAACAACTTTTAGATGTTTAGGAGTTGCTCAAAGGAATGTTCCATTGTTGTTCCATTACAGTCTTCTCAAACTTCTATTTTTATCCAGACGGCATTCTGTAACATAGAATTCAATACAGAACCTCTGATTTGGGTGCATTCGTATATTCCGTCCGATGCTCCGATTAAAATGAAGAACACATGATTCCATTCGAACAGAGCACACCTGAGAGATGTATGAACGGTTCAGATAACAGACATAGAAGATGACAAATATCTATAAAATTGTTTAGTTTATTTGCAATCATGTAAATAAAAGTAATTGTGGCAAGTTGTGATCTGACAGACTTATTTTCACTGTTGTTGAGTGTCAGCTACCATGCTAGCAAGTGTAGCCAGTTAGCTTGTAGCTGTGAATAGTTTTACACACATTCATTTTGTTATGGCTCTCAGTTATCATGCAGACACTCGCTCATCATTTAAAAAAGCCCTCAAAACCCACCTTTTTACCTTTGCTTTCAACCCATGAACTCCTTCCTCTCTCACCTTTTTATATAATTTTTTTAAACTATTTTCTCTCTACTAAAATTGTATTGTTTGTTTTGTAAAGTGTCTTTGAGCCTTCGGAAAAGCACTATATAAATTTGATGTATTATAGTTATTGAGAGTTAATGAGTGATGTCATTGGACTGGAGGACACTGCATTTTTGTATTGTGTTACAGCTCAGTGAAATTAGGGACATACTTTTTCATCTCCATCATTTCATTGAACTGTACACAAGGGTACAGTGTCCTGCAAGGACATCACTGGAGGACATATTCAAACTCATTAAATGTCAATGAAATAAATGGACCATATGGACCATTAACTCCAGGAGAGTTGTTTTTGGCCCGACAGCTAGGCTAGCTAGTCTGTATCCGCTTCCATTAATTTGCTGCCGGATAGCTTTCTACTGAACACACAGAGAGGAATGAATGAATGAAAACTTTATTTAACAGATTGCAGAATGGGTACAATACAGTATGGCTCAATACACACAGTTGGTATCTATCTTCTTGTCTGACTTTGGAGAAGACGTTAAGCACATTTACCGTGTTCCATTAATAACTAGAGACATTGATAACTACAGGAAAAACAGGCCTGATATTAGCCACTCTCATAACAAGTTAGTGCCATTCATAATAGTGACTTCATAATACACATATTAATTAAATACATATCCGGTAGTCCTTCCATGACTGAACTGAAAGTCATTGGGACCTCATTCTCGAACATTCTCATAAGATTCCTCGTAAATAACCATGTAAGAAGTTTATAAGGGGAAACTCCTGCGGATACCTTTGTGAAAAGGTGTTTGTAAATGGCCAAAGTGTTCTCAGCTGCGATCCCCTGAATGAAGAACGCCTTGGTCTTGGTTGGTACTCATCACTCTCTGCGAATAGGTCTGTCTATCAGCGATATCTTCCAGCTGCAGTAGATATGCCATATTGTGTGTGCGCTGATTGCAGCTGCCCAGGAGCACACAGCTCTGTATGCATCCTCACCAAGCTGCTTGCATCAGGCTACTGCATCATTGCTAATAAACTATAGATTTATAATATATATTATTAAATATATAGCCTACATGAAAGGAATGGGATGTGCTGAGAGCAAAATGTAGGTCCGTTCTATTCCACTATAGCTATATCTGCGTGATTGAGTTTTATTCACTGTCATTTGCAGTGTTTGTGTAGTGCTTTTATTTATTTTCAGACATCACGATGCCTCGTTGAGTCATGACTCTAGATTCGAGAATGAGGACCATTGTCACGTTCCCTCGTCATAAGGCCTTAGGAAACACATTATGTGAGCAGCTAATTATACCAGAGACCAAACAGAGTCTTTGGGAAGAAAGAGAAGAGACAGGTGTGTTTGGAGATGGTTTGCTATCATAGCCGCTCATAATGCAGGCAACTGAACATACAAACCCCTCTAAAGGCGAGACAATGCTCAGACTGGCTGTGAGGCAGACGTGCTGTTTAGCATGGAGCACAATGAAGGATGACCTCAAGGTCAACATTTAGACTAATTTCCTAAACATACACCAAACGTCCCAGAGCGTGGATGACTCTCTCTTCCCTCATTAGTGAAACTTGATACCAGGCGGTCCGTGGGTGTGTTTGATGGGTGAGGAGGGTCAGAACGAGGGAGGAGGCCTTTAGTGTGTGTGTGTGTGTGTTGCACACGTGCAGATGAAAAAGCAACGGCTTCATTCAGAGGTATTGTGTAAGACCATCAATTATACAACCGAAACATAACAATTCCACTATCTCACTATAAAATGTACAATACTTCCTGTTTAAATATTTAATAAAAGTATTTGTACTACTCAGATAAAATCCGTGAACCTGTATTCCTACAGGCACAGCGATGTCAGTTTGGGCCTGGTCCATATAGATCAGTGGTTCTCAAACTACGGGTTGCGAGTTGCGACCCAAATTGGGGTCGCGGGTAGGTGACAAGTAAAAAATAATAATAATACATCTTTTTAATTTTTTTTATGTTCTGGCAACATATTCTGGCTAAATATGCCTCGTTTTATAAATGTGTATTGATAACATAGTGCTTTAATAAAAATGTCTAATGAATATGCATGATCAAGTTCAAAAACGTGTGCTTTTATTTTGATATTCCTTTATTCCATGTTGAAATTACGCAATACATTAAGTGTGGGGTCCCCAAAAGAAATCCTGATATAGATTCTCTGCGTTGCGCTGCACCTCTACCCATCTCCACGGCGACGAGCGACTCTCGCCCCATCGGTGATGTCAGACTAAATAGACTAGAGTGTTGACCCGAGCCAGCGGGCCCAGCCAAACAGGTGTGTTGTGTAATAAGATGCAGGTAATAATTGGTATGCCTCGCTCCCCCTTCCCCTCTGTCCCCATAGCAACACCCCCACCCACCCACTGGAGATTATGGGATACAGCAGCAACATACACAGCCACCCCCACCCCCCACCCCATAATCCTTTGGGGCCAATTAACTGCTGCCAGTGCAGGGCGGCAAGTTGGAGCAGGGCTGTGGTTGCTAGACTGCTTGTGTGTGTGGTGGTCTCCTGGCGCTTGTCTTGCTTTGTAAAAGAAAATAAATGGACTCAAATGTCTTTATTACAAGGCGAAGAGAACGCTCAATCACGGTGTTGGAACATTAGAATATAGTGGACCTACAGCTACAGCTCAAATAACTGAATAAAAAATTATGTATTCCAGTTCTTGTAAATTGCGCCCGTCTGCTCACACCTTCCCTCATACGTGTCCTTTGCTAATGAACGGAGCTCTCTGTAGCTAGGCAGACAGAGGGGCTAATTGGTGAGAGACTCTACAAATCAATGGTTGAGTGCTGATCAGGGTAATGATTGCCCACATCACCCCTGGGCTAAGTCCTCCAATTTCCTGTAAGACAATGTAAATCTCTGTAATTATCTCACAGTCACCTGAGCAGAAGGGCAGAACAAGGCGACAGGTGGATTAAACAAGAGAAAAGAGGAAACAGACAGATGCCGTATATCGGTAGGATGAATACGGGCCTGGAAATAATGAGAGAGCCTCTAATTTGGAGCGACAATGCATAGTGTATGTGGTCTTACACGGAGTGTGGACGGGTTCTAATCAGTGTTCATACAGTGTGGGCTTCATGCTTTTTTGCATATTATTCCAGATTCCTTTAATTAATTTCATATGGATCATGCTGTATTCCCTGTATTGGGAACACTCTGAAAATGCGGGCTTTGTGGACAAAATGGTGCCTTTTTTTTATTTAGCCTTTATTTAACCAGGTTTATCCCAATTGAGATCCAGGATCTCTTTTACAAGGGAGACCATGGCCAAGAATAGCAGCAACACAAAGTTTCAAAATACACACATAGACATTACAGATAAAAGTAACGTTACAAAATGGTCAGATAAAATATTTGCACACAGAAAATGTGGTTACAATAGGCTTCACCATAGCCTTAAATACATTCAGTGTTACCAAGCTTTGAATCTTCAGATCGGACTGGAGATTGTTCCATGCAGTAATAATAATAATAATAATAATAATAATAATAATAATAATAATAATATTTTAAATGTATATAGCGCCTTTCAAGAGACCCAAGGCGCTTACGTAACAGGAGGGGGCAGCTAAGGGAAGGAACAGGGAACAACGTAACAACAACAAAATAATAATCAAAAGGAAAGAAAGAATGAAAAGAAAAAGGCAAATCAGGCAGAGTCATTTACAAATTTGGTGAAGAGGTGGGTTTTGAGTTGGGATTTGAAGGAGTGCAGGGATGTAGCAGTACGGATGTTTGGAGGGAGTGAGTTCCAGAGGGTGGGTGCGGCAACAGAGAAGGCTCTGGGAGCAACAGTCCCCATGTTGGTGGTGGGAATGGAGAGGAGACCGGAGTCAGAGGACCGCAGCCTCCGGGGCGGGATGTAGGGATGGAAGAGGTCAGCTAGGTACCAGGGAGCAAGGGAGTGAAGGGCTTTGTAGGTGATGAGGAGGATCTTGAAATTGATGCAGGACTTGACTGGAAGCCAGTGGAGGTGGATGAGGGTGAGGGTGATGTGGTGCCAGGACTTGGTGCGGGTGAGAACCCTAGCAGCAGAATTTTTTACGTATTGTAGCCTGTTCAGCGCATTGCTGGGTAGCCCTATGAGGACAGAGTTTGCGTAGTCGAGACGGGAGGTGACAAAAGCGTGAATGAGAGTCTCTGCTACAGAGTCGGGGAGAGATGGCCGGAGTCTGGAAATTTTCCTGAGATGGAAAAAAGCTGATTATTGTTTTTATGTGGGAATGAAATGAGAGGGTGGAGTCCAGTATGACACCCAGGTTGTGGACTTCTGGGGAAGGGTGGATTAGGCAGCCATCCATGCACTTCAAGGAGGAAATCTCCAACCTTCCGGAGCAGTGACTGCTTGGCCACAACCATGAGCTCAGTCTTCTTGCTATTTAGCTTCAGGAAATTGGATGACTGTAACGTTCTGGGTTCTCTGGTCTTCTTAGACCTGAGAGCCGGGCTACCATTCTGTCACCTGTCACTTTCCCTCTCTTATTGCATTATTGTTTGTCACCTGTGATTGGCTGTCACTCTGTGGAACGTGTGGAATGTCGGGAATGCTGACCTTAAGTAACTCTTGTTTTCTTCTGTTCCTCGTCGGCTCTTCACCATTCTCAGACCCAGTTCTCGACGGTACCAGGACTAGTGCGGCGGTACTTGTTCCTTGCCTTGTTTCCTATTACTTAGTTTATATTCATTTGTGTTGCTCTCAGTTGACGTCCTACGTCTGCCTGTGTTCCTGCCTGCTCTGAATTCTACTATTAAAGAGGATTCAATTGTTCAAAGAGCTATACCACCTCTCCGTCTCATTACTTGCCACCACTACTGGAACTCAAATATCTCTTACCTTCGTAACAGATGACATCCAGGCCTTGATGTCAAGGAGGCAGTTGACGAGGTGCTGTGGGGGGAGAGGAGTGGAGGGTGAGGTGCTGATGTAGAGCTGAGTGTCATCAGCGTAGGAGTGGAAATTGAGACCATGTTTCCGGATGATGTGACGAATGGGTGACCAAGCGGTGTAAAGAGGAGTGGACCAAGAACGGAACCCTGCGGCACACCTTGGTTGACTAGGGCAGGGGTGGAGGTGGAGTTGCAGATGGAGATGGACTGTTTTCGGTCAGTGAGGTAGGACTCGAACCAGGTGAGAGCAGTCCCAGTAACACCCAGGTGGTCAGAGAGGCGGTTGAGGAGAATGGAGTGGGAGACCGTGTCAAAGGCCGATCCAGGAGGATGAGGAGGCTGATGTGACTGGAATCGGTGGCAATGAAGAGGTCGTTGGTGACCTTGGTGAGGGCAGTCTCGTGCTGTGGTGTTTCCTGAAGCCAGATTGAAAGGGTTCATAGAGCTCATGGTTGGACAGGTGTTGGTGCAGTTTGGCAGCCACTGCTCTTTCCAGGATCTTGCTTAGGAAAGGAAGGTTGGAGATCGGCCGGTAATTCCTAAGGTCATCTGGGTCCAGACCAGGCTTCTTCAGGATGGGCGTGACTGATGCTGTCTTGAACCTAGAGGGTACCCCGATTCCAGGGAGGAATTAATTATTCCCATGATGGTAGGGCACACGGCAGGTAGGCCGGCTTTGACCAGGGCTGTGGGTAAGGGGTAAAGGGAGCAGGTGGAGGCCTTGGCCTTGGCCTTGGTGACCAGCTTAGCCACCTGGAGAGCGTCGACAGGTGCAAAGGAGGAGAGGGAGCGGATTAAGAGCAGGGGAGGTGTAGTGCCCAGCACCCCCACGCCATCACACATTGAATTTTTAGTGGGAGGGGGGGGGGGGGGGGGGGGGATTGAGAGATGGTGGTAGATGGAATCCACTTTACCCTGAAAGAAGTCCTGGAATTTTGTGGGTAGGTCGGTGGCATCTGAAGGGTGAGGGGTGACAATGGGGGAGAGCAGGCGGTTGATGGTCGTAAAATGGTCGTTTGGGGTGGTTTTGCTGGTTGGTGATGAGGGTGGAGTAGTATAAAGACTTGGCATTGGCCAAGGCATCCTTATACCGTCCCACATGGTCTTTGTAGGCCTTGTGATGGACAGTAAGGCCGGATTTATTGCGGCGCCTCGCCAGCTGGCGGCCAACAGCTTTCAAGGTGCGAAGTTCAGGGGCAGGACGGGTGTAGGTGACAGTCCGGGTTATGATGGGGACAAGAATCAAGAATCACGAGGTTTATTTGTCACATACATGCCAGGGCATACAGTGAAATGCGGGTGGTCATGCCCGCATTGATTGTGCAAAATACAATAATAAAAATAGGCATAGAATTTTTTTTTATAGGTAAGACACAAGATATGCATGATAAAAAAAGACATTTCAGTTCCTGAGAAACTGGTTCCTATATACACTACTATACAATATGCAATTTACAATTTTAACTCTTAAATGTATCTAAACTATATTATACAGTACCTCCTTCCTTTAAAGTGACTTTCCATTTTTTTAAGTGACATTTTTAAAGTGATTGTTTAGTGATTCCTTTAAAGTGACTTTCCATTTTTTAAAGTGACATTTTTAAAGTGATTGTTTAGTGATTTTTAAACCTATCTATCTATCTATCTTTAGCGGTTGCTGCATGAGTGTTTTGTGTGTGTATGTGTGCGTGTGTGTGTGTGTCTGTGTGTGCTCATGTGTACTTGTGAGTGGAGAGTTCATTGTTCAGTGTTCTGATGGCCTGGGGGAAGAAGCTGAGCCGGAGTCTCTCTGTTCTTGCAGCATGTGACTGTAGGCGCTTGCCTGACCGCAGCAGCTTGGACAGGCTGTTGTTGGGGTGGTGGGGGTCTTTCATTATTCTGCAGGCTCTGGATTTGCACCTCCTTTTATATAAGTCCTGCAGGGGTGGTAGTGCAATACCCGTAGTACGCTCTGCTGAGCGCACCACTCTCTGGAGTGCCTTCCTGTCCTGTGCCGTGCTGTTTACAAACCAGGCAGTGATGTTTCCAGTCAGAATGATCTCTACAGCCCCGGAATAGAAGGAGTGGAGTATCTTCCCCGATACTCTGAACTTCCTTAGCTATCTCAGGTGATAGAGGCGCTGTTTCGCCTTTTTCACCACAGAATCTATGTGTGTTGACCACGTCAGGTCCTCTGTGATGTGGACTCCCAGGTACTTGAAACTGCTCACCCTGTCCACGATAGCCCCATTTATCCACAGTGGTGTGTGTGTCCCCTGCTGTATTCTCCTAAAATCCACAATCAGCTCTTTGGTTTTACCAATGTTCAGGAGTAGGCTGTTATCCCGGCACCAGCGTGCCAGTTCATCAACCTCCTCTCGATAGGCCTTCTCGTCATTGTTAGAAATCAGCCCCACCACCACTGTGTCGTCCGCAAACTTCACTATGGAGTTGGAGCTGAACCTGGCCACACAGTCTAGGCTGAGAGATAGGGCGGAGTTGTAGTGGGAAACCATATCATCCACCAGGGTGCTGGGGGGAGCTGAAGCCAGGTGGGTGGTTAGCAGGTTGGTGAGGGCTGGTGCACTAACTTTTTTGTATACCTGTAGGTGATGGTGTGTGCATCTCGTAGCTTGGGTAGGGTAGCAGGAATAGTGAACAGAACAGTATGGTGGTCAGACACAGCTATAGGTCAAGACACTGTATATCAGTTGGGGTTGTACCAGTGGATCATACAAGATCTAAAGCATGGCCTTTGGTGTGGATGGGACCTATGATGTGCTGTGTGATATTAAAGCAGTCCAATAGAGAAAGGAGATCAATGGCTGCGGAGTGTGGAGGAGCAGGAGTGTGGAGGAGTAGGTGGTGCAGACAGTGGTGAGGAGCTCGGATAGGTCAGACATGAAGGTAGTGGAGGCTTTGGGGGGGCGGTAGATGAGGACTACCTGGAGTGGTGTAGCCAGGCCCAGGTAGTAAGAAAGCCACACACTCAGTGGAGGTGACAGTGGGTACTGGGAGTTCTTTAACCAGGAAGTCAGCCCGGTGAATCACAGCCAGCCCACCACCAGTAGGTGCAGAAAACCTAAAAGCTTTCTTTTCCATTTCTGTTCGGACAAATGGTGCTTGATATAATGATCACTATTAAATAACCACTTTAATCTCTAAATAGTTGTTCATTGTAATTTAAATAACCACTGTTGGTCCCATAATGCATCTATTCATAGTATTTTGTAACATTTGGGGTTTTGCTTCCCAAAGGTCAGTGAATACCACGATCACAACACCAGAGGGAGCTCCACAAATCATGTTAAACCCAGATTCGGCTCAAACAAGGGACTAAACACGTTTCGTAATTATGCCACATCAATGTGGAACGCCCTACCCAAAGCTGTAAAGGAATGTGAATCACTACCCACTTTCAAAAACACTCTCAAAGAACACCTACGGGAGACTGCAATTCTAAACTGGCCCATGTAAATGTCCTAACCCAACCCCCTCCAATGTACAGTAAATGACCAAGTATGGTTGTCAATATTCCAATGTACAGTTTTGCTTGTACAGTTGTACAGTGTCCCCCCCCCACCCCTCCTGCCCATATATGTCCTGATGAATTGAAAATAGGGGACTCTGATGTAAACAAGACGAAAGTCTTTCTTTGGTCTGCATCCCCTTAACAATTGTGTGTATTGAGCTGTACTGTATTGTACCCATTCTGCAATCTGTTAATAAAGTTTTCAATCAATCAATCAATCAAGCCCAAGCGTTACCTGGTGGTAATTGACCAATTGTCAATTTAATTTTGATAGTGTGACTATAAGTAATGTAGAACATATGTTAAGTACCACTAAAAACAAACCACCAGGTGTTGACGGTCTTGACGGGAAACTTCTGAAATTGGTCCCTGATTTAATTGCCCCTGCTATCTGTCATATTATAAATCAATCCTTTAGTGAATGTTTGTATCCGCAACAGTGGAAAACTGCCAAAGTAATACCACTGCCAAAAAATTTGAAATTGCCATTCTCAGGATCTAATAGTCGTCCCATAAGTTTACTGCCAGTTTTGAGTAAACTGATGGAAAGAATAGTAAGTGAACAGATTAAAAGCTACTTTTCTTTTAACACATTGACCACTGATTTTCAACATGCATATCGTGAAGGACATTCAACAGCGACTGCTTTAACCCAAATGACGGATGATTGGCTGAAAGAGATAGATAAAAAGAAAATGGTTGGAGCTGTCTTGCTTGATTTTACTGCAGCATTCGACATCATAGATCACAAATTCTTACTTAAAAAACTTGAATGTTACGGTTTCTCCTCATCTGCACTATCTTGGATGCAAACTTATTTAGCAAACCGGAAACAAATAGTTTTTTTTAATGGGAGTTACTCAGAAGTTAAAACGGTAAGGTGTGGAGTACCCCAAGGAAGTTGCCTTGGGCCTTTGCTCTACACCATATTTACAAATGACATGCCTCTTGTCCTAAATAAGTCCTATATTTCTATGTATGCGGATGATTCAACGATTTACACATCAGCCTCAACAGCCAATGAATTAAATACGGTCCTAAAGGCAGAGTTGCAATCAGTGATGGAATGGATAAAGAATAACAAACTAGTTCTAAACATATCAAAGACAAGTAGCATCATTTTCGGTTCAAACCATACTCTAAGAACGAACCCAGTCTTGAAACTTTTGATAAGTGATGTGGTAATTAATCAAGTCCAGGAGACTAAACTCCTAGGGGTAACATTAGACAGTAAATTGTCATGGTCACACCATATAAACAATATAGTAGTGAAAATGGGAAGAGGGATTTCTGTTGTTAAAAGATGTGCTCATTTGTTACCACTAAATTCTATCAAACAGGTCATTCAAGCTCTGGTTTTGTCAAATCTTGACTATTGTCCTGCAGTATGGTCGAATGTAACAACGAATAAACTGAAAAAATTACAAATGGTACAAAAACTTCCGGTTTAGCTGCAATATGTAGCGCACGCAATTGGTTACAGCTCCGCTCCCGTTATCGTTAATTTCGTTTAAAAACCTTATTTGGACAGCACCAAAAGAGACTAGACCACATCGTATGTATTGATAAGACCTTCTACTAACTATATCAAAAGACAACATGGTTAGGGATAAGGAAAAGACGGGAAAGAAACAAGAAACGGCAAAGCTAACGGCGCAGATTGAAACTCGATCAAAGACAATGACAGGCGACGCTGTGGCAGATCCGTTGGTGAGCCCCGACGCGGGGAATATAGAGGAGAATACACAGGGACCAAAGACAATTGTCCCCGAGAGGGAGACAACAGATGACAACATAACAGGAACATCAGAAAAAAATACCGTGAAGGAAAAAGCAGGCGATTTTGAGAAGATAATAGCAAAATCATCCATCGGATCCCTCACTGCTCCAACAACATCAACTGACACAAGCAGTTCAGTTGCACAGCCCGACTTCTACTCTCTGACTACCCTGATAAAAGAACAGATGGTCGCTTTCAAAGCACACGTAGAAGAACAGTTGGTCGCACACGCTGAACACATCGATACTAAATTCGAAGAGGTTATGAGAGCGATCGCTTTGCAGTCCGCGCGAATCACGACAGTGGAGATTTCGGTGACAGAAAACACAAAAGCAATCAAAGCGAACGAAGGTGGTTTGACAGAGATGGGAGAAGAGATGGAAAGAGCTAAAGAGGAATATCGGAGGGAAATAAAATTGCTTAAAAACGAAGTGATGGAGAGGCAACTAGAAACCCATCGTTACCACAGGCGGAATAACATCCGCATTGTGGGGCTTGATGAAGCAGTGAACTGCGAAGACATCAACTTTCCAAAAGAGTTATCAACGATTTTGGAAAACTCCGATCCAAACAAAGTGCCAGAAGTGGAACAAGTTTACAGAATTGGTTCCCAGGGGCAAAGTATCAACGGGCCGAGAGTCATCATTGTCACTCTGCGGAAAACTACAACAAGGGATGACATCATCAAATATGCTCGCAACCAACGTGGGAAGCTGAAGTATGGTGATAAACCAATATTTATCTACGAAGATTTGAGCAGAGAGGCCATCATCCGACGTCAACCATACAAAGATGTGATGCAAAAGCTGTACAAAGCCGGCTACAAGCCAAGGCTAGCATATCCGGCGCTGTTATCATTCTTGGGCAATAACGGCCGCAGGTCAGGTCCATTTACACCCTTTGAAGCTGAGGATTTCCTGAATCAAAATGCAGCAAATAACCCAAAGCATGACGAAAATGCCGGAATCAGTTAAGCCTCTATCTAAATATATACCAGTGTTGGAATGACTTTATTGTGTTCATCAATGAGGTCATTCCACCAGTGTTGGAATGACATTGTTGTGTTCATCAAAGTAGCAAACGATATGCAAGTCGTCTATAACAAAGTGTACTGGGTATAATACGATTCATAATACATTATAATTTCAGTCTCTGGTCTCTGAGGGGACAAATAAATATCAATGCAAAAAGATCTATCTGGAATATTCTGGGTTTATCGCTCAAATGCCCTGGGTCTCTTAGATCATTCTGGAATGTAAAATAGTCTAGGCACTAGTATATTCTACAACCTTCTAGAATATAAGGCAACATGACAACGAAGCATACAACTCTAACAATAACATTCGGTGTGCATACACATAGCAGATAATAAATTAAATGAAGTGCAATCAGTCCTTAATAATACTTTAAAATTAACCACACATAAACGTATGAGCACAGCAAGGTTATTCTAACAATTTAAGTAATCACTCCATTAAAGGCACATTGAAGCGCTAAAAGGCGCTGCTTTTCTATCTTATCTAATCAGTTAAATCGGTTCTAGTGGCTTCTCCACGTTGATAATTATTTATCTCTTATTCCTTATCTATATCTTTCCATTGATTTTTATTTTATTTAATTTTTTCTTCTCATTACTCTATATTTTTTAAATATATTTTAACTTACATTGTTCTTTTCCAATGTTCTTCACATTAAGGTGTCAATATTACTCTATATTTTTTAAATATATTTTAACTTACATTATTCTTTTCCAATGTTCTTCACATTAAGGTGTCAATATTGCTCTACAATCTTTTCCTTTTTTTTCCCCCCACACGTTGGTGGAGGGTTCAAAGGAATATGTCGATAAAGGTTTATTCTCTTTTTTTATTTTATTTTTTATTTTTATCTTTAGGTTATTTATCACAATACTTCATTACAGTAAGGGAAGGTGCAAGACCAAAAGCGACATTCTATTGCAATAGAATGGAAATGTTAGATCCTATGGCAATGAGCATAGGAAAATTAGGATTACAATGCTCAGTTTGGGCAATCCGGTGGACCATGGGAGAAAGTCAATTGCGGAGGATGTGTTCTTGGAACACAGGCATGTTCGACTTTCTGGGTGAGGGGAAAATAGGGGATTTTTATTTGTATATATATATGTTTTTAAGCTCAGCTCTCAACGGGACCTCATTAATTGGATGTGCATCTATTGTAGCTTCATACTCCAGAAACATTACCAAAAACTACACGAAAACATGCATAGACTATGGCTAGTTTGAATATAATGGTATGGAACACCGGTGGGATAAACAAACAACACAAGCGCAAAAGCGTGCTTACACTGATGAAAAAAGAACATGTGGACGTGGCTCTATTAAGCGAAACGCACATTTTAGAGGGAGACATAAATACGTTAGCGGATAACATATACCATAATATTAGTCACTCTTCTTTTGCTACGAGAACTAGAGGGGTAGCCATAGTCGTCAGACGCAAATTAAATATCGAATTGAAAGGGGTATGGTCGGATGCTGAGGGGCGCATAACTATAGCTAGGATTATACACAATAACAGGAAAATTGCATTGGCAGCGGTATATGCCCCGAATTTGTACGAAGTGGGTTTCTTCACTTCACTAACAGGAGAAATGTTAAACCATCCCGAGTACTCATATATAATAGGTGCGGATTTTAATGCCATTTGGAACCCAAGGATGGACAAAACTTACCTTTCCTTCTCCAGCGAACAAAAGAATTCATCTAAAGCATTAAAAGATTGGTCGAAATCAACAGGAGTAACTGATTTATGGCGTTCACTTAACCCCATGACCCGCAAGTACTCCTGTCGTTCGGCGAGACACAACACACTATCCAGAATTGATTACGTCTTTGCATCCCCGAGAATATTTGATAAATATGAAGTGGAAATGACACCCAATGCGCTATCAGATCACTGCTACTTAATCCTGAAAGCAACATTTGGTACACTATCTACCCGGGCCCCAAGATGGCGTTTTAATTCGATGCTGCTTAACAACAAGGAATTCATTACACAAATTAAAGAAGCTCTCACAGTATTCCTACAAGATAATGCTAACTCGGTGCAAGATCCCAGAATATTATGGATGTCGGTAAAGAATATGATCAAGGATTTCTCGGATAGATTTACCTCCATATTGCGCAAAAATCAAAACACAAAACTGTCTGAAATGGAAACGCTTTACTCAACGCTTTTTAATTCTTTAAAATACAACAACTCTACTAGACTAGATAACCAAGTTAACATTCTAAAGACAGAGATCAAAGCAATGTACAGACAAAAATCGGAATTGCAAATACGCAGCACTAGACAACAGCAGTACTTCCAAGGTTCTAAACCTAGTCACCTATTAGCCATGCGACTAAGAATTAATGCAAAATTTGCAGATATAACTGCCATTAGGAAACAACAAGCTCTAGTAACAGAACCCAAAATAATAAACGATACATTCAAAGAATTCTACTCCGATTTATATAACTCAGAAACGACCTTTGATCAAGACAAATTAGACACATATCTTAATCAAATTACTCTCCCTAAACTTACGGATGAAGACGCTAAACAGTTAGAAGTACCGATCACATTAGAAGAACTCAAGAAGGCCATATCCGGAATGAAAAACGGCAAAGCTCCGGGAATTGACGGTATCCCATCAGAAATGTACATTTCTTGCTGGGACATATTTGGACCCTTATTACTAAATATGATCTTATACTCAGTCAAAGAGGGAAGCTTCATTGAACACCAAAATACCGCACTCATTTCAGTTCTTCACAAAAAAGACAAAGACCCCACTGAATGCGGTAGTTACCGTCCTTTAAGCCTCCTCGGAACCGATGTCAAACTGTACTCTAAGATATTAGCCATCAGATTGCAAAAGCATATGACGTCTTTAGTTCATCCGGACCAAACAGGCTTCATAAAAGGTCGCCTGATCAATGATAACATAAGGCGAATACTGCACATACTAGATACAGACAAAGAGGACATCACACCTAAGGCGATACTATCCCTGGATGCTATGAAAGCATTTGACAGGTTGGAATGGTCGTTTCTATGGGCAGTATTGGAAAGGATGGGGTTAGGAAAAGGTTTCATTGATATGATTAAAGTACTATACAAGGACCCATCGGCCAGGATTACAACAGGCACATTCATCTCCGATATCTTTCCGGTATCACGCTCAGCCAGACAAGGTTGCCCTCTTAGTCCCGGACTATTCGATCTATCATTAGAACCTTTAGCACAATTTATAAGACAATCCCAACACATAGAACCAATAGTAATCAAGGGCACACATCATAAAATTAGTTTATATGCGGACGACGTAATATTGTTCATGCAAAACCCCAACAACACATTGCCGTTTATACTCAAGTTGATAGAGAACTTTGGTGATTTATCGGGATTTAAAATAAATTGGCCTAAGTCGGCTTTTCTTCCTCTTAACACCAGTGCAAAAAAAGAGACAACCCTCCCAGGTGCGATACCCATGGTCAAACATTTCAGATGCTTGGGTGTGGAAATATTTCCCACCATAAGACAAACGGTGAAGCACAATTACACAAAAATACAGAACAAAATCAAGGACGACCTGGACAGGTGGGCAAAACTTAAAAACTCAGTACAGGCAAGGGTATCAATAGTTAAGATGGATGTATTACCAAGAATCAATTTCTTCAGCTCAATGCTTCCGTTACCTCCTCCAGAGGGCTACTGGAAAAGATTACAAACCTCCACATACAAATTTATTTGGAATAACAAACCACCTCGCATAAAAAGATCCACCGCACAGAGAAATAAAGCAGACGGTGGCATGGCAGTCCCAGATTTTTTACAATATTTTAATGCCTTCACATTAAGACCATTGAAGAAGATATGGTTTGACCCCGAGGCTTTGGTATCTTGGAGAAAATTAGAAGAAAACATAGTAGCCCCACAGAGATTGAAAGACATAGCATACACTAAACTTTCAATCAAGCATTGTGAGCGAGAATTTGGCCCAATAATAACCCATGCAATCAGGACATGGCGGGAAACACAAAGGAAATTTCCTAACCCTCAAGTATGGCATAATCACACTCCCATATTCAATAACAATGCTCTCTTAATGGGAAAACGACCTATAAGATTCCCTATATGGGAAGAAAGAGGCATACACTCATTAGGGGATATTTTTAATAACAAGGGCCTCTGTAGTTATGTCGAAATATGCATAAAGTTTAACCTCACCGAGTCCACATGGCTTTTTTACATACAGTTACGACTTTGTATGAGATCTCACGGTGTTCCATTACACATACCAATTGAACACCACAGATACCACAAATTTTTCTATGAAAGAGATACATTGGGAGGTTTTGTATCAGGTTTTTATTACCAATTACTAACGTCCTCATATGAAACCCTTCAACTAGACAATGTCTGGAGGAGGGATATACCAGACCTGGAAAATGACTTTGATTGGCAAGGAGCCTGGGCAAATGTCCGACTTACATCAAGGAACCCGGATCATCAACAAATCAATCTGAACTATATTCACAGGACATACTTGACTCCTATAAGGCTGTGCAAAATGGGGCTTATACAAGACTCCAAATGCTCCCAATGTACAAATGGGGACGAAGGAACATTTATGCACATGTATTGGGACTGCCCACCAGTTAAGGCATTCTGGAAAGATGTGTCCCAACAATTATCAATACTCGTATTTTGGAATATACCTGTACACCCCGCGGTATTGCTATTGAATGATGTTTTTGAGTTTGCAGTGAATCCACAACTAAAAAGATTGGTTTTATCGGGTATCACAGTAGCTAAAAAACTGATCGCATCACGTTGGTTTCAACCGGAAAAAATGTGCCGGAAAGTGTGGTTTCTTACATATCTCGATGTGATATATCAAGAAATATCTACAGCAAGAATTCTGGGGCTCAATGAATCCAAAATGTCAATGTGGTTAGAAGTGGTGGAGAGAATAAAAGCTAGCCTATAATGGTGATGTCTGGTTAGGAGTGAGGGATAATGGTGGTACTATCCAAGAGGGGGTCCGGGAGGGGGGGGTTTGAGCTGGAGCATATGTGTGTAGGGTTTTAGAAAATAGGTATTAGGGGTATATTATATACTAACATTTATATAATTGTAACTTCGCTGGATATACACTGTATACGGTTAAAATGTTATTATTGACTATTTTTGTTTTATCCTGTTTCTGTACTTGCATATATTTTAACCACCTTTACTGAAAGTTTCATTATACATTGTGTGTTGAGTACTGACTTTTAATAAGTTTTGTTTTGCAATAATAAAAAAAAAAAAAAAAAAAAAAATGGTACAAAACAAAGCAGCACGTATAGCGCTTCGCTGTGAGTACAGAACTAATGTTGCAGCGATGCACAGTTGTTTAACTTGGTTACTTGTCAAACATAAATTACTCTGCTCACTCCTTGTATTCACTAGGAATATTCTTGTTACAAAGATCCCCTCAATTTTATATAACAATTTATCAATAAGTCTTGACAGACACAACCATTCCACCAGACATGCTTCTGCACGAGGTTTTACACTTCCAAAAGTGAGGTCGAATGCAATGAAGCGAACTGTCATGTTCCGTGGTATGCAGGAATGGAACTCTCTTCCCAGACATGTTAAGCAGGAGAATAGTAAATGCTGTTTCAAAATCGTGGTAAAACAACATTTTCAACCAAAGAAATTGACATTCCCTAATAGATAGTGTGTACGTAAATGAAAATGTATGTGTCTGATAAAGAGATAGGTATATATGGATGAAAAGGCATGTGTCTGATAGGGATATATTATTAAAATATTGTATAATTGGCTGATATGAACATAGATAATGTATGTAAAAGCTAAATAGTATATTATGCTGTATTGTATTATGAATTAATTATGAGTAGGTATTATTGTATTGTATTATGAATTCATAAGGCGTATATATTTTTATCTTGTATTATGAATTTGATTAGGGTTTTTATTGTTGTTTTAATTGTCTGTATGACATGTAAATGTTGTGAGTGTATAAGGGTTTTTATTGTTGTTTTAATGGTCTGTATGTCATGTAAATGTTATGAGTGTATAAGGGTTTTTATTGTTGTTTTAATTGTCTGTATGACATGTAAATGTTGTGAGTGTATACGTCTGTAACTGTATTTTATGTGTTATGGACCCCAGGAAGAATAGCCCCAGCACTGCTGTGGCTAATGGGGATCCAAATAAACTTAAACTTAAACTTAAACTTAAACCTGTCTGTCTGCCCTGATTGCATTCATTGGCACCTGGTAGGGGGGCTTTATATGCTCTTCCTTGTTACTATTGAGACTGTCAGTCGATCACTGAACCTTGCCGTGAGTAGTACTATGTATTCTTGTTAAAGCCTTATCGCTCCTTGCCACAGAGGATAAGTTTGTTCGCTATCGTGCCACTTTGATTACCATGTCATTGCTTATCATTTGTATGGCGTTATGGTGTGCTTATGTAGCACCGTTGCCCGACTTGTTTCTTTTTTATGTATTTTGGAGACAGCGTTTTCTCCCCTTTGCTTTCCCCATTTATTATACAGTTCAGTTAATGTGTTATGCTATAGCGTGTTTTTGGAGACTTGAATTCTCCCCTTTATTTAGTACGCCGTTGTCGGCGTGTACGCCAGGGGCGGATTTAGGATTATAGGAGATCCGGGGCTTAGCCCATATAGGTGCCAGCGTTTTTTTTATTTTTTTTATTTGAATTTTTTTATTTTTTTTTGCAGGCAAGGGGTGTTTTTTTTTTTATTTAATTAACCTGTATGTGCAATTTCCTGCAATATAGAGCCTTCAATCTTGACCAATAAAGCTGCTCTTTTTACTATAAAACTCAGTTAACCATAACGTAGTTATGGTTAGATTTATATATTCATATGATCAAAAAGTGGTGGAGCAAGAGCATACCTTTGCTCCCCCAAGTTCAATAGTGGGAGAGCAGAGATGCTCCGAATGCTCTTATGGCCAGGCGTCTATGATTCACTGATACAAAGTAAAATAGTGCAGTACAATAAAATAGTTAGTCAAATAGAATAAAATAATGCAATAGTGCATTGCAATAAAATAGTTATCATCGTATTTCTTCGGGAGGCCGGTAAGGAGTGCATTACAGTAGTCGAGTTGGCTTGAGATAAAGGCATGGATCTGGTTTTCAGCGTCCTTTTGATTTATAAATGGCCGTACTTTAGCTATGTTTCTAAGGTGGAAGAATTAAGTTTTTGTCAACTTGTTGATTGTGATTTAAAGCTTAAAGCTGAGTCTACCATGACACCAAGACTTAACTCACTCAAATACAGTTAGCAGCTGGATATACCACAGATGGAAATTAGCTTCTGCTAAATCTGGTGCAAACATATTTTCATGTAATAATGATGAATTGTCTAAAAAAAAATAAAGATTAAATAGATTCGGGGCTTTTCAGAAAACATTCGGGGCTTGAGCCCAAGTAGCCACCCCCTAGCCCCGCCCCTGGTGTACGCCTTGCACTTTTTACAATAAAAGAATATCCTTTGTTTGAGAATCAACACCTGCCTCTCGTCTATCCGTTTTGGCCTGCACTTGGGTCCAGCACACCAACCAAACCCAGTGTTTCCCCTACCATTACCATTTATTTTTATTAAAGTTTGCTTTAATCACAGTAACGTTCCAAATCCATTCCCAGACAATTCCGAGACTGACCTAGCGCCGCGCGTAACAAGTCTCAGTCTCTCTCTCTCCTTCAAGTAACCAAACGTTACACTATAAAAACGAACTGGATAGTTGATATAAGTTGATATATGAACTGGATAGTTCATATAAGCCATTATCCCTTTCTGTGTGTGTGTGCGTGCGTCTTTGGAAAGTTTGATAGTATTTACTGAGGATGGCCAGATAATGTTGATATTTAAACTTCAAAAATAATTATACAGAGAGAAGCTTCAGCAAGTACAAAACGCTGCTGACCGACAAAAGAGAATCCCTTGATTGATTGATTGAATTGATTGAAAAGTTTATTAACAGATTGCAGAATGGGTACAGTACAGTACAGCTCTATACATACAATTGTTAAGGGGATGCAGACCAGAGAAAGACTTTCGTCTTGTTTACATCAGGGTCCCCCATTTTCAATTCATCATAACATATATGACATACATGACATACAGATAGACAGTACTGCTACATCTATACATTTATGACATATCAGATTTGCAAATACAGTACTGTTTGTGATACAAAAGTGTCCAGAAAAGGAGTGTATATACATTTGGCGTAGAAACTGTACATTGGCATTAAGGTTAGAGTTTGTCTTAGACAATAGTGTCTAATAGACTAGACTAGAGCATGGCGATAGAACGCCAGGTAGTTTGCAGGCTGTTCGACGCGGAAATGGGCAAAGACACAGCTCGTCACGCGCTTGGGCAAACATGTCAGTGGCCAATCAGAGAGCGTCTCCGAGAAATGCGGCTAGGAAAAAAGATAACGCCAGTCGCCAGACGATTGTCGTTGAGCGACAGACGATCGCATCGCCAGGCGACGTCGGTCGGCCGCCGCCCGCCGTGTGCGGACCACTTTACCCCTAATAAAGATCAGCTCTAAGTGTAATTATAAAAGAGCAAGAGGAGAAATACGCTTCTGATGTGAACAACCATTCTACTGCTTGCTTCATTTGTATTAGCTTAGTTTATTGTTTGAATTGAAGTATTACAATTATTTTTTGGGGGAAAAAACGTGTGCTTCTTATGGAGAGTTCTTTTATTTTGGAAAAAGTCCCACCGGAAATCTTATTGTTGGTGTCTCTACTCGCTAGCGGAACAGTGTGTCTTGAGAGACGACGCCATAGCATTACAGATCATTTAGAAAACGTTTGGTCAAAAGCCTGCATTAAACGCCTAACTAACATGACGCCCACCACTCGTTCCTGTAATTATGACGACTAATCTATCGTGGGATCAAAGTTGTGATAATCGACTGGAGTGGATTCCCAGGCTGTTTTGGTTCTGCTCTGCTCTGCTCTGCCCTCACTGAGGAAAACACAAAGGCCTAACCATCATTTATCACAATGGTGATGTCACTCTGAAAATCTGCTCCGCTCTGATAAACTGACTCTTTGGTCAGAGCGTCCAGTGTGCACTCTGAGCCCTCAGAATTTCACTGGTTGTAAATAGTGTTTAACACTAGTACTGTTTAACTCTCTTTAGTAGGGGAGAAGAGGGATGGTTGTCACATCGGTAGGTTGTCACATTCATTATATTTCGCTACCAAAAGGTGCTTTCTCCCATATTTTGGTATGGAAATGTCCAGAATTGGAAATGTGGAATATTGCAGAATTTGGCCTTATCTGGACTGAAATTCTGTTTTCGGGAGGAGATGGAACGTTTGGTGCAAAGCAAACATGACCGGGGACACTACAGCGTGTTACATGCAGCAGTGTCCAAGCATCTGGCTGCTTCGGTGTTAACTTCGTCAAGAAGCTAAGAAATTCTGCAATAAACCCTAAATTCAGAGCAGAGCAGTATCCTAATGACTTTTATGCCTCCGGCGATAAGGTGTTTTGCAAATTCTGTCAAGGTACCGTGGACTGGACCCGCAAAAACATGTGCGAAGATCACTCTCCAAAAGCCATGTCAGTAACATGGAAAAACACTGTGCTTCCCAAAACACACCAGCTCTCTAACGATGATCCCTGGTGATCACAATAGATACAGCTAGAGGGCGAGGCTAATCACTGACACTATTGTGATTAAATAGCTACGTAACGTTACAGTACATAGGACTATAGATGGAAATGATAGCTTCTTGCTAAATTTGGTGCACCCATCCATTTGTTTAATGCAAATGATTGTCAGTACACACTGTCCTTTATAAATGAAATAAACTTAAATAGCTATGTAACGTTACAGTAGGACTATAGATGGAAATGATAGCTTCTTGCTAAATCTGGTGCACCCATCCATTTGTTTAATGCAAATGATTGTCAGTACACACTGTCCTTTATAAACGAAATAAATTAAACTAAAGGTGCCTAAATTATGCATTACTATATTTCATCACAATATAATATATATAGCTAGGCTACTGACAATGTCATTGTGATAATGTCAGTAGTAGCTAGCTGTATCTATTGTTTACACTTGAAATGTGCATTTTTATTTTGTGTGCATTTTTATTTTGTCAATATTATTTGAAAAATATTGTGTAAAATTGAACTGTATTTCTGAGTTGCAGCACTTAAAAACATTAAATGGACTGTTATATCTTATTAAATTGTGGACATTTATTCATTCCCACTTATTAGACACTATTTCTGATGGTAAAATGAAAATAAAAAGCAAAATACAGAATTCTGAAATATTAAAACGGAAAAAAACGGAATTTGGGAAAAGATTTTATGGAATTTGGAAAATAATAAAACAGATTTCATATGGCTCTACTAGTACATCCCAGCTCAGCCCACCTACCAAGCCTAGTACATCCCAGCCTAGACCACCTACCAAGCCTAGTACATCCCAGCCTAGACCACCTACCAAGCCTAGTACATCCCAGCCTAGACCACCTACAAGCCTAGTACATCCCAGCCTAGACCACCTACCAAGCCTAGTACATCCCAGCCTAGACCACCTGCCAAGCCTAGTACATCCCAGTGTACTCCACCCTAGCTGGAAAAGGCAGCCAGCAAGAAGAAGAAACTGAAAAGAGACAGGATGAGTCTTCATCAGATGAAGATGATTGTTTTTGTTTACATTTACATTTACATTTAGTCATTTAGCTGACGCTTTTATCCAAAGCGACTTACAAGTTCTGTACGACAAGCCATCAGGAAGGGCACAACTCTATCAGCTGAGTAACAATGTTCATCAAAGTGTTGAGTGCTACAGTGTAGGTTAGTTTATTAGGACAAGTGCATGACAGTATGGTTAGTTAGGGTTCGATTTTTTTTTCTTTTTTTAATTCAGATAATGGTTGAAGAAGTGCGTCTTTAGTCGACGGCGAAAGATTGGACGTGTTTCGGCTGTCCTAACTGGGGTGGGTAGTTCATTCCACCATTGTGGGGCAAGGACTGAGAATAGGCGACTTCTCTTTGATGACCCTCCCGGAGCTTGGATAGGAGTAGGTCTGAGGCGGCCAGAAGATGCAGAGCGTAGGAGTCTTGAGGGTGTGTAGTTAGAGACCATTGACCGGAGGTAGGCGGGAGCAGTTCCCTTTGCCGCACGGTATGCTAGGTCGAGGGCCTTGAAGCGGATTCGTGCAGCAATGGGGAGCCAGTGCAGGTCCCTAAGAAGTGGGGTGACATGGGCCGACTTCGGTAGGTTTGAGATCAGGCGGGCCGCTGCGTTCTGAATGAGTTGAAGAGGCTTAGTGACAGTGGCCGGGAGGCCAGCGAGCAGTGCGTTGCAGTAGTCGAGGCGGGAGATGACTGTTGATTGGACGAGGAGTTGGGTGGCTTCTTTTGTCAGGAAGGGGCGGATCCTTCTGACGTTGCTCAGGAGGAATCGGCAGGTTCTGGTTGTCGCTGCGATGTGAGCAGAGAAGTTCAACTGGTCGTTGAGGACAACACCAAGGTTCTTGGCGGTCGGGGACGCGGTCACAGCTGCATTCTCGACTGTGATGGAAAGGTCGGTCAGGGGGGAGGATTTGGCCGGCAGGTGGAGCAATTCTGTTTTGCTTAGGTTCAGTTTGAGGTGGTTGGTCGTCATCCAGGCGGAGATGTCGGACAGACAGGCCGAGATCCGCTCAGAGACGTGGATATCTGAGGGAGGGAAGGAGAGGAAGAGTTGAGTATCGTCGGCATAACAGTGGTAGGAGAAGCCATGAGACGTGATAATGTTACCCAGTGATTTAGTGTAGAGGGAGAAGAGAAGGGGTCCTAAAACCAAGCCCTGGGGGACACCCGTCCGCAGGGGGCGGGTGGCCGACAGGGTCCCTCTCCATGACACTTGGTAGGAGCGGTCATTGAGGTATGATGACAACCATGTCAGCGCAGAGCCAGCCACTCCCATTCCTGCGAGGGCCGCGAGGAGGATCTGGTGGTTGACTGTGTCGAAGGCTGCAGATAGATCTAGGAGAATCAGGACAGAGGAGAGGCCTTTCGCTTTTGCTAAGTGAAGTGCCTCTGTGACCGCAATGAGGGCTGTCTCTGTGGAGTGACCAGTCCTGAAGCCTGACTGATTAGGGTCTAGGAGGTCATTCTGTAAGAGATAAGCAGTAAGTTGGTTGGATACAGCACGTTCAAGTGTTTTAGAAAGGAAGGAGAGAAGAGAGACAGGACGGTAGTTGCCTATGACGGTAGGGTTCAGGGATGGTTTTTTTATGAGGGGCGTGACTCTGGCTTGTTTTAGGGAGGTGGGGACCACCCCAGAGTTGAGTGAGGAGTTGATGGTTGCAGTTAGGAATGGGAGGATGTCTGGTGCAGGCCACGTGAGCGGATCGGCGCGGCCGAGAAATCCGCTCTTCGCTCTTTAAAGCTTGGTCCGCTCCGCTAATCGTTCATGTTGACCCCGCCCCCAAGTCGCTCTCCGCTCGCTCCCCGCTCACCTTGAATCGAGCGCTCCCCGCGCCAGATCGCTCGGCATTTTTTTTTTTTTTTTTTTTGGAGCAGGGGGTAAATTAGCTCAAACTACAACAGTCTACACCCCCTGGGCCCCTTAACAATTGTTTGTATTGAGCCGCATTGTAATTGTACCCATTCTGCAATGTTAAATAACGTTGTTTATCCATTCACTAGCTCTATTAAGCGATGATAGGCTAGCCGAGCCACAATGCTATGGTCGCTGCCATTAACGTTAGCATGTAAGCTAACGTCAACAACAATGGCGTCGATACTTTTTCTAACAGAAGTGAGTGAAGGAGGAGGAGTGAAGCCTGAACAGGATATCACAGGTTCACCCTTCTCATTGGTTGAAAATGGCCTTCATGTTTGTACATCGCCATCTGTTGCTTTGGCATTGTACTGCATGTATATTACATCAACAGTGTTAAACCACTGTGAGCGACCTGGAGTGGATTGGAGCGGAGGAGAACTCTCACTCCGGACGTCGCGCCGACTCATTTTAAAACCCACTCCTCGCTCACGTCAAAACCGGCCGCTCCGCGCCCCGCGCCGCTCACGCTCCGATCCGCTCACATGCACTGGTCTGGTGCTATGGTCTGGAGGAGTGGGGAAGGTAGCCGGTCCAGCTGGCATGTAGTCGGACGGTTCGACGTTACCAGTGTCAGGGTCTCGGCTTCTGTAATGGGAGAGAAAGATGACAGAGTGAAGGATGAGGTTCTCGATTCAGCATTTGGAATGGGTGGGGGTTGAGAGAAGGAGCTGCGGATGTTCTCCACTTTTTCCTCAAAGAAGATCGCAAAGTCTTCGGCAGAGAAAGATGAGGGAGGGGGGGGGTGGGGGGGGAGTGAGGAGGGAGGACATGGTAGCATGCAGTTTGCGAAGATTCTTGGCAGAGGCCTCGATCCTATGGTGAAAGAAAGAAGCTTTGGCATTAGTAATGGTTTTGGAGAATGTTAACAAGAGGTTGTGATATGTGTCGATGTCAGCAGTGAGGCATGACTTTCTATACTTCCTTTCAGCTGCTCTCAGGACCTGTCTTTGTTCTCTCACTGGATCTGTCAGCCATGGACTGGGTGGGGAACGGCGGGCAGGTTTCTCAACGAGGGGACAGAGCTTGTCGAAGGAGGTTGCAAGGGCTGAGAGGAGGGTGGAGGTTGCCATCTCTGTGGAGAGAGCAGAGAAGGTGTCACTCAAAGGTAGAGTGGATAGTATGTCAGAGGAGAGGGTGGAGGGGGATAGGGAGGGCAGGTTGCATCTGAGTGAGACGGTTTGAGTTGGGGTGAAGACCTTTCGGTTAAGCATGAGAGTTAGTGAGAAGGATATGAAGGAATGGTCAGATACATGTAGGGGAGTTACCGTGGTGTTAATGATGCTGGAGTTACGGGAAAATATGAGATCCAAGGAGTTGCCTGCTTTGTGGGTGGGAGGCATGGCAGTGGGAGTCAGGTCAAATGATTGTAGGAGGGAGACTACTATGACTGACTGAGATGAGTCAGGCAGGTTGAAGTCGCCCAATAGAAGGAGAGGGGTACCATCTTCCGGTAAGGAGCTTAGAAGCATGTCCAGCTCATCTGTGAAGTGATCGAGCGGACCTGGAGGGCGGTAGAGTGTAACAATGGTGAGATTGAAAGGATTAGAGACAGATACTGCATGATATTCAAAAGAGGAGAGTGACAGTGCTGGGAGGGGTGTTAAGTTTGTAGTCCATGAAGGAGATGTCATGAGGCCAGTGCCTCCACCCCGCCTGGAAGGTCGAGGTGTGTGAGTGAAGTTATAGTTTGTAGATAATGCTGCAGGTGTTGATGAGTTATTGGGGGTTATCCAGGTCTCAGTTAGAGCCAGGAGCTACAGATTTTGACTATGGGCGTAGGCAGTAATGAAGTCAGCTTTCATGACTGCTGATTGACAATTCCATAGGCCTCTTTGTACTGTGACAGGTGTATTAGTGGCTGTTTGGTTCGTATGGAAACGTTCTCCAACAGCCGTTCAGGGGAGGTATGGGAGAAGTGTTGGATGTGCAACCAGTTGGCACACAAGCTCTGCTTAGTTGGAGTGCCCAGACCCTATATTTGCCATCACTGTAACTCAGATAGTGAATGAGTGTAGCCTAGTTGTGTTGGCTATTATTGTTAGGCCTATTTATTTTGTTCTTATTTTGTTATATAGGATGGCCTAAAGATGTCTTTCCTGTTTATGTTCATGTTAATATGCATTATTACATGGCGTTTTCACATTCGCCGAAATGCTTGCTTGTGATTGGTCAATAGCGCGCATCAGAGGTCCGTTATCAGACAATAATGACCGCTGTGGAACAATAATGACCGCTGTGGAACAATAATGACCGCTGTGCGCAGCTGTTCGCAATCAAGCCCACTGACATCAGTGCAATCAGACACTGCCGGCTGCTGGGGAAGCCAGAACCAGTGTTGCGAGTCGATGTAAAATGAATTAGGTATATTGTTAGTAAGTTAGCCATGTAATAAGCGGGATAATGTATAGCTATACTCGATCATTGTCGCAAAATAATTGACCTTCACTGACGCTTAAAACACCTCGCCGAGGCGGCTCGATATTTTAAACTCCGTGTCGGTCAATTATTTTGCGACAATGACCTCGTAGCTATACATTATCCCTTACTTATTACATGGCGTTTTCACATTCGCCGAAATGCTTGCTTGTGATTGGTCAATAGCGCGCGTCAGAGGTCAGTTATCAGACAATAATGACCGCTGTGGGACAATAATGACCGCTGTGCGCAGCTGTTCGCAATCAAGCCCACTGACACACACTGTTTCAGTGCAATTAGACACTGCCGGTGTTCTGCTGCCGGGGAAGCTGCCGGCGATGACAGGGGGCGGAGCGACGAGCGGAGCCAGAACCAGTGTTGCGAGTCGATGTAAAATGAATTGGGTATATTGTTAGTAAGTTAGCCATGTAATAAGCGGGATAATGTATAGCTATACTCGATCATTGTCGCATTGTCGCCGAGGCGGCTCGGTATTTTAAACTCTGTCGGTCAATTATTTTGCGACAATGACCTTGTCCCTACATTATCCCTTACTTATGTATTTGTCAAATTGTCAATGCAATTCAACTTTCAAATTTAGTTCTTCCTTCTTGCCTTCTTTTTAAGATTTTTCCCATTAAAACACATAGTGACAACCAACCCCATAGTGTGTGACAACCATCCCTGTGATTGTGTCTTTGATAGGTAATTTCCTCTTTGTTACAATATGTTGGAAAATGAGAGGGATACACATTTCAAGCCAACATCTTAAGCTTCAATTTAATGTAGGAATGACTATTGAAAGATGTTTTGATGATGAGCAATTCACACTAGAGTAAAAAGTGTGACAACCATCCCCGTTCTCCCCTACTGTCCTCCCACCTCTTGCAGAGACAAGTCGCATTTCTTTCCTCTCTCCCAAGGCCTTCAAGGCCGTTCCTACCGCCGCCTCTACTGCACCATGGAGCCTGACGCTGCTATGCCCTGCTTCGTGCCGGTGGCCGGACTATACTCAAATCAACTCTAAATGGATCTAATCAGTGGATTGCATATTTTCTTCAAGAAGCAGAATAAGGCTAACCCTCTCTGCCTATTGGGACATCATAATTGGGCTACAAACTTGAAGACGTGGTATTATTTGGATTATCGAAGCTTTTGGACTGCAATAAGAAGATTTTGGATCTGTTTACTGCGCACAGGATCTACCAAAATGAACTGATAAGACACTTGGACACTTGGACTAATAATGCATTCAGTCATTTGGACGGAGTTGTTAAAACTCACTCCACTCAAATCAATAGAGTTATATTCCACTCTATTCAAATCAAATTTAAAGGGACGTGGCTGGGATAAATTGTGCCAGTCAGTCAGCCAAAACAAATTCTTGGACCAAGGTCGAACCGAGAGCTCTGGAGTCGAAGGCTCTCTGGGAGATAAGAGTGGCGAGCGGCGTCCCACAACCCCAATCCCTAGTCCCCCCCCCCCCCCCCCTTCCTCTGCATTGGCGCTGCAATGTCGGCTGCCTCGTGTGAGGGAGACCTCCCCCACCCAGGACTTGGCTTGTGCACTCCCCCCCACCCCCCCCCCCCCCCTACAGCCCTGTAACAACCCCAACCCACTCCCCCCTCCTTCCGTAAATGGCGCTGCCTATGACGGCTGCCAGTCTGTTTGCGGTGGTGAATATGCATATGTTTGTCTCAAGGCTCTGTACCATTATTACTATCTAAAATGTAATAATTGTGGAATATTACTGTAATGAGCTGTATGTGTATGATCCAAGCGTCCTATGATCCTCATAGGAGCATAACAGAAAAAAGCATTCCATGTGAAGGTATTCTGTATCTTTGCATGTCAACTAATAAAGAAACTTGAAACTTGAACTGTTTTAACACTCTTCAGATTCTGATTTTTTTTTTTTTATAGTTTTATCTGCCAACAAGTACAATGGAATTCTTACTCTCCGTTTGCTCCACAGCATCAAGGAACAGCAACAATTTACAGAATAAAAAGCAGGTATTTATATACAATAAACTATCAACTGTCTGCGGTATGTGCAATCAAAATAAGCACAACTAAGTATAAGTAAATACAAATAAAAATTATTATAAAGATAAGTATACAGACAAGCTAAAAGAATTGCAGTAAAGTGGCTGAGCATTGTAGCAGCATTTGAGTCCAGTAGCTAATAGCCGGATGAACTGTTCATCAGGCGTACTGCCTGTGGGTAGAAACTGTTCTTGTACCGGTTTGTATTTGTTCGTATGCTGCGGTACCAGCGGCTGGATCGCAGGGGGGGGGATCCTGGATGATGGAGATGGCTTTGTTCCGACACCTGGACTCGGGTGGTACTGTTTAACACTTTTTAGTACTGTTTAACACTCTTTGGTACTTAGTTTGATAGTAAATGTCTAGTTACCCAATGGGCAAGCCATACTCTTACAGTATGATGGTCATACTTTACCTATATCATGGCAAAGGTCCAATTGTCTATGTAAATGTAA
Organism: Notolepis coatsorum; assembly: GCF_963971535.1. Lineage (NCBI taxonomy): Eukaryota > Metazoa > Chordata > Actinopteri > Aulopiformes > Paralepididae > Notolepis > Notolepis coatsorum. The sequence goes on from NC_140181.1 coordinate 52,638,300, forward strand.
TATGCTGTAACAAAAAACTTGATTTCGGGGGACACTTTCAAAAGACTAAATTTGCTCTTTGGATTGATGTTCCCATTGTACAGGTTCACAAATGAAGTCTGTATACTTCAATAGAGACAGTTGCCCTCCAATGCAAATTATAGAAGGATTATATAGAAGTCAAATGCAATGACAACGGCACATTATTACAAAGCTGTAATAGCAGTCATAATGGGAGGGCACATGCAAAACTGCTTTATTGAGACAAATGAATGACAGGATGACACAATTCTCCAAGTGGCCTGCCGTATTTGGCTGCTGTTGTTTGGTGAGGAATTGAGGCTGTGTGTGTGGCTATTTAGCCAGTGCTGTTGATGCATCCTGCGTTGCGTGACAGACCGGCCAGATACCCATCAGTACCCAAATGAGGTTGGGTCAGGCCCCCGTGCTTCACTCCAGACCTCATTTGGAATGCAAATGAAAATACTAAACAAAGCAAACCTTTCAGACGGGGGCAATTTACCGACCAAATCCCTTTGAATAAGCCTAACCTCACCCAGGGGCAGCTGAGAGGCAGCAAACCTAATAGGCCATGTTGTGACGCATAGAGCTGCTTGAACCATTAACACATCTAGTTCCAGTGGTCTGGTAAACCTTAGTAAATGAGAAGGTGTAATAATTGTCCGGTGATTTACATAGTGAAGTTCGTTTTATGGTTTTAGGGCATATCCACATAAATACGTTTTCGTCCTAAACTGCATAACTTGTCCTACGTTTGCACCTAGCGTCCACACTACTCCAGCATTTTCAAACCCCTAAAATGGAGACTTTTGAAAACACCCGCTGACCCTGTATTCGTACGCAAAATCCGGGGTTGCGTTTTTGTGTGGACGGGCAGAAACTGAGACTTGCTAAAAGGTGATGCAAACCCACGCTCGCTTCCAAAACAAACAATGCGCAGAAAATATTGTTGCATCTTCTGACAATGGAGCCAAGTAGCTAAACACTATATGCCCACAACGATGGGACTTATAATTGACCAAACTCATTTCACCACACAGCACAATAAAAACACTACTCAATAAAAAGCGTGCATAACCATTTTGTTCATTTGTCCAAAAACAGCCCACAACACAGCCATGGAGCCATCGGCCTCTTTCTGCTTCATAATGTTATTCCCAGGGTCTAGGGCAGTATTGTATGTCCTTTGATAATCCCTGACCTGTCGCCTACCTGTTGATTCTTCTACTTCCTGCAAATATTCAACTGGTTTAAAGGGCTCAACAAATACCACTGTCTTTTTGACATTTCACCACTTCACGCAGTTTGCAGTAGGCAAGTTAGCGTACACTGCGCTGACGACGGGCTTCACTGCACGTTTCTCAAGAACCACAGAGTCTGCTTCCTGTTTACACTCATGCCCAGTGTGCGTTTTCAGGCAAGCTAGTATGGATGGAGATAGTTTCTGCAATGGTGCTAAAATGCTTGTGTGGATGGAAATAATTTTCATTAAAAAAATCTGCTCAAAAAAGGAAACGTATTAATGTGGACCTCAGAAACAATACATCTGTTTATTGTTAGGCTTGTGTGACACATAGAGTATGGTTATTTGTAGGTTCCCTCTGAGCATTTCAATTACTGTATTTTCAGTGGCAAATATTACTGTATGTTAAATTAACTGGGGCTGGCTTGTGGCACTGAGCCACAATGAAACTAAGATGACCTTAAGCATTAAAGTAGTTTTGGGGCAACTGGGCCCTGATCTGGCCAAGGCTGGCTGTTCATCTAATTTAGCCACAGTATCGGTAGTTTGCCACTGGATGACACAGAGCTCAACAGGATACTCCATTGTGTTTAAAACGTAAAACTATTGGGGCTTTCAAAGACGTATAGCTTAATGTTAAAATTTATAGATTTGCATTATTATCATGGTCTGGGATGGAATCCTGTGTGCTATTGTTCACTTGTAGCTCACAGACTCTTATCTACCGCAGCCTCCCTTCTTGCCAACACTGCGTCGCGGCAACCGGCGACCACGCCCCTGCGAAACAGGATCCAGCTCTGGCATTGTGCTCATTGTTGAGAGACTAATCCAGACAATTACACCTCTCGACCGAAAGTGGCTGCCTTGCCCAGGAGCTAGCCAAGCCCTCGGACAGGCCCGAGATTAGGTCCTCGTGCCCTTGGGGCTTTGGGCTTCAACCACACCAGCCCCCACCCCCAGTGATTGATAGACCCACAGATCTTGTTTTGGTCGTCCCCCTCCCTGGCCTGGGTTGCTGGATGGACTCAAACCGTCTATGTGTCTCTCCCTGTTGTACTTACCTGCACTTTGTCCACCTGTCATTCTCGCTATAAACCTACAGGGTTATTGTTAGCCGACAATGGGTGTGTGAACAGAAAAAGAGAGAGAGAGGGCTGTAGAAGAGAGAGACAGGGCAAAGGGCAGGTATTTCAGGTTATGACTCTAGGCTAAGGTTCACATGTGTGCGACCGTGTCTCACGGATACATATTTTCTGATCCAAGCCGCGTCGTTGTGATCTGTCACGCAGACCTCATGATGTGTTTTACCCCCCGCGAGCTGCAGGCCCCCATAGCCTTGAGAGAGTGGGTGTGGGCTGGCGGTTGAGGGTGATGGTGGTGTTGCTGTTGTTGGTGTTGTGATAGGAACAGAGGAGGCCATTCCCACAGAAGCTGAAGCTTACATCATAAACACACACACAACAAGGTACCTGGGGCGGATGAGAACGGGGAGGGTGGGGGGGTAGGCGAGCCGGTGAGGTGGGATTCGGAGCGGGTGTGGGGCGAGGGGGTGGCGATGGTGGTGGAGGGGGGAGGGGGGAGGAGGAGGTTTTCGCCTCGGCCACGATTGGCTAGACGCAGTGCCGGGGACACACCTGTGAGTGCCAGAGGCTAAGGAGATTGGCTGCGACCTGAAAATTACACCTGTGGGGGGATGAGGGGGGGTCAGGCTACATGTAAACCAAGCCCTTTACAAACTCCATCTCTCTTCCTGAGGAGCTTAAACAGCTAACATCGCCGACGAGAGCTCCCGGAAACAACTTTAAACAAGCTACCAAGAGTTAAGTCGACCGGCTCCAAACCTGTTGGTTTTGTTCGGTGGGGAGGGGGTGGGGAGCGGTGGGTGGGGGTTTTGGGGGGCTGCGGTTGGCCATTTTCTGTCCTACCTGTTGGTTCTCTGCCTTCAAGCCGAGCTACAACTACCATCCGCCTGAAAGGAACAACTTTTTTTTTCTCCACCTCCAAGCCAACTCAGCAGAGGTCGACCGTCCTTCAGCAACAGGAGGAAAGAGGAAGACTAGCCAACAAGGCGACGGAGCCAGTGAACACAATGATGCCTCTTGTCTTGGGTTTCTGGCTCCATGACCACACCTGGGGAAGGACCGGCTGAGTAACACAAGTGTGATGCCTTCTTTGTCTCCATTTTGAAAAGATACGGTACTTTTTTTGTATTAACATGGTCAAATGCTGTTGTTTAGCATAGGTAGTGGCCTTTTAGGGATTTAAGGACTTTTTTGTGTGTTGTGATAACAGTAAGTTCTGCTCTGGGGAACCGATCAGGTGTAATTGTACGAAGCCTTGTGGCGGTTGTAAAGGAGGGTCTTGGTTGGTTTCGATGGGAAGCTAAATCATACGGTGTACCCTGCTATCAGATTCCAGTTCCATTTAAAGCGAGAGAAAAGAAGGGAGACAATAGACGCGAACGCTCATTCCTAAACTGGATAGACCAGTTGGGGCAGGTAAAGGCAAACCGCCAGACTTGTCAAAAGGTATAAAGACTCCCTCCCTTCACTGGAGCACTGAAAATAGGTACATTACTGGGGGGACATTCAAGCGATTGTGGTTCTGGAAAGAGTTTTTTAACAAATTGATAAACGTGATCGCGAGCAACAGGTGAACATCTTTCTGTTTTTTTGCATCTTGTATAGAGAAGAAACATTTCAGAACTGCTTATTATTTTAAAAACGTGTTATTATTACAACAAATGACAAGTTATTTAAGTTTGAAAGGGGCTTTTAGTACGTTTTCTCTACCACCTGTTGAATGACAAGGCTTGTCCTCTTTTGTTAAACTATTGTCATGGGGGGAGAAGACTAAAATACCAAAGATAGACTTGTTCTTGCTTGTCTCTTTTGAGGGCTTGTGTAGATGGAGATTCGAGAGAATAATCCCTGATTCTCAGAGCCTTTGATGTGAGAAAACGCATTTCCATTATGCAGTGGATGTGTGGCGAATGTAAAATGTCTGCTCATCCATTTTAGCCGCCTCCGAGGTCTCGATTACATGGTCGAAGACAGTCCGTAGTGCTTAGTTTGACATCTTAAGAGAAGAGAATCACCCTTAGAAGGCTTACTGAATGTCAGGGCTTCCTCTGAATCCCCAAAATGTCTTTTAAGTAGGTTTGCTATGTGATGTTTGGAGAGCTGTAGGGAAAATGGAGGGAAAATGTCGACCACATACTGTACCGTACTGTGGCGAGTGCAGAGCGAGGTGGACGATTGTGATTGGTGGATAGAGAGACATTTGTCCAATTCTTTCATACACCTGAATAGCTGCGAGTCACATGAGTGCTGGTAGCTATGGCGGCGTATGGCAATAGGCTGGGGATTACAGAATAGAATTTCAACAGAAAGAGAGATTTTGAGATAGGGGAAGGCATACAAAATGGTGGACGTACTTTTGAATAGTTTCCTTTATTGTTTGCTCATGGCTAACCCTTTGAAGCAGATGAGTGACTAGCTTGTAATGAAAGGGAAATGTAGCTCTTATCACCACATGAGGTGAGAGGTCAAGCTGAAGCAGTGTTTAATTCAGTACGATTAGGTATATTATGAAGCGTGATGTGCTGTGGAACAACGTTTAATGCTATGCTAATGTTTGATAAATACTGTATTTTATAAAAGATTTCAGCAACAAGACAATGATAACTATAGGGTGACATGAGTTAATGATAAGGTAATGATACAGTCATTTTAGGCGATTTTCCTCAAGAACCAGACATTTTAAATAGTTGCATCTTTTTTGGGCATCAGTCAATTTAATATTGAATCAATAACAAATCAATTTAAATAGAACATTTTATAAATAATACATTTTAAAAATATTATAATTTTTTTATATAAAAATATTAAAACATAATATAAAAGATCACATTTTGTGGTACTTGCCCTTGTGGGGGGGGGGGGGGTGTAATGGTACAAGGCCTGTGCCTTGCTTTGGAAAGGGAGAGGACAACCTTTTTTGATTATCAAATTTCTTGCAAATCTTCCCCCATTCATTTGAAATATTCAAAACTGAAAAGGGAAAGGAAACTGTCAGGTGGGGGGGGGGGTGGAGATAGCTCTGTCATGACATATCTGTATATGATCCAACTAAAAGCATTCCTGTACATTATTAACACAATTAAGGTTGGCTGTATCTTTACAGATAAAAAGCAGTATAGTAGAATTCAAACAGAATTTTTATTTAAACCAAAGTGGACCAATAAAGGCAGGCTAGGCCCAAACACCACAGTAACCAGGCTCTACTACCCCCCCCCCCCCCCCCCCCAGCAGTAGTCTGGGGGCACCACAAGTAGCCCTGAGATAAGGTCCAGTCTTAAATAAGGTTTTGGGTTTCCCTTCCTAGCCATTGTTCCCTGACAAAGGAACACCCCAACTATTGATTAAGGGCCAGGCCGGTTTACCTATCGGGTTGTTCATTTCACAGTGGAGTCACATTCCAGAACAGAGGGCAGGGTTACCTGATCATGCCGCGCTTACGACTCCGGCACACACAGCGAAAAAGAAGGAAAAGCATGGGGCAGCTGTAAGCAGGTTCAGCTCCACCGACAAGAACAACCGAATGGAATAACTTCACACCAGAGATAGAAACCAGGAAGAAAAACAGACTTTGTCAAAAGAGGAAAATATTCGGACCAAAGAAATACATTTAGAGCATATGGGACAAATTCGCAGGACATTTTTTATTTGGAAGGTAGGAGGAGGCCAACAGAATTATTATTAAAATGTTTTACTCAGGTAACACAAGGAGACAATCTACTTTAAACAAATATTGTTATTTTTATTGGTCACTTCTTCCTATACCAGCTTAAATTTTCTGGGCCTAATCTCTTTCTCTCTGTCTCTCTCTCTCACTCTCTCCCTTCTTTCCTTCCTCAGACAGGGCCTCCAGCAGTGGTTTATAATGCTGATGATTAACTAAATAGATTCTAGGAGAGCAGGTCTACTCTGCTTGGCTTTCTCATTTCATGGGGGCCTGACTGACCGCGAAGGAAGACAGTGCTTTTCTCAGGCACACTGGCTGGAAACTCAAGATGTTTTTTTTTTTTTTTTTTTTACTCTTTCTCTCTTTTTTTTAGCCCCCCCCTCTCCCTCCCCTTCTCTCCATACTTACTTACTTACTTTGGTTTTGTTACATTCTTTCCTTGGGGGTACCTTTCATGACGGTAAGGTTACAGGTGCATTCTCCATTTTCCCTCTCCACCTTCTTTCCCTGAACCTTTCCCTCCATCATGCTCTGTGCTCTCTCTCTCCCTCTCTCCCCCCTCCTTTCTCTCACTCACGCTCTTCTATTTCGCCTTCTCGCAGTATGACTGGAGAGAAACCTTTTCTTTCTCAAAATGGAAATGAGAATTTCTCATTATTTGTGATTTTGTTTCTTTCTGTCCTAAGAGAACATCGGTGACTAAATAACGTAAAACTTTAATATAATTTGTTATGTGTGACTGAAAGAGAACAAGAGAAAAGAAAAAGCTCCCTGAATGATACAAAATGCACCGTTGAAGTGAAAGAGGAAGGTTCCATTGTTTACCCACACGTCATGTTGGTGCAGCATTGGCTTATGTACACTGCACCTTCAACGTAACTCCATTACTGTAGATGTCTGTGATGTGAACGGTGATTTCTGTAACGGTGTGGTATTGCTTTTATGTCACGTAGGATAGAGAGGATCAAGCTGACATACAGGGGGTGGGCTGGGGTGGAGGTGCAGTGTTGTTCACACTCTGTTCCCGTGAACGGCACACGTTATTCAGTAAACGATCACTGTCTGAATGACCTTCTGCATGATACACCGTGTAGGCACAGGTCAGCGCCGGCAGCATTCCTACAGGCTTTCATCATTACTGCAAACACAAAGACAGGAGACTTTAGAAGTCCTCAAATGAGGGGGGGGAAATACCCTTTTGTTTTCCCTTACTTCACGGGAAACAGATTTCATAGTACGTTTTTATAGGTGCTGCTGGTACAGTACCGGTATGTCGCAACCTAAAACCACGTGACATGTAGCAGGAACAACTCCCTGAGGCCCAGTAGCTTCTGAGCGCTGTGACGCTACGGGGTGGATATGTTCGACAAAACCGGGTGTTTGAAACTTGTAACTGCCATCCATTGTGTGTGAAAAAGCAGCCCTCCCAGCCTCGCCGTGCCGTAGATTCAGACCAGTCAGAACAGGTTTGGTGCAATCATTAACAACCACTGTGGCCCAATCTCCTGACAGCTAGTCTAAGAAACTCAGACCAGGACAAAGCCTCTACAATAATATATATTTGAGAGGAGTGGGTTTCAAATAAGGGCGTTGGACATGAAATGCACCCATGACTTTTGAAGTTGTAATAGTTTGGCATACACATCTGAAGAAGTTGATATGTTATAGAAGTTTGTTGATTGTGTAAATTATTTCACAATGATGTAATTACTAGCCCATCTATTCCATATTATCATTCATTAACAAACAGTTTAAACATTCCCCAGCTCTACTCTTTAGAAGCCTACGGCATACCTAAAGGTGTGGTATGATCACACCCACACAGGTCCCATTATCATCTATACTCTGTTTTAATAGCTGGCATTTATGATACATAATGCACAAATATCCATGACTGTACTGTGTCTATGTGAGGTGTATTAATTTTGTCACGTGCCCACTCGAGTGTTCCTTTTGGATGGATTATCTCCATCTTACGAGGCAGCATTGGATATCATCTCTCTCTCTAATACTGCCTGGTAATGATGATGATAGCCACCCACTAACTGCAGCGAAAGAAAACGTGCTACATTAGCCGTGCTAGTGAACAGATACGGTCTGTTTGAAAGAGGAAATGGCTTTCAGGATCCATCTTACCTGACAGTGATGGATTGTACAACCGTTTTCTAACACTGTCTGGTAACGATGTTTCCTGGGTGACCAATACACAGCAACGTCCTCCGCTACATTATGTAGGCCTACTGTAACAGGCCACTTTAAAGCAACACATCGGGGCAGTATAGTATTTTGTAATTGTCTGTGATAGTAGTGACTTCAGATTGATCTTATCTTTATCCAAGGATGTTAATGTTAATGATGTTATTATCTGGAAGAATCTGTGTTGAGCGTTAAGGAAACATAGCAACAGGTCATGCCTGTGTTCTCAGGAGTTTGATCTAGCATCATTATTTGCCTGGTCATTCCTTCCTGTTCTTCCTCGACACTATTCTTATTCACTTTAGATACCTATCTTGTAGACGAGAATGTCCTATCATCGTAAGGGTTTCCAATTGTGTAAAAAAAGAAAATGAGAGGATGAAAAACAACAGAAATGCTGAAAGGGGAGCGGGAGGTTAGTCATTAGTTTGTGACCAAACGGACCGAGAAGGTCTTAGGTCTTCGTTTTATTACTAATTTGAGACGTAAAAGAGATGACTCGTGTGTGTGGTGCGGCCGGATTGCTTTCCTACAGGAAAAGAGAAAAAGTTGACAGTAAGGACCTTAGAGCTCAGCTATTGTGCTATTCACTTGTCTCTCTCTCTCTCTCTCTCTTTTATGACGACCCCACCCTGCCCAGGCTAGCTACAGAATACTGGTCGGTAGACAGCTCCATCGGTCATGCCGGGAGTCATTTCCCTGTTCCCTCCCCCGCACGGTGTGAGGCTTTGTGTTGTGTGGCAGTGATTGGTCCAGCTCGCCTTACCTGCGTGGCACATCCTGAAACTGACACATGAGCTCACCTGAGCACTCCACGATAAAAATAGACCCAACGACACCGTGGCCTCCTCCCCCTTTTTCCCGGGCCTTACTGATGACTTTTAAAATCCTTATGAATTATTGCTCTTTTCGTCTGAGCCAAGAAAAAGATTTCAGCGTTGTAACAAGGCTTTTTAGCACGTAGACTTTGTAGTAATACAAACATTGAAGATTTTTGAAATGATAGAGGTAGTAGAAAATAACCCCTTACTGCTTTTTTGTGTTTTGTGTTCCAGGAGATTACTTATTTTCAAAACGGAATTAATTAGGTACACTGGGGTGACCAGTACAGTTTTTATCACCTGCCAGGAAGAGAAAATTTAATGGGTAGAACCTTCAAACAGACGCCACAGACTAAAGCAAATAATAAACATGGAGCTGGCAGAAACCTGGTGTTTGTTTAAGGAGGGAAAATTACCCCGCAAATATTGAACCGCACCTTTCTTTATCTATGTCAGAGACACATGCAGCTAACTCCTTTATCTATGTCAGAGACACATACAGCTAGCTCCTTTATCGACATCATAGACACATACATACAGCTAGCTCCTTTATCGACATCATAGACACATACATACAGCTAGCTCCTTTATCTGTCATAGACACATATAGCTAGCTAGCTCCTTTATGTCATAGACACAAGGGGATCATCCCTATGTTCCCCGGGTCCTATGTTCCCTTGTCCGCCTTGTTTCGAACTGGTTAAGCTTAGGCCCTCTTTCGAAGTTGGTTAAGGTTAGAGTTTGGAATCAGGGCTGGTGGTCTAAAATTTTCAATTAATCAATCAATCAATCAGCGAACATAGAACCCGGGGAACATAGGACCAGGGGAACATAGACATGCTCCCGACACAAGCAGCTAGCTCCTTTATCTGTCATAGACACACACAGCTAGCTCCTTTATCTAAATCATAGACACATACATAAAGCTAGCTCTTTTATCTGTAATAGAACCATAGCTAGCTCCTTTATCTACATCATAGACACCTACAGCTAGCTCCTTTATCGGTCATAGACACATATAGCTAGCTCCCTTAACTATGTCTTATAGACACCTACAGCTAGCTCCTTTATCTGTCATAGACATAGCTAGCTCCTTTATCTAGGCTATGTCATGCAGCTAGCTCCTTTATGTCATAGACACATGCAGCTAGCTCCTTTATGTCATAGACACATGCAGCTGAGCTAGCTCCTTTATCTATGTCATTGACACATGATGCAATAGCTGTTTTTAGCTTCCTTTACCTGCTGGTGTCATGAGAGCACACTGCATTTGTTTCCAAACATAATGATGAAAGGAAGGAGTTTACCACACAACTTCTCCTCGTTCTCCCCACTGGCCTATTTACTTACACCTTAAATGTCAGCAGCTACCGCTGCAGGATTATTGCATCTCTCTCTCTCTCTCTCTCTCTCTCTCTCTCTCTCTCTCTCTCTCTCTCTCTCTCTCTCTCTCTCTCTCTCTCTCTCTCTCTCTCTCTCTCTCTCTCTCTCTCTCTCTCTCTCTCTCTCTCTCTCTCTAATGCATGGCAGGTGAATGTCAATGTATATCATCATGTCGACTTTCCTAAACATAAAAAAGGAAAGAAATGGTTCTCGTTTTCCAGCCTGTTTCTGCTTTGCATCTCACCCATTATCTGTCTCTTCCAGCTCTCTTCCAGCTCTCTTCCCCCTCCGAGCGCAGGTGAACGTTCAGAGCTCGTCCCTTCCTGCCTGTCGATAGGCGTCTTACCAGACATGGTTAGATGTAATTATCGGTGTCTAATACTGTCTGGTAATGCCGTCCATTGAATGGCATTACCTTCCATTCTTTTATTTTTTATTTCCCCTCTCTCACTCTTTGCGCAGAGCCAACATTATGACATGCATAAGATATTGACCAGAGCGAGCCAGATAAGTGAATTGACATATTTATAGAGGCGACATATGGGGTGGGATATGGTGGTGGTGATGATGATGATGATGATGATGATGATAATGATGGTGATAATGACTATGGAACTATGAACCTTGCACTGGAAGATTGATTGATTGATTGAGCCTCTTCCATGTGACTTGAGTCAGAGTTTCTCCCCCAAGCAGCTGAAAAATCGTGTTTAATGAAGGCTGAACTTTGTACCAACGCATTTCTTGTCACCTGTATGTAAACCTAGTAGATGTGTTACTAATAGGTATGCTAATGAGACTGCTATGCATGAAACCCATTCATATGTACTGCCCCCCCCCCCCAGTAAGGGTGTTAATTCAGTAATCACACTGTACATTAATTAATATTCAATTAATTTAGTTGCAATATGATGTATGTATGTATGTATTATGTAACAAAATAAAGTTGAAACATAAGAACAATAATGACTGACTTTAATTTCCTTCCTCTGAATCAATGTGAACTTAGAAAAAAAAGTTTTTTTTTCTTTCTTTCAGGTGTATGAACTATTATTTTGAGAACTGAACGTTCCAAATGATGATGTCACAACGGCTATAGGGGCATTGAAAGCTTTGACGTTCTTGAATTAAACATTACAAAATAACTCATACTTGAGCTCATGCTGTTCTGATCATGTATTTAGGGCTTTTATCAATTGGCCCACGGTAGCAGTTTCTCTCTGGTCATTGTGTTCCCAGTGGAACTCGCTGGTCAGACCGGAATGCCTGCCTGGCCCCAGTCAGGTGCAGATCAGGTTACTGGTGAACAGAGCTCCTTTTTAAATGCCGCAATTTACCCAAGAGGCCCCCCCCCCCCAGCTAAGCCCTCATTGTGTCCTACTCTATAGCAGCACAGAGCAGGCTAGAGCCAACGTGGCCTGCTTGATAAAACAAGAACCATAAGGCCTGTATACACTGTTATCAAAATATAGGTTATCTATAGATATCGGCTATAGGTTATATATAGATATAGGCTACCTGCACATCTACAGTATACACAGCCTATACAGCACACATAATGCCCATGGTTACCAGTCATAAGTAGATGCTAGCCCCCCCCCACCTCTCTCTCTCTCTCTCTCTCTCTCTCTCTCTCTCTCTCTCTCTCTCTCTCTCTCTCTCTTTTGCCACGGATACCTTTGTTACACAAGGTGAGTGGTTAAGTAAAATGACCAACAATGATTTTAAAAGATCTTTCAAAGAGTTTAAGCAAGTAGGCCTATAAAAATGTTTGATGAAGGTGAAAGATCTTTTGTGTGTAGTTTATGTGCTGTAGTTTATCCACTATACCACTCATTCTACTGCATTGTTAGTTTTTTGTTGTTGAATTATTCAAAGGTCATGAATTGTCATATCACCTCACAATAAAGCACTGAGCACACAAAAATGTATAAGAGGCAACGTTTAATCATTAAACTTTGTTCCACATTTACAGCAATGTGGACAAAAGATGTTTGAACTGGAACGGTATCCATTAAACCCGAGAACCGCAGTGGAATCTTTTCTGCTTTGTCATTCTGCGAGTGTAGCACAGGCCCTAAAGTAATGGCGATCGGTAAGTGGCCATCTTGGATTCATGTGACATCACTGAGCATTCCAGGGCCCTTCTCTGGTGAAAGGATTCCAGCGCTGGTCTGTGCATGCTGCAGTGCAGTCAGACCAGATTCCTGGCCTGGTTATGGAGAGGGAGGAGGGTGAGGTTCACCTGGGTTTGCCATTGAGGTGGAACAGCACCACAACAGAGAGGCACGGCGCAGAGGCTAAGCGTCTGTGACAGACCAACTGGTGGTGCTGACGTAGGCTGAGGAACTGTCACACACTCCAGGAGGAAACTCCTTTAGCAGTGTGGAAAAGAGGCTAGGTTAGGTTAAAGGGGCAGTTCACCCAAATAAAAAATTAAAAGTGCTGTCTATCCATCCAGATAGTTTCGGTGAACTGTTTCGGAGATATCTTGCCGTAGAAATATCTACCATCACTCCAATACAATGGAGTGGTTTTCATACCGAACTACGACCCCCATAACAATGAATGGGGGTGTATTTCGGTTGAAAATATTTCCTAGATGAAACTGCTCATAACAAGGTATGTGGATTATATTGAGTAAGTGGGTCATGATCAGTGGCGGCTGGTCCCCCCCCCCCCCCCCCCCCCCCGGAAAGTGGTTTTGGATTTTTCTATAATAGTAGATTTCGACCTCTAAAAATATAATAAAGTTTTTTCAAATAAATAATAATTACTCATTTTAAGTATGTTTGTGTTTAAAATGCACAAGAACGTGTAATATATCAAATATAAATCATTGTTTGTGCGTCCTGTTAATCCCCTCTCTCTTCTGGGGAGCTAGAAATATCACCCCACTGACTGGGCGTCAGTGCGCAACGCAGCCAATTGGAAAATGCACAGAGCAACATAAATGGACCCAGCAACTAAATTTAGCTAATCAGCGTCTTCAAATATGATGCCTGAAGGGTGCTTTTTCTAGCGCCCCAAGCAGAGTCACTGGTGTGTTAGGAGGTGCGCGGACTGATGACGACAACAATGATTGTTGCAGGGACTCGAGACGAGACAGGATTACAGTTGTTGTCGTCGTCAGAAATTGATAATAATCACAAGATACATTCAGACAGTGTTGGATCTAAAAATAATTATTTATATGGACACATTTATGGAAAGTTCAAGCCCGGACCACAAAGCTTCTCAAAGGGTTAGCGCCACACGCGGCGGCTCTTCCAATTCGTGCATGATGTTCTACCGGCAGCAAAGTGAGTCTCTATAACAATATACTGTTCTGTAGTTACCTAAACTGATTGAGGTAACTAGAATCATTTTCACCAGCCGCCACTGGTCATGATTTCTGTAAAGAGTCATTACTTTTTGAGTTTTTCAAATGTATTGTGTGTGTGTTTGGTATGAACAGTTAATCAGCTGTCCTTTGGGTCATGACCAACCATGTCACAAAATCTTGTGCTAGTCTGTGAATCCACTTGGAAGTTAAGTGCCTTTTGTGATAGAACACTCCCATTGGCACGCCCCTTTTTAGCCAATTGGCATGAACACACACTTATACAACGGCATGCAAATTTCTCGATTCTGATTGGCCATTCACACGTCTTTATTGGTAACAATCCACGGTCCTGGGCTCAGGACCCGCCCACAACCAAATCACATAACCCTCCCCGGCTCACTCCGGGAGAAAACAGGATCGCGGAGATCAAATGGTTATGTTGAAAGCACCATAACGACTAAATATGAAGCGATTCTGTCAAGGGGAATGTGTTAGTATTTTAAACAATGTTGGATGATGTAATTGATGGGTCTTGACTCAATCTAGAACAAAAGAAAAATCGCGGATTGATTGATAGATTAATTGATTGATTTAAATTTCTTCCTTCCTACTTTCTTGCAGCGTTCTCTCTCACACTGTCCGACGCTGGCGTACCCACAAACACACACACACACATACACACACACACACACACACACACACACACACACACACACACACACACACACACACATACACACACGCACACACACACTGTGACACACACACACACACACACACACACACACGCACACACACACACACACACTCCTGTCTGCAACAGCGGGGGAGTCAGACTGAGAGAGAAGCAGCGCTGTTTTAAGTGAGCATGGTCTATTGAATTGATTGATTGGTTGATTGCTAATTTTATTACTGTACCCCTGGTTTCCAACTGGTTAAGTTTAGGCTAAAAGAAATAAATAAAAAAATAGGGCGAAGAAAACGTTTTTTTCCTATAGGGCAAAGAAAACGTTTTAATAAATTTTCAATCAATCATTCCAATAATACACAGTTGGATGTGTTAGTTGGTTGGATGCACTTCAAGCTGCTTCCACATGAGGCAACTTCTCTCAATCATTCCAATAATACACAGTTGGATGTGTTAGTTTGGTTGGATGCACTTCAAGCTGCTTCCACATGGAGTTGTGGGAACTACTTTTTCTGGCGGATGGTTTTTTCAATAAATCTTCGATTAATGTGTGTTTATTGTATAGAAATAAGGTTGGATGAATCTGGCAGTTGTATAAAAGCTTTACACCACGTGCAGTCGTGATTTGTGACCAATAAACCATGCCTAGGGGGGTCTAACGACCCTCGGCTGCGCCTCGGGCCTAACAACCACCCCTAGGCATGGTTTATTGGTCACAAACCACTCCTGCATGTGATGTAATGCTTAAATACACACCCACACACACACGCACACACTTGACCTTCATGCAAAAACTGTGTGTGTGTAGAGGGTGGGGAATTTTGTGGACCAAACGGCCAACCGACAGAGTGAACTATAAAGTTGCTGGTCGCAACTAAAAAGAAACTCACTTCAAAGATGACAGCATATTAGAAATATGCAAATGATGTCAATCTAGAAAGGTTTGATTGAAAATGAATTACCTTCAGCCTATTTAACATAAAATTAAATAAAATAGCTTGGAGAACCCTTGTTGACGGCCTATGCCCCAAACGCAAGTAATGTAAGTAAGTATTTAACATAAAATAACTAAATAAATCGCCAGCATGCGTGATATCATGTCAGTTTCCTCTCAATAAGCTATGATTATTGTCTGATTACTGGCCACAGCTTAGTGAGATGTCTCCAGTGTCTGGCAGTTTCCATAAGAGACACCAAACACAATAGGATTTGGCCAGGCAGGAGCGAACAAGACGGTATAAATATGAAATATTAATACAGTCTATTCCACTATAGATATATCCACGCGATTAGCTTTAGTTCTTATTTATCCACTGTCATTTCAATGCCATAGAATGCTGTCTTCACCCGGATTGTGTAAGCCTAGGGTGCAGAGTTGACCATTTAAACAGCGCGATTGCTCACTGTTAATTGGATGGCAGGGTTCAATGTACATGATTGCTGTTCAAGTCCATCTGCAAGGTCAATGTTTTATTTGTCACACGCAACATCATACTGGTAAGATACCATACTGGAATGTTTATCCACTAGCTCTTACAATGTATACAATAAGCAAATGTCCAAAATTATAAATAAGAACAACAATAAATAATAACAACATTTATCTGATTTATTTATTTATTCAAAGTTATTTGCAGTGTTTGTGTAGTGCTATTTATTTTTCCAACATCAAATACGTAATTTTTTATCGTACAAATATTGTTATTTATTTAAATTATGATTAATTAATTCCAAGGAGGCCTGTAGAGTTGACATGAAGGAATCACTATGATTCCTCCCAAATAAAGCCCCTAAGAACATGGAGCACACCAGTCTGTCAAGTTAAGACTGCTCTTCAGCGCTCCTAAATCCTGCTCTTAGTAGGATAGGGCCGAATCCAAGACAGGGATGGTTGGTAAGAGCACATTTGGTCTGATCTTTTGTCTTATGTCCGTCGGTGAATGAGACCCAATGTCACCTTACCACATTTTCTTCATTCAAGGGTTCATATAAATGTATTCCTTTATACCACATTTTCCCAGTACTATACACATTTTGTTGCCACCTCACTGCAATATAATTAAACTGTATATGAAAATGTATATTAAACACATCGGCGGCTACAATGGTGCCAGTCTGGTTCGGCCACAAGGGTACCTCCCAGACTGGCACCATTGTAGCCGCCGATGGCAAAAAGCTTGAACTGGTCACCTCTTATAAATACCTGGGAGTGTGGATCGACACCAAACTCTCCTTCTCTGAACACCTAACTAAACTGCAGGCCAAAGTCAAAGCAAGGCTTAGCTTTCTGTATAGGAACCGTTCCTCCTTCACTAGATCTGCTAAACTCACCCTGGTCCAGATGACTGTCCTGCCGCTATTTGATTTCAGCGATGTAATCTACCGCTTGGCCCATAAAGGTGATCTAGAGCGCTTAGATATCCTATATCACTCCGCCATTCGCTTCGCTACCCACCACTGCGAGCTATACTCCCTAGTAAACTGGCCCTCCCTGGAGATTAGACGTAACATCCACTGGCTGGCCTTTGTATATAAAACACTTCTAGGCCGTAATCCCCCTTACCTTACTCGCCTAGTCCACCCTTGTCCACTCCCAAATTACCACACCCGGTCAGCCACACATATCCTGGTAAACGCCCCCCATGCCAACTCCTCACAAGGCCGTTCCTCCTTTCAGTACGCAGCAGCTGATAGCTGGAACACACTACAAAAAACCTTAAATATGGAAACGTTTATTTCAATTAGATTGTTTAAGGAAACTTTAACAAACTCCCTAGAGCACTCATGTAGATGTTCTGTTTCGTATTCGCTCTCGCTCGGCATCACTAGTCTGCACTATCTCGCATATGTGCACGCGCACTGAATAAAGACCACAAATGTACCTTTAATCCCAATATTCGTCTGACCACACCCCTATCAGCTTACCCATATAAGCAGGGGTGGGGCCACCCACTCGCCTCCTTCTCGCTTTCACCACAAGGAAGAAGTGCCTCGTAGATCCCCACACTTGACACCATGCTGGAAGAAAGAATTAGGAGCAGCTTTGGGAAACAAGGATACGTTGACATCATATCTTTATTTTCTCTCTCACTATTTTCGAGAAAATACGGCGATATTGTCTTCGTACTGGAGTGTCTGGAAGATGATGATCATTCTAAAAATCCTCCACCGGTTTTCGTATTGGGAGTTCGTGCCGCTACATGCTTTTCCAACTGCAGTCCTTGCTGTGTGCTGGTTGCGGTAAAGGCACAGCTGGGCTGTAGGACGCGCCGCTGTTGTGAGACGCGGTGGGTTCCTGGTTCTGGTGAGTTATGTTTGCTGGCAGGCTTCACTTGTCTGTTAGTGCTATGGGGGCTACTTGACAATGTTTATGAAAACCGGCCCCAGGCTAGGGTCCTTTGTTCAGTCTCCTAGACGACAGAAGACCTTGGTCTGAAGCCATTTTAGTTTAACTAGTGGGCCGCGACCATTAACACTGGTGATCCCTGTGTGTTCTGGACGAGTGGATATCTCTCTGTCCCGTGTTAAGCCCCTTCTTTCATATCCAAATGAGAGTATTCCTTCACGAGGAGATATGTGCATGGATGTGCGATAGCGGCAGATCCATGTTCAAGTCAGCTACACAAGCCAGTTTGGTATTGTGCTGATTCCGTCGGGTGTTGGTAAAATCACCGTTGTAAAGCTGTGTGACATCTTGTTTCTCTTTTCGCTTAAAAAGTGAGGAGGGTTTTCAGAACGGCGGCCTGTCTGGGTGAGTGTTATGTCATTGTGTACAAAGTTCAGGTGATAGCTGCTTAGCTTACGGTTAGCCAGTCAGCTGTTAGCTGCGGTGTTAGCCTGCTGGGATCACTGCGTGGCCTACAGAGGTGGGCCTACTGTTAGCCAGTCAGCTGTTAGCTGCGGCGCTAGCCGGTTGTGATCACTAGGAAACGTTAGCTTGCTGCTATCGGACAAGGCCAGCACGGGGTAGCTCCGGCTCTTCGCGCGCCGCCGCGCGCTTCCCTCTGGTCGCGTGCGCCGTTCGCTCGGCGTCTCGCGAGCAGGGGCGGTAGCGACCGACGGTTGGGGCGACCGTTAGCTTAATGCTACTCTGTTGAACGTGCTTTGATTATAACATGTTTTACACTCTTGACTACGACGTCATCCTTGACAGGGGATGTTCGTCGACCCTGCCCTGAGCCTGGACGGGGATTGCGTCAACAAAGAGGACTGTAGCGACTGGTTGGAGCGACGACGCTGCCCAGTTCGAGCAACACAGGATCGGCTGTGTTGTCTACGGGGTCTTGAGTCTGCACTTCGCTGATCTACGTTCCGGGTAGGACAAGGTTTGACCAGACCTTATAACACGTCTTCTGGTTTTACTTTTCTAAATGTTTTGTGAATAACGATGTTTTCCCAAAACGTGTGTTGCTGCAATGCATTTAGGATACGACGCGAGTTATGTGTGAACTGTTTTTGTCACTGGCAGTTAGCTTCTCCGTGCAAATCGGGTTGTTACAGATGTGAAAATGATCTGGTTGTTGTGTGAGAAACATCATGTGTGTTTATATGTACCGTGTACTCACAACTAAGGTAACTAACCTATGAAGCTATGCTTAGTGACAAGTGAGTAAAAGAATGTTCTTTTCTCAGCCTGTGATGACAATGAACAGTGTTCACATATTAACAGGTTTTCCTGTTTTAACTGGCCGTATTAAGGGTAAAATAAGAGGATTGTGTTTCCCCCCGGTTCCCTGGGGACTTTTTCATCCTCCTATCAGACATGTTGCACTACATTGTGTCTTTTGTGTGGTAGGGATGCGATGTAACCCTTAGCTTGATTGCTGAGGTTGTGCTAAAACTGCTGGAGAAACTTTATTTTCCTAAAAGAAAAGATTGTTTGGTCGCTGTCATGTGTGCTTAGCAAGGCCTGTGGCCGATACTAATCGAGAATTATGTATTCTCTCATTATGAAAAACGGCATTCCTCTGTAGAGTGTTTTTGCCATTTTTTGTAGGTGATGATGGGTTGTGTGTGTCATGTGACCTACAACTGGGTTGGACTGGCCACAGAAGCACATGTGTATGTTGGACCGGGGCTCTTAGAGAGCCCTCTCTATTCTGTGTTTTTTCCTTAGTAAAAATCAGATAGCAGGTTGGCTCATGCGCTGTGTGGAGCTGTCAAACGCTTCATAGAGCTGACTATGACTGTGTCATATTCTCTTTTTGTCATTACATCGTATCATGGGTGTGGGGTCGTAAAGGGGTGAACTGGTAACCTTTCCTCTCCCCCTTGTTTCTGTCGGTCAGGGGTACACCCCCTGTCCTTCAAGGTTCCTGTCACGTTGCGGTTCGGCATGTTACGGTGCACCGCAGAAATTCCCCCGCCATAGAGTACGTCACCGTGCGCGTCTCTGTTGGTAGGACTTCCGTGTGCTGTTCAGGTCCATGTGATGGATCTGTTTCAGGGGGGTGGTCAGGGCTCCTCCTCACCAAGCGCCTTTTCGGGCCTTCTGTGAGTTCGGACTCCTCCTTTCCATGTGAGGGAGCCTCCATCAGAGTACAGAGCCTTCCTCCTCAGATTGTTAAAGTGAGTGGACCCTCTAGAAGGTGTCCTATTCTATTGTGTATGTATTCGATTCAATTCGATTATTGAGTGTGTATGGGTTCAGTGCCTCTTCCCCGGAGAGCCCTAAAACCAATTTTTTACATGGCTCAAGGTGCAATATATTCTTTTCAATCTGTACAGCTCGCGTGGGAAGTCTCTCTGGGGATCCCCGTCTCCTTCCTATGGGAGGGTGGTGGGATGTAAAAATGTGAATTTTTTTTACCCCCGGCTGTGTAGACTGGGATACATACTGTTGGTGCTTCCTTCTTTTCTATTCAAAAAGTGTTGGAGTTAGGAAGTGTCACACCCCTCTTGTCGTTCCCCTGGGTGCCTTGGGGATTCAATGACAGGTTTAAATAGCCTGTTCATTGATGGGGGTGTGTCCCGACGCACGTATAGTGCTAGCTCGCTGTAAACAGGCGACTGACTGGCACGCCTTGGTTGCTTGAGGTTAAAACAGCGTTTTTATAAAGCAACTGAGATGGGGGTTTTTCCTCTTCCGACGACCACATCCCACGACCTGGGTTGGTTATCGACGGATTCTCGTTCATGTCTGGGGGATGATGACGGAATGGATCTGAACATATGTAGAGGGGTCTCACGCCCTTGGGGTGGGCCACCAGGCGCGGTTCGCCCGAACGTCTGGGTGGCGCCTTCTTTTCATGTTAAGATCGACACGCATATCTGCCCTTTCTCCTGGAGTAGGCATGTCGGCGTGGTTAGGGCACGGGACTGGTTCTGGTCACGCTGGTCCAGATCAGTTGAACCCGTTGTCCGCCGGGGATGCAGATCTGCTGTTCTGGTACCCTGAGGGACTTGGGCTTTTTTCAGGGGGAAAAATGCCAGGTCGGTCCGGGTGTCACAGGGTTAAGCGCTATGGAGACCCTGGTTGGGTACGTTTTTACTCAGCACTGTCGTAATGGCTTACGGCCATGCCATCCTGTACACGCTCGATCTCGTCGGATCTCGGCCGCTACACAGGTTGGTCCTGGTTAGTACTTGGTTGGGAGACCGCCTGGGAATACCAAGTACGGTGTGCTTAGGGGCTGGTTCTCCATTCTTTTTCGCTCCTCTCTCACGCATGGCGAAGAGGGGCCTGTGGGGGTGGTTTTTGACCTCCTCTGGTGACCCTGTGCTTCCCGTACCGCCAGGCCCGGTCCGAAGTACTGTTTCGTCGACCTGTAGGCCTGGGTTAACCCTTTTTTGAAAACTGAAACACTTGTACTGCGGTATAGCCGGTGTATACCCGCAGGTGTGTTTTGGAGTTTTTTCTTGAGGGGTTATAGGAACAACCACCGCATTGGGTAACACCAAGGTGGTTGATTCCCTGGTGTGTTGGAGCAGTGTCAACTCCCGGGTTCACCGTTTGAGGGTGCCCCTGCACGTTCATGACGTCTGCCAATCGTGTCAGCCTTCTCTGCCTCGACCCCTCTGGGTGGGGGTTTTTAAATGGAGGCTTGGTCATGCAACACCGCCAGCTTACGCTCCTTCCGCCGGGGCGGCTGTGTTCAGCTGTCCCCTCTGGCGCCTGTCTCGTCCGCAGTCTCCAGGCTAGGGTTAATAGCCTGTTGCCTGGTTTTTCCCCGGTGCGCTGCCTGCTTCCATTGGTTAACCTTTTTTGTGTGCTTACGGCCATGCTGACTGCCTGTTGCAGGGTCAGTGTGCCAGGCGGTGTACTATTGGGGGGACGGGGCCCGCTCGGCTGAGGGGCCTTTGTCCGAATACGCTGGCGATGTGGGGGGCGGGGCACTACGTGCCCACCTGGTGGGGTCTTGATGCTGGCATCATGGACTTCTCCGGGCCCCCATTCCAGGGAGTCCAGTCCTTTTGGTGGGTCTGGGTCTTCCTTCATGCTCCGCTGCTACGGCCTTGCCACGGGGTTGGGTTTGCCCTTGACCCCGTGATTCTGGGGGCAGTAACGAGGTTGTTCCTCCATTCGTTCCCGGGTGGCATGCGGGTTGTGCGTGTGTGTAGTCGTGGGGTCAAGCCACGGTCTGCTCACCCTGTGCGTTGAGTTGCTTGAGTGCCTCTTCGCACGGTCGGGTCCGTCGCCCTCCCGTGAAGCCCCTAATAGGGGGGGTGCCCTCCATTAGGGTGGGTCGGGGGGGCTCGGCCCTCCCTGTTCTGATGGTTGTGGGGGGCTGTCAGCGGGGTGTATTTGTCGGCCGTTGGCTCTCGCTCGGCCTCCCTTGTGCAGACTAGTGATGCCGAGCGAGAGCGAATACGAAACAGAACGTTAGGTTATGACTATAACCAAGTTCTGTTAGTATAGCGACGCTCGGCATCCGACGCCGCTGCAGCCTTTGACCTCGCCTTGTGGCGAAAGCTTGGGAAGGAGGCGAGTGGGTGGCCCCACCCCTGCTTATATGGGTAAGCTGATAGGGGTGTGGTCAGACGAATATTGGGATTAAAGGTACATTTGTGGTCTTTATTCAGTGCGCGTGCACATATGCGAGATAGTGCAGACTAGTGATGCCGAGCGTCGCTATACTAACAGAACTTGGTTATAGTCATAACCTAACGTTTCTCCATGTGCTAACACCATGCTGCCACTATTGTTCTGTTGTCCGCCAGTTGTTGTTCAGTTCAGTTGTTGCTCTGTATGTATGTCCTGCCTTTTTAATAATGTTCCTTTGTGTTTTATTTTTATTTTATTTTATTATTTTATCCCCCATCCCCTTTCCCCTAGGGGGCTTTTTACCCCCAAATAGGCCGTTATTGAAAATAAGAACTTGTTCTTAATTAACCTGCCTATTCAAATAAAGGTTTGATGATGAGAAGAAAAGCTTGATAGAAATCCTACATTAACCTTAGTCTGAGGTACTGTATAACCTTCTCTGAAAAGTTGTTCCACTCTATCTCAGTGCAGTGTTCCACTCTATCTTAGTACAGTGTTCCACTCTATCTTAGTACAGTGTTCCACTCTATCTTAGTACAGTGTTCCACTCTATCTCAGTGCAGTGTTCCACTCTATCTTAGTACAGTGTTCCACTCTATCTTAGTGCAGTGTTCCACTCTCTCAGTGCAGTGTTCCACTCTATCTTAGTACAGTGTTCACTATATCTTAGTACAGTGTTCCACTCTATCTTAGTACAGTGTTCACTATATCTTAGTACAGTGTTCCACTCTATCTTAGTACAGTGTTCACTATATCTTAGTACAGTGTTCCACTCTATCTTAGTACAGTGTTCCACTCTATCTTAGTGCAGTGTTCCACTCTATCTTAGTACAGTGTTCACTATATCTTAGTACAGTGTTCCACTCTATCTTAGTACAGTGTTCACTATATCTTAGTACAGTGTTCCACTCTATCTTAGTACAGTGTTCCACTCTATCTTAGTACAGTGTTCAGTCTATCTTAGTACAGTGTTCACTCTCTCTTAGTACAGTGTTCCACTCTATCTTAGTACAGTGTTCCACTCTATCTTAGTACAGTGTTCCACTCTATCTTAGTACAGTGTTCCACTCTATCTTAGTACAGTGTTCCACTCTATCTCAGTGCAGTGTTCCACTCTATCTTAGTACAGTGTTCCACTCTATCTTAGTGCAGTGTTCCACTCTATCTTAGTACAGTGTTCACTATATCTTAGTACAGTGTTCACTATATCTTAGTACAGTGTTCCACTCTATCTTAGTACAGTGTTCACTACATCTTAGTACAGTGTTCCACTCTATCTTAGTACAGTGTTCACTATATCTTAGTACAGTGTTCCACTCTATCTTAGTACAGTGTTCAGTCTATCTTAGTACAGTGTTCACTCTCTCTTAGTACAGTGTTCCACTCTATCTTAGTACAGTGTTCCACTCTATCTTAGTACAGTGTTCCACTCTATCTTAGTACAGTGTTCCACTCTATCTTAGTACAGTGTTCCACTCTATCTTAGTACAGTGTTCCACTCTATCTTAGTACAGTGTTCACTATATCTTAGTACAGTGTTCCACTCTATCTTAGTACAGTGTTCCACTCTATCTTAGTACAGTGTTCAGTCTATCTTAGTACAGTGTTCACTCTCTCTTAGTACAGTGTTCACTATATCTTAGTACAGTGTTCCACTATATCTTAGTACAGTGTTCCACTCTATCTTAGTACAGTGTTCCACTCTATCTTAGTACAGTGTTCCACTCTATCTTAGTACAGTGTTCCACTCTATCTCAATGCAGTGTTCCACTCTATCTTAGTACAGTGTTCCACTCTATCTTAGTGCAGTGTTCCACTCTATCTTAGTACAGTGTTCACTATATCTTAGTACAGTGTTCCACTCTATCTTAGTACAGTGTTCACTATATCTTAGTACAGTGTTCCACTCTATCTTAGTACAGTGTTCCACTCTATCTTAGTACAGTGTTCACTATATCTTAGTACAGTGTTCCACTCTATAGCACAGTGTTCCACTCTATCTTAGTACAGTGTTCACTATATCTTAGTACAGTGTTCCAGTCTATAGTACAGTGTTCCACTCTATCTTAGTACAGTGTTCACTATATCTTAGTACAGTGTTCACTATATCTTAGTACAGTGTTCCACTCTATCTTAGTACAGTGTTCCACTCTATCTTAGTACAGTGTTCACTATATCTTAGTACAGTGTTCCACTCTATCTTAGTACAGTGTTCACTACATCTTAGTACAGTGTTCACTATATCTTAGTACAGTGTTCCACTCTATCTTAGTACAGTGTTCACTATATCTTAGTACAGTGTTCAGTCTATCTTAGTACAGTGTTCACTATATCTTAGTACAGTGTTCCACTCTATCTTAGTACAGTGTTCACTATATCTTAGTACAGTGTTCAGTCTATCTTAGTACAGTGTTCCACTCTATCTTAGTACAGTGTTCCACTCTATCTTAGTACAGTGTTCCACTCTATATTAGTACAGTGTTCCACTCTGTCTTAGTACAGTGTTCCACTCTATCTTAGTACAGTGTTCCACTCTATCTTAGTGCAGTGTTCCACTCTATCTTAGTACAGTGTTCACTATATCTTAGTACAGTGTTCCACTCTATCTTAGTACAGTGTTCACTATATCTTAGTACAGTGTTCCACTCTATCTTAGTACAGTGTTCCACTCTATCTTAGTACAGTGTTCAGTCTATCTTAGTACAGTGTTCCACTCTATAGTACAGTGTTCCACTCTATCTTAGTACAGTGTTCACTATATCTTAGTACAGTGTTCCAGTCTATAGTACAGTGTTCCACTCTATCTTAGTACAGTGTTCACTATATCTTAGTACAGTGTTCACTATATCTTAGTACAGTGTTCCACTCTATCTTAGTACAGTGTTCCACTCTATCTTAGTACAGTGTTCACTATATCTTAGTACAGTGTTCCACTCTATCTTAGTACAGTGTTCACTATATCTTAGTACAGTGTTCACTATATCTTAGTACAGTGTTCCACTATATCTTAGTACATTGTTCCACTCTATCTTAGTACAGTGTTCCACTCTATCTTAGTACAGTGTTCACTCTATCTTAGTACAGTGTTCCACTCTATCTTAGTACAGTGTTCACTATATCTTAGTACAGTGTTCCACTCCATCTTAGTACAGTGTTCACTATATCTTAGTACAGTGTTCCACTCTCTCTTAGTACAGTGTTCACTATATCTTAGTACAGTGTTCCACTATATCTTAGTACAGTGTTCCACTCTATCTTAGTACAGTGTTCCACTCTATCTTAGTACAGTGTTCACTATATCTTAGTACAGTGTTCCACTCTATCTTAGTACAGTGTTCACTATATCTTAGTACAGTGTTCCACTCTCTCTTAGTACAGTGTTCACTCCATCTTAGTACAGTGTTCACTATATCTTAGTACAGTGTTCACTATATCTTAGTACAGTGTTCACTATATATATATATATTTTTTTTATCCACTTTTTCTCCCATTTTCTATATTTTCTCCCATCCCAATTTTTTGTATCATCCAATTCAACCCTCCCCTGTCACGAACGCTGTTTCTTGCCTCCCACAAGCCGGCTGCAATGTGGACTAAGTCATACATAGCACAAGTCACCTCCGGTACTTGAGGTAACAGCAGTCGCATCTTTTCACCTGCGCAGCTCGATCTCTCAGTGGCGAGGAGTAACACGTGGGAGGCTCACGCTGCCCCCGACACTTCCTGATTCTACTGCGCAGGCGCACCAACCGACCTGTAGGAGTCGCTGTCCACAACGCCCGATCCCCACCCATCAGTTTCCCACCCCCTAATACGGCCAATGTGTATTAGTATGAACGACCAGCTAAACTGAAAGCAATGTGGAGCGCTGGGATCGAACAGGCGATCCCAGCGTCTCCGCATTCATGGCGAGCGCCTTGCCCACTACGCCACGTAGCCGCCCTCAGTGTTCACTATATCTTAGTACAGTGTTCACTATATCTCAGTACAGTGTTCCACTCTATCTTAGTACAGTGTTCACTATATCTTTGTACAGTGTTCAGTCTATTTTAGTACAGTGTTCACTATATCTTAGTACAGTGTTCACTATATCTTAGTACAGTGTTCACTATATCTTAGTACAGTGTTCAGTCTATTTTAGTACAGTGTTCACTATATCTTAGTACAGTGTTCACTATATCTTAGTACATTGTTCAGTCTATCTTAGTACAGTGTTCACTATATCTTAGTACCGTGTTCAGTCTACCTTAGTACAGTGTTCACTATATCTTAGTACAGTGTTCAGTCTATCTTAGTACAGTGTTCACTATATCTTAGTACAGTGTTTAGTCTATCTTAGTACAGTGTTCACTATATCTTAGTACAGTGTTCAGTCTATCTTAGTACAGTGTTCACTATATATTAGTACAGTGTTCAGTCTATCTTAGTACAGTGTTCAGTCTATCTTAGTACAGTGTTCACTATATCTTAGTACAGTGTTCAGTCTATCTTAGTACAGTGTTCACTATATCTTAGTACAGTGTTCAGTCTATCTTAGTACAGTGTTCACTATATCTTAGTGCAGTGTTCACTATATCTTAGTACAGTGTTCAGTCTATTTTAGTACAGTGTTCAGTCTATCTTAGTACAGTGTTCAGTCTATCTTAGTACAGTGTTCAGTCTATCTTAGTACAGTGTTCAGTCTATCTTAGTACAGTGTTTCTCTCTATCTTAGCACAGTGTTTCACTCTATCTTAGTACATAATTTCCACTATATTAGTAGTGTTCCACTCTATCTTAGTACAGTGTTCCATCCACTGGAATGGGGGACCCTGATGTAAATGGGGGACCCTGATGTAAACAAGACAAACGTCTTTCTCTGGTCTGCACCCCGTTAACAATTGTGTGTATTGAGCCGTACTGTATTGTACCCATTCTGCAATCTGTTAAATAATTCATTCATTCATTCGTTCATTCATTCATTCATTATCTTAGTACAGTGTCCCACTCTATCTTAGTACAGTGTTCACTATATATTAGTACAGTGTTCAGTCTATTTTAGTACAGTGTTCACTATATCTTAGTACAGTGTTCACTATATCTTAGTACAGTGTTCAGTCTATTTTAGTACAGTGTTCACTATATCTTAGTAAAGTGTTCAGTCTATTTTAGTACAGTGTTCACTATATCTTAGTACAGTGTTCACTATATCTTAGTACATTGTTCAGTCTATCTTAGTACAGTGTTCACTATATCTTAGTGCAGTGTTCACTATATCTTAGTACAGTGTTCAGTCTATTTTAGTACAGTGTTCACTATATCTTAGTACCGTGTTCAGTCTACCTTAGTACAGTGTTCAGTCTATCTTAGTACAGTGTTCAGTCTATCTTAGTACAGTGTTCAGTCTATCTTAGTACAGTGTTCACTATATCTTAGTACAGTGTTCAGTCTATCTTAGTACAGTGTTCACTATATCTTAGTACAGTGTTCAGTCTATCTTAGTACAGTGTTCACTATATCTTAGTGCAGTGCAGGCCACGTGAGCGGATCGGCGCGGCCGAGAAATCCGCTCTTCGCTCTTTAAAGCTTGGTCCGCTCCGCTAATCGATCATGTTGACCCCGCCCCCAAGTCGCTCTCCGCTCGCTCCCTGCTCACCTTGAATCGCTCCCCGCTCACCTTGAATCGCTCCCCGCGCCAGATCGCTCGGCAGATTTTTTTTTTTTTTTTGGAGCATGGTGTAAATTAGCTCAAACTACAACAGTCTACACCCCCTGGGCCCCTTAACAATTGTTTGTATTGAGCCGCATTGTAATTGTACCCATTCTGCAATGTTAAATAACGTTGTTTATCCATTCACTAGCTCTGTTAAGCGATGATAGGCTAGCCGAGCCACAATGCTATGGTCGCTGCCATTAATGTTAGCATGTAAGCTAACGTCAACAACAATGGCGTCGATACTTTTTCTAACAGGAGTGAGTGTGGGCGTCTCTACAGTGACAAAGCCTGAACCGGATATCACAGGTTCACCCTTGTCATTGGTTGAAAATGGCCTTCATGTTTGTACATCGCCATCTGTTGCTTTGGCATTGTACTGCATGTATATTACATCAACAGTGTTAAACCACTGTGAGCGACCTGGAGTGGATTGGAGCGGAGGAGAACTCTCGCTCCGGACGTCGCGCCGACCCATTTTAAAACCCACTCCTCGCTCACGTCAAAACCGCCCGCTCCGCGCCCCGCGCCGCTCACGCTCCGATCCGCTCACATGGCCTGGTGCAGTGTTCACTATATCTTAGTACAGTGTTCAGTCTATTTTAGTACAGTGTTCACTATATCTTAGTACAGTGTTTATCTCTATCTTAGCACAGTGTTTCACTCTATCTTAGTACATCATTTCCACTATATTAGTAGTGTTCCACTCTATCTTAGTAGAGTGTTCCATCCACTGGAATGGGGGACCCTGATGTAAATGGGGGACCCTGATGTAAACAAGACAAACGTCTTTCTCTGGTCTGCACCCCCTTAACAATTGTGTGTATTGAGCCGTACTGTATTGTACCCATTCTGCAATCTGTTAAATAATTCATTCATTCATTCATTCATTCATTCATTCATTCATTCATTCATTCATTCATTCATTCATTCATTCATTCATTCATTCATATCTATATCTCAAGAAAACCTGTTTGTATTCACAGCTAGAAGTGCATGTACACATGATCGACACAAGTATGGTACTAGGCATGCCTGTAGGGAAACGTTCACACTGCTACTACCAAAAGCCAATGCAGCAAAGAAAACAGTGTTATATAGAGCCATGTCATATTGGAACAAACTGCCAGTACATCTTACACAGATAACCAGTAAGATAAGTTTAAATGTATGCTACAGTACTATAATGTATGTACTGTTTTGTTGTGTGTGGACCCCAGGAAGACTAGTTATTGCTGCAGTGAGGACTAATGGGGATCCGTAATAAAGATAGTGTTCCACTCTATCTTAGTACAGTGTTCACTATATCTTAGTACAGTGTTCAGTCTATCTTAGTACAGTGTTCACTCTCTCTTAGTACAGTGTTCCACTCTCTCTTAGTACAGTGTTCACTCTCTTAGTACAGTGTTCCACTCCATCTTAGTACAGTGTTCACTATATCTTAGTACAGTGTTCACTCTCTCTTAGTACAGTGTTCACTATATCTTAGTACAGTGTTCCACTCTCTCTTAGTACAGTGTTCACTCCATCTTAGTACAGTGTTCACTATATCTTAGTACAGTGTTCACTATATCTTAGTACAGTGTTCACTATATCTTAGTACAGTGTTCACTCCATCTTAGTACAGTGTTCACTATATCTTAGTAGAGTGTTCCACTCTCTCTTAGTACAGTGTTCACTCCATCTTAGTACATTGTTCACTATATCTTAGTACAGTGTTCACTATATCTTAGTACAGTGTTCCACTCTCTCTTAGTACAGTGTTCCACTCTCTTAGTACAGTGTTCACTATATCTTAGTACAGTGTTCACTATATCTTAGTACAGTGTTCCACTCTCTCTTAGTACAGTGTTCCACTCTCTCTTAGTACAGTGTTCACTCCATCTTAGTACAGTGTTCACTATATCTTAGTACAGTGTTCACTATAGTACAGTGTTCCACTCTCTCTTAGTACAGTGTTCCACTCTCTCTTAATACAGTGTTCACTCCATCTTAGTACAGTGTTCACTATATCTTAGTACAGTGTTCCACTCTATCTTAGTACAGTGTTGCAGGTTGAAAAAGCCCTCAGCTCTGAACTGGCTCGCTGATAACAAACTATCATTACACCTGGGTAAAACGGAATCCATTCTCTTTGGATCAAATAGCAAACTCAGCAAGGCCAACGGCTTCTCTGTTACAGTGGGTGACAATATTGTCACAAGGAAAGATGAAATGACCTACCTGGGTTCCATCCTAGAGGAAAATCTTTCCTGTGACAAAATGGCAACCAATGTAATAAAAAAAAGTCAACCAACAAACATGATTTTTGTACAGGATCTCCTCTCTGGTAGGGATGGGTACCTTTCACATTTGAACCGATACCGGTACCTGTGAATCGATACCGGTACCCAACGGTACCTTTTTTCGGTACTTTAGTCTCAAGAAATTTTATTTACCTACCTGAGTTGTGAAAAAAAATAATCCAAACTTCAAATAACTACAATTTCGACAGTCTTTGGCTTGCCATTGCTCCGACTGCTTTGTTGTTGAATCAAGTCAAATCCTAGGTAAGCATATATTGTGCGTGTGAACGTTGACATGAAAAAAAAAAGTTAAAAAAAAAATTTCAATTTTTTTTTTTTTTTTTTTTAACTCACTTGATTCGATACTCGGTAGTACCGACGTTGTAACTGAGGGGTTACAAAACCCTGACTGTATTAAAGATTGTGATAGATTAAACCACTACTACATATTATTATTATTATTACTTGCCAGACAGTACAGTTATTATGGCAGACACTCAAATAGACGGCACGGTGACAAAGAGATATCATTTACAGTATTTTATTATTATGCAGAGATACAACTGATAATTACTGGGTCGCTCTTTTATGGCGAATGATATTAGAAAGTCAGAGTATCAAAGTCAGTGGGAATGAATAATTCCTAGGCTAAGTATACTAGACCGGACGCTGCATGGCGTGAGATGGCAATATAGTGGGGCAAAACGAGGGTATAGCTGGAGACTGGTGATTTCCTCCCACAGAGTTGTAAGCTCCAGAGGAATGAAGAATAGACGGATACTCAGGCTGGTCACTTGAAGAAAGGGGTTCTCATACGGATCCGGTCCTTATAATCCAAGTGCTCGGTAGCAGGGTAATAGCTGTAATCCAATGCCCGATAGCAATGATGATAGCCAGCCAGCTTCGTCCCCGAAG
Source organism: Notolepis coatsorum (assembly GCF_963971535.1). Lineage (NCBI taxonomy): Eukaryota > Metazoa > Chordata > Actinopteri > Aulopiformes > Paralepididae > Notolepis > Notolepis coatsorum. The sequence continues at coordinate 52,669,578 of NC_140181.1, forward strand.
CTAGCCCGATGTAGATCTTCAGGGTAGTTAAATCCAAACGACAATGGTATTAACGATGCTCTTCTCCACGGTACTACGTTTCCACAAGTCACTATAATCCACCAATAATGGTTCTACAATATCGCCGCGGTAGGTTCCAATGCTCACATGTCCAATAGTTCTGCTGCTAGGTTCACCTCGTGTTCGGATACTAATTACGTTAAGTCCACACACACTTGCTAAGGTTCACACTAGTTACTAAACGAACGAACTGCTTGTTAATGCTGCACACCGAACGAACTGCTGTAATACGATTCACACTAAATGACGAGCTCTTTACTTCACGTTAGGTTAGGTCGAACTTGACTGCTACTAGACGAACTGGGTTAACGTTACTGCGTTAACTGTAATGACGAACTGCACAATACGTTAGGTTCAACTACTGCTGTTTGCGCCTTCCACAATATATATACTTAGAGGGCTTTCTAGGGCGCAACCGAAGCTCTTGTCCGGAATCAATGCTCTGGCCCCAGGCATGTCTCAACTTGTCCAGACTCGTCTTTGAACTTGTCTGAGGGGCGCGATTCTTGGTGCCGCCAACGTCAAGGGCGTTATCCAATGAGGAAAGCGAATAATGCTATGATTCAAACGGAGGCTTAAAGGGATATAGCTTATATATATAAATAATATACAAGTTATATAAAACAATAAAACGTAGATTCTCAGTGTTAATCTGGCCCTTCAGAACAGACGTGTTTCGGTTCGGTACCTCAAAAGTACCGAATTCGGTACCCATCCCTACTCTCTGGTAAATAAGAATACCTTGAAGACTCTAACAGGAACACTCATTCAAGGTTTCTACGACTATGCTTGCACCTCATGGTACCAAAGCACCTCAAAGGCCCTAAAAACAAGGCTCCAAACATAATAAAACAAACTGGTCAGACTACTGCTTGGCCTTACTCCTAAAACCCACCTTACCCCTGCCCATTTTGACAATCTAGGATGGCTTAGAGTAAACGACAGAGTACAGCAACTTGCAATGGGCCTGGTCTACAAGATACACTACACCACAAAGATGTACCTGTCGAAATACTTCCCAAAGGTCAGTGAAGTCCACGACCACAACACCAGAGTGAGTTCCACAAATCACGTTCAACCCAGATTCTGCTCAAACAAGGGACTAAACATTAGGGGTGTAACGGTACGTGTATTCGTCCCGCGAATTTACGGTACGGCCGTCACGGTGCGGTACGCGTAGCCATACGAATAATACGCCTCACAGCGCACACACATCAGTTGCGCATGCAGGCACTCGTGGGTTCCGTGTCCGTGTGAGAACAGCGTGCGGCACACCGAGTCCGACTTCAGAGCGGGCGAAAGTGCACGGAGAAAGGCACATTTACATTGGAACAGCTGCAGGGTCATTAAAATTTTACAGTTTTCTTTCGTTTTCTTGTTCGCCCAATAATGTCAACCAAATGAAACCAATGGAAAGACACACACACACGCGTCGCCAACAAACACACTCCCCCGCCGGACTCTCAGGCACAGCTGATCAAATAAAAAAAAGAAACTTACATACTGAGCTCCTCTCCAGTTGAACTGCTACTGTGTTTAAATCCAAATAATCCTCTGCCATTGTTGTAACATGTCATCTGTTCTCTAGTATTCAGCCTCGTGAAGTTAAATTCTCTCTAGAAGTGAAACTGAAACTTAGCAAGGATAAGTTGTTAAAGGGACAGTAGGCAATTAATTTATTCAGTGGATGCCTGAACACAGAATGACACCAGTATCACTGACTACCATGGCAAGCCTATAGAAAATTATTCTATTTAATAATAATAATTATTATTATTATTATCATAAATATATAATAATTATAAATTATTATTACATTATATTTTTTTATAAATTACATTCTAAATATATTTTTTGCTGTTGTACCGAAAGCGTACCGAACCGTGACCACAATACTAGGTACGTACCGAACCGTGGCTTCTGTGTACCGTTACACCCCAACATGTTTCGCAATTATGCCACAATAATGTGGAACGCCCTACCCACAGCCGTAAAGGAATGTGAATCCCTACCCTCCTTCAAAACCTCTCTCAAAGAGCACCTACGGATGGCTGCAATTAGAAACTGGCCCCGGTAAATGTCAAAATCCCGTCCCCCCCACCCCACCAAGCCCCTAGAGTGTACAGTTTCTTCCCCTTCGGATTTTTTTATGATGTTCTCTCTTTCTTACACAGTACCGTATATTTGTATGTCTTGTATGTCATAAATGTCTTGATGAATTGAAAATGAGGACCCTTATGTAAATAAGACGAAAGTATTTTTCTGATCTTCATCCTCTTAGCAGTCGTTTGTATTGAGCTGTACTGTATTGTACCCATTCTGCAATCTGTTTTCAATCAATTAGTGTTAACTCTGTTCCACTATATCTTAGTACAGTGTTCCACTCTATCTTAGTAGTATTCCACTCTATCTTAGTACACTGTTCACTATATCTTAGTAGTGTTCCACTCTATCTTAGTACAGTGTTCTACTCTATCTTAGTACATCATTCACTCTATCTTAGTACAGTGTGCATAAAGAGGAGGAAGAGGGAGCTATTTAGTGACATCTCAGAGGTTACCATGACATTTAACGAAGTATGATTAATCACAGGATTTGGCGTGTGTCTAAGATAAAATAAAATAAGATAAGATATTCCTTTAATGATCCCCTTGGGGAAATTCGGGTGTGTAAGGTTGAGGTACCATCGGTAGTGTGATAGTAAAGGGTTAACCTTCTGTAGTGTGGCAGTGAAAGGGTTAACCTGCTGTCGTGTGGCAGTGAAAGGGTTAACCTTCTGTGTATTGTCGCAGTGAAAGGGTTAACCGTTTGGTAGTGCTGCAGTGAAAGGGTAAACTGTTAAGATACACTAGATGACCGTGATGGCAGTACTCAGTACAAAACGACTACAATGGAATATAAATGTTGAAAAGCAATCTGAAGTCTTACCAAAACACTGTACTGTCTAGTATACAGTGTCTACATCAGTATAGATCTATCTATAGATTGTCAAATCTAGGATGTGTCACTGAGGAGACGTGTAATGGCATTGTTCTCGAACTTTGGAAAGCATGTACATTTTTATTTTTTTTGTGAAACCTGAGCTGAAATGCCCCCCCCCCCCCCACCCCTCCAACTTGTATGTCTCACCTTCAGTAGGATAGATTGGACGCAGACCATGGGAACACACTCTATCCACCCCCATCCCCCAAGCCAATGTAATCCTATAAGGAAATCATGAATAGTAGGAAAGCGAGAGACTCCATTGAAACAGGCCTTTCTTTACATCGTAACTTAACTCCATGCCTTCCACTACAACACCTTGACAAGAAGAATCCCTTCAGAATAATGGGTTGTGTAGGGACACCATTGCTGCAGGCTGCACCCCTATAATTGCTGAGTACTTCCTGGTGCAACAGGCACCTTCCTTGGGACGGCCTGGGAAAGGGGGTGTCTGCAAAAGACACACACCTTCCAGTGTCGGCGCCCTGGTACGGATGCAGTGGCAGACACGTGCGCACACACACGCACACACGCACGCACGCACGCACGCACGCACGCACACACGCACACACACACACACACACACACACACACACACACACACACACACACACACATATATGTATAGTACAGTACATATATACACAAACACACACACACACACACTCACACATACACACACACACACACACACACACATGTTGAACACGCATGTTAAACACACACTCTTGGCAGATGGCGAGCCAAGGGATCGACGGGGCTGTAAAACAAACCTGTTCTCTTTGTCCACCTACGCAGCACTTTGCACAGCGTGTCTATCAGATGGCGTCTCTTTATCAAGGCGTGGCTGACACTGGCTCAACACCAGTGGAACACAAAGCACTTTTTACACAAGAATATGGGAGGCCCACCTCTAATAACCGGGGTGCCTCGGCTGTGCTCGCATTCCTGCCAAGAGAGAAACTTCTTCTCTTCATTGCAGCCATTTTGTATTCTGTGAGGCCTAAATGTGATCATTACAACACTGTAGGCTACTGTTGTAAATGAGTGAATGAGGGCGAGGCCGCGTGGCTTGGGACTTCTGCTTCTTTCCAGCATTTGAAGTCACAAAGCGGCCACATGCACCATGTATGAAAAATAACCTTGACTGCTAAGGTGTCGAGCGTACCCGCCCTTTAACGATGATGTGTAATTGCACGGTTGCGTGGATGCTTGGCGTAACAGGCACCCCTCCCTGTGAATTATCAGCGTGCTTGGGAGGAAGAGGGGGATTATGGGTAATTGCCAAGTGTGTCTAGGTCTGGGCGGGTCCTCTGTAGTCAAATCACCAAGACGAGGAGTGATTAGTGGATTTGAGACAAGCGCTATGTTGCTCAACTGCATACTTGGCACAGGATCTGGCAACGTCATAACATAATGATAATCTCCTGCGGAAATAATGATTCACAAGAAATATTGGTTGAATGTACAGTAAATGGATTTCTAATGTAAAATAATATTTTCTTTTCATCTGATCACACACACTTGAAAATAAAGGTAAATATTGTACCTTTTATACCACTGGTGTACCTTTTATGGAAGGGTAATATGCTTTCGAATTCTCATGAATTCTCACATTGTACATTAATAGTATCATAACCAAAACGTATCCAAAATCATGGATTAGTGTGGATGATTCAAATTTGATATTTATTTAGCCAAATGGAAACATGGATAGGTGGGCAGCAAAAGGAACAATGAACCAAGAAACAACACACAATGTAGATACTAGTAGTCTGATAATAGGCCAGATTATTATCCCAGCAAGAATGAGGAAAATGGCCCTTGGATGTTCCATTATCATGATGTCAGTAGGTAAAAGCATGTCACAGACTCTCAAAAAGATATTGTTTTACACTTTTTGTGTGGATATAATACCTCGTAAAACTGGCAAATCCATTCTGATTGACACTCTGTTCTCACATTACCATAGCCAGGGTTCACACACCAGAGGCTTAGAGGCAATTAATATTGAATGATGCTAAACGTAGAGGTGGATGGATGTGACATTCATATCTTTGAGTAGTATGTGTTGTCCTGGTTCTGTTCTATAAAGATTCCATCTAGAATTAGCAACTGTTTCCAAGGGGCCCGTTACCCAGGCAACCAGACTGATTGTTTACACTGTTCAGTTTGCACACGCTGAATGCCTCCTTGTAGTCAGGACAAACTGAACACATAAATATGGACTGACTGCAGGCAGAACACTTTTGTCCCCAGTTGGTGCATTTGTTGTTGTTTCTTCCCCTGCGACCTTATGGACTAAGATTGAACGCACATAGGACTGTTCGTTGATTTTGGATTTCCGTCTGCATGCTTCACTGAAATTGGAAGTGAAACCCCTTCAGTTGAAGTGGATACAAGCAAGGTCAGAGTTCACCTCATGTTTGCTCATGCAAACCACCATTTTGTATAACACTTTATGTTGTCATCATTCTTTCTCGCTTATCTTTTTAGGGTTGATAGGAGTAATGCTACTGTAGAAATATGCCGACAAATTCAACAACAATGCAATGTGAAAGCAAAAGATTCAGTATTCAAAATCTTGTTTTTCAATTTTGTTGCACAGCAATTGTGGCAATTGTCGCAGGGGTTTTCTTTCAAACTCCTCAAAACTTTCCAAAACACAGGCGTAGTCAGAAAATCTAGTTTTGTGTTGTTTATTTTGTAGGGCTTCCCAAGGTGCAGAGGTGATAATATTTACAAAAAAAAGAAGAAAAAAAAAGAGAGAAAACTAAGAAAACAAAAAACATTTCAACAAAAAGAACAATCGAACAATACTTAGGTGTTATTATGATAATAACATCTCCTTTCAACATACTGAAAGTTGGCTGTCCTCAGAGAGGGTGTACTAAAACAGAGGAGGAGAGTGGAGACCCCGAGTCCCAGTGCGAGCCGGGAGGTGACGTGCAAAGGAGGAGCCGGACATGTTCAGGAGGAGGAGGACACGTCCAGAAGAGAGGAGGAAGAGGTCAGCTCAGAGGTCAGAGGGCGAGGGACTGCGAGGTCAGATGGAGGGCCTGGTGTGTGTGGGGAAAGGTGAGAGGCCCTTTATGTTTCTGCTATTCCAAATGATCATTAGAATCAGTTAAAACTACAATCTGGAATTTATCTAATCCTGTAGGATTTTGAGTCTAAATGCTGGGTATATAGTCATACTATATTATTACATTCTTGTTTGACTTGTTTATGGAAAAATACGCTTTTTTAGAACATTCTTAGCCAATCATGACTCAAAATACAGGTCCGCTTTTTGTAATGTTGGTGTTACATTACCAACATAAACAAACCTTTTACAGCCTCAAGTCATGTAAAATTCATGATAAGCTGTCACACGCTAAACTGTCACACGCGGCCAGTCCCAGTGTCTGCGGCTTAGAGTGGTTCTCAACGTGGCATCCGCGGACCCCCAGGGGTCCATGAGGGGATCCCAGGGAGGGTCCCCAGAGAAATGGGGAATCGTTTAATTGCACAGCAAACAGAAAGCTCATGAGGGCTATGCTAATGTACGAGGACGTCCACTTCACCTGACTAGTGGATAGCCTTGGGTGTCTACACTACCAACAGGGGGAACAAGAGGAAACATGAGCGAAAAGGGGAAATTAGTTTTAAAACTGGTTTCACTGACCCTGGACCAGTAAAACATAGCCTTATGGTGCTAATAGCCACAGCTAGCCCGAAGGCAACGGGATTGGGTGCAACAACAAAAAGGTCAGTTGGAAACAACACAACAACGTTGGTTCTGGCGCCACTCCTCTTAGCTGTAGCAAAGATTCAGTCCATATGTCCATTTTAACCTGCCTGACTCATCTCAGTCAGACACAGTGGTCTCTCTCCTACAATCCTTTGACCTGACTGCCACTGTCATGTTTCCCACTCACAAAGCAGGCAGCTCCTTGGATCTCTTCATATTATTTTGTTTTTCAACCTGCCTGTGAAGCACTTTGGTGCCAGCTACCGCTGCCTGGAAATGTGCTATACAAATAAAATTTACTTGACTTGACTTGACTCATAATCTCCCGTACTGTAACTCCAGCATCATTAACACCACGGTAACTCCCCTCCATGTATCTGACAACTTCTTCACCTCACTAACTCTTGTGCTTAACCCTCATGTTGTGTTAGGAATTGGCCGTTGTTAGCGGGTCAATGTTGACCCGGGGTCTAACTCAGTCCTGACCACTAAAAAGAAAGGAGTATCACTCAATATAGTTAATACTACATCCTAACTAACATTATATGCATTCATAACCATATAATCCCATTGTAATTAGATTTTATGGCCCCCGAGACACATCATGTCCCCTTTTTTTTATTTTTTTTTGCTTTTTCTCCCATTTTCTATTTTTCTCCCATCCCAATTTTCGTATCGTCCAATTCAACCCTCCCCTGTCTTTGAACGCTGTTTCATGCCTCCCACAAGCCGGCTGCAATGTGGACTAAGTCATACATAGCACGAGTCCCCTCCGATACTCGAGGTAACAGTAGTCGCATCTTTCCACCTGTGCGGCTCGATCTTTCAGCATCGGGGGTCTGGGCTTTGGAGGGGCCCCGCCCCCGTCGCTTCCTGATTCTACTGCGCAGGCGCACCAACCGACCTGTAGGAGTCGCTGTCCACAACGCCCGATCCCCACCCATCAGTTTCCCTCCCCCTAATACTGCCAATGTGTATTAGTGCGGACGACCAGCTAAACGGAAAGCAATGTGGAGCGCTGGGCTCGAACAGGGAGGCTTTCTTGTTCGAGCCGAGTCTCCAGTATTCGTGGTGAGCGCCTTGCCCACTGCACCACGTAGCCGCCCATCATGTCCCTTATTTTTAAGATGAAAATGAGGTTGTTCAATCATAATATACTAAATGTGAAACCCATAGATAATAATGTTTTCTGACTATAATAGAACAATATTAGAATATAACTTCTGAAAAAAAAGTTTAGTATATTTATTATTATTTTATTTATTTATATTTAGTATTTTCTTTTTTTATCCACTTTTTCTCCTCCTGTTCTTCTCAGATTTTCTCCCATCCCAATTTTTTGTCGTTATGCCAATTCCCCCCTCCCCTTCCTGGTCGTTGCTCGCATGTGCCCCCCACTGGTCGGTCTAGGGAGTCCTGAAGTCTATCAGATGCTTCCTCCGTCACATAGGAGACAGCCAGCAACCTCTTTTCACCTGCCAGCGCGGACTCTCATTGGTGAAGTGTAACGCGTGGGAGGTCACACTACCTTCATCATAGCCCTTCTTTGCTGTGCAGACGCCCTGACCGACCTGTAGGAGTCGCTGTTTACAACGACCAGAACACCACCCCACCGGCTTCCCTCCCGCTGACTCTGCCAATTGAGCCAGTATGACGGCCGGCCAAGCCGGAGGCAACGCTGACAGCCGGATTCGATACCGGTGTCTCTTGCGTTGGTGACAAGTACTTAGACCACTGCGCCACCCAGCCGCCCTCTATATTTGGTATTTTTATAGTATAGTTTTACCTTGCCGGGTCAAGAATGACCCTAACACCACAGTCGTACCTTTTCTTTCTGCAGATACCTTCAGAATTTTCAAAATGGTGAAACATAGTTTTGCTGTGCTTATATATGTGTTGTGGAGGATATCATAAAGCCTTGTTCTAATAAAATCAACTACATGGTAGTTATTACATATAATAACCTTGAAACGGGTCGCTGGAGACCCTAACACCACATAAGGGTTAACCCCAAACCCTCCACCCCAACCAACTCGTCTCAGTCAGATGCAACCTGCAAACTATCCCCCTCCACCCTCTCCTCCGACAGCCTATCCGCTCTACCTTTGAGTGAGACTTTCTCTGCTCTCCCCACAGATACGGCAACCTCAACCCTCCTCTCAGCCCTCTCTTCGACAAGCTCTGTCCCCTCATGAGAGGCCTGCCCACCGTTCACCACCAAATCCATGGCTGTCGGATGCAGTGAGAGAAGAAAGACAGGTCCTGAGAGCGGCCGAGAGGAAGTATAGAAAGTCACGCCTCACTGGTGACATCACCACCTATCAAAACCTCTTGCTTTCTCCAAAACCATTACTACTGCCAAAGCTTCCTTCTTTCACCATAAGATTGAGGCCTCACCTTCGCAAACTGCACGCCACCATGTCCTCCCTCCTCACTCCCCCTCCACCCCCCCTCCTCTCTCTCTGCCGAAGACTTTGCGATTTTCTTTGCAGCTGCCTCTCCCAACCCCCGCCCATTCCAAATGCTGAATCGAGAACCTCATTCTTTACTCTGTCATCTTTCTCTCCAATTACAGACGCAGAGGCCTTGACACTGATAACGTTGAACTGTCCCACTACATGCCAGCTGGACCCTATACCCTTCCCACTCCTCCAGACCATAGCACCAGACATCCTCCCATTCCTAACGGCAACCATCAACTCCTCCCTCAACTCGGGGCTGGTTCCCACCTCCCTAAAACAAGCCAGAGTCACACCACTCGTAAAAAAAACCAACCATGAACCCCACCGTCATACTATTGTCCTCCCCTTCCTCTCTAAATCACTTGAACATGCTGTGTCCAACCAACTTACTGATTATCTCTTACAGAATGACCTCCTAGACCCTAATCAGTCAGGCTTCAGGACTGGTCACTTCACAGAGACGGCCCTCATAGCAGTCACAGAGGCATTTCACTTAGCAAAAGCAAAGGGCCTCTCCTCTGTCCTGATTCTCCTGGACTTGCCAGCAGCCTTCGACACAGTAAACCATCAGATCCTCCTCGCATCCCTCGCAGGAATGGGAGTGGCTGTCTCTGCGCTGGCATGGCTGATATCCTACCTCAACGACCGCTCCTACCAAATATCATGGAGAGGGACCCTGTCGGCCCCCTGCCCCCTTTGTATGGGTGTCCCCCAAGGTTCGGTCCTTGGACCCCTCCTCTTCTCCCTCTACACCAAATCTCTGGGTAACATTATCACATCTCATGCTTTCCTGTATCATTGCTATGCCGATGATACTCAACTCTTCCTCTCCTTTCCTCCCTCAGATATCCATGTCTCTGAGCGACATATCCGCCTGGATGATGACCAACCACCTCAAACTGAACAAAACAGAGTTGCTTCACCTGCCGGCCAAATCCTCTCCGCTGACCGACTTTTCCATCACAGTGGAAAATGTAGCCGTGGCCTCGTCCCGGGTGAACTTCTCCGCTCACATCGCCGCAATGACCAGAACCTGCAGATTCCTCCTAAGCAATGCCAGAAGGATCCGCCCCTTCCTGACAAAAGAAGCCACTCAACTCCTTGTCCAATCAACAGTTATGTCTCGCCTCGACTACTGCAATGCACTGCTCGCTGGTGTACCGATCACCGCCACCAAGCCTCTTCAACTAATCTAGAATGCAGCCGCCTGTCTGATCTCAAACCTACCAAAGTCAGCCCATGTTACCCCACTTCTTAGGGACCTGCAAGGCGCAAACAAGGGACTAAACACGTTTCGCAATTATGCCACATCAATGTGGAACGCCCTACCCAAAGCTGTAAAGGAATGTGAATCACTACCCACTTTCAAAAACACTCTCAAAAAACACCTAAGGGAGACTGCAATTCGAAACTGGCCACTGTAAATGTCCGAACACAACCTCCTCCAATGTACAGTAAATTACCATGTATGGTCTTGTCAATATTCCAATGTACAGTTTTGTTTGTACAGTTGTACAGTGTACCCCACCCACCCCACTCCCACCCAACCCCCCCCCCCCCCCCCCCCCCCCACCCACCCAACCACCTTCAATGTACAGCCCCCCCCCCCCCCCCACCTACCCAATCCAATGTACAGTTTCTATGTCAAATGTATATACTTTTTTCTGGACTCTTTTTGTATCACAAACAGTACTGTATTTGCAAATCTGGTATGTCATAAATGTATAGATGTAGCAGTACTGTCTATCTGTATGTCATGTATGCCATATATGTTACGATGAATTGAAAATGGGGGACCCTGATGTAAACAAGACGAAAGTCTTTCTCTGGTCTGCATCCCCTTAACAATTGTATGTATTGAGCTGTACTGTACTGTACCCATTCTGCAATCTGTTAATAAAGTTTTCAATCAATCAATGCACTGGCTCCCCATCACTGCACAAATCTGCTTCAAGGTCCTCGACCTGGCATATCGCGCAGCGAAGGGAACGGCTCCCGCCTACCTCCGGTCAATAATAATAATAATAAACTTGATTTGTATAGCACCTTTCATACAAAAATTGCAGCTCACATTAGGATCTAACATCACAATAGGTCACCTTGTTTATGGTTTGATTCAGTTTAAAAAAAATAGACAATAATAAAAAGAGTAAAATAGAATAGACAGAGTAAAATAGTGCAATAGTGCAGTGCAATACAATTGTAGAATAGAATAGACAGTAAAATGATGCAACTAGTGCAGTCCAATAAAATAGTTCTGGATTACTGTTTTAAATCATCTTTACCTTCCCTATTGGTATCCACCGTTTAAAACCTGACAGTCTTCCCTCCTGTTTGATACCCACTTTGACCCTTCGAACCTCCCTCTCAGGGCGGAGTTCCCTCTCTCAGGGCACAGTTCTAGGCCTGGGTCCCCTACACAGTTTTAAAGCCTGACAGTCTTTCTTCCTGCTTGATACCCACACAGTTTAACTCATTCAGCGCCAGGGATTAGCCTGGTCCCATTCTAGCTATGCCACACTTTAAAGATAGGAGTGCGTTACCTTGTTTGTAGAGCTATATCTATATTATATATTATAGCTATGGAGACAATACTATAGTCATTTGACAGTGACTTTCTTCCGTCAAACATGCAAAAAGGAGATAATTTTTTCATGCATACGTTTGCACGTTATCCCGTGGTGAATATAAGTATAGTTTAGGAGTGATCCGGGATAATTCCTGAAAAGCTGGTTTATAGGGGGCGCTACGTGTATTCTACTATAAGCGTTGGCGTTTCTTGCCTGAACACGCTACTATTTCCAAATCAAATGTATATAATAGGTATTATGTTTCATCATGAATGCATGAAAGGGGGGGGGGGTCGTTTCTGATGCTTTGATGGCCAGTAACGGCTTTCTTGTTGAACACTACAGACGCTGATCAGCTGGATCTATATGAAAACATTGTTGGACAAGCTGAAATTTATGTCAGATAGTCCTTACCTTTGGTCGGGGGTATTCCAAAAAGAATATTCCAATTGTCTGATCGCGATTTCCAGTATTGGTGTCCATCTGGTCCCGGACATAATTTGGCACAACTTATGGATCGAGTGTGCCAGATGCTTTTGGAAGTGGTCGGATGAAGCGATTTACTCGGCTCAGTCTAAATTTAGTGCCCGGAGGGATTTAAATGTAACACACGGTCTGGAACAGGGTTTACTGCACTCTCGATACTGCCACCTAGCCGGATCTGTCCGGTACTGCACCCCCAGGTCCCAGTATGCCTTTTAACAGCAACATACAGGTCTGTGACATTGAATAGAATATTAAAATCGAAAAGAAAAAAAAACAGACCAAATAACGAGTTTACTCGCTGTTGGCGTTCAACGCATGGCGCCCAATAACGAGTAAACTCGTTGTTGGCGGGGAATGAGTTAATACCTGACAGTTTAGAACCTTTAATAAAAAGTCAAATGGAATGGACAGAGTACAATTATGCAATAGTGCAGTGCAATAAAATAGTTCTGAATGACTGTTTAACAGTTTAAAACCGTCTTTACCTTCCCTGTTTGCTTTTGGTCAATGGTCTCTAACTACACACCCTCAAGATCCCTCTGCTCTACATCCTCTGTCCGCCTCAGACCCACTCCTATCCGAGCTCTGGGAGGGTCATCAAAGAGAAGCCACCTATTCTCGGTCCTCGCTTCCCACCACATTTAGGACAGCCAAAACCCGACCAATCTTTCACGGTCGATTAAAAACACACTTCTTCAATCAATATCTGAAATGAAAAAAGGTTTAACAAATTAAATAAAAACACTAACCTTCTTACTGTCTTATACTATCATGCACTCTTCCTACTATACTAATATGTATTTACTACTAGTCTACTATGCACTCAACACTGCAGCACCCAAGTTTCAGCACTGTTTGATGAACATTGTTACTCAGCTGTCATTTAGCTAAATGACAACATGTAAATGTAATGTATAAATTATGTCAAAGGAAAGCTGAATCAGTGGTGTGGTTGTTCACAGTTCAATATCCAACATCCAATTTGTGAGCAGAAAGAATGTTGCTTAACTTGGGGCGAGATGAAGTGGAGAGGGTTCCTAAGTCAAGCCATTTAGCTAGTTCTGCTGGGTGGTGGTTGAGTTGGAAAAGGGTGAATTGGTGTTGTAGAGGCTTTCAGGACTGCTGTGATGTGTAGAGATGAGACGTTCTCCCATGGGTACCGGGTCTGCCATTCATGATCTCCTTTCTGGTTTTATTCCAGAATTTCTGTTTTCTGGTTTTAAGCCTCAAGCCGGTAATGTCATCCTCCTCCTATAGGAGCATTTACTGTAGAGAGGCAGCAGAAGGAGGGGAGAGGGGCAGGTACACAGCATAACATCCTATAACACACAAACAATCAGCCCACTACCCCTCCCCAATTAGGCTGCCTCTCGTCCAGCAATCAAGGCCAATGTCAATGTTCTCAGTAGCCGTTCACGTTCACACAAGAATGGCCATCACAGTCTTAGAAAAAAATCCACTCAGAAATACTGAATGTTTAGTCAGGAATTTCCTGTTCATTATGAACTATTGTCACAGACTGCGGTGCCAGTGCTTTTTGGATGGGTTGAAATTACTGGTCACTCCAGTTTTCTGTGACAAATCAAAACAAAGTCAAGTGTTCCTTACAACAGGCTCAGATCTAGGGGTGTAATGTTGAGTACAGCACCACCTGGCCATGGCATATTCATATCTGGGTTATGGGTCGAGACTACCTTTACATCTGACATATTCATATATAATGTGTGTCCATTATGATGCATTTGGCAAATAAAAGTGATTCTGATTCTGATTAATTTAGACAAACCATGAGTAGGCAACACTTGCTACTGGCTAGCCACCAAAGATCCTGACCCAGCTCGCATGCTCACTGTAGCAGAGAATGCAACAACACACAATTTCATTCATGTTTGTCAGGATTTCAACAAACAAAAAATGCAAGCAGTTTGGATGACTGTTGTGTGCATCCATAATGCATACATGTGAATGCTTGTACGTGTGATGTTTACCTGTGTGGTTGGGCATGTTTGCGTGTATGCATCTGTTTGTGTGTGTGTGTGTGTTTCAGGTGTGTGCCTGGTGGAGCATTATCTCAGTGACTGCAGCAATAAGACATCCACCTCCATGGGGGAGGGCGAGCTGTCCTACCCAGACAGGAGCAAGGAACAACAGGCAGAGGAGCGCCGAAAACCTGGGCTGTCCTACCCAGACAGGAGCAAGGAACAACAGGCAGATGAGCCCCGGGAACCTGGGCTGTCCTACCCAAACAGGAGCAAGGAACAACAGGCAGAGGAGCCCCGGGGAGCTGGGCCCTTCTTTTTCTTTGGAGGAGCCAATGGGGCTGCTATGTAAGTAGACCAACGTGAAAAAAATTATATGTGTACCATTAGATTAGAGCTTGACTCAACAGAAACTCCAACCTGAACCTAAATCTGTTTGCTGCCCAAACCCAAACCAAGGGATTAATACATTTTTGTGTGTCCAAAGTTTTAAAGGTAGAATCTGTGATGTCGTCAAACAGTGACCTCTAGGCAAAATAGCCCTTCTTGGTATTGCACTTTGTTTACATATTTTGTTTTGGTGTGATGTGTGGATTGGAATTGAGGCTCTACCAAGGGAGGCCTGGATAAATGCACAGTATAATAAGTAGGGATGCCCCGATCACGTTTTTTGCCACCGATACCGATCACCGATCGTCGTGAGCCATATCGGCCGATACCGATCCGATACCGATCGTTTTTGATTAAAAAGAAATTAAAAATTATTTTATATAAATTTTTTTTTTTAATAAAATATATATATTATATAATTAGACTTGTACTTGTATTATCTGCGAGACATCGCCACCACGCAACAAGTCAAAATGCTCGCTATCTGCAAACAGCTCCACTGTCTGTGTGTACTCTAGTAGCCCTAGCTCCAAAAAGGATTCTCCGGCGCTGCAGCGGGACCCTATTGCCTTGGTAACGTTATGCTTTGGTCATTTCACATTCAGCAAGCCCTCAGCTCGAATACGCATTCAATGAATGTTATAAGACATTGATATCAGGAGCTATCTGTAGCTACTGCTAGCCGGCTAGATGACGTTAAGACAACTATTTAGTTCAATCGGACATTTCGTTTTGAACCGTGAACTAACGTCAGCTAACGCAAGCTAACGCAAGCTAACGGAGATATCAACATGGGCTACTAGACTTCCTGGGGCATTTGTTGATATCCCGAGCTATCAGTAGCTAGCCGGCTAAATACCGTTAGACAATGCCTACTAAAAGTGAATAGTTGACTGGGTAATTTTGTTTAAACAGTAACGATAGCTAGGTAGCTAACGTTAGCTCAGGTCGAATGCACTATCTAGACTCAGCAGAGGAGGTCCGCCTCCTCTGTGTTTACAAACTCTACACGGGTATGGGCGGGGCTAGGGAGGAGGAGCAGTTTGCAGGTCCTGTGCGTCTGAGACAAGCGAGTGAAATATCCACTTGATCAGTTTCCGCGATCGGCGAATATGACTAATTATCGGAATTCCCCGATCACATATTTATACTGATTATCGGCCGATAACGATCGGTGGCCGATCGATCGGGGCATCCCTAATAATAAGTTACATATTATACATATTATAGTCATTTATTATAGTGTGAATCTTTCCAGGCCTGTCTTGGCAGAGCCTGTGGTGTGGCAGCCTATAACACTTTGAGTGCCACGGACACGTTTTGTGGACTGTTGAATGCCACCAACGCTATATAGCGTTTGTTTGTCGTATTTTTTTTTATTAGCGATTTGAATTCATATTTCATCAATCGAGCCTCACGCTAGTGCTGCAGACTCTCTCTGAGCTCCATTGGGGAAATACCGCCCCCTATCGTCTCTCCGGATGGTACTGCACCCCATTGGATTAGACTGATGGGGGGGGGGGGGTCCAGCCTCCTCATTTTACTTCTCCGGTGAGGCATCTGAAGAGACCGAAGTGATCGCCGAGCCGGAAAACGTGTGGAATACATATTTACAGTACCCAATGCTGAATCAATAAACGCGATAGATATTTGGAATGGCGATCATGAATTGGAATAATCTTTTTGGAGAACATCTGATCTGAGGTAAGCAATTTATTTTACCAGTCTTGGGGTAATCGGATCTATTTTCACTGAGATATCAGCGTGTGCCCCATGTGTGTGTGTGTGTGTGCGATCAGGAAATGAGAGAATATATTTTTCAGATCGCTTCTCTAGCGTGCATAAGTACACATATACTATCGATAATCTAGCGTTTATTTGAAAACGATTCATAATTAGGCCGAAAAATTACAACGTTTTTTGTGTATTCCAGAATATTCCAGTAAATGCCGTTTATCACGGAATCTATATATTTTCCTGAAAAACAATAAATAACAATAAAAAAACAACCAATAAATTCAACACGACCTGATGCCACGTTGGGTTCAGTTGGATAATGGGCATGAATGTCAAACCATATGAAGTGTTCTACCTGTTCTCATGACCTTTGAATTGTTATGTGATAAAATAAATGTCCTGTGTTACAAGCGTGACAAATTATTGTGAGGGCAGAAGATGGAGGAGGATTTACGACAAACACAGGCAAGACTTCAAACTCAAATGGTGTGAGACCAAGTCGTCAACCAACTACTTCTGCTTCAGAGAAGGTATACTGACACTATAGGGAATTGTATGCATTACACACACCCCCTCAGTAATTACAGGACACAACCGTTTCCTGTGCTTAAAGTGGGATACCTGGTATTTACTGTATGGTGTATTCATATCTATATTTTACTATAGGATAACAGTGTAACCCCCCAAATTACAATGCTAAATGAAGGACCACTGTTTAAGAGATATTGGACTTCTGACATCTATCTCAAAATGTTGAATTTAACAAGTTGATCTTTTTCCTATATGCTAGGCCAACAATTCTCAACATTTTCCTGTAAAGTTTGTCTATGACCTGCTGTATCCAGGTGAACAGTTACTGTACCAGATTCCCAACAACAGGGTACTGACCACTAAGATCGGTCTCCTCTGCAGTCTTCGAGAATATGATCGTGTCTGTGCCAAAGTCAACCATGGTCAAAGGCTGAGGTGAGACTTTAAAAGACATAATAGCCTTCTTCTGGCTTGGGATTTTCCTGCAAAGTATCCAAACAGGGGTAGTTTAGGCTAGTGGTTCCCAACCTTTTTGGGCCCAAGGCACATACAAAATTTAACTGAAATCTCAAGGCACACCAAAAGTCTAACTAGAATCTCAAGTACACCAAAAATAAAACCAGAATCTCAAGGCACACCAAAAGTCAAACCAGAATCTGAAGGCAGTAGGCACACCAAAAGTCAAACCAGAATCTCAAGGCACACCAACCTATAGTCACAGTCATCAATTATGGAGATCTCATGTCACGATTAAAATGCCATTAGAGACATTTCCCTTATGATATCAAGGCCCATGACTGATGCAGTAAGAAAACTATGCCTTGTTGATGTGCAATAAGAGATTTCAGAAAGATAGATGAGAGAACAGTGCCATGTCAAGAACAGCACAAGTAATATACATCTGATTAACAAGTGCAGCAAGTAATATACATCTGATTAACAAGTGCAGATATTGTACAGTAGACTATTTGTATTCATCTCTTATCTGGATTAAACAGGTAGTGTGTTCATTCATATATGGAGCTATATAAAAAATGTGTCCCACTAGTAATGAATAAGTGAGTGCTGAATGAAATGTTGAATGGAAATGTATCTAATTTAGAAATCATGTTTTATGAAAACTTATAAAAAACGAATTGGTCTAAAATTCCAATTGAAAACCACTGGTGTATGCTAATATGATTATCTGCAATGTTATGTCTAAATATCTTGACATTTAGCAGTTTAGTTGTTTTTCCCCTTCACCATATAGCCTACTGTGGTGAAAATGTTTCTAAATGTGTCCTTCAACTTCCCTAAAACAGCCTTTCTAGCATTGTTAGCATTCTTCATTGAAAGAAGACATGAATTTAACTGCTAGCCGCAGGCAACCTAGTCAGTTAGTTTGCTTGTGGCTTGTGGCTTGTGGCTATCAGTGCCCCTTGGTTCCAGTGATGAATGCTAATAATGCTACAGTACAGAATGTGATTGAAGTATCTGCTGAGGACAAGTAACAGCCTCATAATATCCCTTTAATGGAACAGAATGCAGAGAGGCCTTTGTATTTACAGTGATGTACTGTAACCTTTCAGAAACTTGCTGTCGGCTATTTTATACTGAAAGTGGAAGTACATTTCCATAACCACAGATACTAGGTTCATATTACCCTCAATCCACATAATACTGTAAGATAATGACGTAAAGCAGATTTTGAAACCATGCAGGCCTACAGCCTTTTATGAACCTATCCAGGAGTGAATAAACAGTATGCGGCTTCAACATAGGAAATACTGCCCTGACCCTGACATTTATTTTAAAACTGTAAATAGAACAGGGGAAACGGTGTCAACAAAACCAGACATGAGGTGGTACTGTATGATGTTTCAACATCTAGTCAACTTCCCCGTCTGTATTCTATACAGGAGGCTGAAAATGGAGGAGTTTATTCCCGACACGTTCCGCATGGACGTGAGGGGCGAGAGAGAAGCTTTCTTTGCCCAACAGGATGGTAAAACACACATCACACCGGCTTGCACAACACAATCGCGTGCTAATGCACAATACAACACTGGTTAAACTAGATTTCTGTAATGCGGGGGGTGTTTGCCAGTAAGAAAACAAAAGAAGCACAACTTGTTCTGTCCAGGGTTTTGACAATGAGAAGAAAGTTAATTGTGTGCATCTGGTGACAGTCGTTGCCGTGGTGACTGTTTTGTCTAGGGGTTTGTTGGATGTTGGAAAATAATGTACTTCACCTCCCAGAAGGCCATGATAAAATCACCAGGGGAACATGCTGTTGCCATAGAGACCAGTCAAAATGGGGAAAGGCTGAGACACACACACACACACACACACACACACACACACACACACACACACACACACACACACACACACACACACACACACACACACATACACACACGTTGAACAGGCTCTAGAGGTCTACATGCAACAGCATTGTAAAACATTCTAGTACCCCAAGCTAATACACTTCTAAATACAGTTGTGTGCAGGTAACATGGACACAGGCTTGAAGCATATAGTAACAATGACCATTTTCCATGAATTTTACAGACTTTCAGATAAAGCAATGTATCTGTGTATGTTAATTGGCATATGAGGAGTATTATGGTTATCACAAAGTCAACAAATAAGAACACAGCCACCTGTTAGATCTGGTTGAACATCAGAAGAGAACAGAGCAGAGATCGAGGAAGAGCAGAGCAGAGTAGAGTAGAGTAGAGTAGAGTAGAGTAGAGTAGAGTAGAGTAGAGTAGAGTATTATTAGAGTAGAGTAGAGTAGAGTAGAGTAGAGTAGAGTAGAGTAGTAGAGTAGAGTAGAGTAGAGTATTAAAGTAGAGTAGAGTAGAGTAGTAGAGTAGAGTATTATTAGAGTAGAGTAGAGTAGAGTAGTAGGGTAGAGTAGAGTAGAGTAGAGTAGTAGAGTAGAGTATTATTAGAGTAGAGTAGAGTAGAGTAGAGTAGAGTAGAGTAGAGTAGAGTAGAGTAGAGTAGAGTAGAGTAGAGTAGAGTAGAACAAGGCAGAGATGAACCGAACAGAACAGGTCCCATTCAGAACAGACATCCATTTATATATTCTACACCCAGTGACTGGCATTCTGTCCTTCTAGGTGTGAGTGACAAGGTGAGCCACATGTGGATCTGCAAGCCCACAGGTCTTAACCAGGGCAAAGGGATCTTTCTCCTGAAGACCCAGGAGGACATGGCCTCCCTCAGGCTGAAGCTACAGGTGGAGGACAGCCAGAGCAATAGGAAGATGCATCTACGGCAGCCTCAGACACGCATTGTGCAACGGTCAGTGAATGCAGGATTGTATTTCATTGACACTGAATAAATCTACATCACATGGTTTCATCCGGATTGTCCCTGCAGCCTCTCCACCAAAATATGTGCACGCAGTTTCGGAAGCAAGAGTTTTGCCTATACAAACATCATTGCTGTTTTACAAACAAGTGTTTATTAATTATTATATTTGTATTATTATACAATGTTAACGAGAATGATCCACAGCTCAATATTGTAACATGTTTAGTCACATAGTTACTCAGTGAGCAGTATTCACTGTAGGAGTCACACACAAAGAAAGACTAAGCTGCAGCTTTTAGGGAAAGGAAATGTCATACTAGTTTTTACCAGTAGAGGGACCATAGAAGGATTTAAAAAATAAACACATACTAAAAAGTACCCAGAAATTATGCTTAAGTGAAAGTATGGGTACCGTCTCAAAATCTTACTCAAGTAAAAGTCAGAGTATCTGGCTAAAAACACACTTGAGTAAAAGTCAAAAAGTTTCTACTGTTAAATGTACTTAAGTACTAAAAAGTAAAAGTCAAAAACTTTTTTCTGACTCTCTATTCTTCTGATAGCAGGTGTTTAATCAAAGATCCCCGCTTTCTAGTCTTGCACAAGGACCAATCAGCATGGGTATGGGTGGGTTCATTTTCCATTGATGGGGATTTGATTGGCTGTTTGTAAATAAAGTGCGGCCGCAGGATTAATAGCGTTAACGTTAGTTCGGCCAGAGAAACAAATATACTAATTAAAATCACTGGACCTGCGAGATTTGTACTTTGTACTTTGTAGGTCTGCATTTTAAATGTAAGGAGTAAAAAGTATGTTTTTTTTCTCTGAAATGTAATTGAGTAAAAGTATACAAACCTAATAATACTTGAGTAAAGTACAAATCCCCAAAAACAGTACTTAAGTATTGTAACAAAGTACAATTACTCAAGTACTTTACACCCCTGTGTACAAGCCAGTAACATGCTCACAGACAAACTAGCCAATTGTATTTCTTAGAATACTGTCAATATATATCGCCTGTAGGCCATCTATTTAAAAAATAATTAGACGTTATTCATGAAGTTATAGTTATGTTAGAAATAGTTATGTTAGAAATAAATAGAAGTATTTCTATTTGTCCACACAGGTATATCCAGAACCCGCTGCTCCTGAGGGGGAGAAAGTTTGACGTCCGCTCCTACCTCATTATCGCTTGCACTGCACCTTACATGGTCTTCTTTCGCCATGGTTATGTACGATTGACCTGTGACCTCTATGACCCCAACTCCAGCAACCTCACGGCTCACCTGACCAATCAGGTAAAGGTCTTTGTACACCACCAAACAAAATACGTGGGATTTCTTTTCTTGAAGTATGCTGTGTAAAATGTCAAATGTAAAACACAGTGCAGACGGTTTGCGACGGGATATGAGAGTGTTACTATATTTTGGTTGTCAGGTTGTCAATAGAAACATCTCCACAGGACACCATATCAAAATAGATTAGAAAATAGGTGATGCTTCTAAACCAGACAAAAAATGGTGACCTTGATTTCCTACAGTACCTGATGCCTCAATCTCGATCTCAGGAGAAATAGGTCTAGAGTATCCATTTTAGATATCACTTTATTCACATATTCTCATTGTGGTATCAAACATATCTATTTTTCATCTAGGGGAAGTAAATGAGTTATGAATTAGATCTTGTCTGTCGCGTTCCTATGGGACATGTGGGCTATTCTCTTTCATTGTGTTTTTCTACCCTTCCTTCTATTTCAGCCATACTGTAGTTCCACATGACAGCCCAGCAGCCTTCCTTCCCTCTCCTCCGCTGTTCCTTTGGGTCCTTGTCGCCCCCTGCTGTCTTTCCCCAGTAGTGGTGGAAGAAGCACCACACCTAAGCGACACATTACCCCCTAATAAAAATATATTTGAATAGATATCACTATGAAACTTTCCCAGTTTGTTATGTACATATAAACTAAGAAAAAATATATTGCAAGTTTTCTGAATTGTATGTTTATTATGCAAACAAGGCACTTCCTCATAATTAATTTTACATTTGCATAAATCGCCAAAACACGCATCACCAACATGGATAATGCCAGATTTAAAAACTTGGTTTCATTTTGTTGATACATTCAAAACAAAACTTTTTTCAGAAGGGATTGTGGCTATGTCCTCTTATCAGCCCATACATCAGGAAATACTGTCTACTGTCATAAAAAAATTGATGTTCCCCTAGTTTTGGTATAGAATGTACTATAAACCCGGCTATGAATGATATATCAACAAACCCTTCTGTAATAAGAAGCATAATATGGATGGGAAGAAATGTGGAAAGTTTGGTGTGTGTATAGGTACTAGGGAAATGGAGTTCTGTGTTGATTGATTGATTGATTGATTGATTAATTGAAAACGTTATTAACAGATTGCAGAATGGGTACAGTACAGTACAGCTCAATACATACAATTGTTAAGGGGATACAGACCAGAGAAAGACTTTCGTCTTGTTTACATCAGGGTCCCCCATTTTCAATTCATCATAACATATATGACACACACTGTGAGGTTTTTGTCCGTTGCTCACCTATTCGCTCTGTTCCTTTAAGCCTACTCGCTCTGTTCCTTTAATTTTCTGTTAATCAATTGCATTCCCCTATTCACACGCTTCTTCCCATAGACGCCGTTTGATTGGTGCTTCCCCAACCACACGCTTGTCAATCTCATCCCGCAGCTGTCACAGCTTGTCAATTAAGCATTCCCTTGATTATTTATACCCCGTTTCCCCATTCAAGTTTTGTTGGATCGTTTTGATATTTCATTAGCATTCGCCGTTCCTTCCTTGCCTGCTGTTTTTCCCTGTGCTTTGCCTCCAGGATATTCAAGAAGGATTCCGCTTGGACAACCTGTTTCCCCGTGGCGACGCGCTCGCCCCTTTGATCCTACTCTCTTTACGCACAGCGCCTGGGTGAGTTTTTATGACTGTCTTTGCTCCTATTCGTTTTTCGTGTGTTTAAAGACACTGAAGATATCCTGCTTTTTATCAGACTGTCACTCACCCAGTGTCAGCTTTTTTGGATTGTTCATTGGGATAATAGTTGGCCTTAACATCGCTCTCTGTGTGAATTCACACCGAAGATATTATCACTTGGAATTGTATTGGGACTTCGCTCACTGTGTGTATTCACACCGAAGATATTGTCACTTGGATAATTATTGGGACTTCGCGCACAGTGTTTATTTGCACCGAAGATTCATCACGTGGATTTGTGTTTGGGACGTTACTCACAGTGTGTATATACACCGAAGATATTGTCACTTGGATTACTCTGTTTTTGGGACAAGTCACTTCTCCTGTCACCTGCTCTGTTCCCAACTGTACTCTGAGCTAACCCGCTCCCTCTCTCCCTCTCGGTCCCGTTTACCCACCTCGGAGATCTGCCGAGAGAGATCTGCAGAGCGGCTCTGACGTCACCATCTGCTTCCCCAGACAAACCATCCCGGGAGAAGCTGCAGAGCAGCAACATTCATCTATGCTTGTATCCCAGTCTTTGTTTGTTCTCTACCAAGTTTATGCTGTTTATTTAGTGTAAATAAACAAGCCCTTGTTTTTGGCAACTCTGAATCAACTCTCTTGTGTCGTTGCGTTTGGGGTCGGTGTCAAACCATAACATTACGATCCAACCAAAATGACGACCCCAGCCGACACAGAGAGAGTCAGAACAGCACTAGCTAATCAGATCGAGTTGACCAAGGATCACAGTCACCAACTAGAGAGGGCTGCGGCTGCGGTGCATGATCTCAGGGAACAGGTCCTGCCTATTCAAGGGTCCCTGGCCGCTCTGGCTGGACAACAGTCAAGTATACTCGGTCAGCTTCACACGCTGAGCGACACCGTTAACGCTTTAATTCCCTCACTTCCTTCAGGAGCATTCCCCGCAGCCCCAGCAGTTCCCACGCTTCCCGATCCCACACCTCGGGAACCCCGTCTCTCCGTCCCACGGCTGTTCGACGGCAATCCCGAGGAGTGTGCCACATTCATCATGCAATGTGAGTTGGTTTTCCGTCATCAACCCAGTCGATTCACTTCTAGAGGAGCCCAAGTGGCCTATATGACAAACTTGCTTTCAGGCCGGGCTGCCCAGTGGGTCACTTCCTCCTGGGCAATGGATGCAGATTTTTGTTTCTCCTATCCAGACTTCGTGGCTGAGCTCCGCAGGGTGTTCCACCATCCAGCCCGTGGTCTGGACCCTGGAGCCCGGTTGGGTACCTTCCGACAGGGGAGCGGCGGGGTAACTGACTACGTCCTGGAGTTTCGACTGGCGGCGGTGGAGAGTGGATGGAACGACCCTGCACTTCGCCTAACCTTCTTGAGGGGGCTCAGTGACGCAGTCAGGGACCAGCTCGCTACCCGGGAGGAGCCTGACTCCCTCGAGGACCTGTTTAGCCTCGCCATCCGCATCGACGGACGCCTCCAGGAGAGAAGGCGTGAGAGGACCCGACTGTTACCTCCTGAGGGACCCCGGACCCCCCGTACTCATGACGTTACTGCTGGTCGCCCTGCCCTCAACACGACTGGTGGTAGCGTACCCTCCCGTTCGGTTCGCGAGGAGGAACCCATGCAGC
This sequence comes from Notolepis coatsorum, assembly GCF_963971535.1. NCBI lineage: Eukaryota > Metazoa > Chordata > Actinopteri > Aulopiformes > Paralepididae > Notolepis > Notolepis coatsorum. The sequence continues at coordinate 52,694,421 of NC_140181.1, forward strand.
TGGGACACTCTCATCTGAGCCAGGCTGAACGTGAGGCGAGGTTCAGGTCCGGTCTCTGCCTCTACTGCGGAAGGGAGGGACACCGAATCGCCAACTGCCCCACCCGGCCAAAAGACCAGGCTCGCCGAGACCCCGGAAAATCCTGGTGAGCCGTTTTTCCCATTCCCAGAGCCGCGCACCACCTGGCCATCTGATGAGCGTCACCCTGGCCTGGGCGGACCAACGAGCCACGGTGGAGGCACTCATCGACTCTGGGGCAGACGAGAATTTCCTCGACCTTGAGTTTGCTACCCGAGCCAACATTCCACTTGAGGACCTTGTGAGGCCTTTGGAGATCTTTGCATTGGACCAACACCGCCTGGCCGACATCTCTCAACGCACCTGCCCAGTCGTGCTGACCATCGCTGGGAACCACGTTGAGAGAATCCAGTTCCTTATCACCCGATCCCCTCTTGTCCCGGTGGTCCTGGGTAGGCCCTGGCTTGCGCTGCACGAGCCCCACATCGCCTGGTCCTCCGGTACCATCAAGGGCTGGAGCTCCTCCTGTCACGCCCTGTGTCTGCAGGCGGCGTCCTGTCCCCCGCCCCGGAGGCCCGCTGGTGAGCCGCCTCCGGACTCTTCATCCATACCTCCCGAGTACCACGACCTCTTGGAGGTTTTTAGTAAGTCCAGGGCTCAGGCCCTTCCACCCCATCGCCCTTACGACTGCGCCATCGACCTCCGCCAAGGGGCTCCCCTTCCCGGCAGCCGCCTTTACAGTCTGACCGTTCCGGAGAAGAAGGCGATGGATCAGTACATCTCTGATTCCTTGGAAGCAGGACTCATTCGGCCTTCCTCCTCCCCGGTGGCGGCCGGTTTCTTCTTTGTTGGGAAGAAGGACGGGGACCTTCGACCCTGCATCGACTATCGCCAGCTCAACGAGATCACCATCAAGAACAAGTACCCTCTTCCTCTCATGAACTCCACCTTCGAGCCACTCACCCAGGCTACCGTCTTTACCAAGCTGGACCTCCGGAGTGCCTACCATCTTGTCCGTATCCGTGAGGGCGATGAATGGAAGACCGCCTTCAAGACCCCCAGGGGCCACTACGAGTACCTGGTGATGCCGTTCGGCCTCACCAACGCCCCGGCGGTATTCCAGGCACTCATGAACGACGTCCTTCGTGACATGCTGGAGGTGTTCGTGGTGGTGTACCTGGACGACATCCTCATCTTCTCCAGGACCCTCGAGGAGCACATCCAGCATGTCCGCCGTGTGCTAGAGCGCCTCCTCCACAATCGGCTCTTCGTCAAGGCGGAGAAGTGCCGTTTCCACTCCGACTCCGTCGACTACCTGGGCTTCATCGTTGAGAAGGGCTTGACCCGAGCGGATCCTCGCAAGATCCAAGCTGTGGAGGATTGGCCTGAACCCACCACTCGGAAGGAGTTACAGAGTTTCCTCGGGTTCGCCAACTTCTACCGAAGGTTCATCCGGAACTACAGTCAGGTGGCGGAGCCACTTACCAGACTGACCTCTCCCGCTCTGCCGTTCGACTGGTCCCCAGCGGCATGTGCTGCGTTCCGCTCCCTCAAGAAGAGGTTCACTTCCGCCCCTATCTTGCTCCACCCTGACCCCAAGAGACAGTTCATTGTAGAGGTGGACGCCTCGGATACTGGACTGGGGGCTGTCTTATCCCAGCGTTCGCCTACGGACCAGAAGGTACATCCTTGCGCCTTCTACTCGCGTCGGTTCCTCCCTGCCGAGAGGAACTACGACACCGGCAATCGGGAGCTGCTGGCGGTCGTGGCTGCGTTGGAGGAGTGGCCCACCATGCGGAACGACGTCAAGGAGTTCGTATTGGCCTGCGCGGTCTGTGCCCGCAGCAAGGCCTCGCACCAGGCACCCTCCGGGCTTTTACAGCCACTTCCCGTTCCTAGCCGTCCTTGGTCACATGTGGCGCTAGACTTCGTCACAGGTCTTCCCTCCTCCCAGGGGAACACTTGCCTTCTGACCGTGGTGGATCGATTCAGCAAGGGGGTTCACCTCGTGGCCCTTTCCAAGCTTCCCTCGGCGGCCGAGACGGCGGACCTCCTGACTCACCACGTGTTCCGCCTTCATGGTTTTCCCCAGGACATCGTCTCTGACCGGGGGCCCCAGTTCACCTCCCAGGTATGGCGGGCTTTTTGCAAGGGATTGGGGGCGACGGTCAGTCTTTCCTCTGGTTATCATCCCCAGACTAACGGACAAACGGAGAGGATGAACCAGAGCGTGGAGTCTGCTCTTCGGTGTGTGGCAGCCGAGAGACCAGCTTCCTGGAGCCGTTTCCTTCCCTGAGTTGAGTACTCCATCAATTCCATGGTCAGTTCCGCCACCGGCCTCTCACCATTTGAAGTTTCCCTGGGCTACCAACCCCCTCTTTTCCCCGCACAGGAGACGGAAGTGGCAGTTCCCTCCGTGCAGGTCCACCTCGACCGCTGCCGACGGGTCTGGGAGATCACCAGGACCGCGCTGCTCCGGACATCTGAGCGCGCCGGTCGGCCCCCCTCCGGGTTCCTGCGCCGATTTACCACCCTGGGCAGAGGGTGTGGCTCTCCGCGAAGGACCTCCCGCTTCGGTCCTCGGCCAAGAAGCTTAACCCCCGTTTCGTCGGACCTTTCGAGGTCCTGAAGGTACTCAGTCCGGCGGCCCTGCGTCTGAAACTTCCTGCGTCCATGCACATTCACCCCGTTTTCCATGTCTCCCGGGTTAAGCCCGTCTCCCTCAGTCCCCTGATGCCTCCAGCTCCTGATCCTCCGCCTCCCGAGATGGTGGATGGTCACCCCCAGTGGCAGGTCCACCGGTTGATGGGCGTTCGACGGCGGGGTCGGGGGTTCCAGTACCTAGTGGACTGGGAGGGTTACGGCCCTGAGGAGTGGAGCTGGGTCTCCCGACAGCTCATCGTGGATCCCGGCTTGATCACTGACTTCCATCCTGACGAGCCGGGTCGGCCTGGTCGCCGGGTGGCTCCCGTGGAGGGGGGGGTACTGTGAGGTTTTTGTCCGTTGCTCACCTACTCGCTCTGTTCCTTTAAGCCTACTCGCTCTCTTCCTTTAATTTTATGTTAATCAATTGCATTCCCCTATTCACACGCTTCTTCCCATAGACGCCGTTTGATTGGTGCTTCCCCAACCACACGCTTGTCAATCTCATCCCGCAGCTGTCACAGCTTGTCAATTAAGCATTCCCTTGATTATTTATACCCCGTTTCCCCATTCAAGTTTTGTTGGATCGTTTTGATATTTCATTAGCATTCGCCGTTCCTTCCTTGCCTGCTGTTTTTCCCTGTGCTTTGCCTCCAGGATATTCAAGAAGGATTCCGCTTGGACAACCTGTTTCCCCGTGGCGACGCGCTCGCCCCTTTGATCCTACTCTCTTTACGCACAGCGCCTGGGTGAGTTTTTATGACTGTCTTTGCTCCTATTCGTTTTTCGTGTGTTTAAAGACACTGAAGATATCCTGCTTTTTATCAGACTGTCACTCACCCAGTGTCAGCTTTTTTGGATTGTTCATTGGGATAATAGTTGGCCTTAACATCGCTCTCTGTGTGAATTCACACCGAAGATATTATCACTTGGAATTGTATTGGGACTTCGCTCACTGTGTGTATTCACACCGAAGATATTGTCACTTGGATAATTATTGGGACTTCGCGCACAGTGTTTATTTGCACCGAAGATTCATCACATGGATTTGTGTTTGGGACGTTACTCACAGTGTGTATATACACCGAAGATATTGTCACTTGGATTACTCTGTTTTTGGGACAAGTCACTTCTCCTGTCACCTGCTCTGTTCCCAACTGTACTCTGAGCTAACCCGCTCCCTCTCTCCCTCTCGGTCCCGTTTACCCACCTCGGAGATCTGCCGAGAGAGATCTGCAGAGCGGCTCTGACGTCACCATCTGCTTCCCCAGACAAACCATCCCGGGAGAAGCTGCAGAGCAGCAACATTCATCTATGCTTGTATCCCAGTCTTTGTTTGTTCTCTACCAAGTTTATGCTGTTTATTTAGTGTAAATAAACAAGCCCTTGTTTTTGGCAACTCTGAATCAACTCTCTTGTGTCGTTGCGTTTGGGGTCGGTGTCAAACCATAACACACACGACATACAGATAGACAGTACCTACTGCTACATCTATACATTTATGACATACCAGATTTGCAAATACAGTACTGTTTGTGATACAAAAATAGTCCAGAAAAGAGACTATATACATTTGACGTAGAAACTGTACATTGGAGGAGGTTGGGTAGGTGGGGTTGGGGGGGGGGGGGACACTGTACACTGTACATTGGAATATTGACAAAGCCATACTTGGTCATTTACTGTACATTGGAGGGGGTTGGGTTAGGACATTTGCAGGGGCCAGTTTCGAATTGCAGTCTCCTGTAGGTGTTCTTTGAGAGTGTTTTTGAAAGTGGGTAGTGATTCACATTCCTTTACAGCTGTGGGTAGGGCGTTCCACATTGATGTGGCATAATTGCGAAACGTGTTTAGTCCCTTGTTTGAGCCGAATCTGGGTTTAACATGATTTGTGGAGCTCCCTCTGGTGTTGTGATCGTGGTATTCACTGACCTTTGGGAAGTATTTTGACATGTACATGGGTACCTTGGTCGTGTAGTGTAGTGAAGTGAAGTGTCTTTGTGTGTAAGTAAAATGCATAAAAACAACTTCAGAAAACGACCTCAAAATTCTGTATTGTAATTGTGACACAATCATATTTTAATGCCACTAGTTTGAAATAAGACATGGAAGCAAAATATAACAAAATCTCAATATCGTGGGGAAAAAAGCAAAAAGGCGATTTTGGGGGTACTGTTTTGCCTTAATGCTGATTATTATTATGTTCACATTCTAATAAATATCCCCAAGCAACGTTGTACGAATCCATTTGGTTTGAGAGCTATGACGAGCGTACAAGTTTAAATTTGTCCTCCAAGTCGGTTAAAGCTTTGGGAGATAAATGTGAAACTCAGAGAATTTTAAAGAAATTCTATGGTATATTTTCACAACTGAATAAACAAACTGTCCTTAGAGGGAAATTGGAACATTGTCTGCAGCTAGAAATATACCAAAGAAGGCTTAGATTTGGTTCACAGTGCCTCAACATGATTTTGTTTAGATTTATGACATAAAATACAATAATTCTGAGGATTACATGTCTAGCAAATATGTTTTGTACACTAATTGCAGATAATGCAAATTTAAACAAACCCACCTTCCCCGAAACCGCATAGTGCACCTTTAAATACATCTGTGAGATAATGAAAATCAAACATCATGCCACACGTCACATCCAGTCAGCATGGCCTGAACTGTCTTTTGTTGATACTGTTGGGAAAAGAAAGAACTGTTTCAAAGTTAGGGGAGCATGTCTATGTTCCCCGGGTCCTATGTTCCCCGGGTTCTATGTTCCCCGCTTTGATTGATTGATAGATTGAACATTTTAGACCACCAGCCCTGATTCCAAACTCTAACCTTAACACTTTCACTGCCACTCACGAGATATCTCGGGTTTCCGATAATTATGTTAAAAGCCACTCACAAGATTTCTCTGATTTTTTTTTATTTATTTTTTTTAGCGATCTGAAATCATAGCATCACGCGAGCCTACCCTAGTATACCCGAGCGCCGCCGGCGGTCAGATGTGGAAAAAAGCGCCCCCTATCGTCTCCCAGATGACATAAGGGATTTTGGAATGGACTCAATGAAAATGGATGGGGAAAAAAATCCTGTACTCCACATTTTCCAGTCCACTGATGCAGCCGGGGTTATCACAGTTCATTCTGGAGCCTCTAAGACCTGCGGAATCATGTACTGCACTGTACACACGTTGGATCCATACACTTATCGATTTTTTCGAATGGTGATCAGGAATTGGAATATACCAGTTGGATACCATCTGATGTCAGGTAAGGAATCTATGTTATCAGTGTTAGGATAATCAGACTAATTTTGATGAAGATATAGGCTGTTTTGTGAAATGGGCTCTTTCGGTTTCACTGTAAAAGTCCAAGAGGAAATGAACACGGCGATTATCCGTGCGCGGCTCGAATGTGCTTGCGTGCACGTATAATATTGATCATCTAGCGTTTATTTGAAAACGATTCATAAATAGGCCGACAAATATCAACGTTCTGGAATATTCCAGTAAAAGACGATTATCATAGAATGGTCTAGAATGAACTGTTTTTTACCTCAAAACGGGTGCTTTTCAAAATGCTCTCAAACGGAAATGAAGCGATAAAAAACCAATCTGCCTTGACAGCACTGACTGGAAAAGGATTCTTTGATAAGCGACGGGCAGGTTAAAACATAGATTAGGCGATATTAAGCGTAACATTGGAGCCGATGGTGGCATTGAAGCGCTACCTCTGGCGCCACCTCGTGGCACTCAAAGTGTTAACCAGTTCGAACGAGGGCCTAAGCTTAACCGTTCGAAACAAGGCGGACATTAATAATTAATAAAATAATTAAATTTTATAAAATGTTCAATCTATTAATCAATCAAAGCGGGGAACATAGAACCCGGGGAACATAGGACCCGGGGAACATAGGGATGATCCCAAAGTTAGTACGTTGTTGTTTTTTGTAGACTAATTTATATCTTTCTTGGAGAATCAATGACATACAAAACTGAGACTGAGGCCATGGTTACACTGGTGAATACAGCAACGTTTTTGTTGCTGAATGATTACGTTTGCTGTCCAAGTTAAAAAGAAACGCCGTTTTGGCAGGATAACGCGTTGTCCTACTGGCAATGCTGAAATTGTGTTTCCGTTTTGGATACTTGTCAAAACTCGCAGACAATGGTGCCATGTAATCTGCGCGAGCCGGATACGGAGCCGTTGTTGCTCAACGCCCGGTTATTTCCAGTGTTTACAGCAGAGCTGTCCCAAGGAGCTGCGGCTACCATGTGTTGTCAAGTTATTGTTACTGTATAAGGAGCCCAGTCCAAGCTACAACAGTCTGCATTCCCTTAACAATTGTTTGTATTGAGCCGTATTGTATTGTACCCATTCTGCAATCTGTTAAATAAAGTTTACATCCATTCATTCTGCTAGCATTAACGTTACCAAGCTGCTAGCCACAATGCTATACTGTTATACTGGCATATCCCAATCACGTTAGCACGTAAGCTAACAAACTTCGCTGCTAGCCACAATGCTATACTGTTATACTGGCATATTCCAATCACGTTAGCACGTAAGCTAACAAAATCGGCGACAATCTTTTTGTGAATGAATGAATGAATGAAAACTTTATTTAACAGATTGCAGAATGGGTACAATACAGTACGGCTCAATACATACAATTGTTAAGGGGATGCAGACCTGAGAAAGACGTTAGTCTTGTTTCCATCAGGGTCCCCCATTTTCAATTCATATAGACATTTATGACATACACAACATACATGACATTTATGGCATAGGGACATATAGGTATTTAGTACTGATACATTTGTGACATAAACGGTATTCAAATATACAGTACTGTTACCCCTAGATCCTGACAGAGTATATACATATGATGGGGAGGGGACTGTACATTTGGAGGGGGTGGGTGGGTGGGAGAGAAATATACATACGGCGGGGAGGGGATATATACATGCGGTGGGGAGGAGACTGTCTATTAGGAGGTGGTGGGGGTTTTGGGCATTTACGGTGGCCAGTTTCGAATTGCAGCCTCCCGTAGGTGCTCTTTAACACTTTGAGTGCCACGAGGTGGCGCCAGAGGTAGCGCTTCAATGCCACCATCTGCGCCAATGTTACGCTTAATATCGCCTAATCTATGTTTTAAATTATGGCTATGTGTCTAATCTGCCCGTCGCTTATCAAAGAATCCTTTTCCAGTCAGTGCTGTCAAGGCAGATTGGTTTTTTATCGCTTCATTTCCGTTTGAGAGCATTTTGAAAAGCACCCGTTTTGAGGTAAAAAAGAGTTAATTCTAGACCATTCTATGATAATTGTCTTTTACTGGAATATTCCAGAACGTTGATATATGTCTGCCTATTTATTAATCGTTTTCAAATAAACGCTAGATGATCAATATTATACGTGCACGCAAGCACATTCGAGCCGCGCACGGATAATCGCTGTGTTCATTTCCTCTTTTACTTTTACAGTGAAACCGAAAGAGCCCATTTCACAAAACAGCCTATATCTTCATCAAAATTAGTCTGATTATCCTAACACTGATAACATAGATTCCTTACCTGACATCAGATGGTATCCAACTGGTATATTCCAATTCCTGATCACCATTCGAAAAAATCGATAAGTAATGGATCCAACGTGTGTACAGTGCAGTACATGATTCCGCGGGTCTCAGAGGCTCCAGAATGAACTGTGATAACCCCGGCTGCATCAGTGGACTGGAAAATGTGGAGTACAGGATTTTTTTCCCCATCCATTTTCATTGAGTCCATTCCAAAATCCCTTATGTCATCTGGGAGACGATAGGGGGTGCTTTTTTCCACATCTGATCGCCGGCGGCGCTCGGGTATACTAGGGTAGGCTCGCGTGATGCAATATGATTTCAGATCGATAAAAAAAAAAATACAAATCAGAGAAATCTCGTGAGTGGCTTTCAACATAACTATCGGAAACCCGAGATATCTCGTGAGTGGCAGTGAAAGTGTTAAGAGCGGTTTTGAATGTGGGCAGGGATTCACATTCCTTTACAGCTTTGGGTAGGGCGTTCCACATTGTTGTGGCATAATTGCAAAACGTGTTTAGTCCCTTGTTTGAGCTGAATCTGGGTTTAACATGATTTGTTGAGCTTCCTCTGGTGTAGTGGTTGTGGTATTGACTGACCTTTGGGAAGTATTTTGACATGTACATGGGCACCCCGGTCGTATAGTGTATCTTGTAGACCAGGCCCATTGCAAGTTGCTGTACTCTGTCGTCTACTCTAAGCCATCCTAGGTTGTCAAAGTGGGCAGGGGTGAGGTGGGTTCTGGGGTTCAGGTCAAGTAGTAGTCTGACCAGTTTGTTTTGTGATGTTTGTAATTTTGTTTTAAGCGCCTTTGAGGTGCTTTGGTACCATGAGGTGCATGCATAGTACCCTTGAATGAGTGCTCCTGCCAGAGTCTTCAGGGTATTCTTGTTTACCAGAGAGGAGATCCGGTACAAGAATCTAGTTCGTTGGTTGACTTTCTTTATTACATTGGATGCCATTTTGTCACAGGAAAGATTTGCCTCTAGGATGGAACCCAGGTAGGTAATTTCGTCTTTCCTTGTGACAATATTGTGAGACTAAACTCCGCTCTTGGTGGTCAATTGTGTTGATGTTAGTTTTGTTTCATCAACAAATGAGAGGCAGAACACACAGTGAATGTATCCGTTTTGTTTATTGCACTTTTATTGCACTTTCTTTGCTGAAAAATAAATGCTACGTTGGCTAAATGGCTCACGCGAGGCATTTAAAGATGGTAGATTGTTGATTTTGAGCAGGAAGTGTATTGGCACATTCAACTTTTCCTGATTGGTTGAAAATTGCCTTCATGTTTGAACTACATCGCCACCTACTGCCACCTACTGCTTTGGCATTGTACTACATGTATATACATCACTGTGCTCAGGAGGCAAAAACAATGTCTAACTTGCCTGCCATTACGTTGCGTTCTGATAAGCGAAACTGACCCTGACAACGAAACGAAAACTGGTCATTAGTGTAACCGCAGCCTGAAAGTTAAGATGTATTATGGGTGACATGCTCCATTACAGTACGGTGTTACTGTCTGCCCCTGGTCTCTCCAGTACATACAGAAGAAGAATCCTCTCTATAGCCTGCTGAAGGAGGACACCATCTGGTCCATGGAGATGTTCAACACCTATGTCAACGACAGGCTCAGCGTTGCCAAGCACCTCCCCAGGGACTGGGTGATGGGCGCCTTCGCCGTGAGTGTTGGGCCTGTAGTATACGTAGTAGTTACTCCGAGGGCCATTAAGAATGAATGTGATGGTTGTTGCGTTGTTAATTGAGGACAATTTGGATGGTCTCTTTTAAATGGTTGTTAATGGTTAATGGCTGTTGTCTGTCTGTCTGTCTTTCTCTCTCTCTCTCTTTCTCTCAGAACCGCATGAAACAGATCATGACCCAGTGTTTTTTCGCGGTCAAATCCAAACTGGACCGCAGGCTGGGCTTCTTTGACCTGCTTGGCTGTGATTTCATGATTGATGAGGACTTCAAGGTGTGTGAGAGGCCACTGAATATTGATCTAGTAGTGTAATGAGTGAGTGAGTGAGTGAGCGAGCGTGTGTGTGTGTGTGTGTGTGTGTGTGTGTGTTTGTCTGTCTGACTAATGAGGTCTTTGTTTACTCTGAAAAGGTGTGGCTACTGGAGATGAATTGTAACCCGGCTCTCCACACTAACTGTGAGGTCCTGAAGGAGGTGGTACCCAGTGTAGTTGTAGAGACTCTGGGTAACTAAGCACACAGCATCATTGTCATCATGTCACACCCATACCACTTACATGCATCCCAGTTGAAAATAATATAATGACAAATAACTCAAGTACAGTAGACTTTTAGAATCTTCTTTTTTATGTAACAGTCCAAGTAATATGATCCCCATAAAGACACGGGTGCTGATTATAAACAATTACACTATACAGTATTGAATTATACAGTATATCGGAATTGTATGTATAGTAGGTGACTATTTGGTTTATTTAGTATTGCTCAGAAATGTGTAACAGATAATGGTTTCAAGAGCTATGCTGGTAATATTAAATGGCCAGGTAGGCAAAATGGAGAAATCTCCTGCTGCTGAATGGGGAAATACCATAGGGGGAGACTGATGCCTGGAGACAGAACAAATGTAACTTTTCAAAATAATAATGGTCGATGGTGACTGCTTGACATAACTTGAAGCACTAACAAAACAATGTAAGCAAGCTGCTATGGAATGGCATCTGTGTTTTCCACCAAAAGTAGGCGTGACTGTGAGCCAAAGTACCCAGATGTCCCAGTCTGGAAACAATATTTTATTTTATTTAACCTTTATTTATCCAGGAAGTCTCATTAAGATTAAACTCTCTTTTTCAAGACAGACCAGGCCAAGGTAGCAGCAGTAGGCCTACACAATAAATACAGACAATACAACAGTCAACAATACATCAAAAAAAATACACAGAGACAGCTATTCTGTCTGGCGGAAAACATGGCATCTCAAAAACGTACACTCCTCAGTTACAGTATTTTGTATAGGAGAGCGCTGTTTCTCCCAGTTCTGTGCAAGTCATGGGAACATTATAGAGCAAACGGTTCTGTATGAGCCATGGGAACATTATAGAGCAAACCGTTCTGGGAGCATAGTGAATAGCTGCTTGAGTTCAGGTACAGCAGGGAACAAAGGTAGAGGGGTAGTTTACCTAGTAATGTTTTATGAATAAAAACATATGAAAGTTGCAGTCTGCAGTCTGAATATTATACTGGAGCTTGTACTTGTACTTGTACTATGGGGCGACAGTAGCTCAGGAGGTAGAGCAGTCGTCTGGCAATCCGGAGGTTCCCGGTTCGATTCCCGCTTCCCCTGCGGGCAGCGTGTCGATGTGTCCTTGAGCAAGACACTTAACCCCTAATTGCTCCCGATGAGCAGGTTGGCACCTTGCATGGTCGCCTCCGCCGTCGGTGTGTGAGTGGGTAATATGTAAGTAACTAATTGTAAAGCGCTTTGGATAAAAGCGCTATATGAAAAAGCAGCCATTTACCATTTACTATACATACTCAGTACACTGAGAGGATCTCCTTAACTCACAGTTCCCCTTTGAATGTATTTAGAACCAAACCCCACTTTCTGTTTGGTTGAAGATAGCGTGATGTGTGACACCACCCAGCAGTGTTGTTTGGTCAGCGCTTATTACTCCCCGCCTTCTCTCTCTCTAGACGTCGCCCTGGAGATCTTCAACAAGTGTCGCTGCGGACTGAAGATCCTCCCTTTAGATGGCCAGAGGGAGTTCGTTTTGCTGTACAACGGGGAATCTCCTCCCAAATGACTGTTGTACTTATAAAATATTGAAATTACTAATATACTTATATTGATGTTTTGTAGCACTGCTCTTCAGAATGGATCCATCAAACACTTCACTGCCATACACTGTTCGTCGGCTCTGTTTTCAATGCTGATCATCAACAAACGTACTCAAAATAGTTGAGGAACTATTAGTTGATCTATCGTAACACTAGGGGTTGCAATACACGCTTCAAGAAGACGCATGACATTGGGTATATACTAATTACAACAAATAAACAGCTTCGTCTTTTAATACACACTTATATCGTACAGTAACGTCAAATAAACACATACAGTCCCCGCTGAAATAAAGGTTCTGCACCGTGCACGCATTAACAGCTCCGTCTTTTAATAGACACTTATATTGTACAGTAACGTCAAATAAACACGTACAGTCCCCGCTGAAATAAAGGTTCTGCACGCATTAACAGCTCCGTCTTTTAATACACACTTATATCGTACAGTAACTCAAATAAACACGTACAGTCCCCGCTGAAATAATAGCATTTCAGACACGCAAACTTTTCAACTTTCAAACTTAAACGGTGTGCTCCCAGCGCACGTACCAATTGGGGTGGGGTAAAATTATGGCACCACACCTGGCTATATGTGCAACCACCAAGCAAGCAATTGATTGATTGATTGAAAAGTTTATTAACAGATTGCAGAATGGGTACAGTACAGTACAACTCAATACATACAATTGTTAAGAGGATGCAGACCTGAGAAAGACTTTCGTCTTGTTTCCATCAGGGTCCCCCATTTTCAATTCATCATATGACACACACGACATACAGATAGACAGTAGGCCTACTGCTACATCTATACATTTATGACATACCAGATTTGCAAATACAGTACTGTTTGTGATACTAAAAAAAATCCAGAAAAAGAGTGTATATACATTTGACATAGAAATTGTGCATTGGAGGAGGTTGGGTAGGTGGGGTGGGGCTGTACATTGGAGGTGGGGGGGTTGGGTAGGGGGACACACACTGTACATTGGAATACTGACATACATTTGACATAGAAACTGTACATTGGAGGAGAGGGGGGGGGGTGGGTAGGGGGGGGGCACTGTACATTGGAATATTGACAAAGCCATGCTTGGTCTTTATTGTACAACTGGGTTAGGACATTTGTAGGGGCCAGTTTCAAATTGCAGTCTCCCGTAGGTGTTCTTTGAGAGTGTTTTTGAAGGTGGGTAGTGATTCACATTCCTTTACAGCTTTGGGTAGGGCGTTCCACATTGATGTGGCATAATTGCGAAACGTGTTTAGTCCCTTGTTTGAGCCGAATCTGGGTTTTACATGATTTGTGGAGCTCCCTCTGGTGTTGTGATCGTGGTATTCACTGACCTTTGGGAAGTATTTTGACATGTACATGGGTACCTTGGTCGTGTAGTGTATCTTGTAGACCAGGCCCATTGCAAGTTGCTGTACTCTGTCGTCTACTCTAAGCCATCCTAGGTTGGCAAAGTGTGCAGGGGTGAGGTGGGTTCTAGGAGTCAGGTCAAGCAGTAGTCTGACTAGTTAGTTTTGAGATGTTTGTAATTTGGTTTTTAGTGCCTTTGAGGTGCTTTGGTACCATGAGGTGCAAGCATAGTCGTAGTACCCTTGAATGAGTGCTCCTGCCAGAGTCTTCAGGGTATTCTTGTTTACCAGAGAGGAGATCCGGTACAAGAATCGAGTTTGTTGGTTGACTTTTTTTTATTACATTGGATGCCATTTTGTCACAGGAAAGATTAGCCTCTAGGATGGAACCCAGGTAGGTAATTTCATCTTTCCTTGTGACAATATTGTCACCCACTGTAACTGAGAAGCCGTCGGCCTTGCTGAGTTTGTTATTTGAACCGAAGAGAATGGACTCTGTTTTGCCCATGTGTAATGATAGTTTGTTGTCGGCGAGCCATATGCAGATTTTACCTATTCCGAGCTGAGGGTTTTTTCAACCTGTAACTTGTTCTTGTCAGAGACCAGCAGGGCTGAGTCGTTCCGCAAACAGGAACAAGTTGCAGTCACAAGCTGACGACATGTAATTTGCATAAATTAGGAACAGTAGTGGTCCTAGTATGCTTCCTTGTGGAACACCACAGTTCACTGTGAGAGGGGGGGATAGGGTACCGTTTACCTCCACCATCTGTTCTCTCCCCTCCAGGTAGGATTGTATCCAGCTCACTGATAAACCAATTGCTTTTAGCTTGTCAATCAGAATGGTGTGATTGACAGTGTCGAAGGCCTTTTGTAGGTCTAGCATGACCATGCCGCAGTATTTGCCCGCGTCCACCTCTTGCTTGATGTGGTCGTTCAAATAGAGAAGGCATGTGTCAGTGGAGTGGGATGTTCTGAAGCCAGATTGGAATTCGTAGATTTCCAAAACTTTGACTGAGTTCGGTTAATGATGCCATAATTCTCTGCTGTGCTTTTAGGCACACACACACACACATGCTAACATTGAGTGTTGCATCATGCCAATTAAAGACCTCCGCGACAGACAGGTCCTGCTGCATACACGCCATGACCGAAGGAAAACACAAAACAGCCCCATGCCACTTACACCGCCATGCACGGCGACGGGAATGCCACCCCTATTTATGTATAATATATCAAAACTGGGACAGTAGAAATACAAATAAATGATAGGCAGATCTTATGACCAAGGCACACATTAACCCTTTCACTGCAGTACACGAATGACACTTCAGCACCAAGCAACGCTCTCAGGGCCATGAACATAGCAGCAAATGACGGCATCCTCTCATGTCCCCATTAGACTTCATATCAATAGGGTTTGACAACTTCATATCAATAGGGTTAAGCTTTGTCAACAACACAGGGAAGTTCTACAAACAGGCCAGAGGATGTATACATACATACATATAGTAAATTAACTATACTTCATAACATGTATTTTTCTTTTCTTTTTTGCTCACACAATATCTTGAATGAATGAATGCGTTTATTTATTTCGAACATACATTTTAAAAAAATGAAATAAATTAAAAAATGATTTTAATAAAACAATGAAGTAATAAACAGATTAAAAAACAAACAAGCAAAACAGTAATGTTCGTTATAATTGATTTATAAAAAATTAAAATAAAGGTTGGTCCGACCGGCCCACTACTAGGCTGGGAGTGACAGAACAGCAGTCACAGCGCGGCCCTGAGAGCATTGCTCTCCGGCTGTGCAGCTGGACCCTTCTCAAATAAGCACGAAAAAGACGTCACTTGCCACTTAAATGTCAACGAAAATGTCCAGTAGGCCTAACTAAATAACAGATATACATCTCTGTTACGAGCAAGCAGCGTCTGATGGCCGAATCTGTCAGACGGCACTGGAGTAGATATACAGTACTGTTACATCCAGAACACACACACACACACACTTACACAATTACACATGTTGCACCATATCTACACCCTCACACAACTCTGTCGCTTTTTCGGGAGTAGCGGGGAACATAGGACCTTTTTTTAGTCAAGTTTCAAGTTTCTTTAATAGTTGTCATACAGAAGTACAGAATACTTTTATACAAAATGCTTCTTACTGTTACGCTCCAGAAACTGTGCAAGACAAGATAAGTATGAAATAAAATAACATAGTATAGCATGTAAATTAGAAGTAAAAAAATTAGGTCACAGTGTTCAGTATAGACATATGTACAATGTTCGATGCAGAATAGACGTAACTGAGTTACCATATAATATACAATACTATGCAGTGTACTAATATACAATACTATATAGTGCAAGGCAGAAATGGGATGAGGTGCAATTTAGGTACAATTTACAGTAGGTGTACGAGTTGTAGTGCAAATCCTTTATCAATAAATATAAAGTGTGTTTGTGTGATCTAAAGTGTGGAGAGTGGGTGCTGCAGTATGTTGTTTGTTTAAATGAGTGTGGGTGTGTGTGCTGTGTGCATTTGATGGTTGTTGCATAGTGTTTATTGTTCGTTTAGCAGCCTGATGGCCTGGGGATAGAAGCTTCTTCTGAGTCTTTCTGTGCTCGCCTTAAGACTCCGGTATCGCTTGCCTGACCGCAGCAGTTCAAAGAGGCAGTTGTTCGGGTGGCTCGAGTCCACGTGTACGTTTGAGAACACTACCGTAATGACAGAGAAATGAAGCAAGCTGACATGGTCGGCCCTCACACAACTCGGTCGCTTTTTCGGGAGCCGCAACGGGAGTGGGGAACATAGGACCTTTTTTTATCGCTACCGGGGAACATAGGACCCGGGGAACATAGACATGCCCCCAATGGCATCTGTGGAGTAAAGCCAGGCCTGTGCACATATCAGGTCCAAAGGGGGCCCCCATCACTTTGTGGTATAAAGTGCCTTTTTCACTAATGTTTTTTTTTTTTTTGGTTTACCGTTACTATCCCTTAAAACAGGTGCCAACAATTGATTTTAGGTGCGGAAATGCCGTTTTTGTGCTCGGGCACCTGCCTCTAAGTATGTGCGAGCAAAGTCCTAAATGAGGCGCAAGCATCCTGTCCATGAACATCGAGCTGCCTCACTGTCCTGAAACAGCAGACAGGGCTTGCCTATAGTTCTAGAAAGAAGATAGGCGTGTCAGGAGTCTAAACACACTTACAACACAAATACCATTCGCAGACAGACAAATGATCACCCGATACATTGCTCTCATTCTAACCAGCTAGATTAGTGCAGGGTGCCATTCTACTGTGGTTGTGGTTTGTTGTTATGACTGCAACCTCAGCAACGTAACAGATAATTATCTGGCCCTGCCTTGAGCCTTGACACTACACACAGTAAACAGTACAGTAAACAGAGGCATTACTTCAACAATCGCCTACATGGTTGGATCTTTCTCAACAGGTCTGCAATGAATTGTTTCATCCGTGTCTCGTTGGGCTACAGGGAGGGAGGTGTGAGTTTGAGAAGTATTCACAGTTTCTCTCACAACACGAAGGAGGTTTGCCTCTGTGAGAGCTGCATTAGGCACCATCTTTATTCTTCAAAACAGAAGTAAAAAAAAAAAAAAAATTCAAACGGCAAGTTCGCGGCTTGGGTTTTTATCTGAAAAACTCTGACTGAGGAAGCTCCACGGTCCTCTGCACTCAGCAGACTGACAGGAAGGAAGGAACAAGTGCACCGCAACTCCACAAAGCGTTTCTTAACATTCTTATCTTCAATTCCACTCTGATAGCTTGGACACACTTTTGAGGGGTGAGTTCCAAGGGAATACCGCTAAAAGGGGAACAAGAGCTTAGCGGCAACCCCCTCCTTCTCCAGCCCACCCCTGTTCTATATTACATCTCTTTGGTTTAACTGTGGCACAGAATTGGCAGGGATGAGTACCGAGGCAGATGGTGCTCGGTGTGACTGAGAGGTGAAGCTACAGGGGACTGTCTGGGACTCCAAGGCTGCACAAAGCGGACTCTTTCAGCCATGGGGTGCTGCAGTATGACCCAAAGGCATTCTGGGATCGACGAGGTGGGTCCTGATGAGATCGAGCTCATGGAACTTTCCGGGGACAATTTAGGGTAAGGCGACATATCAGATGAATGCAGTTGAATGTAATAAAGTGTTTTGTAGACTGTTAAATTTGTTTTACCACGATAGTTGGAAAAGCTGCAGACTGCAGGGAATATATATGACTGTGATAATGAGTAATGTGCCATTATTAACATGGCATTACTTTAGTCATATACCACGCTTGGACAGCTATTGTCATGATATCATTGACTTTCCAAAAGCATGTGCATTTAAAAAAAGTTTGAACAATCAAGGCTATACAAATGCTTAATATACTGTGCTGATAAAGCATGTGGTTTGGTTTGTTGATGAGACTGCAAGAGGAAGCGCTATAATCACATTGTGTTTATAAGTGGAAAGAACTCAGCAACCTTTAGCTACAGTGTTATTTGTGGCTTTCTTTGACATTTTCTTTCACATTGGGAATTAAACTTATCTGCGGCTAAATGACTGCTATAGGCCTATTGAATTGTATACTGTATGTTTCCAGGAACTGTACATCTGTATGACTGTTTACTATAATATTTGTTTTATTCTAATTTTCTTTTTAGACGAAAATTAGAAAAACAGACAGCTTCCATATGATCTCCAGTGACACCCAACCAGCACCCAACAGCACAATATGGCGGAAAAACTCTAATTAAGCCCTGTTTGCTCAACATGAACTTAATAACTCAGTGATGCTGCACTAATGTGATTAGGAGACGGGAGGATAATTATTGTTGCACTAATTACAAGACAATGGCCCCTGTGCCTGTTCCTTCTGTCCAGACAAGGGCTGAAGGGGTTAATATAGAACGGGCGGAGGTGAAGGAGGACCCCACTCTTTATAAGAGTGGAGGATTATCTGAGAGGCTAATCACAATGCAGTCCTTATGGGTCCTTAACAAGCCAAGCAATCAACCATCAATAACACATGTATTATTGTCATATGTAAGGAAAACACGTGTACATCTACCCACAAGCACACATGCAATACTACTACTACTACTACTACTACTACTACTACTACTACTACTACTACTACTACTACTACTACTACTACTACTACTACTACTACTACTACTACTACTAATAATAATAATAACAACACACAGTCATGCAAAAATGCATGTAGTAGATAGACTAGGGAACAAATGTGGCTCTATGAGCTGTGTCAACACCCATCTAGGGGGGTCAGATAGTGTGGGTGTGCCTGTGACATGCTAGTAGCCACACTAATCTGATTATGTCTGGCCACTGTTAGCTAGGGGGGCTAAGGAGAGGGACATATGTTACTGGGACTAAAATCGGACATTTATTTGCTCAAATGTATCCAGATTGTGAAGTGTTGTTAAAAGTACTCTTTGAGGTTTTGGGAGAGAAATCTGAAACTGGGAGAAAGTAATCTCTATATACCTGAAAAGTTAGTTTCGCTGTTCAAAGTATTTTCTAGGATTATATTAGGTTTCCAGTGCCTCAGCATGTTTTTAATTTAGATTTATGATGTCATAAATCTGCATCACACTGTATTCATACCTACTTTCATTATACTACTTATATCCAACCTATAGTTTATCCATATAACACTGTAAAATAACAATGCATAACAACACTGTACACACTGTACATTTATCTATCTATCTATCTATCTATCTATCTATCTATCTATCTATCTATCTATCTATCTATCTATCTATCTATCTATCTATCTATCTATCTATCTATCTATCTATCTATTGATTGATTGAAAACTTTATTAACAGATTGCAGAATGGGTACAGTACAGTACAGCTCAATACATACAATTGTTAAGGGGATGCAGACCAGAGAAAGACTTTCGTCTTGTTTACATCAGGGTCCCCCATTTTCAATTCATCATAACATATATGACATACACACAACATACAGATAGACAGTACTGCTACATCTATACATTTATGACATACCAGATTTGCAAATACAGTACTGTTTGTGATACAAAAAGAGTAGAGAAGAGAGTATATACATTTGACGTAGAAACTGTACATTGGAGGAGGTTGGGTAGGTGGGGTGGGGGGGGACTGTACATTGGAGGTGGGTGGGGGTTTGGTAGGAGGGGTGGGTGGGTGGGGGAAACTGTACAACTGTACAAGCAAAACTGTACATTGGAATATTGACGAAACCATACTTGGTTCCAAAAGGAGGGTCTTGTGTATTCTTGGGTTAGGTAATTTACTGTACATTGGAGGGGGTTGGGTTAGGACATTTACAGGGGCCAGTTTCGAATTGCAGTCTCCCGTAGGTGTTCTTTGAGAGTGGTTTTGAAAGTGGGTAGTGATTCACATTCCTTTACAGCTTTGGGTAGGGTGTTCCACATTGATGTGGCATAATTGCGAAACGTATTTAGTCCCTTGTTTGAGCCGAATCTGGGTTTAACATGATTTGTGGAGCTCCCTCTGGTGTTGTGATCGTGGTATTCACTGACCTTTGGGAAGTATTTTGACATGTACATGGGTACCTTAGTCGTGTAGTGTATCTTGTAGACCAGGCCCATTGCAAGTTGCTGTACTCTGTCGTCTACTCTAAGCCATCCTAGGTTGTCAAAGTGGGCAGGGGTGAGGTGGCTTCTAGGAGTAAGGTCAAGCAGTAGTCTGACCAGTTTGTTTTGAGATGTTTGTAATTTTGTTTTTCTAATCATCTAATAATCTATCTATCTATCCATCCATCCATCTATCTATCTATCTATCTATCTATCTATCTATCTATCTATCTATCTATCTATCTATCTATCTATCTATCTATCTATCTATCTATCTATCTATCTATCTATCTATCTATCTATCTATATATCTATCTATCTATCTATCTATCTATCTATCTATCTATCTATCTATCTATCTATCTATCTATCTATCTATCTATCTATCTATCTATCTATCTATCTATCTATCTATCTATCTATCTCATACACATCATATTATTCATACCACTGGCTAGATTGAATTAGATTGATCATACTGTACTTTTTCCACCACCGCACAATACATTATGCTTCACTATTGCTCTATGCTTTTACTGTGATCTGATCCAATATACTAATGCAGTGCATGGTATTTTCAGGCTCTGGAATCTTGGAGAAACTAGACTTCAGTTGTCAGTGAAGACTGGGAGAGACGAGCCACCCTCACGCAATCCCTCAGTGCGACACCTTGAACAAGAGGTCAGTGGATGAAAGCGTGTGTCTGTGTGTGACAAATATAAACGGGCACAGATATACAGTAAGTGTAGACAATTCTGAAATATCACAGGGGGTGTTGAGTTGCGGGCCGCTCAGTTTGAGCAAAAAAACAAATGAGCGTTTTGCACGTGTCACAGCAGAGAGTGGCGGGACCTTCTGCTACCAGCTGACTTCAACATCAACAGTTTCCACTGAGTGCTATTATTTGTGTTGGGATGAGTCATGCTCTGTGCGCACACTGCAGTCATTTCCATGACACAGGTGAGAGATAATACATGCCCTCGTTTATTGCATGAATATGGTTCAAACTCAAAATAACCCTTATGAGAAAAGAACACGCTGAAGCTAATATGGAAATTGGGATTTCTACGGTTAGAGCGGGACATGTTTAGGGAAATAGGACGATGAAATGGCACGCCATGGACGACAGGGCGAGCATTCGTGGTGCACTTGTGAGCCCTACATCGATGTGGCACAGCATTATGTAGATGTATTGCTAAAAAAGGAAGGGAAAGAGTTGTGATTTTTAGAGTTATAGAAGAGTATCCACCATCTGTGGATACTGTCATCTACTGGTGGCTGCTATAAAAGTAAAACTCACTAAATGGAAAATAACAGCTGTCTCACATAAAAGTGACATTTCTATTTCATTGGGCATTGATTATCAGGTAACAATTGTTGTTTAAAATTGTGTGTATTCAATTGTGTTTTTAATCAATTATGGGACATTTGAAACGGTTTGAAACAGATTTTACCGTACATTTTCCCATGAAGTGTCTACTATGTTGGCCTCCTTTTTGAGCTGGATGCAATCCTACCTTGAGGGGAGGGAACAGATGGTGGAGGTAAACGGTACCCTATCCCCCCCCCCTCACAGTGAGCTGTGGTGTTCCACAAGGAAGCATACTAGGACCGCTACTGTTCCTAATTTATGCAAATGACATGTCGTCAGCTTGTGACTGCAACTTGTTCCTGTTTGCGGACGACTCAGCCCTGCTGGTCTCTGACAAGAACAAGTTACAGGTTGAAAAAACCCTCAGCTCGGAACTAGGCAGAATCTGCATATGGCTCGCTGATAACAAACTATCATTACACATGGGCAAAACAGAGTCCATTCTCTTCGGTTCAAATAACAAACTCAGCAAGACCGACGGCTTCTCAGTTACAGTGGGTGACAATATTGTCACAAGGAAAGATGAAATTACCTACCTGGGTTCCATCCTAGAGGCTAATCTCTCCTGTGACAAAATGGCATCCAATGTAATAAAAAAAGTCAACCAACGAACTCGATTCTTGTACCGGATCTCCT
Source organism: Notolepis coatsorum (assembly GCF_963971535.1). Lineage (NCBI taxonomy): Eukaryota > Metazoa > Chordata > Actinopteri > Aulopiformes > Paralepididae > Notolepis > Notolepis coatsorum. The sequence continues at coordinate 52,716,466 of NC_140181.1, forward strand.
CTCTGGTAAACAAGAATACCCTGAAGACTCTGGCAGGAGCACTCATTCAGGGGTACTACGACTATGCTTGCACCTCATGGTACCAAAGCACCTCAAAGGCGCTAAAAACAAAATTACAAACATCTCAAAACAAACTGGTCAGACTACTGCTTGACCTTACTCCTAGAACCCACCTCACCCCTGCCCACTTTGACAACCTAGGATGGCTTAGAGTAGACGACAGAGTACAGCAACTTGCAATGGGCCTGGTCTACAAGATACACTACACGACCAAGGTACCCATGTACATGTCAAAATACTTCCCAAAGGTCAGTGAATACCACGATCACAACACCAGAGGGAGCTCCACAAATCATGTTAAACCCAGATTCGGCTCAAATAAGGGACTAAACACGTTTCGCAATTATGCCACATCAATGTGGAACGCCCTACCCAAAGCTGTAAAGGAATGTGGATCACTACCCACTTTCAAAACCTCTCTCAAGGGACACCTACGGGAGACTGCAATTCAACACTGGCCCCTGTAAATATCCTAACCCAACCCCCTCCAATGTACAGTCATTTACCTAGTATGGTTTTGTCAATAGTCCAATGTACAATTGTGTTTGTTTGTACAGTGTCTCCTCCCCCCCCCCCCCTCAATGTACAGTTTTACTTGTTTATACAGTGTGCCCCCCCCCCCCCCCCCCCCCCAACCACCTCCAATGTAAATTACCCAGTATGGTTGTCAATATCCCAATGTACCCAACCCCCCCCACCCAACCTCCTCCAATGTACAGTTTCTACGTCAAATGTATATACTCCCTTTTCTTGACTCCTTCTGTATCACAAACAGTACTGTATTTGCAAATCTGGTATGTCATAAATGTATAGATGTAGCAGTACTGACTATCTGTATGTCATGTATGTCATATATGTCCTGATGAATTGAAAATGGGGGACCCTGATGTAAACAAGACGAAAGTCTTTCTCTGGTCTGCATCCCCTTAACAATTGTGTGTATTGAGCTGTACTGTATTGTACCCATTCTGCAATATGTTAATAAAGTTTTCAATCAATCAATCAATCAATGGTGGAAAAGTAGTTGACAACTATCCATTGTGTGGACTGCCTCTAGGTGGTGCTGTGGGGCAGGAGCAGGGACGAGTTACACCACAGGATCTACTCCCAGCAGCCGATCAGGGACTGGGAGGGCCAGCCGGCTCACATGTATGGAGAGATAGTCTGCTCTTCTCTAGTGTCTCTCTATAACACTTACACACAGGTAACACATCACACTACACTGTATCTCAACTCTTATCCTTTACAAACAACTGTCCTTCACTTAGCAGTGAATAAGCTACATGTATTAAAGATCCCCTCTAGATGTATTTTTAAACCCTTACGAAATCTCTATTGAATAACAATTCATTATGGGTTATTATGGGTTTTCCACCAAATTGTTCAATACACTACTGCTAATGTCTCTCTAATGTCAGCATCTCTCTACCCTCATTGAGAATGCAAGGATCTATGAATATGCAAATTGGCAATAAGCGCACAACGAACACAACGAACAATAACACTATGTAACAACCATCAAATGCACTCACAGCACACACATCCACACGCACACACTCACTTTAAACATACAACTCACTGCAGCAGCACCCACTTTAACCACTTTAGTACACCTAAGCACACTTTATATTTATCGGTAAAGAATTTGCACTACAACCCATACCTCATTACACCTTACTGTAAATTATATGGTACCTAAATTGTACCTCATCCCACTTCTGCTTTGCACTGTATAGTATATTGTATGGTAACTCAGTTACTTCTACTCTACATAGAGCATTGTATATATGTATATACTGAACATTTTTGTCTACGTACTTGACTTCTATTTTATACTGCTATACTTATTTTATTATCTATTTTTGCCTAGCACAGTCTCTGGAGCGAAACAGAAAGAAGCATTTTGTATAAAAGTATTCTGTACTTCTGTATGACAACTAATAAAGAAACTTGAACTTGAACTTGAACTATTGATATTTACCAGGAATTCCAAGACGGCAGCTTATATTCTTTCAAGACATGTCAATGCTTACTCAGCTTCCTGTGTCTGCTGAAGCTAAATGGCCAGGTCTTGCTCGAAAAAGAGATCTTTGATCTCAAGTGACTACCTGGTAAAATAAAGGTAAAATAAAATCACATTGGACCATAATAGGTTCGACCACAGATGCACTCTGGTGACTAGTTCTACACAAATGCACACATGCCTCCAAGACCATAAAAAAACAATACAAATAATCTACACATCATCATGCTTCGCTTCTCTGCAAAGTTGCAGACTGCGCATCTACACATGAAAGAGCTCTCCATTCTCCCTGTCTTTGCAGGTGATGTGTATTGAGGTGTTGGTACTGATATGGCAGGTTTATATGGGCTTTAGTGGTTGGATTATTTTTCTCCTCATACAGAACCCAGAGGCCCACTGTATAGTAAATCAGTAGAATATTAATTTGACAATTTACAGATAATGGAACGTTTAGGATTTTTCTGAGCCTAGCGCACTAACTAACATCCAAATAAGCCAAAGCTGTCACACCTTATGTTTTTTAGTAATTGGTAGCCTGTTAACGTTAGCTACCAATGTTGATAAAAGTAGGGGATTGAAACAATGCATTTCCAAATCACATAGAAGCTGTTGTAATGTAGCCTACTAAGTAGCCTGATATAGTAAGAATGAACTATTTTCGTTGTTTGAAAGGACTTCAAAATGTTTTCCAGTCCCCACTGATTTGTATGTTGCTAACATCGGCTAACAATATCCAATTTGTCAAAAAACACTTTTTCAGGTGTCCTTTAGAAGGAGTTGTTAATGGAGGCTTCGCAGAAACAAATCATGGACCATGTGCCGTAGTGCAAGTGTTGCAGGTTGTGCATTGATTGGTTCTGCCCAGTGCCATCACCTCGATGCATTATGGATGTTTTCTTAACTTATGAGCATATAGGAAACACTAAAATAGGTCAATGCTTCACATGAAAAACCTTTAACCTACAACTTATTTGGACATGCTTGATGGACACATGCCTGGACATTAGCTGTCCTTATGGCTTGAAGGCTGCATTCATTGATTTATTTATGGATATCCCGAAGTACAAGTATTTACATTTTGGTACTTGCCGATACCGAGTACTGATATAAGTACTTACAGACATTATGTACTTACGTACATACTTAAAGGTGCTATAGATACAATTTTAAGTAGAGTAATAATAAAAAAAAATACATACACCGCCTTTATAAAGGTGTGGAATAAAATAATTGCTCCCCCCCCCAATAATTTTTGATTAATGAATTTATCATTTAAAACATTTTGGCGGGTCCAAAATTAATGTTGTTGTTTACCTGTTGCATGCCCCCTACCTACTTCCCATTGCCCCACGTGGAAGGCACCTGATTGGATAAATTACATGCTGGTTCTCTAGTGTGACATCTAGTGGCTATCTATATCACCTTTAATAATGCCATTACAGTTCTACAATGACTTTGAAAACATGTTTTGTTACCATCAGATGTTCCTCACTTTCTGACTAACAAATTAAATACACAACATGATGATGTTGCTGACATTTTAAGTAAAAATAATGTAAATATAATAAACATTTTAACATTCAACATTAGTAGTACATGAGTACAGTATCACACATCCCTAATGTATTTATTTTTTGAATTTTTACTTGCCTTGGAGTAAGAGGCTCCTGTTTTATTTGTGTTAATTTGTTCCCACAGGAAACTAGCGAACACTTTCTCGTGTTGTTCTCGTTCCATCTGTTGATCCTGTCTCTGGACCACTCTCGCTACGACTTTAATTACGAGGTGAGGTCTGCTGTGTGTAATTTACGTGACCGTCAGCTGTAAATCTTATGTTAAATGTTGACTTAATGGATGACATCTTGACATTTTGAATCCGTTTTTGAGTGTTGTTTTTCTTTGCTAGGCATCTGTCACTTTACTGGGGGGAAACGTTTCTACATGTCCTTCAGTGAACATTGAAACAGTTTGTTTACATGTTTAGCATTCTTCCCTAAAACCTTTGGATACCGCTAACTTGTGCTATCTTGTGCTAGCAGCGTTCAACTACTAACTGGTTTTCAATGGACTGCTAAAATGCTAGCAAGCATTTTGTTAAATTAATTTGTTAATTTAAGTGCCATTGTAGAACCCCCCTTGTATTTTATATACCAAATGTTCATACCTGTAATAATTGTGACCAGTACCACCAGCTATCCTGTTTCACATGGAGACCTGCAGCCTTCCTGGTGTATTAATTCCCAGAGGCTGTGGTCAGTTTTCTGACTGAGGCATAAGATACGGCTATTTATACTCAACCATTACTGCCTTATCTGGGGTAAAACCGGAGAATACTGTCTGATCCGTTGCCATACTACAGGCCACAATGTGATAGCTTTTGCAATGCTCCTGGCATGTCGCCATATCTCATTAAACTGAAGAAGGCCCAGACCTACATCTCATGTTATATGGCTTAACAATCAGTTCAATTAGTAAAAGTTTACTCTTACGGGTAATAAGAAAAATATGCATTTCATGACTGGAATGGGTAGGACGGGAGGGTGTTAAGATAATGACTGCAGTCTGCAGCTTATCTTTGCGTTGCATTCGGAGGAAAGGAATCAATGAGAGACGATGAACTCTTTAGCCTTTTTGGCTTGGTTTATTTCACATAGGTCATAAACATTGTTGCAGCCTTGCACCTGCTACTTCAAGGTGCAGCTGAGAGGATGAGAGAGAGAGAGAGAGAGCAGGTGGACACACCTCTTTTATAGGCTCAGTACGTGGAACAGATGTGCAACTCTACCTTTAGTTAGAGCGCCCCATAGTGTTACAACAACATTACTGCACTTATGATATATACAGAGAACACATTGATATATATATAGCACATAATAACACAACTGAGGACATTTTACCTTTACTCTTTTTTTTTTATTATTATTATTGGTCTTTTTCCCCCTCCATTTTCCTCCGATTTTCTCCCATCCCAATGTTAGTCGTATGCCAATTCCCAGTCCCTTCCTGGTCGCTGCGCTTTACCCCCCACAGTCAGATCATTTGGGAGAGTGGAGGCTACCACGTGCTTCCTCCGACACACGTCCAGCCAATCACCGCTTCTTTTCACCTGGCAGCGCGGATTCTCATTGAGAGGGCGTAGCGTGTGGGAGGACCACACTATCCCCCTCACGTCCAATCCGCGCTTAGCAGGCGCCCCGACCGAACTGTAGGAGTCGCTGTTTACAACGACCCGGACCCACCCCGCCAGCTTCTCCCACCCTCTGATACAGCCAATTGTATCAGTGCAGACGGCCAGCCAAGCTGGTGACAACCCCGGAGCTGTGAGCTGGATTCGAACAGGCGAACCAAGCTCACAGCTCCGGGGCTGGTGACGAACGCAATCTCCGCTCGACCACCTAACCGCCCCTTTTACCTTTACTCTTAACAGAGGGGTCACGTTGTTAAATGTAAAATGTCAATAAATAGATTTAAAAAAATGGACGCATGCTGGGGAACGTCACACAAGAGCAGCCAATGTTCATGGTTGACTGTTCATGAACTCATGATGGGTGGGTTCAGCGATTTTGAAGCGACCAGCATATAATTTCCCCCTCACTTACAGGTCATGTTGATTACCACCAGGAACATTGTCATAGTAGTGATTTAATTTCTTCTGCAGAATCAAATGGCATTTTTGTGGCACCAGCTATCATGGATAACAATGTTCTCAGCAGCAGTTCTCAGGTCAGATGAGCTCAATGGTACACTGGTTGAAGAAACATGGCTTGGCTTCAAAACCAAATTTTCAACAATACTAAACAACATGGCCCCCCTAAGAACCACCAGGGTAAAAAATCGCGCTGAGCCGTGGATGCACACTGAAATACTGACCGCTATTAAAGCCAGAGACCATTTTTTTTCTCGTAAAAGTCAGTCAAAGCTTACCAAAAGCACGAGCAGTGAACTCCAAGCCCACGTGACTGAACTCAAACTAGAAAGAAACAGACTAAGAAATGACGTAAACTCCATGATCAAAACTGCTCAAAATAATTTCATCAATGACAAAACTGAGGAAAACAAAAACAAACCACGTGAACTTTGGAAATTACTCAATAATCAACTAGGCTGCAGTAAAAAACTTAAAACCAGATTCTCAAACATAAACATAAAGATGGACAACACGCTCATCACAGACAAGCTGGATGTAGCCAATTACTTAAACACTTTCTTCACAAACATAGCCACAACACTGGTAAACAAACTACCCTCCCACTCAGGGCATTATGGGGTAGAACACATAGTAGCATTCTACAAGAACCTAGGGGTCCACAAAGACGACTTCAAACTGGAAATGGTAACTACAGATGAGGTACTCAAAAAACTGAGCGCCCTCCAACCGAACAAGGCCACTGGCCATGACAACATCCCCTCCAAATTCCTCAGAGACTCTAACCCTAACACATAATAAACCTCTCCATAAAACAGGGACACGTCCCCAAGGACTTCAAAATTGCGAGAGTAACACCCCTGCACAAAAAGGGCAGCAAATTAGACCCAGGCAACTACCGCCCTGTTTCTATCCTTACCTCCATCTCGAAAGTCATGGAAAAAATAGTATACGAACAGGTCGAAAAGTACCTCGCTAATCTACGAATTCCAATCTGGCTTCAGAACATCCCACTCCACTGACACATGCCTTCTCTATTTGAACGACCACATCAAACAAGAGGTGGACGCGTGCAAATACTGCGGCATGGTCATGCTGGACCTACAAAAGGCCTTCGACACTGTCAATCACACCATTCTGATTGACAAGCTAAAAGCAATTGGTTTTGATAGTCTATCAGTGAGCTGGATACAATCCTACCTGGAGGGGAGAGAACAGATGGTGGAGGTAAACGGTACCCTATCCCCCCCCCCTCCCAGTGAGCTGTGGTGTTCCACAAGGAAGCATACTAGGACCGCTACTGTTCCTAATTTATGCAAATGACATGTCGTCAGCTTGTGACTGCAACTTGTTCCTGTTTGCGGACGATTCAGCCCTCCTGGTCTCTGACAAGAACAAGTTACAGGTTGAAAAAACCCTCAGCTCGGAACTAGGCAAAATCTGCATATGGCTCGCCGATAACAAACACATATCGTTACACATGGGCAAAACAGAGTCCATTCTCTTCGGTTCAAATAACAAACTCAGCAAGACCGACGGCTTCTCAGTTACAGTGGGTGACAATATTGTCACAAGGAAAGATGAAATTACCTACCTGGTTCCATCCTAGAGGCTAATCTTTCCTGTGACAAAATGGCATCCAATGTAATAAAAAAAGTCAACCACCGAACTCGATTCTTGTACCGGATCTCCTCTCTGGTAAACAAGAATACCCTGAAGACTCTGGCAGGAGCACTCATTCAAGGGTACTACGACTATGCTTGCACCTCATGGTACCAAAGCACCTCAAAGGCACTAAAAACTAAATTACAAACATCTCAAAACAAACTGGTCAGACTACTGCTTGACCTGACTCCTAGAACCCACCTCACCCCTGCCCACTTTGACAACCTAGGATGGCTTAGAGTAGACGACAGAGTACAGCAACTTGCAATGGGCCTGGTCTACAAGATACACTACACGACCAAGGTACCCATGTACATGTCAAAATACTTCCCAAAGGTCAGTGAATACCACGATCACAACACCAGAGGGAGCTCCACAAATCATGTTAAACCCAGATTCGGCTCAAACAAGGGACTAAACATGTTTAGCAATTATGCCACATCAATGTGGAACGCCATACCCAAAGCTGTAAAGGAATGTGAATCACTACCCACTTTCAAAAGCACTCTCAAAGAACACCTACGGGAGACTGCAATTCGAAACTGGCCCCTGCAAATGTCCTAACCCAACCCCCTCCAATGTACAGTAAATGACCAAGTATGGCTTTGTCAATATTCCAGTGTACAGTGTCCCCTACCCCACCACCCACCCAACCACCTCCAATGTACAGTTCCCCCCCCCCCCACCCCCACCCAACCCTACCTACCCAACCTCCTCCAATGTACAGTTTCTACGTCAAATGTATATACTCTCTTTTCTGGACTCTTTTTTATCACAAACAGTACTGTATTTGCAAATCTGGTATGTCATAAATAGATGTAGCAGTACTGTCTATCTGTATGTCGTGTGTTATGATGAATTGAAAATGGGGGACCCTGATGTAAACAAGACGAAAGTCTTTCTCTGGTCTGCACCCCTTAACAATTGTATGTATTGAGCTGTACTGTACTGTACCCATTCTGCAATCTGTTAATAAAGCTTTCAATCAATCAATCAATCAATCAATCAATCAATCAATCAATCAATCAATCAATCAAACCATGATCGGTAGCCTACATGAGAGAAAAATTATACAGTAGGTACAAAATGGCTAAACCTTCCCTGGGAAACAGGGAAAAAAGAAAACCGCTAATTCATCACCAACCAAAGGCAACCAAATGACATAAGCTGGCTGGCATTTGATCGAATTGGAACAAGGCCTGCACTGCACATTAACCTTGCCAACACCGTTACTGGTTTGTGGGGAATTCCGAGCGGAGCCTGTTCAAGAACAATGACACAGTATTGTTAACGTGTAGCTTCTCATCTCTCAGGGTATCCTCCCTCTTTCTGGCCTGTCCTTCCAAGCCATCTCACTGGACCACGCCACATCACATTCATCACACATGTTTGAGATCAGTGGTGAGTCACCGGAATGTACCGGAATTCAAGACAAATATGTTTAGGGAAAACCTTCACTCCTTTGAATATTGGTTATTTTTCCTGTAGTGACACGTGCACTTCCTTCACAATACAGGAAGACATTTCTGCATTTCTCTCGACTTAAAACAAAAGGTGATGGTGCCTTTTAAGTTGTGACACTGTGGAACACGCTTCCTATAGACATACGATCATAGCTGAAGACTCATTTATTCAAACAGGCCTTTCTCTCTCCTTTTTAGTTTTTGTAATTTTGTGTGTGTTATTACGGTATTTAGTTGCTTCTATTTAATTGTTTGATTATTTTTTTTACAGTTATTATTAGGGATGCTCGATATTGGCTTTTTTACCGATACCGATATTCCGATATTGTCCAACTCTTAATTTCCGATACTGATATCAACCGATACCGATATATGCAGGGTTTCCCCCCCCCCCAAAAAACTGAATAATTTCAGGTAACTAATAATTTCACTGGATATATATATAACAAATATTGTTATTGTTTTTTTTCTTTTTTAAACCGATACCGATATTTTCCGATATCACATTTTACGGCCGATAATATCGGACATCCCTAGTTATTATGTTTTTTTTTGTTTTTTTTATCTACTTTTTCTCCCATTTTAAATTTTTTCTCCCATCCCAATTTCGTATCGTCCAATTCTACCCTCCCCTGTCTCAAACGCTGTTAGGCCATGCCTCCCACAAGCCGGCTGCAATGTGGACGAAGCCTTACATCACGTGTCCCCTCCGGTACTCGAGGAAGCAGCCGTCGCATCTTTTCACCTGCACAGCGCGATCTCTCAGCGTCGGGGGTCTGCGTGGGAGGGACACGCCGCCCCCGTCGCTTCCTGATTCTGCTGCGCAGGCGCACCAACCGACCTGTAGGAGTCGCTGTCCACAACGTCTGATCCCCACCCATCAGCTTTCCCACCCCTAACACTGCCAATTGTGTTAGTATGAACGACCAGCCAAGCTGATAGCAATGCGGAGAGCTGGGTCTCCTGCATTGGTGGCGAGCGCCTTGCCCACTACACCACCTAGCCGCCCCACAGTTATTATGTTTTAAAAAAAAAATGTAGGGAGTGCTTTGCCAATTTTCAACCATAATCCTATCATTCTGTTGTGAGGAGGACATGTACTGTATCAGACTTGCAACTCACCAACGTATTCTGTGTCTGAGAGATCAGCCACATCGAGACTCAGCGAAATTCCTCCGGGTGACGTCACCCAGAGGAGAGTGGCTCTCACTAGAAAACTAGCAAAAAAATAAAAAGGAAATAGAGGTCTGCTCTCCTCTCGCTGATGATGTGGCTGAGATCTCGAGACATAGAACGTGTTGGTGGGTCACATGTCCGGTTATCACATGTCCTCCTCACAACAGAACCATAGGATTAAGGTTAAAAATCATCTGCAGAGTGCCCTTTTAACAATTTGTGTATTACTTACTTAATTACTGATCAATTAACAGTGTTTCCCCTGAAACTACTATTGTCGTCACGGGCGTGTGTGTCCACGCACGTTCCTGTTTCCGGATATGAATTTTCCTGTTTTCGGATTTCTCGGTTTTAAATTTTCCTGTTTTCGGATTTCTCAGATTTTATATTTTTTCCTTTGGATCAATTTAACAAAAAAACAATACAAAATTATGTTTTAATAACAGTACATCTGCAAACAGTGCCAGTGTAGTTCAATGTTCAGTGCCAGTTCCGTTATGAGGTTTCTTTTTTCAATTCAGTTCAATGCAATTCAACTGCCAATGCAGTGCAATAACTAAATAATAATTAAATAGTTAAATAATACAAAATAATCATTTGTTTAGAAGAAATCAGAAAAAAACTGTAAAATGTCATTTATTTCAAAGAGATGTCCTTTAAAGGTTCATGCTTCTCCCCATCTCTGGCTGACATCACCATTGTGATACATGATGGTTAGGCCTTTGTGTTTTCCTCAGTGAGGGATTCTCTTTTGTCGGTCAGCAGCGTTTTCTACTTGCTGAAGCTTCTCTCTGTATAATTATTTTTTAAGTTTAAATATCAACATTATCTGGCGCTCCTCAGTAAATACTATCAAACTTTCCAAAGACGCGCGCACACACACACACACACAGAAAGGGAGAATGTCTTATACGAACTATCCAGTTATATAGTCCTCCTAATGTACAGTCTCCTCCCCATCATATGTATATATTCTCTGTTAGGATCTATGGGTAACAGTACTGTATATTTGCATTATCGTATATGTCACAAATGTAACAGTACTATATACCTGTATGTCATGTATGTCCCTATGCCATAAATGTCATGATGTCATGTATGTTGTGTATGTCATAAATGTCACTATGAATTAAAAATGGGGGACCCTGATGTAAACAAGACAAACGTCTTTCTCTGGTCTGCATCCCCTTAACAATTGTGTGTATTGAACCGTACTGTATTGTACCCATTCTGCAATCTGTTAAATAAAGTTTTCATTCATTCGTTCGTTCATTCATTCATTCATTCATTCATTCATTCAGTCATTCATTCATTCATTCATTCATTCATTCATTCATTCATTCATTCATTCATTCATTCATTCGTTCATTCATTCATTCATATCAACTTATCAACTATCCAGTTCGTTTTTTTTCCCACTTTTTCTCCCATTTTCAATTTTTCTCCCAGCCCAGTTTCGTATTTCCAATTCTCCCCTCCCCTGTCTCGAACGCTGCTAGACTATGCCTCCCACTGGTCGGCTGCAGTGAGGACCAAGCCTTGCATCACGTGTCCCCTCCGGTACATGAGGAGGCAGCTGTCGCATCTTTTCACCTGAACAGCGCAATCTCTCAGTGGCGAGGAGTAACGCGTGGGAGGCTCACGCTGCCCCCGATACTTCCTGATTCTGCTGTACAGGCGCACCAATCGACCTGTAGGAGTCGCTGTCCACAACGTCCAATCCCCACCCACCGGCTTTCCCACCCTCTAACACTGCCCAATTGTGTTAGTACGACGACCGGCCAAGCCGGTAGCAACGCCGAGAGCTGGGCTCGATACCAGCATCTCCTGCGTTAGTGGCGAGCGCCTTGCCCACTGCGCCACTCAGTCGCCCTTATCCAGTTTGTTTTTATAGTGTAACGTTTGGTTACTTGGAGGAGAGAGAGAGAGAGAGAGAGAGAGAGAGAGAGAGAGAGAGAGAGAGAGAGACTGAACTTGTTACGCGCGACACTAGTCAGTCTCGGAATTGTCTCGGAGTTGTCGCGGAATGGATTTGGTAGCTTTTTTCTGCGTCTCCGTAGACCGTGCCACGCCACCGGTTTAAAGTCGTAGTGAAGATTGATTTATATGAAAACCGATTTATGTATAATTTAGCTAGCTCGCCAAGGTTACTGTGATTAAAGCAAACTTAAATGATATATATATATATTTTTTATATTTCTTTATTATTATAATTTTTTCAGGAGGGGCGGGGGGTCCCGTTGGCAGGGCGGGGCAAAGGTAGGGGAAACAATGAATTAACAACTATCCTCAGCATATACTGATATGTTCATGATATACAGCATCTGTCCAGTTTTTCTCATTGGACCGATGCCGATAAATAAATAAAAATCACTATCCTCCACTGATACCGGGATGGTCCCTATTGGTTTCAATTTGACACGCTAACAATGTTTATTTTATTTTTTTTACTTGCCATTGGCCTCCCTTCAAAGAGGCCAGAGTAGAAGTGCTTTCAGACTAAAATGTAGTATAGTGAAATAATGCAATGCAGGCAACAATGGTATAACACTAAGGACCAACATTTGCTGTACGCTTTATCTCTGTATATTGTGTTAGACTTACGTTTATTATACCATACTGTATGTGGTCCCTGTTAAAGCTGCAGTAGGCAACTTCTGAGAAAATAGGAAGAGTGAGTATACCTGCCCAGCAGAAATAGAGCAAGCTCAGCATCACTTAAAAGCTTAAAGCACCTGGTGCCTCTGGGGAGTCTGTAGAAAACCTTTGTTGCACGTGTATGGGCTGGAAAAGTAATGCAGAGCTTGCTCTATTTCTGCTGGGCAGGTAAACTCACTTACTGCAGCTTTAAATAAACTGGAAATTGAATCAAATTGAGCGTGATTTCCGCTGTCTCTATCGTCCAGGTCCCATGGTAGACCCAAAGGTATTCATTTGCTCCAGTGCTGCAGAGCTGAGGAACTGGGTGGAGCACCTGGAGGAGAGGAGATACAAGGCCATGACCCAGCCCCTCAGCCCCTCCCATTGTCCACTGTCCTACCTGGTAACTACAACGTCATGTTGAAATGACAAGATCTACTGTACTAATAACATCTTCTTATTCAGGGAGAGACTTCAGAGATTTGGTCCAAAGTAGAACACTGGAGCACACAGATTTAAGGCAAACCACTTTATTTTAAACTAACATTTCAACATTTTGATTGTGATGATGAAGACACACCCTGCGTGTCGAAACATTAGTTTAAAATAAAGTTGTTTGCCTTAAATCTGTGTGCTCAAGTGTTCTGTTAGTGGACTAAATCTCTGAAGTCTCTTCCTGATTCAAGATTGCCCTACTCTTTTTTTTTTTTTTTTTTTGTATCTCTCTTTCTCAGATTTTTCTCAGTTTTTCTCCCCGTCCCAATTTAGTCGTTGTGCCAATTCCCCCCCCCCTCCCCTACCTGGTTGTTGTGCGCATGTTCTCCTACTGGTCGGTACAAGGGAACCCTGAAGTATCCGCACGCTTCCTCCGACACGTGCGGCGACAGCCAGTGGCTCTCTTCTCACCTGGCAGCGAGGGCTCTCATTGGTGAAGTGTAACACGTGGGAGGTCACGCTGCCTTCCTCAAGTCCTGCCTCCGCTGAGCAAGTGCCCAGACCTGACCTGTAGGCGTCACTGTCCACAACGCCAGTTTCCCACCTATGGCTTCCCTCCCCCTAACCCAGCCAAACGAGTTAGTATAGCGATCAGCCCAAGCCAAGGCAATGCTGACTCCGGGAGTCGAGACCGCAGCCTCTTGCATTGGTGACGAGCGCAATCTCCGCTACGCCGCCTGACCGCTTGAGATTGCCCTACTCTAAGAGCATTTCCTTTTGATGTGGGTTGGTTGGAGTGTGTGTAACTTCTCCCTTCAAGATCTGCTTATTGTCATCGAATGACATATGCTGCTTGCCTACTAAGATGTCTGTTGGTGATGTACTACTGTAATGGAATACTATGGACAGGCATACAGTAGGCGGGAGATAACAGCTGAACGAGTCTGGCTTACTGCCTCCCAGTAAATGAAATTATAATTAATGGTGACATTAAAGGCACATTTCAAAGATTTTTTAACCTGAATCGTATTGTTCTGATGTGAGGAGGACATGATATTGGGACATAAAACTGTGTTCTGTGTCTTGAGAGCTCGGCCGCCCGAGAAATTCGGATGACGTAACCCGCAGGAGAGCAAACCTCTTGTGAACCGCAGACGACAATTTCCTCCACTATACAGTAACTGTATTCAGCCCAACCCGAGGAAAGTCAAATAAATTGTTATCACATGTTGTCCTCCGCACAGATCGATAGGATTCAGGTTAAAACAACGGCTGAATAAAGCAACATGCCCCTTCAAACTATTTCTATTTTTTGCTGCTACACAGCTACCCTGTGACGAACACTGGAAACGAGACGAGCTGAAAAATTACTTACTTCAAGCTCCAATACGGCAGTGGGAGGGTTCACCGATACAGCACATGGGCCAACCAGGATACTTGTCCATTGTCCATATCATTAACACACAGAGACAGGTAAATATGATGATGCATGTCCAACTTATCCTACACTGAAATGCTGTCAATATTTAATTGGTTGTTTTGTCTCACTGGTCCTCATTCTCGGACAGACTTACGAGAAAGATACAAGCAAATTGTATCATTCTCGAACAGTTCCTTTTCAGGAATTCGCTCGTAGCTAAGAGCAGGATGCATGGCACACACACAATATGGCATATCTACTGCTGTCTGCTGCTGGAAGATTTCGCTGATTGTGCACTGAGGAGTGAGGACCAGTACCGCGATCATGCGGATCTATTCACGGAGAGCCAATCCCTGTGCAATACCCTGGAGCCAGCACTGAGGAGCCGGACCAGACGCTCAAACCCTGTGCCACCACACGTCCAGGTACTGTCCACCTTGGGCACGTGCACATCAAGGCACCCTTCACAGATGTGTTTCCATATCTCAACACTTCATCAATGTGCAAATCATCTGCAACACCCAGAACCACCTGCTCAGCGTGGTCTCACGCTTCCCAGGAGGTGTACATGACTCCTACATCTTACAGAACAGATCTGTGGGTGTGCACCTCGAGCAAGGAGACGTGGAGACGCATTCCAGCAACAGTAAGCTTCTATTATTCGAATAACTTGTTTTATTAGGAGATTGTGGATATGCCCGGATAAGCCCCCTGGTCGATGACCCCACTCACAAATGTGGACTCTGATTTCACATGAGCCCATTTCTTTTTCACTTCAGCCACTGTGCACTCCTCTCCTGACACCACATTAAATTCACCTGTTATCTCGTCCCATGCCGCTTTTTTTAGGTGGCCATGTACCCGTATTGACACTACTAAATATAATAAGATGTCATGCTAAGATGTCATGTTCTACAGTATGACTTACTAATAGGGTCTTTATAACTGTATCACTGTAGTGTACACTACACCTCTGTACATGCATCTGATGAGCACAGTAGTATTACTCCGTAGTATTTATATAGCCAGTTTAATCACCTGTGCATTGTATGTTACTATTGCACTTTACTGTTACATTTGTACTCTGGTTAGATGCCAAACGTATTTTTGTTGTAATATACTTGCTGTATAATGACAATAATTGTGAATCTAATCTAATCAAATTTTGATCAGTCGCAAATTGCTTTCGTGCTACTGTAACGGGGAAGCCCGTGGGTATGTCCACAGTCACGGAAACAGGTGTGTTGACGAGTGACTGTGGCAGTGCGGGCTGGTAAATTAAACTCACTTCCCCATAACAGGGTTAACAGACGCATAGGTACGGTAGTTAGGAGTGAATTCACTTCTTAGTGCAGCGGCCTGTGTCGTCGCCCGCGGACGCGGGAGCCCCCTGTTTGACTCCCCCTCGGGACATTCTCATTTAACATCAAACACAACGCAGACCAATATGATCCGTCACACTACAATACCTGTTGAATCCGTTTGCACGCGACCCTGTGTTGGATGGCCTTACAAGGCGCTGGTGGGGCGTTTCTGTATGCAAATTCAGGTGTACGAGAACACGCTTTCAGTTTAAGAATGAGTGACGTTCTTCATTCAGGGGATCGCTGAGAACACTTTGGCCATTTGCAAACACCTTTTCACGCGTTCAGGTATCCAGAGATCTATCGTAAGTTTCCTTTTACGAACTTCTTACGAGGTTATTTACGAGGAATCTTATGAGAATGTTTGAGAAGGAGGTCCATTGTCTATTGTCTTATTGGGGGTTGGGGGTGTATTGTCTTTCGGTTTGTGTAAAAAAATGTCAGTTGCATTGTTAGCATTACCTGTTAAAACTAAGGAAACCGCTACTGTAGCTTCATCATCATCATCATCATCATCATCATCATCATCATCATCATCATCATCATCATCATCATCATCATCATCATCATCATCATCATCATCACTTTTAGGGTAACTGAAAGAAAGTGAAGGAAAATATTAACTTTTTCATACTAGAAATATGTGCTCAGTAGAGTGCACATCTCCACCAGGTGGCAGCCACACATTTATTCTCTTTCTCTCATGCCTACAATATTTAATGCACACTATTACACAGTTAAAAAATTTTCTTTCTGAGAAATATACGTATTTCACGTCACAAATAGATCAATACAGTCAGTATTAAGTGATGTTGTGTTTCTTTTTTAAATGTAGCCAATAGTAAAGACCCTAACCCGATCAAAACAGCAGTCAACGTGTATATTTGTTTAGCAATGATTTTAAGTGTTATTAGCGAAATATTGGAAAGAGGAGAATAGATGTATGACTTGTGTACTTGATGTATGGCCATAATAAGGTAATTTATAGGCCTGATATTCTATATTCCGTATATACCTAAATTGAGTACTGTATCTACAAAAACTCCTGTAAATCATCTGCCCTTTATTCATTTGCTTAGATTTGTAGTACACTTGATCTTAAGAAGGTGCTGAATGAATGTGGCGGCTAGGTGGTGTAGTGGGCAAGGCACTCGCCACCAGTGTGGAGACGCTAGGATTCGCGTGTTCGAATCCAGCTCTCCACATTGTTTTCAGTTTAGCTGGTCGTCCGCAGTAATACACATTGGCCGTATTACGGGGAGGGAAACTGAAGGGTGGGGATCGGGCGTTGTGAACAAGCGACTCCTACAAGTCGGTTGGTGCGCCTGCGCAGTAGAATCAGGAAGTGGCGTTACTCCTCGACACTGAGAGATCGAGCTGCGCAGGTGAAAAGATGCGACTGCTGTTACCTCAAGTACCGGAAGGGACTTGTGCTATGTATGACTTAGTCCACATTGCAGCCGGCTTGTGGGAGGCAAGAAACAGCGTTCGTGACAGGGGAGGGTTGAATTGGATGATACGAAATTGGGATGGGAGAAAATATAGAAAAATGGGAGAAAAAGTGGATCAAAAAGAAGGTGCTGAATGAGCAAACTTTTTCACTTTTGGTCAATGTTAGCATGGTGTTATTCACCGTCAAAGATGGAAAATAACTCATTCCCTGAGGTCCATACAGTAGATGTCCCTATGATACCAAGGACATGCAAATTTACCTTGTAGAAGTGGAGCAATCTTCCATTTACTTGGGTATGTACTTTTAGGCGAATTTTCAGAAAATATGGCTTAACACTTTCACGGCCAACCACGACTATAGTCGGGTTATCTCGCCAACCGTTGAGCGCCAAAACCCGGGTTTTCGATCGTTTTCATAGTTTTTTCTTTTATTCGATTTTGTAATTCATTACAGTCTCACGGACCTCAGTGTTACCATTGGAACTCATTCTGAGACCCCAAGAGTGCACTACCTGCCAAATCCTGCTAGGTGGCAGTATTGCCCACCCTTTGAAACCTTATTTCACACTGTGTGTTACATTATATATGGTCCGGGCGGAGAATTTAGACCAAGCCAAGTAAATCGCTTCATCCGAGCACTTTGAAACGCGTTCAGCACACTGCATGCATATTTTGTGCCAGTTCATGTCAGGGACCCGATGGACATCAATACTGGAAATTACAATCAGACAATTGGAATATTCTTTTTGGAATAACCCTGATCAAAGGTAAGGACTATATGACATCAATTCCACCTTGATCCTACAATGATTTCACATCGATCCAGCCGATCAACGTATGTAGTATTCAAAACGAATGCCGTTGCTGACGATTAGAGCATCAAAAAATTACCCCCCCCCCCCCCCTTTGATGCATTCATGATGAAACATAATACCTATTATATACCTTTGATTTGGAAACAGTAGCGTGTCCAGGCGAGAAACGCGAACAAATTCACAGCGCTCCATAACTCAGCTTCCAGGAATTAGCCAGGATCACTCTGAAACGATACAATATTCACCACGGGATAACACGCGAACGTATACATGAAATTCTTTTTCTTTTGTACATGTTGGACGATAGATAGTGACTGTCAAATGAGCCATAGTATTGTCTCCATAGCTATAATATAGAATATAGATATAGCCCTGCAAACATCGGGACGCACAGTGAAAATCCCTATCTTTTAAAGCGTGGCCCATTGACTACAAGGATGGATAAAACGGCTGGTGCTGAAAGTGTTAAGAGATTAAACAACTATTACACATTATTACACTAGCTAGCACACTATTACACTAGTACACTGTTACACTAGCACACTATTACACATTACACTGTCACACTCTTATACACTATTACACTAGCACACTATTACACTTACACACTATTACATAGTAAGAAATATTACAAATATATGTCAAGTTTGGTGTAAATCAGATCAGGAAATACGCTAATTTGGGTATTGAATGTTTGGCCTGGTGGTGGTGCTACTGCTAGATAAAGTTCATACTACAGCAGTCATGAATGTGCACAACCAATATTAGACCGATCGGCCTTGTAACTTGTGAGATATAGCTGCGAACAGAGAAATTAATGGAGATAATAATGTGATATAACAAGAGAGCAGTGAAGAAATATTTACTGAAAACTTACATAAAAAAACGAAGAAAAGAAAAGTCTAGTTCTGTATCGTTAGTGGCTTAGCTTGGCATCGCTACTGCACTATCTCGCGTACGTGCACGCGTACTGAATAAACCACAAATGTACCTCTAATACCAGTATTAGTCTGACCACACCCCTCATCAGCTTACCTTCATAAGCAGGTGTGTGGTCACCTGCTCTCCTCCTTCTCGCTTTCACCACAAGGAAGAGGTGCCTCGGTAGATCCCCACACTTGACACCATGATGGAAGAAATTGGATTAGGAACAGCTTGGGAAACAAGGATACGTTGACATCATATCTTTATTTTCTCTCTCACTATTTTCGAGAAAATACGGCGATATTGTCTTCGTACTGGAGTGTCTAGAAGATGATGATCATTCTACAAACCCTCCACCGGTTTTCGTATTGGGAGCACGCCGCTGCATGCTTCTCAACTGCAGTTCCTTGCTGTGTTTGTTGGGGTGAAACCTGTCAGGCCACAGCTGAACTGTCGGACATGCCGCTGTTGTGAGGAGCGGTGCGTTCCAGGTTGGGTGAGTAGTGTTTGCTGGCGGGCTCCACTTGTCTGTTAGTGCTATGGGGGCTACTTGACAAAGTTTATGGAAACCGGCCCCAGGCTAGGGTCCTTTGTTTAGCCGTCTAGGCGACAGAAGGCCTTGGTCTGGCGACCATTATAGTTTTAACTAGTGGGCCGCGACCATTGACACTGGTGATCCCTGTGTGTTCTGGACGAGTGGATTCTCTCTGTCACCGTGTTAAGACCCCATCTTTCATATCCAAATGAGAGTATTCCTTCACGAGGGGATATGTGCATGTAATGTGCGATAGCGGCAGATTCATGTTCAAAGTCAGCTATACAGGCCAGTTGGTACTGTGCTGATTCCGCCGGACGTGTTAATGTCACCGTTGTGAAGCGGTGTTGACGTCTTGTTTTCTCTTTTCTCTTAAAAAGTGAGGAGGGTTCAGAACGGCGGCCTGTCTGGGTGAGTGTTATGTCATTGTTTACATGTTCATAGCTTACGGTTAGCCGGTCGGTGGCCTGGCGCGGGGTAGCTTGGCTTCTCGCGCGCCGCCGGGAGCTCGCTCCTGATCGCGTGCGTCGTAGATCGGCGTCTCGCGAGCGGAAGCAATAGCACCCGAACGGTTGGAGCAGCCGTTAGCTTGATGCTATTCTGTTGAACGTGCTTTGATTTTTAACATGTTTTACACTCTTGACCACGACGTCATCCTTGACAGGGGATGTTCGTCGACCCTGCCTGAGCCTAGACGGGGATTGCGTCAACAAAGAGGACTGTAGCGACTGGTGGAGCGGCGACGCTGCCCGGATCGAACAACACGGGACGGTTGTGTTCTACGGTGGCTTGTGACTGCACTTCGCTGATCTGCGTTCCGGGCAGGTACGGGGTTGGCCAGACCTCATAACACGTCTTCTGGTTTTACCTTGCTAAATGTATTGTGAATAACGGTGTTTTTTCCCAAAACGTGTGTTGTTGCAATGCATTTGAGATACGTTGCGGGTTGTGTGTGAGCTGTTTTTGTCACTGGCAGTTAGCTTCTCCGTGCAGATCGTGATGTATTGATCTGGTTGTTGTGTGAGAAACATCATGGTGTTTATGTGTACCGTGTACTCACTACTAAGGCAACTAACCTATGAAGCTATGCTTGGTGACGAGTGAGTAAAAGAATGTTCTTTCTCAGACTGTAATGACAATGAACAGTGAGTTCACACATTAACAGGTTTTCCTGTTTTAACTGGCCGTATTGAGGGTAAAATAGGAGGATTGTGTTTCCCCCCCCGGTTCCCTGGGGACTTTATCACCTCCTATCAGACATGTTGTGCATTAATTGTGTCTTTTGTGTGGTAGGGATACGATGTAACTCTCAGCTTGATTGCTGAGGTTGTGCTAAATCTGCTGGAGAAACTTATTTCCTAAAGGGAAATTGGTTTGGTTGCTGTCATGTGTGCTTAGCAAGGCCTGTGGTCGATACTAATCAAGAATGATGTATTCTCTCATTGTGAAAAAAACGGCGTTCCTCTGTTGAGTGTTTTTGCCATTTTTTGTAGGTGATGATGGGTTGTGTGTGTCATGTGACCTACAACTGGGTTGTACTGGCCACAGAAGCACATGTGTATGTTGGACCGGGGTTCTTAGAGCCCTCTCTATTCTGTGTTTTTCCTTAGTCACGTGGCGGTTCGGCACGTTACGGGGGGGGGGGGGGGGGGGGGGGGGAGGGAGTTCCTGGTCCCACGGCCTGGTATATTGGGCGTGTGCACCGCAGGAATTCCCCCGCCATAGAGTACGTCACCGTGCGCGTCTCTGTTGGTAGGACTTCCGTGTGCTGTTCAGGTCCATGTGATGGATCTGTTTTCAGGGGGGGTGGTCAGGGCTCCTCCTCACCAAGCGCCTACTCAGGCCTTCTGTGAGTTCGGACTCCTTCTTCCATGTGAGGAAGCCTCCATCAGAGTACAGAGCCTTCCTCCTCAGATTGTCAAAGTGAGTGGACCCTCTAGAAGGGTCCTTTTCTATTGTATGTATATTCGATTCAATTCGTTTATTGAGTGTGTATGGGTTCGGTGCCTCTTCCCCGGAGGCCCTAAAACCAGTTTTTTACATGGCTCAAGGTGCAATATATTCTTTTCAATCTGTACAGCTCGCGTGGGAAGTCTCTCTGGGGATCCCCGTCTCTTTCCTATGGGAGGGTGGTGGGATGTAAAAATGTGAACATTTTTTACCCCGGCTGTGTAGACTGGGATACATACTGTTGATGCTTCCTTCTTTCTATTCCAGAAGTGTTGGAGTTAGGGAGTGTCACACCCCTCTTGTCGTTCCCCTGGGCGCCTTGGGGATTCAATGACAGGTCTAAATAGCCTGTTCATTGATGGGGGTGTGTCCCGACGCACGTATAGTGCTAGCTCGCTGTAAACAGGCGATTGACTGGCACGCCTTAGTTGCTTGTGGTTGAAACAGCGTTTTTATAAAGCAACTGAGATGGGGGTTTTTCCTCTTCCGGCGACCACATCCCATGACCTGGGTGGGTTGTCGACGGATTCTCGTTCATGTCTGGGGGATGATGACGGGATGGATCTGAACATATGTAGTGGGGTCTCACGCCCTTGGGGTGGGCCACCAGGCGCGGTTCGTCCCAACGTCTGGGTGGCGCCTTCTTTTCATGTTAAGATCAACACGCATATCTGCCCTTCTCCTGGAGTAGGCATGTCGGCGTGGTTAGGGCACGGGACTGGTTCTGGTCACGCTGGTCCAGATCAGTTGAACCCGTTGTCCGCCGGGGATGCAGATCTGCTGTTCTGGTACCCTGAGGGACTTGGGCTTTTTTCAGGGGGAAAAATGCCAGGTCGGTCTGGGTGTCACAGGGTTAAGCGCTATGGAGACCCTGGTTGGGTATGTTTTTACTCAGCACTGTCGTCATGGCTTACAGCCATGCCATTCTGTACGCGCTCGATCTCGTCGGATCTCGGCCGCTACACAGGTTGGTCCTGGTTAGTACTTGGTTGGGAGACCGCCGGGGAATACCAGGTACGGTGTGCTTAGGGGCTGGTTCTCCATTATTTTTCGCTCCTCTCTCACGCATGGCGAAGAGGGGCCTGTGGGGGTGGTTTTTTGACCTCCTCTGGTGACCCTGTGCTTCCCGTACCGCCAGGCCCGGTCCGAAGTGATGTTTGCGACCCGTAGGCCTGGGTTAACCCTTTTTGGAAACTGAAACACTTGTACTGCGGTATAGCCGGTGTATACCCGCAGGTGTGTTTTGGAGTTTTTTCTTGAGGGGTTATAGGAACAACCACCGCATTGGGTAACACCGAGGTGGTTGATTCCCTGGTGTGTTGGAGCAGTGTCAACTCCCGGGTTCACCGTTTGAGGGTGCCCCTGCACGTTCATGACGTCTGCCAATCGTGTCAGCCTTCTCTGCCTCGACCCCTCTGGGTGGGGGTTGTTAAATGGAGGCTTGGTCATGCAACACCGCCAGCTTACGCTCCTTCCGCCGGGGCGGCTGTGTTCAGCTGTCCCCTCTGGCGCCTGTCTCGTCCGCAGTCTCCAGGCTAGGGTTAACAGCCTGTTGCCTGGTTTTTCCCCGGTGCGCTGCCTGCTTCCGTTGGTTAACCTTTTTTGTGTGC
The DNA here is from genome assembly GCF_963971535.1 of Notolepis coatsorum. Taxonomy (NCBI): domain Eukaryota; kingdom Metazoa; phylum Chordata; class Actinopteri; order Aulopiformes; family Paralepididae; genus Notolepis; species Notolepis coatsorum. The sequence goes on from NC_140181.1 coordinate 52,739,644, forward strand.
TTACGGCCATGCTGACTGCCTATTCTGCAGGGTCAGTGTGCCAGGCGGTGTACTATTGGGGGGACGGGGCCCGCTCGGCTTACGGCCATACCGACCTGAACACGCCCGGTCTCGTCCGATCTCGGAAGCTGGGCAGGTTCTGGCCTGGTTGGTTCCGCCTGGGAATACCAGGTGCAGTAACTGAGGGGCCTTTGTCCGAATACGCTGGCGATGTGGGGGGCGGGGCACTACGTGCCCACCTGGTGGGGTCTTGATGCTGGCATCATGGACTTCTCCGGGCCCCCATTCCAGGGAGTCCAGTCCTTTTGGTGGGTCTGGGTCTTCCTTCGTGCTCCGCTGCTACGGCCTTGCCACGGGGTTGGGTTTGCCCTTGACCCCGTGATTCTGGGGGCAGTAACGAGGTTGTTCCTCCGTTCGTTCCCGGGTGGCATGCGGGTTGTGCGTGTGTGTAGTCGTGGGGTCAGGCCACGGTCTGCTCACCCTGTGCGTTGAGTTGCTTGAGTGCCTCTTCGCACGGTCGGGTCCGTCGCCCTCCCGTGACGTCCCTAATAGGGGGGCTACCCTCCATTAGGGGGGTCGGGGGGGCTCGGCCCTCCCTGTTCTGATGGTTTTGGGGGGCTGTCAGCGGGGTGTATTTGTCAGCCAAGTGGCTCCGCTTGGCCTCCCTTGTGCAGTAGCGATGCCAAGCTAAGCCACTAACGATACAGAACGTTAGGTTATGACTATAACCAAGTTCTGTTAGTTAGGGGCGATGCTTGGCATCGGACGCCGCTGCAGCCCTTGTCCTCACCTTGTGGTGAAAGCTTGGGAAGGAGGAGAGCAGGTGACCACACACCTGCTTATGAAGGTAAGCTGATGAGGGGTGTGGTCAGACTAATACTGGTATTAGAGGTACATTTGTGGTTTATTCAGTACGCGTGCACGTACGCGAGATAGTGCAGTAGCGATGCCAAGCATCGCCCCTAACTAACAGAACTTGGTTATAGTCATAACCTAACGTTCTCCCTTTATGTAACTAGGGCTGGGCGATAATTCAATATGGTATTATTGTCTTTCAATGGGTATGATATGGGGATATCGTGACAAAAACAATGCGTAAAAAAAAATCAATTTTTTCTCCTCTTTTTCTATTTTTCTCCCATCCCAATTCCACTGTGCCAATTCTCCCCTCCCCTTTCTTGAATGTTCTCATTGGCGAGGTGTAACGCGTGGGAGGCTTGCACTACCCCCGCCATTTCCTGTCTCTGCTGTGCAACCGACCTGTAGGAGTCGCTGTCCACAACGTCCAGATTACCACCCATCGACTTCCACCCGCTAACTCTGCCAATTGAGTTAGTATGACGGCTGGCCCAAGCCGGAGGCAACGCCGACAGCCGGAGTCGAACCTGGTGTCTCTTGCATTGGTGACGAGCGCAATGTCCCCTGCGCCACCCATCCGCCTTAAATTAGTCTAAATTGATAATCACAAGCACATATTAACAAAGATTTTTCACAAAACGTTACCTGAAATATTTGAGGGAATGTAATTTTTGAAAATGTCAGTTTTTTAGTTGTGTGTCACACTTTACATTAAGTCAAGTCAAGTGTTCCTTTATTATTGGGAATATCACCCAACGTGGGGCTCAAAACCTCGACCCTGAGATGAAGATTCTCATGTTCTACTGACTGAGCTAACGGGGCACAGTTCAGGCAATTCACAATTCACAATTACCACACAATTCAGTGAAATCAACATCAAACTGAATCACATAACCCATGATTTCACATAACGTGAGCAGATATCATGATATCGATATTGAGGAAAAAAGTATTTATTGTGATTATTGTGATATTGAATTCTTCCAGCCTCTGCTTTAACACGGGAAATCTGTGGTTTTGTTCTCACAGGGACTACAAGAGAGACTCATGGTGCTCTTTCCCCAAGACGTCCTCCTCCTCTCCGTAGACAACAAGCGGCTGAATATAAGATATGAGGTAGGGTAAAATGACACTATGGGAAAAGTCCATAATAATACCTCTGTGAACAGTGTGACCGGGCTAGGTTTTTGTGTGGGTAATCACGATGCTGTCATGATGACACAGTGGCAGTTGTTTTCTTGACACATGACATATAGTATGGGCTGAACAAGCTCTGTAACTCAAACCTGCTGGCCCACAACACCACCTGTTCCATGTGAAAGCCAGATTGAATGGGATCTACATGTAATCTTGTCTACTTACCATTAAGCAAACCCATTTCAATCAGCAGGATCCTATAGTGTCTATTTTGGTGTGGTTTAGTGGAAGTGATAACCTGCTTCAACACGCAGTGTGACTTTAAGAGAGATAATTCAGGTTTTTTAAGAAGCTACAGTAATCTGGGGTTTACATCAAAACATAACATGCTGTTAATTCCAAACCTAACTCTCTCAATCGGTTTTCCAGACTATATAGAACATTTAGTAAATAAATAGTTTTCAGCTCCATTAACTTACACAAAAGTAACTTTTTATGTTTGGTAGGAGTACTGTAGCAACCTTTGACTGGCCTTGTCTGCCCAGTGCCCACCCTTTGAAAAAAGCAGGAAGCTGGATTAGTTTAGGACCATATCACCGGCCTGACAATATGTACAGAGCTGGCTGTAGGCTAACTTCACTCTGTAGTAAAGCAACTTTTATACAAGAGAGACCCAGAGTGGAATTCCTCTTCAGCTGAATAACCGATAGTGTATGCAATCAGTGTGGTGCAAGTGAACTGAAAACTGAAAAGACTCCCATGAGAATCATATATGATTCCTAATTACCTGAACTGTCCCTTTAACATTCGTATTCCTGGTCCTACTACAACAGGGCCGGCTGCCTAGAAAAAGCATCCAAGCGGTAGAGAGGTCTGCACTGCCTGGACGGCTGGAGTTTGAGCTCACAGGTAGGTAGGCCTACCGGTAGCACACAGTCACTCAAACTGTAAAACAGAACGACAACAAAGTGAACTGCAGCGAAGCGTATAGTAACTTCACTTGATAACATATGTGGTTCAGGTGAGCTGATGGAGACCCTACAAGTGTCCTGCGCCTGCTCAGAGGACTACAAGAACTGGATCTTTCAGTTGCAGCAGGTAGGCTACTGTCATTTCCTTTTAGAAGGTGTAAACCGGGTTGGGTTGTACTGGTGATGGGGGCGGGGCATACTGTGACCCCAACATCCATAATGTAATTCAACAGTAATTAGACTGATGGGTGAGAAATCATGTGGGTATAATCCAGCTGTGTACTACATACCCGGAACTACACTTCATGTTTAACATACATTTATACTGTACTGCTGAGTGAGAAGAAAAAAAGATGCCCCCCTGGGGTAAAAGGCTGGCTGTTGTTTTCTCCCAAAACATTATATGGCACCACATTTTATTTCAATCCTTTCCTAGTTTGACACTAATCTAGATCAGCAAGATTTTTGCTGACTCATCTCAAACTATAACATTATTCCACATTTTGATTTAATATATTGTTATTTTTTTTTATAATTGCAGCATAATGTGATAAAGTCATAGCACTAAAATGCAGAAAAGAACATCACAACAACTTTTTAATAACATCTTTGAAGTTACCACTTTTTGAGGCTAAAAGCCACCTCTTCGTTGGGGTAAAAGGCACCATTGGTTGATTGGGTTGACAGTAAAAACATTCTGATGATTTTATTTTATTTTGATTTTTGCCGTAGTCAAATAATCGATAATCAGAGAGAAGACAAATTACATTTCTAGAAATAGATGATAATTTACTAGCATAAATATAATTATTTGACTGTTTATTCAAGGTGGCTTTTAACCTCGGTAGTGGGGCTAAAGGCCCCCCTCTCAATATTGTTTGTTTTAACAGAATACATAATTACTTTCCTGCTAAATGTGTTTACCTACTGTACTGTATGTATACCTACTATGCATGTATTTCCCCTGTTTGTCAGAAAAATAGCAATTTCCTTAAGGAGTTGCTTTCAGCCCCATGGTACCCTATAGGCCTATATGCATTGGCTTATATTTATTCATATGTGGCCTACAGTATATGCAGCTTATGTGTAATAAAAAAAAAACTGTTTCTTTGATCTATAGCCTGAGAAAAACAGCCATGCTAGCATAAGTCCCAGCGGCCCACCAATCATGCCAAAGAAACAGAGGAGAAGGAACGAGTCCCAGGAAGCCATGATAATACCTGCCCAGTGCCAGACCAATGGATGGAGTTGACCAGACATGGAAAGAGTAAAGGATTTACTCTGGTGTCTCAAGTTACGAGACTGAAAACAAAGCTTGTAGATAGTGTATATATACTCTTTATTTCTACTGATACCTCAGATGTTGTAATGAAGTCTACAGTGCGTTCGGATACAACGTGCATTATGCAAGTGAACTTCCATTCGACATTTGCCAGGCACAAAGGAACAAATAGAGGTACATCTTAATAATGGATATGAAATAGACTGCTATGCATGCTCTGTAACCTATATATATTGAATAGGTCACATTTAGAAATGGTCTAGTTTTTTGTAAATATCAACAATGCCACTGTCGAGACCATAACACACTAGCATGTCTTCATGCTAGTTTTTCTACTTATCACCTGTCAGAGTAAAGTGAGACAATGTTTCTCCCAGCGTTGTATCTGAATGTACTGTCCTCAAAGTACCTACAGCAGACAAGCTTGAACCCCACTGGTTTCACATGGAATGGTAATCTAAATGTAACCAAATAATTGTACATTTTCATTTTCTGTTTTGATATTTGGTTACTTTTTACTGGAAAATATACAAATAAAAGAATAAAATAAAAGCATCAATTTGTCCCTGCTTCAAATTGGAAGAATTCCACAATATGACAGAGAACACAATGAAAGTAGAAGTATCTGCTTTTATTTTGAAGGTTAAACATGTACAGTGATGTGCTAAACTCCAGTAAACGTCCAGTGTATCCAGTGTTTGATATTGGTATCCCAGACAGAAAGTTACAAAATGGCATTTTTTCATTTTTTTGGCAAATCCTAGCCCATATAAATTACATGACATGTCATAATAGTAAATGAGCCATAAAACTATTAATTTATACATGTAGCTACATATGTACTGTACATCTACAGTATGAACATTTACATCAGCATCTCCATAGAGAATAAACCAGCTATAGGAGTATAAATACACATGCTGCAACAGCAATCATTTAAATTAGAACTAACAACTTAGTTGATGTATAAAAAAAAAAGTAGATTCATAAACATTTCATGTGCCACTGGAATGGTTTATCATCTTAAGGTGGATAATAGTGGTTGATAGTGTGTGCTTGGACAGTATGCTCACGTCTCTCGTATCTTTTGAGGAATGAGAGAGAAGGTCTTGCACTGACCTGCCTGTCATTTGGAGGTTTCTTTTTACAGTTAGTGCTCTCAAGTCATTTGATGGGAAAGATGTAGGCCTGAATCCAATTCAGTGCTCAGTGTTAATTGTTAGCATAAGTAGGGCTAGCCAAGCTTTAAACGCAATACAAAGATTTTTTTGTTAACAGATTCCTAATGCATAGAGAAGCCTGTTAGATATGATAATGTGGGGTACAGAGCAAAAGCTTTGTATTTGCTCTCTAATGGTCAAAAGTATTGAAGGCATTCACAGCCAGCATGCGAAAGGAAATGCTTGTTACACACTTTGGTAATGCAACCATAATGGCAAACAAAACGTTGGCATGTTTTAGCACCTGCTACTAGATTATTATTAAGATCCCACATCCATTAAAAATTAAAACAACAATCCAGAATCTTGAAAATACTTTAGCTTTAGCAACTGAACTGCATATTTGCGGACTGCCATGCGCATACATGACAAGTCGCACCAAAAAAAACAAAAAAAAACAAGAAGGACAGTTAGCGTTCCTCCTCCAGTTTCTGTGTGACACACTTGACACGGATATTTTCTCGGAGGTTGCGGAGGCGTGCGCTGCGACTCGTGATTTCCTCCACGTAGGTTTTGGGGAACCAGCCCCGCTCCCCATCAGACAACCGGATGCCTTCCACCCAGCCTGAAAAGTATAGAACCACCATTAGAAACTCAAACAAACCACCAGCAGTTGGGATGGACATCAATGTGTATGGCTAAAATATAAATATTCACACTTGCTCCAGCACACAGAGACCAACTTCTTATGACCAATATGAATTTGCTTTGTGAACACCATATTCCTCCCCAGTTTAAAAAGGAACACGTCAACATTATGGGAAATTACCTTACTGTCTTCTCCAGAGTCAGACAAGAAGATATACTAATTTCCTCTCTGTGCGCTCAGTAGAAAGCTATCCGGCTGCAAGCTAGCCTAGCTTAGCACAAATTAATGGAACCGGATACCTACGGACCTGCTAGCCTAGCTGTTGGCCAGAGGCTCTGGCCTCTTCCAGAATTGTAAGCTAGGCTAGTGGTCTGTATCCACTTCCATTCATTAGTGCTAGCTGGACTCTGGAGAAGACGGCGGTAAGCGCATTTCCTTTAAATGGGATGCAATTTGAAGCGCTAGCTAACAGAGAGAAATCAGTCTTGGTTTTACCGTCACTTGTAATGGTCTTGGCTTGAAGAATATCAGCCTTCTCCAGCGTGAGCTCATCATGCTCCTGGGCCTGGTAGCTCTTAATGCACTGAACCTGAGACAGATCTGAGAAGAGTTTCAGAAATTAACTCAGAGGTTTAAAGTACCTTATGATGACTGGTGAACCTACAGCAGGCTATAGCGCTGTTACTTACCGTCGCCCTCACAGGCCTGCTCGATGTCTTCCAGAGGGTCAGATGGAAACATAGCAGTGATCCACCGCTGCTTCTCACTCCTTGGTGGAGACAAAGAATATTACACATTTAGATTAGATTAGATTAAAATGTATTGTCATACAAGTACAGCACAAGTAGCCTACAGTACAACGGAAATAAGTTTGGCATCCAACCAGAGTGCAAATGAAACAGAAACGTTAACAATATAGGCCTACAGTGATATTTATGTAAACAAGTGATTGAGTGGAATATATAGTATAATGAAGCTACTGAGTAATGTAGCTACTAATCTGATGTACAGTGTTATTATATACAGTGAAACAGGTATAAACACACTATGGTAGTACGCCATACTGACCAGTGCTATAACTAATAAGAGTATGTATGGGATATACACAGATATAGATTATAAATATATAAACAGGAATATTTGCAGGAATATAAGCGGGAGTCGCATCGCGAAAAGATGGAAAGAATTCTGAAATATTTTACTCAAGTAGAAATATTGTTAGGCTTACTTTAGTGAAATACTGATACTTCAGTTGGAGGAAGAGTGTTTGTGTAGAAAAGAGTAGCAAACTAATACTGTAAGTAAGTAATTAGCTGATATTTTCACAAGTCATTGTTATCTCATGAACCCTTTTTAATCATATTGTGGCAGACCGGCTGGCGTAGTTCTGGAGTGCCGCTATATCTTGGCCAAAGTACTGGGGCATGTCAACCCTCCCGTTTTTACCGGGATTCTCCCGTATTTCACCTTTCTTTCCCGCCATCCTCCCGTTTAAATATTTTCCCGTAAATCTCCTGTTTTTTCCCTTCATACAAAAAGGCTACATTACCCGCTGTGAAGACAACAGGCAGCAGCCTGGAGCCCCCACCAGTAGGGAGCCCCCCCCCCGAGGGCTGACATAATGGCTGTACTCAACAAAAGCGACCGCAATTCAAATGGTGGTATGCAATGAAACGACAGTAGGAAACGCCCTTAGGGGCCCCATGGCACTTGTGTTTGGAAAAAAAATCTTCATGTGTAAATGAAACTTTCAGCCAGCAATACCTACGTATAATAAACAAGCAAAATGAAGAGGATTTATCCATCTGGAGCAGAAAAAAGATGAGAAGGATAATAAACTATGTTTCTATATTTTTATAACAACTGACTCAATCTCAATTTCTACAGCTTACTGTCATGGCTCATTTTAAATATTCCACAACAGAACTATTCGGTACAGCCCTAGCATGTTTTGATATAGTCAATTATTTCACTTTTACTACAGTAGGTGACTAACTCAAATATGCCACCAGAAAAAAAAGGAAAATGGACATAGGGACGTTTTTTAGTCAAAGGGCAGCAGAGAAATTTTTTAGTCAAAGGGCAGCAGAGACAAGTGATACAGGGACACAGGTAAGGTCTTACAATGGCTTAGTGATTATAACAGTGCAGTTCAGCATTCAGTAACCCATACTTTTTGTGAACGTGTTTTTGATACTGCATTCTGTTGAACACACACCTCAGAACCGTACCCAATGAAAATGTGCTCAATTGCAAGAAAAATAATAGACAGTTATGATATTATTGGAGACTCAGTGTTCAGGGTAACAGAGCATGAGGTGAGGCGGACCTTTAAAAAGTGAATATCAGGAAGGCAGCAGGACCGGACGGCATCCCCGGCCGCATCCTAAAAGTCTGTGCCGACCAACTGGCCCCGGTATTCACTGACATATTTAACCTGTCCTTAGAACAGGCTGTCATCCACACCTGCCTGAAGAAGTCCACTATCATCCCTGTACCTAAAAAATCCAAGCCTGCTTGCCTCAACGACTACCGCCCTGTAGCTCTCACCTCCATAGCCATGAAGTGCTTTGAGAAGCTAGTAAAGGGCTACATCTGCTCCTCCCTCCCCATCAACCTGGACCCCCTGCAATTTGCATACCGCCCCAACAGGTCCACGGAGGACGCCATAGCCCATGTGCTGCACACAGCAGCATCACACCTGGACAAGAGGAAGGGGAACTATGTGAGAATGCTATTCATCGACTACAGCTCGGCATTCAATACCATAGTCCCCTCCAAACTCATAGCCAAGCTCAGGGACCTGGGCTTCAACTATGACCTCTGCCAGTGGGTCTTGGACTTACTGACGGGCAGACCCCAGGTGGTGAGAGCAGGCAACTGCACCTCCTCATCCATCACCCTCAACATAGGGGCCCCCCAGGGCTGTGTTCTGAGTCCCCTCCTCTACTCCCTGTACACACACGACTGTGTGGCTCAGCGGAGTAACAACACAATCATCAAATTTGCTGACGACACAGTAGTGGTGGGCCTGATCTCTGCAAACGACGAGAGGGCCTACCTGGAAGAGGTCAAGGTCCTGGCGGGATGGTGCCAGGAGAACAGCCTCTCCCTGAACGTCAGCAAAACAAAGGAGATGATTGTGGACTTTAGGAGGTCGGGGGTCAAGGACTACAGCCCCCTCAGCATCGACGGGGCACCGGTTGAGAGAGTGAACAGTTTTAAGTACCTCGGAGCCCACATATCCGAGGACTTGACATGGACCACACACATTGACAGTGTTGTGAAGAAGGCACGACAACGCCTCTACTTCCTCAGGCGCCTAAGGAAGTTCCAAGTCAGTCAGAAGATCTTTAAGAACTTCTACTCATATTGTATATTGTATGGTAACTCAGTTACTTCTATTCTGCATCGAACATTGTACATATGTCTATACTGAACACTGTGACCTCTATTTTTACTTCTATTTTACATGCTATACTATTTTATTTCATACTTATCTTGTCTAGCACAGTCTCTGGAGCGTAACAGTAAGCATTTTGTATAAAAGTATTCTGTACTTCTGTATGACAACTATTAAAGAAACTTGAACTTGAACTTGAAACTATTACATTCTGCTCAGCATAATTTGTATGCAAAATATTGTGGTTCCCTGCTTTAGTCTGTTGACACATTTCTATACTACTGTAAATGCTTGTGTAGTCCTGTGTCATACCTAAATGTCATATAAGTGAATTGTATATAAACAACTCACCAAAAGTGACTATTGCACAACTGATTTGACCAAAAAAATCCACCAAAGGGGGGGAAACCCCCCCTTCATCCACCCTCCCTCCCTCGCTGGCAAATCTCCCTTATTTTAATATCCCAATGTTGACAGCTATGGCATGTGCCCATATTAGGAAGTCCAAGGAGACTCCCGACAGGGTACATTAGCCCCGATGCAAGGCCCATGTGCCAGACGTGCATGGGACAGGTGAGCTCAATCAAAGTGCAATTAACCGTGATAGAAAATGGAGACGGAGAGAAGGAATCATTGGAATAGCTAAGGCAAAACCTGGGAGTGGAGAGAAGGAGAAGGAGAGAAGTAAGTGAAGAGGAGAGATAGAGAGAAGAGGAGAAGATTATTGTCTGCGTGACCCAATGCTGTGTTTGACTGTTTTTGGAAGGAGATCCCCGCTGTGTGCCCGACCCTTTGACCGTCTGAGAACCCGCTTAGGAATCTACCCCTGCTTGCCCGACGTCTCTTCTCCCAGATCAGCCCCTGCCCGTATGCGAACCGATCCCTGTGTACGATCCCCGCTAATGGACAACGTTGATTCTCTTGGATAACGGACTGGCTGACGCTTACACTAACCTCTCCACTAAACAGCAATAAAATGTCTGTTAAACTTGCTTCTACCTTGTGCCGTGTGCATTTTATTAATTCCAATCTGGTGACAGCTCAATACACCCAGAGTCTGTCACAATATCAATAAAGCTATTATGAGTCCAAAATGCCGGTGTTTTACAGTAAATAACAGATCTCACTGTACTCTAAAACATACTCGGGTGAAAGTATGAGTAATAGAATATCTTTTGTTGTGGAAAATGTGTATACGGGGTGGACTAGTTTAATATAGGTCAACTAGCAGTGCTCAAAGACACTAGGGCGACAGTCCGGCTGATGTTCTTAAAACAACTTCAAGTATGGGACAGATAGGGACAGATAGACATTTCGAGTACATCACATCTTGTTCTTTTCTGCTTTAATCTTGACTCCAGCTTTATCTCTCTTCGATGTTAAATCTATGTGTCATCTTAATGTACGTCATGTCATATCTGATATAATATGTCACGTCATCATATCTGTCATGTGGGGGCAGGGCTGGGAAGGTATTATCTGGGGGGCACGGGGGTTGGGAGGTTAGAGTGTTTTTCTTCAGCTGTGGTGACCGTCTGCTGATCCATAGCTCTTCTGTTAAAACTTCTTGCCTTAAATAAATTGCTTGTTGAAATTGGAAATAACGTCTCCTGCTGTGTTAACGACTACTCAGCCACAACACTTTATTGTCAAGTAAATTTTTATATATACCAGAAATGTGTCCTCTGCATTTAACCTTAGGAGCAGTGGGCAGCCACAGTCCAGCGCCCAAATCCATTCCGAGACAATTCCGAGACTGACTAGTGTTGCGCGTAACTAGTTCAGTCTCAGTCTCAGATTCAGTCTCAGTCTCAGTCTCTCTCTCTCTCTCGTCGTATCGTATTCTCTATTCCAATACATCTAGTTGTTCGCCTGGACCTCGTGTTCTTTTTTTTTTTAAACTTAAATTTTTATTTTGACTTACAAACATCAACATCAACAACATTACAACATTACAATTGACAGACAAAATTATAAGAAAATAACCCCTAAATCAAGTGAAAAAAGACGTAAATAATAAATAAAAGTAAACATCGGTCCCTACATTGTTTATTTACATTTCAATTTCTTTTCATAGACCATAAAGAAAAATCATAATACCCTCAAAAAAATTAAAAAGTACTGACTAAGGTGAAGTGTGTGCCATGGGCTCAGAGACCCTCCTTGAACCTCTTTCCTCCTTTACCCTTCGCCCTCTTGTGTTGCATTTGTTTCTTCCTCTGTGATGTCGTTCTCGTTCCCCTTATAATCCTCCCACTTTCCCCATCTTTCCTCAAATGTCTCCTCCTGTAGCCTCAGCATGCGTGTTATCCTCTCCATATCCTGTATCTCCTCTACTATTCCTACCCATTGTGCTATTGTTGGTGGATCTTCCTTGTACCACAGTCTCGTTATTGCTTTTCTGGCCGCTATCAACATTATCTTTATTAAATATTTGTCCCCCCCTTGTATTCCCTCGTGTGTCAGGTCTCCTAAGTAAAGCACCAGTCCTGTTTGTGGTAACCCGTATCCTAATATTCTGATCATTGCCTCCCCTATCTCCTCCCAATACCCCTTCAGCTTCTGACATCCCCAGAATATGTGCGTGTGATTTGCCCCCTCCTTCCCACACATCCTCCAGCATGCTCTTTGTGTTGGTGCATATTTTCCCTTCAGCTCTGGGGTTATAAAGAATCTGATTATGTTTTTCCATCCAAACTCTTTCCATATCCTCGATCCTGTTGTTGAATGTTGCACCTCGCATATGTTCCCCCATTCCTTCCCTGTTATTTCTATCTCTAGTTCTCTCTCCCATTTCTCCCTTATGTAATCGGTCGTGTGTCCCTTGCTGTTCATTATAGCCCGGTATATTGCTGATATTACTCTTCCTTGCCCCCCTTCGTATGCCCATACTATCATCTTGATTATTCCATTCTGTTCTTCGTCTTTGGCCCCCCTTATTTCTTTGTTGTAGTAGTCTCTAACCTGTAGATATCTGAAGTGGTCCCTGTTTTCTAGTCGCTGTTGCCCCCCCCCCCCCCTCTCCCACCTTCTGAATCCATGGTCTAACCTCCCTGGTTTGAATCTCTTGTCATGTGCTACCCATCTCAGAACCCCTGACTGCTTCTCCAATTTGTGTGTTTTTACTACTCTGTTCCATATGGTCAAGGTGCATTTGGTGATTGGATCTAATAGTCCCTCTTTTTCTTTAAATAGTTCCCTATCTCCCACCAGAGCTTGTACCTTGTATCCCTCCCCTTCTTTTTCAATGTCTTTCCATCTTGCCTCATATCTGTTGTTACACCAGCACGTCACTGCTCTCAGTTGTGCTGCATAGTAATAATCTTGTAGGCTGGGTACTGCCATCCCTCCCTCTTCCTTTGGTAGTTGTAGTGTTTTATATCTGACCCGTGGTCTTCTCCCCGCCCATATGAACCTCGATATCAGTCTGTCCCACTCCCTGAATTGATTCTGTGGTATTTGTATCGGTAGTGACTGGAATAGGTACAGTAACCTTGATAGTATGTTCATTTTAATGACCTCTATTCTTGAATTGAAGTCCAAGGGCATTACTGTCCATCTCTCTAAGTCTCTCTTGATGTTCTGATTTATCTGTGTATAGTTCTGTGTATAGATTTAATGTCCTCGGTCTGTCTGGACCTCATGTTCTTTGACCGTGCTTAACTGTGCTCTCGTCCTCTCTCCCCAGCCTGCTTGGTAAAGTCTGGAGACACTGGCTGGCTTACACGGAACTGCTCTGACCCCTGCCTGGCTGACTATCCCGTACCTGCTCTGACCCCCGTCTGTCTGACTCTCTTGCCCCTGCACACACCCTGGACTATATGAGTATCTCCCCAGTGTATCGACCCCTGCCTGGACACTGACCATTCTTTTTTTATAGTTTTTTTATTATTATGTTTTTGGTAGATATTTTATTGTTTTTTTCCGGGCAGTCCGGCAGAGAGAGAGAGAGGAAGTATGGGAGGATAGATGGGGGAAGACATTTGGCAAAGGTCGCCGGGTCCGTGAGTCGAACCCGGGGCGGCCGTCTTGCACCGCAGTGCTGTACGTGGTGCGCCACCCTGGCGCCCCGACACTGACCATTCTTATTAAATATACCCCCTGGGGTTTTATCAAGACCTGTCTGCCGTTTCTCTTTGTCTGCACATTGGGTTCCAAACTAAACTGTGATAACCGTAATACCTGGAGGAAATACACACAGACACGAGGAGAACATGTAAACTCCACACAAACACAAGGAGAACATGTAAACTCCACACAGACACAAGGAGAACATATAAACTCCACACAAACATGAGGAGAACATGTAAACTCTACACAGACACAAGGAGAACATATAAACTCCACACAAACATGAGGAGAACATGTAAACTCCACACAGACACGAGGAGAACATATAAACTCCACACAAACACAAGGAGAACATAAACTCCACACAGAAAGGCCTTCAAACCCAAGACCTTCTTGCTGTGAGGCAACAGTGCTAACCACTGCACTACCGTACTACCCATTGAGTAAATGCCACTCAATTACAGTCATTTGAATAATTGTAATTACTGTACATTGCATCTCTTCTCAAACTTACACCTACTGAACAAGACTGAGGCAAAGATCCAAACAACAGGGGCTGTGAAAATTGTTTGTTGGAGGATATTTTTCTTAGAACCAACTTGATTCTGATTCTTAACTTTGTTATGGCAGGTGTAGGAAAGCCCTTGTTAAAAATATACGTTTAATTTGGTAATTGCCCTTTATCTGCATGACAAATAAAGACTTCTTCTTCTCTTCTTCTATCTAGCACATCTGTAGAGGCCCTAGACCTCTGTTTCAGCAGGCAAGATTAAATTGGAGAGTCAGGGGATTCCTGTGACCCCAACAACTAATTCCATATCTTATGTTTACAGTAAGGAATGAAAAATAATCCTCAGGGGGACAGAAGCATGGAGGACTGGTCAGTGACAACAATATATAGGCAGGTTGCATGCTGTTGGGTTCAAGTTTTTTGTCTCTCAAACAGTCCATTGTTGTCCGAAGATGGAAAGAGTTTTCCTAGAGATCCTGTTTTAAAATGATGTTTTTTGGTAGATTTTTTTTTATTTGTTTGTTCTACCGGGCAGTCCGGTAGAGAGAGAGATAGAGGAAGAACGGGAGACAGAGCGGGGGGAAGACATTCGGCAAAGGACGCCGGGTCCGGGAATCGAACCCGGGTCGACCGCTTCGCGACACAACACGTTACATGGGTCGCCACTTGGGGAGACCCTGTTTTAATATCAGGGGACCTCCAAGGTTCGGAAAGCCTGTTCTGTAACGATTGCGTGTTCTCACTCACTCTGTGTGTGCTTTGAGCAGGATCTGGTGTTTAAGCTGCTGGCCCTCACACAGCTGGAGGTGGAAGATGAAGCCGGAGATGCCCTGGAGCTTCTGACTGAGGTCCTTCACCTTCAAGTCCCCGATCTTGGCATGGACAAACACCATGAACTTCAACGTGCTGTAGGAAAAATACACAAGAAGTAGATTAGAGAAGTCAGTTATAGAACCAAATTGACCATCTGACAGTATTCGAATTTCTACCTCGCCCAATTTAGTCGCTATGCCAATTCCCCACGTGTATCACGGTCCTGGTCGCCACACTACCCTCTGTCGGTCTGGGGAGGGTGTAGACTACCACATGTCTCCTACATGTGGAGTCGCCAGTCACTTCTTTTCACCTGACAGCGAGGACTTTCAGTGGGAGAGCGTAACGCACGTGGAGGTTCACACTATCTCCCCCAGATAGTTAAACAGGGAGGACTAATCAGTAGGAGTTGCTAATGCAACAACCAGGACTAATACCCTCTCCGGCTTCCCACTCGCGAACACTGCCGATCGTGTTTGTTGAAACATCTGACCAAACCGGAAGTACCGCTATCAGGGAATGAACCTGTGTCTCTGCGGTAGTAGATGAGTGCTTTTACTTCTACACTACCCACACGCCCCTACATGTTTTGGATATTTGTGAAGCATTCTATAATTTTAGGTCTGAAGTCTTTTATTCTAAAACAGACTGGGGTTTTATAATATATATATGAATGTAGATATAGTAGTGTCTTGGTGATATAGTTGGTGACACTTTATAATGGGCTTCTAATGTATTAACCTGTGCAATGTAACTTTGAATGTGATTTTCTCAAAAGCATGATTTGGGGACACTTGATATTCAATGGAAGATAACTCGCTTGATATCAGGAGTAAATAATTAATTAATTGTATACAATGTGTCTGCAGGCCGGTATGATTGAAAATGACATAACGAGTCACATTTTAGATCAGCTACATAATTATTTGATTAGATACAACATTGAAGGGAACATTTTGTCCTCAGGTGCAGGTACGACTTATTGAGCGAAACACTATAGATCCTATAGATCCGTTTCACTCACTCTTTCCTCCTGGACAGCAGGAGACAGTCGTTGAACAGGTGCAGGTACACAGGCTTGGTAGGTAACTTCAGCTTTGACCCAGAGATGGTCATTGTCTGCGTGTCTACCTCCAAGAGTTCACCGTGCTTCACCAGCCAGCGAGACTGGGAGATCAGAGGGAAGATCTACAGAGGAAAGATTAGTGCAAGTAAGAGCTGCACTGTAGGCTACTGTGTACAGATCAATAAACACCCGTGAGAACAAGAATGAAGAATTCCTAAAGAGTCTGAGGAAGACGTTCAATTACCTTGCCCTCAAAGTTAATCTTCTTATTGAGATGGATGAGCTCCTCCATCCTTTTCATCGATTGCACACTGGAATTACATTCCTTTATGATCTGTGAAGATAATACAATATACCAATATAGTTGTAACTATTGTGTCCACGCTCTCAGACCGTACTAGATGACACCAGTGGTTATACAGTATGTGCTACTAATACTGCTGGTTATTGTGAGTAGGCATCGTTACCCTCTTCAGCTCATTGAACGCTTTTGTGGCTGTGTCCTCGTCTCGAGAACATGGTGTTGTCCTCTTCAAGATGTTCTACACGGTAAAGTAGAAAAAGGTTGATGCAATATGGTTAACATGAAGCAATAATAAGGTTAACATATAAATACATAAATACCATAATATAGATAATAGCTGTTCCCTGTTTGTTGAAAAACCTGCTGCCACAAATTGCTTGGCCAGAACAAGTGAACAGTTTAATTCCATTTTGAAAGATAAATAGTTCTTACAATTTATTTATCCATTTTTCATCATCTCAGATGATGACATTCACTAAATAGTTACTATTTTGTAAGCAAACAGTCTTTAGTCAGCCATTAACAAGTTGTTTCATGTCTGCGATCATTTTGCCAGAGTAAGTACATTAAATGCTTTTTCAAATGATGGACATCTCGTGTTGTCAGAATGGAACTCTTATGGTATAATCCCATTGAAGTTCAACATAGAGTAATAAAATGTACAAGTTGTAACATGAACGAGGCGGGGTGCTGAAAGTTCACTATTGTACCTCCACCAGCATTTTGAGTCGTGTGATCCGCTGGAACGGGAGGATTAGGAAGGAGGTGAGAGGAAGTCTTTGACAGATGGGGTCTTCCTCCAGACGAGCCAGGATGCTGGGGAAGCGGGGGTTCTCATGCCTGGGGCGACACGATTCAGAGACATAAACGTACATATATTGGATCAGGGGAGCGTTCATTGTCACTGACGGAATATCTGTGTGGTCTGATCACAGGTTTGGAGAATTGCCATCTGGCATACTTTCTTTCTATGCCAGGATGAACAAAACTGATTCAGCTACATAGGGTATACTAATTAGGGGAACCTAATTGCAAGTCAGCTAGTACAAGTGTACTTGCAAGTGCAAGGGCTTGTTTTGTCCTGACAAAGTAATAAAAGGCTTTTTAATATCTTTGCTACCAGAAGAGCTGCCTTAGTGTTTTTCCTGTATTTTTGGTATCTGCAACTCCCTTCTAAAGAGCACCCTCTGGGTTACTATTCATCCGGTACCTGCATGAGCACTCCATTTCTGTTTTTGTAGTGCAAGTACACTCTTAAAACCCAGGTGCAAGGTTGAACTATTAAAGGGTCTTCAGCTCGTCTCCATAGGGGAACCATTTTAAGTTCCAGATATAATAATTTGCTCAAAAAATTTATCAATGAATCATTTCCTTCCAAAAAGATTTTTGCAAGTGGAAGAAACACCAAAACAAACAGCAAATGGTTCTGGAATACCCACAGCACGAACGGTGTTGACGGGTTATGCATATTACACCTGTGCCAAAATGTAGTCAAACACAGTCAAACTGGTATTGCTCTTTCAAATGACCATCAAAATTAACATAGTTTACACACAAATTAAGGAGTTGCTCACAGCAAGCGCTGGTACGTCTGCTCTTGGTAGGCCTGGTTCGTTACATAAGGTAGATACACCCTGCGCAGGGCTGAGCAGTGTCTCAGGACGATGTCACAGACGTCAAAACGCAGGATGTCCTCCTCCAGCCTACGCTCCAGATCCTGCAGGAATCTTAAACGAATAAGAGGGGAAAAGGTGAGAGTCATAGGTGTAGTTTTATATAGGGACGCTAAGGACATGTCCCTACCAAAGCCACGGTAATACAAATTGTCCCTGAAAACTGTAGTTTTAGTATTATAATTCACAACATTGCGGTCTTGCAAAACAGAGCCTTTTGTATCTGGTGCAAAAGTGTAGTTTAACAGCTGCATCAAGAACATCAGCAAGCTAACATATCATCTCCAATCAACAACCTGGACTTTCCTCCCTCCTTCACCAGCTCTGTCACAGCTGCCCACTCATTGGTCACGTTACTCACTCTCATGAGCAGTTCATCAGCGACAGAGGGAATTTTGATTAGCAGCAAGTAAGTTAGAAGTTCTTCAACAATAGAGAACAGTTTGTAGGCCAAATGCATCAGTTCAGGAGGTTACTTAATCAATGAAACAGTGATCAGGATCATCTGATCTCTTTGTAGCTCAAAAAACAGTATTCACACTCAAATTATCTGTCCCTACCAAAGCTCAAATCAAACCTACGCCCCTGCATAGAGTCACAAAGACATCAGCACCATCAGTATGGTTCTTTACCTCTCGCTGACGTCCTTGACTTCGGGCAGCTTGGAGAAGAGCCACTGTTTGCCCTGGGCCCCCAGACACTCCCCGAGCTCCTGGGACAACATGAAGTGGTCCACCGCGATGGTCAGGCTACGAATGTACGATGCCTCCGAGGTCACCAGCTCAAACTTGGCCTGGATTGAAGAGGAGGTACAGTAGGATGTCAAACCCAACCAACTACAGTGTATGAGCTATGGAACAATTGGGGTATCAAATAGTATCTCCTAGGCTGAAATGGTACTTAAAGGGATTCTGCATATCGCTGCTGGTGGGACAAAACCTCATAACTCCAAAAACCCAACTTTTCAGCAGATGAAAAAAACGAACACAGATTTGAGGGCGAATAGAGTTAGGAGGTTTAGACAGATGATCGGTTTAATGCTTTCCCATTGTTTAAACTTTGTAAAACCCACACACACATATGGAGGATGATACGGAGTTGATTTATATAAAAAAAATAAAAAATGTAATGGAGTTATGAGGTTTTGTCCCGCTAGCAGCGATATCTGATTTGTTACAAACTGGTAGCCAATTTATACTTGCCACAGACAGCACTTGCAGCAGAAGTTTTTTTCTTTAATCTGGAGACCGTTTTCGCCCTAAAGGTACATGCCTAAGTAAATGGAAGATTGCTCCACTTCTGCAAGGTCAATTTGCATGTTCTTGGTATCTAGGAACATCTAGGGACCTGGGGGTATGTATTTCCAGTGTCAGAAATATTGTGTCTGTTACTAGGCTGAGTAAATTGTAATGAATAAATTAATTATGATTAATTATGATTTATGATTTTGATGATGATGATCAAAAATTGATACAGGGCACGAGAAAATGCTTGCTGAGCTCATTCACCACTTTATTGAGATCATGTGTACAAAAAAATCTAAGCAAATGAACCGCGGGAAGATGATTAAACAGAAGGATTTGTAGATACAGTAATCAATGATAATCGACTTTAATTATAAATTCATATTTGACCTTGAACTTGACCTTGACCTTATTATGGCCAAATCATACATCTATGGATAGGGGAAATGCTCCTCTTTCCAATGGCAGGGTTGAATCTGGATTTAGTCATTTCTTGCGGTTTTTCCGATAATTAGCATTTTCCGATAAATTTGTATTTCCGATAAAACATAAAACATCGGTAAAAATGAAAATATACAATTTGACTACTGTTTTTGATAGGGTTATGGTCTTTACTCTTGGCTACAAAAATATTTAAAAACATTGACCTCTTAACATCCAAGGGCCCACATGTGGACGATTCTTTGCCGACCTCTAGTGGCTCGGGTGTGCATTTCTTTTAATACAATATATAGATCAAATTAAATCCCTATTTTTTGCCTGTCGATTGCTCTTTCAGGTGACAAAATCCGTTCAGCGGTTCTCGAGTTACATGCCGATATGTGAGGCGTGCCCCAAAGTATGCAAAAGTACACATTACACGCTGGATTCGCCTGTTCGAATCCAGCTCACAGCTCCGGGGTTGTCACCAGCTTGGCTGGCCGTTCACACTAATACAATTGGCAGTATTAGAGGGTGGGAGAAGCTGGCGGGGTGGGTCCGGGTCGTTGTAAACAGCGACTCCTACAGTTCGGTGGGGGGGGACGCCTGCTAAGCGCGGATAGGATCTAAGGGTGGTAGTGTGATCCTTCCACACGTTACAGCTCTCAGTGAGAGTCCGCGCTGCCAGGTGAAAGGAAGCGGTTGATTGGCTAGACGTGTGTCGGAGGAAGCACGTGATACTGATAGCCTCCACTCTCCCAGACCGACTGTGGGGGGTAAGTGCGCAGCGACCAGGAAGGGGATTGGGAATTGGCATAACGACTAACATTGGGATGGGAGAAAATCGGAGGAAAAAGGAGGGGGAAAAAGATCAAGAAAAAAAGAAGAAAAAAAAAAGTACACATTACCACCCCCGACTCCCGGGGCTCTAGCTCCGTCAATCATTTGGCGATCTCGAAAATCTTTGCACAGGGTTGTAGCCAATGAGTGTGGCTTTCCAATGATACCCCATGATAATATGATAATTGGGGGGATCTAATACGATCTAATACGGTCTCTATTGATCGATTTATGATAAAGAAAAGCAGGGTCCCCCTATAGGGGGACCTTAAGGCTTAACAGGTTAGGGAACACAGCAACATTATGGGAAATGTGCTTACAATCTTCTCCAGAGTTAGACAAGAAGATAGACACCAATTTCCTCTGTGCTTTCAATAGAAATTGGATACGGATCACCTAGCCTAGCCTAAACCAGTCAGCATGTCCCATAATGTTGGCGTGTTCCTTCAAAAACGACTATAAAATCTAGATTTCCCTGCAGTCATCAATGTTTATTACCTCTTGTAACTTCCTTTCCTCATTGCTGAAGTTGTCAAGTTGCCCACTGCTCCTGACATCAGGGATATCCTGCCACAGGGCGAAGGCAGAGCCCCGCGATGAACGAAAGGAGCTGGATGGAGACAAATTGGACGGAGACGGTGTGCCATCTGACCCCTCTCCTCTAAGCCCCTCCTCTTCTGTGCCAGGCTCCTCCCCCTGCTGCCTCTGGATCTCTCGGTTGATGGCGACATCACTGTATTCCTGGTATAGAATGGCTGGAGGAAGAGGCAACAGACAGGCAAAAGCTAATTTGTGATTGACAGGAATGAGAATAAATACTGAGCTAAACTAAGGATTTAAAAGGATAATTCCTGTTTTATTGTTTTTTTTCTTTTTCCATATGATAGGTTGAGGGTCATCTAAGAGGTAAGAGAAACTGAAATGGTTTGCTGGTAATAGCCTAACAAAACAAATTTAGCCACTGCTAATGAATGAACAGGAGTCAAGAAGAGTGCGACATGTTTCCTTGAATCATCTGAAGGTGATTTCGCCAAGAATATCAAATAGAGAAATGGCTAAAATACTTAAAGGGTAAGTTCAGAATTGTAGACCCCGAGTTCTATTTCCTACTCATCATCAATGATGTAGCATACGTTCTCAGCACAGTCCGTGCTGTGCTCCATACAGGATATGCAGTTCCTCCTTATATACAGTAGACACAAAAATAATGTCAAGTTAATGGGGCCACTGTAAAAGGCACTTAAAATACTCAAAAACTAACTTCTTAGCTTTGGGTACACTGTGGGGTAGTTTTAGTGTTTTTTCAGGGCTTATACAGACTGAAGCGTGGAGCACTTCTGGGGGGTATTTTTACATTTACATTTAGTCATTTAGCTGACGCTTTTAACAAAAGCGACTATCCAGTATGAAGAACAGCATGGGACTGTGCTGAGAAAGGACTCTACCAATTGACAACATCATTGGTAAGTAGAAAATAAGGCAAGGGCTCCAAAATTATGATAGTACCCTTTAAGCACTTGTGGAAGGAACAAAACGTTCCGTAAAAACTTACAGCTGGGTAGAAACCGTGAGAGGCGATTGGAGCTGGTGACATTGGGAGGTGTGACCCAGTCTTCCTCTATAGATTTCTTTCTCATTCTGTAGGGAAGAGGTGTTGAACAGCAGCAGTTCAATTGTTAATGTCTAATGTGAGACATCAACAAACACCTTTGTGAGTTTCCTTGTGACAATCACTATTTTAGCTTTCAGTGAATATTTACCCAAGTTTAGTGCTCCAACGATGTAGTGGCATGCTACTATCACTGGTGGGCAGCAGTGGCGGAAGTCCAACAGGGCTGTGGGGGCCACTGTCACTAGAACCCCCTGAGCTGCGGTGCCTAGAGCTGGACTTAGCTAGGGTGGAGAAAAGCAGATAGCGGAGAAGGGAGATGCATGGGGGGAAGCAGCATGTATTATAAAGTGCTTAGCAGATACTTTATTAGAACCAATGGCTGAGTGTCTGATGTCCTTTGAGCTAGTAATTGGATGTACTTTGAATTTGATGTGTCCAACTGTTGCTTTTTGGGACTCCTCACGCAACCTACCAGAAGTTGCCTGAGGTAGCTAATTTGGGATTAGCCGGTGTGCTATAGGGTAATTATTTGGGCTGCTTTTATCTAACTGTGGGGTCACTTTGGAGGAACTTGTCACCAGCATATTGGTGCTATTCCCTAAAGCTACTCACAGTCAGGATTGGGGCTTAGGCTGCTGGAGCTCTGCCTTTCCCTGGAGGCACAGCGGGCGGACAGCGATTTCCCCAGCTTCAGGGTAAAGGAGTTCTTTCTCTGGGACAGCTGCAGTCTGGATATTAGCTCTGAAGCCGAGAAGCGCCGGCGCTCTTGGTCCCCTGGACGAGAGCGAGCTAAAGAGCTCCCCCCAGCTGCAGTCGAAGTCTCTACAACCCCACAGTCCTCTCCCATCCCTGGTAATTGGTCTTCAGTTATATGCAGTCGTTCTTCTGCTGATAAAGTCAGTGTCTTTGGGTGGTCTACAGCACCCCCTGTGGATGAAGGACTCGATACTTCTTCAAAGGAAGATAGTCCATTGAGGTCCTCCTCCACAAAAGCTGGAAAGGGTCCTGGAAAGATGCAGTCGGCATCCAGAATCGGACTGCTGAGAGACTCGTCGCTCAGGCTGTCTGGGGAATACACACGCATCTTTCGTCCTGGAAAACAAGAGAATAACTTATAACAGAAGAGAAGAACATAAAATTACAGCAAGGGCTTATTTTTTCCCTTTGTTTACCCAGGGTAGACACTGACCATGGATGCTCTTTTTCAGTGACGCCCTGCTCCACACTCATACAGTTCCACGCATTCACACCTGGGAGCTGCCCAGTACAACCACAGTCTCATTCTGCTGGCCACTGAGCAGCTCCACTGGAGCAATTGGGAGTTAAGTGCCTTGCTCAAGGGCACTTCAACAGTATTGAGGGAGTGGAGAGCGTTATTCATTCACTTCCCCACACAGATTTTTCCAGGGGGATCGAAACCGGTGACCAGCCGCTCACAAGCCTGCTTCTATAACCTTTCGGACTCTGTTGCCCCTTAAAAGTCGGTGAGACCTTGTAAATAATCTCACCCTGGGACCTACTGTAGTCACATTAAAACATACTAGTACTCTTATCCAATGGGATAACTTTGACTACCTAGGATGGCTTAGAGTAGACGACAGAGTACAGCAACTTGCAATGGGCCTGGTCTACAAGATACACTATACGACTAAGGTACCCATGTACATGTCAAAATACTTCCCAAAGGTCAGTGAATACCACAACCACAACACCGCAAATCATGTTAAACCCAGATTCGGCTCAAACAAGGGACTAAACACGTTTAGCAATTATGCCACATCAATGTGGAACGCCCTACCCAAAGCTGTAAAGGAATGTGAATCCCTACCCACATTCAAAACCGTTCTAAAAGAGCACCTACGGGAGGCTGCAATTCAAAACTGACCACCGTAAATGTCCAAACCCCCCCACCCCCTCCTAATAGACAGTCTCCTCCCCACCGTATGTATATATTCTCTCCCCATCATATGTATATACTCTCTGTCAGGATCTATGGGTAACAGTACTGTATATTTGCATATCATATATGTCACAAATGTAACAGTACTATATACCTGTATGTCATGTATGTCCCTATGCCATAAATGTCATGATGCCATGTATGTTGTGTATGTCATAAATGTCACTATGAATTGAAAATGGGGGACCCTGATGTAAACAAGACAAACGTCTTTCTCTGGTCTGCATCCCCTTAACAATTGTGTGTATTGAGCCGTACTGTATTGTACCCATTCTGCAATCTGTTAAATAAAGTTTTCATTCATTCATTCATTCATTCATTCATTCATTCATTCATTCATTCATTCATTCATTCATTCATGGGGAACTGTCAGAAACCGGCCCACAACCCATTTGGGTTTAGACCCATAGCTTACAGGAACACCAACATTATGGGGAATGCGCTTACTGAAGATATATACCAAATTCCTCTCTGTGCATTCAGTAGAAAGCTATCCAGCTTTCTACTAAATGCTAGTGTACCTTAGCACAAATTAATGGAAGCAGATACTGACCACTACAAAAACTCCGGGAGAGGTGTTTTTGGCCAAAAGCTAGGCTAGCTGGTCCATTTCCACTTCCATTCATAGTATTCCATTCATCTAAGCTAGGCTAGCTTGTAGTCAGATAGCTTTCTACTGAACACAGAGAGGAAATTGGTATCTATCTTCTTGTTTGACTCTGGAGAGGACAGTAAGTGCATTTACGATAATGTTGGCGTGTTCCTTTAACACATTGAGTGCCACGCCCCTTCCGGGAAGTGCATCTGGCTTTGCCGTCCATTAACCCCATGTAAATGTAGTTGTAGTTTGTAGAGCTAAACCTATATTTTATATTATAGCTATGGGTCTAATAACGCGTCGATTGTCAGTGAGTTGCTTCCAGTCAACGTGCAAAAAACAGATACATTTTTCATCCGTACATTTCCATTTTATACCGTTTTGAATATGAATATAGTTTGGGTGCTTCTGAGTAATTCCAGGAAAAAGACGCGATAATGGCGCTTTTGTGTAATTCACTTATCACGTTGTCATTTTTCGCCTGATTATCGAATCTTCCTGAAATCAACGCTGGATTATCGTTATTATCCTTCCTCATGCACCCATGCAATGTGGTTTAGACCGGCGCCCCCCCCCCCCCCCCCCCCCTCTTGCCACCAACGGTAAACCGCACACACACACAGCTTCAATCGCGGTAGAAAAAAATATCAGATCAACGCAAAATTTTATATATAGAGTCCTTACCTGGTCTCTGATGTAATGCAAAAAAAAATCCAATTATCTGATTGCCATTCCAGTTATCCACAGCGATCCTGTCTCCGACGTTATTGGGTATTGCACATGAACGGGCGGGCGGGGTCAGTTGTCCAAGCCATCCCTACAAGCGCATGTTTTGCCGGAGTGTTTAGGACCCACCCCCACACCGCAGCTCGGTAGAGAAAATAAACTACACTGTTTCTAATGGAGTGCAATAGCGGCCGAAGGCGTTAGAGGGCGGTATAAGACTGTCTGCCAGCTCAGACACACTCAGAACAGTATGCACAAGGTGCCCCGCTGAATATGAATGGCAATAGCGAATAAAAGAAATACCATGAGAAAAACGTAGTTCTACCTTTCCGGCACTCAACCGTCGGGCGACAGAAACGTTGAACTACGTGAACGGCACCCAAAGGGTTAAGGAACCCTTTCTTACACACTGAATTTTCCATTATAACATTCGATACTTTTTCCAGACCTTAATTTCTTGATTGGATTTAAAGATTTTAGTTGGAGCTCAGTGTGAAGTGATAAATGTTCAGTTGCTATGTTCAGTTCTCTCCTCCACATTGCCTTTGGTGCATTTTTTCCTATTGCTAGGTTTTAGTGAGTTTTTCCTTACCTTTGCATGGGGTATGTCTGCGAGTGTTGCATTCATTTATTTAATTTATTTAAAATGCTTTGGACTTCATGGTGTTTTTGTTTAGTTCTTGATTTATTGTGATGTTTCTTTTTGACTTGTGCTGCAAGGGCCCACATGTGGGCCCTCTAGGGCAGGGGTGTCAAACTCATTTTCACAGAGGGCCACATCAGCATTATGGTTGCCCTCAAAGGGCCAAAGACCGTATAAATGTTAATGTAATGTAATATAAATGTAGCTACTCATTTACATATTGTTAAACATGTTGTTTCTGTATTTATTATTTATGCATATGCATTTGCATATGCATTTGCATAGATGTAAAAATATATGTTAGCTTATGTTATTTTAACAAATAATTTTAGTTTATCAGAACCCCATATTACTCCATTAATCAATGATCAAACCATTCAAGTAAATAACAAAGAAGAAGATCATCAAATACAAGCTATGACATTAAGTTTGTTCAAAACCTTTTTGTCACAGTCAAGAGGGGCAGAACTAACAACTGAGCTGCAAAGAACACGTGGGACAGATGTAGCAGATGTTACAAAAACAAATGGCTGCACACAACCTTGCAGAGGCCATACACCCAACTAATGGAAGATAGTTTAATTAACTTTAATTAACAGATTGCAGAATGGGTACAGTACAGCTCAATACACACAATTGGGGATGCAGACCAGAGAAAGACTTTCGACTTGTTTACATCAGGGTCCCCCATTTTCAATTCGTAATGAAATTGCTATTATGTGTCTGCATGAACACACAACTGTAACTGTACTCAAGTTTTGGGTGGGACTTGTTTGCGTCCCTACAGCTTCTTATTCAATTGAGCGAGATGCTCGGTTATGTCACACAGCCAGTTTGCATCTGACTATTCCGCCTGGATCTTTTTTGTATTTTGGGCTGTAAAATTGTCAAAGAATGTCTGAGGAGTAAGTGCTTTTGGCTTTTTTCCTTTGTTACTTCATCAATACCTCAGATGTTCAACATACATGTATGTGTAAGAATGTGTAATAACTAAGGCTGTCAAAGTTAAAGCTTTATTAACGCATTAACCCACAATTATTTTAACGCCGCTATTTTTTAACCCAAGATTAATGTTTATAAAAAAAAAAAAAAAAAAAATCCCCCAGAGCTCTTGGGGGGCCACATCAAATGACGTGGCGGGCCGCATTTGGCCCGCGGGCCATGAGTTTGACACCTATGCTCTAGGGGAACGATTTGCCCACCGGCACGTTGGCGACCACTAGTGGCTCGGATGTGTATATTTGGTAATACAATATATATATCGAATTAAAGACCCATTTGTTGCCTGTCGATAGCCCTTTCAGGTGACAAAATCCGTTCAGCGGTTCTCGAGTTACATGCCGATATTTGAGGCTTGCGCAAAGTACACGGTATTGCGCAAATACCACTCCCGACTCTTGGGGCTCTAGTTCCGTCAATCATTTGGCGATTTCGAAAATGATTGGACAGGGTTGTAGCCAATGAGTGTGGCTTTCCAATGATACCCCATCTGGGGATGTACGAATCAGGGATCTAGGTGAGAAGTCACAAGCGAAAACAGGAAGAGAATTGAATTCTCTTGAATTGAAGTCTATGAGAAAAGTGCGTTTTCTTTTGTACACAGTTTACCAAAATCACCCCTAATCACTCATTTCTGAACGGATCTTTATGAAATTTGGACATGTACTACATAAGACTTTTTTTAAGCCTCCAGCCATTCTGGGGAAATACTACTTCTGGAATACTAACTACTACAGAAAAAGGTTTTTTTTACAACTCAAGTTCAGACCTATGTTACTCTATTTCATTAGCACTAAAGGTGAGTTTTCCTTATTGTATCAGAAACTTCAGAATGTCATCTTTCAAAAGAGACCAGGCTCATGCATGTGGTATAAGTATAAAGTATAGTATTTTGGTTTGCAAAAAAAGTATGCAGTCCTCAAAAACTAAAACTAAAATGGCCAATTTTGGGGGCGCCTGTTAAGAGGTTAAGAACACGTGCCCGGCCCATGGGGCCATTAACGCGTGTTGTCGGGCCTTACAAATAAATTTGATTTGATTTGATAAACTAGGCCATATCAATCGAAAAGCCAATCTTTTTTTGTCACAATATGTCAAATGACAGTAAGTCCACATCTACATAAAGTGTGTCCCATTCTTTACCTAACTTTTTTGGTCCCAAACATTTAAATAAAAATTATTTCCATACTTGAACCTAACTCATTGACTGCCAAAAACTAGTATACTCGTTTTTGGCGGCCATGCATTGAATGCCAAAAACGAGTATACTCGTTTTATGTTTTTTTATTTATTATTATGATACTAGACAGTCCCCTTGACCTTCTGTATGGATTTTGTAAAACTGTGATGACGATCGAATCCCGATAGGTGGCAGTCTCGCCTACCTTTTGAATGCATTTTTGAAACGGCAGATCAACTATTATTTGCATTACTCATGTTCAATCTATTCGCCCAGTATATTCACGCTGACCCTTTGTACACAAGACAAGAACTACTGGACATTGGTTCACATGTCGGATTACTGGATATTTCCATATTCTTCGATGGACCGAACGACATCGTCAGACCTCCGGGCACACCGGGTCTGTTTACATCATCTCCCCGGACAAAGAGGCCTCGTACGCGGCGAGGGATCGAAAGCAGAGGCGGGGCCGAAAGAGCTGGCAAGCGACTGAGGCTATCTCTGGCTCCTCATAGTGCCGCGCTTCCCAGCCTCCTTCTTGCAAATTCACTGTGCATGCATTTTGGGGAAATGGCCACTATATAGGCTGGGATTGTGCAGGAACGAATGTTTGTAGAAACAAACGGTTTGTTCCCTGTTGGGAGTATAAATATAAGCATTTCAAATGAGCCATAGTATGTCTCCATAGCTATAATATGGAATATACGATGGGTCTACAAACATCGTTAAAACGGTCTGCAACGCTGGTGCCAGATATTAAAGATGGGAAAACAGCGTGGCAGTCAATGAGTTAATGGTTCAATAGAACATACACAGGATGTGTAAAACCTACTTGGTCCATTTCTACTAGCAGAAGACCGGAACGGGCACTGTACTGTACTTACGGATGGACTTCTCCTTCAGGGAACCCTGGGACGCTCTTCTCTGAGGCTGACGAGAGTCTGGGCTCTGGAACCCAGGACCCTCAGGACCCTCAGGACCCTCGGGAGAGGACTGGGAGCCGGGTAACTGAGAATCCCAGGAGTCTCTGTCTTTATAGAAAGACGATAGAGGGAGTGACAGGGGGAGGCTTAGGGCCGCGTGGAGGGGACGACAGACCGTCGTCACGGTAACCGACCTCTCAGTCTTTCCCTCAGGGGAAGAAGCGTCAGTGTCTGTGTCGTTCTGGCCTTCGAGCTCGTCGTTCCCCTCCTGTGCCCGAGAGTCAGAATTCAAGTTTGTTTCGTTGTCGCTTTCAGTGTCGCTTTTACAGTGGCCGTTATGTGCAGTCGTAGTGTGTTTGAACCCGTTCAGAGAGTGGGCCGTGTGCGGCATGTCCAGGGTCAGCACTGGGGAAGCAAGGCCATTGGTTTTCAGGCTCGCCGTTGGTTGCAGCTCGATGAAAGCTAGCGTCTCCTGCTGGCACACGGCCACATGCTTGAGAAGACACGGTCGCAGGAGGGGCCCGTCGTCGCTCAGGGACTCGCTCAGAGCCGGGGACTCGCCTGAGCCGGGGATCCACATGCTGGGGCTCTCTCCTCGGCAATGAAAGGCGTGGTGGAGGTGGGGCTGGAAGTCAGGGAGAGGCGAGAGTCCATAGCCTGGGAGCATGGCATCAATGAATGCACGGGAGCTGCGGAAGGGGAGAGAAAAACTCATGTTCAAATCTCGACAGGCTATCGACAGGCAACAAATAAGCCTTCAATTCGATATATATATTGTATTATAAAATATGCACACCGAGCCACTAGTGGTTGCCAAAGTGCCGGTGGGCAAATCGTCCACATGTGGGCCCTTGCATGTTAAGAGGAAAGGAAAAACTCATGCACAAAAAAAACCCAGAATTGGCATACGATCTCAAACGTGAAGCTCTGGTGTGGGACAACTCAGTCTATAGCTTTGAGGCCACAAACAAGTCTCTCCCGAAGTTATAGAGTGAGCCAAGAGCCTCTGGGTGATATCATCAACAGACAACCTTATCGTCTACTATCTTTTCTGATATTACATACCCAACCAGTATTGCACAATCTGGCAGTACTTAAGACACACATACTGTACAACGTCTGTGCAACGCTGTGCCACTTCACAGCCTCAGGAGTCGTGACTCACAACTGAACTCTTTGCTAGTCATTCAGTACAACGGTACACTGCTACTCACTGCACCTTCCTCTAAATCTGCAGCTACACCATGCTGCTAAAACGTGAATATACTTGGTATTGAACAGGTATCCATATCCTACTGTCAGATGTCCCTGTGAGGGTCTGTTCTTGGGTCACACAGTGCTGTACAAATAAAGTGTCTCTGCACATGTATATTGTACTTGACAGTGAATGATGGAGTCCAGCTCTGTGGCACACGGTGACAGTAGGCCAGTGAGCAGTACAGAGGACCTGGGATGCATTCCCTGTTTGTTTGTTTGTTTGTTTGTTTGTTTGTTTGTTTGTTTGTTTGTTTGTGCCCGAACAAAAATTGTATGAGTCCACAAAGGCAACCTTTCTCTTTCACTGCAGAAGGAGCAGCTCCAGAATGTGCTGATTGATGTCATCAATCAATCATACAACGGCATGCAAATTTCTCGATTCTGATTGGCTGAAACAGTCAACTTACACGTGGGTATTTTTCATAACCCACGCTCTTGGTCCCAGGACCCGCCCACAACTGCATCACTATCAATGCACGTTCGTGGTTTTAGGAATTAAAGCAAGATGGCGGACAAACCGGACAGGAAACATTACGAAAGGATAATGGTGATAGGGTCATAAAGACTAAATGAAAAACGATTCTGTCACGGCGAATGTCTTAGTTGCTTAAACAATGTTGGATGATGTAATTGATGGGTCATGAGTCATTGTGGAACAAAATAAAAATCGCGCAAATTGATTGATTGATTAATTGCAATTTTGCTGGGAGGTGCGCTGTTTTAAGTGAGCATGGACTATTGAATTAATTGATTGATTGATTGATAATTTTATTACTGTACACCTTGTTTCCAACTGGTTAAGTTTAGGCCCTCTTTCGAAGTTGGTTAAGGTTAGAGTTTGTCTTTAGAGCAGGGCGATAGACCACCAGCCCTGATTCCAAACTCTAACCTTAACCAAATTCGAAAGAGGGCCTAAACTTAACCAGTTGGAAACAAGGTGTACAGTAATAAAATTAGCAATCAATCAATCAATCAATTCAATAACCCACGCTCACTTAAAACAGCGCACCTCCCAGCTGCTTCTATAGAAAGTAGGTTTAAAAAAAAGAATAACTCTTATAGGGCAAAGAACCCCCCCCCCCCCCCCCAAGAAAACTTTTTTTTCCTATAGGGCAAAGAAAACTTTTTTTTTTTATTTGTTTTACCTACTTTCTATAGAAGCATCTAAGAATGAAGTTCTATAGAAAGTAGGTTAAAAACTAAATAAAAGTTGGATGTGTTAGTTTGTTGGATGTCTAGGTGAAAGACAGTTGGATGTCTTAGTTTGTTGGATGCCTAGGTGGAAGACAGTTGGATGTCTTAGTTTGTTGGATGCCTAGTTGAAAGACAGTTGGATGTGTTAGTTTGTTGGATGTCCTACTGAGAACAGTTGGATGCACTTCCGAGCTGCTTCCACATGGAGGCAACTTCTCTTTCTTTCTTTTGGTGGGAACTACTTTTTCTGGCGGATGGTTTTTTCAATAAATCTTCAATTAATGTGTGTTTATTGTATAGCAATAAGGTTGGATGAATGTGCCAGTTGTATAAAAGCATTACACCACTTGTAGTCGTGGGTTCTGACAATTAGACCATGCCTAGGGGGGTCTAACGACCACCCCTAGGCATGGTCTAATTGTCACAACCCACTCCTGCGCGTGATGTAATGCTTAAGTACTTCAGTCTTGAGATTTTGGAGAGTTTATATTATTAATCCACGTGGAGGAGATGGGGGAGGGAGTCAGATATAGTCATATAGCAATCTATAAAAACAACAATCACATAATAAAATGATGAGCTCCCTCACATCATAGGAAAAACATATGAATTGGGTTATAGGTTGTAATTCCACCGTATACTGTATCTAAATGGTAATAGAAGAGGGCACAGCAGAACACAGGAAGACTTCTTCAGGACAAGAGCTTAATATTGCTGGTGTTTTAGTTTTGTAAACCAATTCAGCAACAACCCACTTGCCCAGAAATTATATATGGATGACTGGACATAACTCGCTGTTTGAAAATTGGCTTAGTGTTGCCAGAGGATTCCACAGGCTTGGTCAAGTGTTACACAGTGGTGCTCAAATATAATGGACGCCGTGGGTTAAACCTCTCCATGATCTGATTTAAATAAACTCTTCTGCTCTGTGGGTAAACCTCTCCATGATCTGATTTAAATAATAAACTCTTCTGCTCCGTGGGTAAACCTCTCCATAATCTGATTTAAATAAACCATTCTGCTCCGTGGGTAAACCTCTCCATGATCTGATTTAAATAAACCATTCTGCTCCGTGGGTAAACCTCTCCATGATCTGATTTAAATAAACTCTTCTGCTCTGTGGTTTAACAATTCCATAATATGACTTAAATAATCCTTCTGGTGCATGTGTGTTTGGATGCTGGTCATGGAACTCATTCTCACATGACTCAATATTTTTGTTTCAATTAAGTCTTCATTTAAAGGTAGAGTCTGTAATGCTGTCAAACAGTGACCTCTAGGCAAAAGTGCTCCTTCGGTATTGCACTTTGTTTACATTTTTGTAAACAAAGTGCAATCCTAAGCAGGGCCCCGTTCCCCGTACCTGGTTCAACTAAGTCGATCAAGATGTCATTATCCAGATTCAGTTAACCCGATGTTTGAAGCCGGGATTTTCCTGTTCCTCGAAGGTGGATTCAGTCTCGTTAACTCAAGCCAGACTTGAGACCCAGGATAAGTGCGCGTGCCCGCCTCAGCCGAGAAGGCAGCAAGTGTCGAGAGCAGAGATCCTGATTCTCTAGCGGCATTGATTGATTAATTGATTTAAAACTTTAGTAACATATTGCAGTACGGCTCAATCGCCTCGCCGACAAGTTAAATGCGTTATCTATAGGCTAATTTTAAGTCCCTCATTGCCTCAATCAATCAGATTATATTTCTTTAAACTTGCCTGCTGGATTGAATAATCAAATGAGATCTTGCTAGCGAAAATAATTAGTTAAACTGTTATACAGAATTACGATACGGCTCTCTTACCCATTGATTGATGTGTGGTCGATCTTTTACTTATCTCCACTGTGGTCTAACGGGTTGTTCTTTTGACTTTCACGCAGACGACCGGGGTTCGAAACCCTAGTCTTTTCCTTCTTTTTGCAATATAGGAATAATTCAATTTGGTGCACGTTGAGAGCTATATAAAGAATGACATCCTCAATGCATGTAGATTTATAATATTTTAACTTAAAACCAGGCTACTTTGGCGTATAATCATTAATATTATATTCCAAAAATTTATATTGGAAACACAGGGTTTCGAACACCGGTCGCTGGGTTGGCAGGATTGAGCACTACCGCTGCGCCACTGTGCCAGATTGGATAAATTCATTGTTTATACATTAATGAACGAGAGACCCGTGTTTAGAATATTCTTTATTTTGAATGAAGTTTTATTTCTTTATCCTCATTCATTAATGTGACGTCAACGGCTCATTCAATTTCTCAAATCCGTCAAACAGCGCATCTCATCAGACATCTTAATCCCAGTTACAATTAAAATAACCACATAATGTGTACATCGCACCGAGCGAGCGCCACGGTATATATAACGTGCATTATTTAGGACAAAGTGAATTTAGTATCAGCATTTTGGGTCTATTTTACATTTCAAAAGCCCCCTCTGGAAGAATGGAGCACAAAAACGTAATTCAGAATGGTATAATGCAGATCGTAGACTGTGGGAATAATTTCAGGAAACGGGCTGTCACTTCTTTGCGGGGGCGTGGCGATGGTTGATCCGGCTAACTTGAATTTAAACCTGTCATGGTGATTTGGATAATCCAGGTACGGGGAGCCGGAAAGTCCGGCTTAAGTCAGACTTCACCGAAAGTTATCCGGCTAACTCAGTTATCCAGGTACGGGGAACGGGGCCCTGGCTCTTGTGACACACACAAACACAACAACTGCAAAAAGTCGAGTCCCGTGGATATTATTGCAAGAGATAATTCATACATATTATGAAAAGCCAATCTGTTGTTTAGAATTTGGATGGGGGGGTAGGCTCTGATACCTCTCAGTCTCACGCCTCTGCAGGGTGTAACACCTATTCACAGCGCACACGCTGCTCTTGTGTGTGCGCGTGCATGTATGTGCGTTTCGTGACGCGCTGTAGTTCTCCTCGCAAACGGAGATAATTACAATCATACCATCTAGCAAGAATTAAACTTATTTACAAGTCGTATTACGTTTAGCAAGTAAGGAGACATACATTACATGTCAAAGCACTCGAAATTGTCATTTTTCTATTATTACAGATTTCTGAATAGCGCGACTTCCTGAGCATTTGTGAGACATTCTAAATCCTTTTTTCCTCCGCCGACGGGTTCAAAAAGCCCTGTCGACTTCAGAGAGATTTATACAACCATGATGCAGGTAACTCAATGGCTCACTGACTGTTGCCTCCACTTGAATGCAAAGAAGACTATGAATGAATGAAAACTTTATATAACAGATTGCAGAATGGGTACAATACAGTACAGCTCAATACACAATTGTTAAGGGGATGCAGACCCTAGAAAGACGTTTGTCTTGTTTACATCAGGGTCCCCCATTTTCAATTCATATAGACATTTATGACATACACAACATACATGACATTTATGGTATAGGGACATATAGGTATTTAGTACTGATACATTTGTGACATAAACGGTATTCAAATATACAGTACTGTTACCCCTAGATCCTGACAGAGTATATACATATGATGGGGAGGGGACTGTACATTAGGAGGGGGTGGGTGGGTGGGAGAGAAATATACATACGGTGGGGTGGAGACTGTACATTTGGAGGGGGTGGGTGGGTGGGAGAGAAATATACATACGGCGGGGAGGGAATATATACATGCGGTGGGGAGGAGACTGTCTATTAGGAGGTTTATGTTTATGTTTATGTTTATTAAAGGATCCCCATTAGAGACCCATGAAAGAGCCTCTAGTCTTCCTGGGGTCCTAGACAAAAAAAATACATTACAAATGTACAACAAAGAATACGAATAAAAATTTAAACAAAACACAAAGTAAAAATTTATACAAATATACAAATTCACATTATAAAATCTAACATTCCTGTCAAACAAAAAAAAATATATATATAATAGGTGGTGAGGGGGTTTGGGCATTTACGGTGGCCAGTTTCGAATTGCAGCCTCCCGTAGGTGCTCTTTAAGAGCGGTTTTGAATGTGGGTAGGGATTCACATTCCTTTACAGCTTTGGGTAGGGCGTTCCACATTGATGTGGCATAATTGCGAAACGTGTTTAGTCCCTTGTTTGAGCCGAATCTGGGTTTAACATGATTTGTTGAGCTTCCTCTGGTGTAGTGGTTGTGGTATTCACTGACCTTTGGGAAGTATTTTGACATGTACATGGGTACCTTAGTCGTATAGTGTATCTTGTAGACCAGGCCTATTGCAAGTTGCTGTACTCTGTCGTCTACTCTAAGCCATCCTAGGTTGTCAAAGTGGGCAGGGGTGAGGTGGGTTCTGGGGGTAAGGTCAAGTAGTAGTCTGACCAGTTCGTTTTGTGATGTTTGTAATCTTGTTTTTAGCGCCTTTGAGGTGCTTTGGTACCATGAGGTGCACGCATAGTCGTAGTACCCTTGAATGAGTGCTCCTGCCAGAGTCTTCAGGGTATTCTTGTTTACCAGAGAGGAGATCCGGTACAAGAATCTAGTTCGTTGGTTGACTTTTTTTATTACATTGGATGCCTTTTTGTCACAGGAAAGATTTGCCTCTAGGATGGAACCCAGGTAGGTAATTTCGTCTTTCCTTGTGACAATATTGTCACCCACTGTAACTGAGAAGCCGTCGGTCTTGCTGAGTTTGTTATTTGAACCGAAGAGAATGGACTCTGTTTTGCCCATGTGTAATGATAGTTTGTTATCAGCGAGCCATATGCAGATTCTGCCTAGTTCCGAGCTGAGGGTTTTTTCAACCTGCAACTTGTTATTGTCAGAGACCAGCAGGGCTGAGTCGTCCGCAAACAGGAACAAGTTGCAGTCACAGGCTGACGACATGTCATTTGCATAAATTAGGAACAGTAGCGGTCCTAGTATGCTTCCTTGTGGAACACCACAGCTCACTGTGAGGGGGGGGGGATAGAGTACCGTTTAACTCTACCATCTGTTCTCTCCCCTCCAGGTAAGATTGCATCCAGCTCACTGATAAACTATCAAAACCAATTGCTTTTAGCTTGTCAATCAGAATGGAGTGATTGACAAGATCATCAAACACACCTGATCCAGATGTCTTGTGGTGACCGAATGCAAATACCTTGGTATCATCCTAGACTGCAACCTCACATTCATTCATCAAAAAACAGGTAAAAAAAGTCACGAGAACAGTCAAATTCAATATATCTAACTTCCGATACATCAGAAACTGTCTGAACATTGAAGCAGCAACACTGTACTTCAATGCCATCATCATGTCACACCTTACATACTGTATTACCAGCTGGACTCTAGCACCACCCCCACTTTCCGATTTGTTCACTCCCAGCAGCAGGTTCAGAACTGTTGTACCGGGTGACTTGGCTGTTCCATTAAGCTCTCCGTGAGAGCTGCCAAGACCTGGAACTCCATTCCAAGTTACATCCGCAATATTGAAACACACAGATCATTCAAACACACTTTCAAAACATGGTTAAGAAATAACTACACATGTGAACACAACAGCCCTGCAGAACTCTAACCCCATATGCAGACCCGTACCGGGTCCTACTAATCACCACAAAGTACCAGAAAATACCCCAAAGTATACCCCAAAATACCCCAAAGTACCCCAAAATACCCCAGTGTTCAATACAGATGTTAGTACATTTGGACATTATAATATATTAAAATAAACATTTGTTTTGAAAATACTGTATGTGGTACTTTTGGAATGGGAAATGGACTGCACATATATAATGCTTTCCTACCTGCACAAAGAGCTTTAAAATGGCCTCTCCTTCACCAATTCACACATACACTCACAGAGCAATGGCAGCCAGACTCATTGGGAGCAATTTGGGGTTCAGTGTCTTGCCCAAGGACACTTCGGCATGTGAACAGAAGGAGCTGGGATTCAAACCAATGACCAAACCATTGACCATATGATCATTAGTTGACCTGCTCTACCTCTGAGCTAGTATTTTGTGGTACATTGAGGTATACTTTGGGGAACTTTGAGGTTCTTTGGGGTATTTCGTGATACTTTTGGTATTTTAGGGTATACTTTGGGGTACTTTGGGGTATTTTGGGGTATTTTGTGGTACTTTGGGGTACTTTAGGGTATTTTCTGGTACTTTGTGGTGATTAGTAGGACCCCCTGTACCTAATGTAGTATTATTGTTTGTTTGTACAGTACATTGTCTGTACATGTCTGATGTATATATTTTGCATGATGTGTTTTTAACCTGTTCTTAATGACCTGTATGCCATATATGTTATGCTTTATTTCTTTTTGCAGTTTTTAACACCACACCCAGGGACAACAGTTGAACATTTGCTTTGGCTAACACTGTCTCACACATTTACTTTATGTTCATTAATGTGTGCTGTCCCTGTTTAAATAAAGTTTAAACTGAAACTGAATGAATGAATGAATGAATGAATGAATGAAAACTTTATTAACAGATTGCAGAATGGGTACAGTGCAGTACAGCTCAATACATACAATTGTTAAGGGGATGCAGACCAGAGAAAGACTTTCGTCTTGTTTACACCAGGGTCCCCCATTTCCAATTCATCGTAACATATATGACATACATGACATACAGATAGACAGTACTGCTACATCTATACATTTATGACATACCAGATTTGCAATTACAGTACTGTATTTGTGATACAAAAAGAGTCCAGAAAGAAAAGAGTATATACATTAGGCGTAGAAACTGTACATTGGATTGGGTAGGTGGGGGTGGGACTGTACATTGGAGGTGGTTGGGGGGGGGGGGGGGGGGGGGGGGGGGTAGGAGTGGGGGGGGGGGGGGGGGCGGGTAGGAGTGGGGGGGGGGGGGGGGGTTGGGTAGGAGGGGTGGGTGGGGGACACTGTATAACTGTACAAACAACACTGTACATTGGATTATGGGACTGTACATTGGACTGTACATTGGAGGTGGTTGGGTGGGTGGGGGGGGGGTGGGTAGGAGGGGTGGGTGGGGGACACTGTACAACTGTACAAACAACACTGTACATTGGATTATTGACAAGACCATACTTGGTAATTTACTGTACATTGGCGGGGGTTGTGTTCGGACATTTACAGGGGCCAGTTTCGAGTTGCAGTCTCCCTTAGGTGTTTTTTGAGAGTGTTTTTGAAAGTGGGTAGTGATTCACATTCCTTTACAGCTTTGGGTAGGGCGTTCCACATTGATGTGGCATAATTGCGAAACGTGTTTAGTCCCTTGTTTGAGCCGAATCTGGGTTTAACATGATTTGTGGAGCTCCCTCTGGTGTTGTGATCGTGGTATTCACTGACCTTTGGGAAGTATTTTGACATGTACATGGGTACCTTGGTCGTGTAGTGTATCTTGTAGACCAGGCCCATTGCAAGTTGCTGTACTCTGTCGTCTACTCTAAGCCATCCTAGGTTGTCAAAGTGGGCAGGGGTGAGGTGGGTTCTAGGAGTAAGGTCAAGCAGTAGTCTGACCAGTTTGTTTTGAGATGTTTGTAATTTAGTTTTTAGCGCCTTTGAGGTGCTTTGGTACCATGAGGTGCAAGCATAGTCGTAGTACCCTTGAATGAGTGCTCCTGCTAGAGTCTTCAGGGTATTCTTGTTTACCAGTGAGGAGATCCGGTACAAGAAACGAGTTCGTTGGTTGACTTTTTTTATTACATTGGATGCCATTTTGTCACAGGAAAGATTTGCCTCTAGGATGGAACCCAGGTAGGTAATATCTTCTTTCCTTGTGACAATATTGTCACCCACTGTAACTGAGAAGCCGTCGGTCTTGCTGAGTTTGTTATTTGAACCGAAGAGAATGGACTCTGTTTTGCCCATGTGTAATGATAGTTTGTTATCAGCGAGCCATATGCAGATTTTGCTTAGTTCTGAGCTGAGGGTTTTTTCAACCTGTAATTTGTTCTTGTCAGAGACCAGCAGGGCTGAGTCGTCCGCAAACAGGAACAAGTTGCAGTCACAAGCTGACGACATGTCATTTGCATAAATTAGGAACAGTAGCGGACCTAGTATGCTTCCTTGTGGAACACCACAGTTTACTGTGAGGGGGGGGGATAGGGTACCGTTTACCTCCACCATCTGCTCTCTCCCCTCCAGGTAGGATTGCATCCAGCTCACTGATAGACTATCAAAACCAATTGCTTTTAGCTTGTCAATCAGAATGGTGTGATTGACAGTGTCGAAGGCCTTTTGTAGGTCCAGCATGACCATGCCGCAGTATTTGCCCGCGTCCACCTCTTGTTTGATGTGGTCGTTTAAATAGAGAAGGCATGTGTCAGTGGAGTGGGATGTTCTGAAGCCAGATTGGAATTCGTAGATTAGATTTTTTTCCGCAAGGTATTTTTCGACCTGTTCGTATACAATTTTTTCCATGACTTTCGAGATGGAGGTAAGGATAGAAACAGGGCGGTAGTTGCCTGGGTCTAATTTACTGCCTTTTTTGTGCAGAGGGGTCACTCTCGCAATTTTGAAGTCCTTGGGGACGTGTCCCTGTTTTATAGAGAGGTTTATTATGTGTGTGATGACTGGGGTGATGGCGGCTGCTGAGTCTCTGAGGAATTTGGAGGGGATGTTGTCATGGCCAGTGGCCTTGTTAGGTTGGAGGGCGCTCAGTTTTTTGAGTACCTCATCTGTTGTTACCATTTCCAGTTTGAAGTCGTCTTTGTGGACCCCTAGGTTTTTGTAGTAAGCTACTATGTGTTCTACCCCATAATGCCCTGAGTGGGAGGGTAGTTTGTTTACCAGTGTTGTGGCTATGTTTGTGAAGAAACTATTTAAGTAATTGGCTACATCCAGCTTTTCTGTGATGAGCGTGTTGTCCGTCTTTATGTTTATGTTTGAGAATCTGGTTTTAAGTTTTTTACTGCAGCCTAGTTGGTTATTGAGTAATTTCCAAAGTTCACGCGGTTTGTTTTTGTTTTCCTCGGTTTTGTCATTGATGAATTTTTTCTTTGCTGTTTTGATCATGGAGTTTACATCATTTCTTAGTCTGTTTCTTTGCAGTTTGAGTTCAGTCACGTGGGCTTGGAGTTCACTGCTCGTGCTTATGTTAAGCTTTGACTGACTTTTACGAAACTCAGAGCATTTTTTGTCTCTGGTTTTCATAGCGGTCAGTATTTCAGCGTGCATCCACGGCTCAGCGCGATTTTTTACCCTGGTGGTTCTTAGGGGGGCCATGTTGTTTAGTATCGTTGAAAATTTGGTTTTGAAGCCAAGCCATGTTTCTTCAACCAGTGTACCATTGAGCTCATCTGACCAGTCCAGACCCTCCAGTTCAAGGTTAAAGGCCTCGCTAGAGTAGGTTTTTAGGTCTCTAGATGTGACTGTTTTGTGACAGCCAGCCTTTTGTTTTAGCTTTTTGCGGGTACAGAATATCATATAATGATCACTTAACCCGCATGCTATAACCCCTTTATTGGCGATCTTGGACTTGTCAGAGGTCAGGATGAGGTCAATGGTAGTCTGAGTTGACTCACACACACGTGTGGGTTGTGTGATTAGTTGGCTGAGGCCGTGCAGATCACAAAACCTATTGTAGGATTTGAAGACGGGTGCATCTTTTTGTTGCATATCCGTGTTCCAATCCCCAATAAGAATCATTTCTGTATCCTCAACTCCAGCTAAGCACTCATCCAACACGTCATAAAAGCCATTTTGGTCTGGCGGTCTGTAAATTGTGCCGACTAGAACAGATTTAGCCCTTTCAAATAGAATTTCTACAAAAACAGTTTCAATAGCCTCATGATCTAGGTCTGTACGGTTAATAAATTTGGTGTCTTGATGGATGTACATACAGACACCTCCTCCATGCCTGTTCCTGTCATTGCGGACTAAAGAATAGTTCACTAATTCAATTTCCGGGTCTGTTACTGATGGGTCCAGTTTGGTTTCTGAGAAACATAGTATGTTTACCTTTCCGCTACTGAAATGATTTCTTATTTCTGCCAGTTTGTGCCTGAGGCTATTTACATTAAGATGAAAGATATGTAGTCCGTTTTTATCTGCTGTGTCGTCTATATCATTGAGATAAAGGTAGGATTCTTCTTCTGTGGGAAGGGGGGGGGGCTCTGTGATGTCCGGAGGGGGGGTGGGGGATCCTAGTCCGTGTGGTTGATCTTGTGGCGGTAGGTGGGGAGGGGGGGATGGGGTCCTGTGTTCATTGATGTTAGGAGGGGGGGTGGGGATGACCCTCTGAAACAAGTGATGCAGAGCTTGCTCTATTTCTGCTGGTCTCTCTCTCTCTGTATACTGTATATATGTAACGGAGGTCCGTGAGTATATCCACAGTCACAGAAACAGGGGTGTTGACAAGTGACTGTGGCAGTAAGCGGGCTGCGAGTTAAACTCACTTCCCCATAACAGGGTTAATAGACACATAGGTACGGTACTTAAGAGTGGATTCACTTCTTTTTTTTGTGACCAACTTTTTATTTTGTCTTTTTTTAAAACAAGTTCAGAGGAAGGACATTCACATCAGCATTTCATATTAATTCACACAGTGGCATAAAAAGTGTCTTTTCAGTATATATTGTCTGTCAGTATATTCATATACTGTGTAGCCTGACTGTTGCAGTTGTGACAGTCTTTTCCTCCGTTCTGGCGGTCCTGTGGCTGCGAGACAGCCCAGGTCGCTTCTTAACCCCACTCCCAGCCCCCCGGGTTTGCATAGACATTTTAGGAGAGGGGGAAACCTTGATGCATACATGTATAGGATACTCTTAATTAGAAAAGAAATCATAATTATGTTTGTTAGATAACCAAGTAATAGGGAAAAATACAATACAATTTAGAAACAACCACAACAAATTATAGCAGTAAACAGAAAAGGAAAAGATAAATGGAAAAGATAAATGGAAACAACAGCAACATGATTTTTGTTCATTCTCTGGTGTCAAGGTACAAGTGTTCAACCTAGTGGAGTACTGATTTTACCTTCTGGGCCGCAGTAAGTAATATTTGGATCGATTCTGTCCTTGCTCCCTGTGCTCTAGCACTGGATGCCTCTAATCTCAATACTTCGTAGAAGGACAGTTTCCAACGGTAAATATTGAGACTATGGGGTGGTTTCCATCTCATTACGAGCATTTTCTTTGCTGCCGTTAAACCGGCCAGAAACACTCTCTTTTTGTGAGGTGTTAATTTTAGAGATGAATCATCATTTAATAATAAAATGTGTGGCAAACAAGGTATGTTTATCTCTGTTATATTAGTGAGAAATAATGCAACCTTGGCCCAAAAAGCGAGTACTCCTGGACATTCCCACATCATATGTATGTATGTTCCTATAACTTTTTGCGGACATAAAGCACATAGAGGACTTTGTAATATTTTTATTTGACAGAGTTTCCTGGGTGACAGATAAAATCTTTGTATCATTTTGTAATGAGTTAATTGGTTATTATAATTACGAGAGGTTAGTGGAATATTATCCCATACATTCTGCCAATTTATGCAGGCATTGTAATTCTTTAAATCTATGTTCCAGACAGTGGTATTACCTGTAGTTCTGTTTAGTTTTCCTTGTATTTTATTATATAACCCAGAAACAAAACCATTTTTAACATTTATGCCATTCACTATATTCATTAAAGGGTGACCTGGTAAAGGCTGATTCCATGGGACACCATAAGTGCGCATTGCAGTGCGTAACTGTAAATAAAAAAAGAAGGATGTACTAGGGACATTATAGATTTGTTTGAGCTCTTGAAATGATCTGAGACCGTATTCACTGTATATGTCAGATAGTTTGTGAATACCTTGTCTTTGCCAATTGGGAAATGTAACTGGTTCCCCTCCCAACAGTAAGAAGTTGTTATCAAAAATAGGGGTATCTATGTGCCATTTTGTGTTCCACTGTCCCGTTTCGGCAATATATTTCCAGACGTATATTGAATGTGCTATAATTGGGCCGAATTTAGTACGGCAAAAGCTTGGGGATAGACCAGAAAATAGTATATCTTTGAATGTATATGGAGATACAATGTGCCTCTCCATATTCACCCATGGTATGTCAGAATCATTATTGAACCATCTTAGCAACGGTCTGAGCATAAAAGAAAAATAGTACTGTTCAAAATTAGGAACAGATAGCCCTCCTGCTTTCCTACTGTTTTGGAGTGTGGAATTGCTGATTCGTGGATGTTGTTCACGCCATATAAATTTGAATACTAGTCCCTGTAGCTTCTCCCAAAATCCTGGAGGTGGCGGTAAATGAATCATGCTTACCAGAAAATTGATCTTAGGGAGAATGTGGGTCTTGACTACTGAAAGCCTGACTGAAAATGGGATTAATAATAGTGACCAACGGTTTAACTCGTCAGATATTACCTTCTTAAGGCTCTTGTAATTTTTTGACACAATTTTGTCAATGGATGTGTATATATCTATACCTAAATATCTGAAACCAGAGCCCACTGGTATTTCTGTATGTAGTTGGGGACTACTTGCTGCTGTATTTAGGGGAAGTAAAATTGATTTATTCAAGTTGATCTTGTAGCCTGAAATAAAACTAAAATGTTTAATAGTGTCTAGGACTACAGGTAGGGACCGTGGTGTATTGTCAAGAAATAATAACAGATAGTCTGCGTACAGACACATTTTATGGTAGGTGTTATTTACTATTATGGGTTTTATTTCGGCACAATTTCAAATTTTTTGGGCCAAGGGTTCAAGAGATAACGCAAATAATAATGCGGAGGCGGGGCAACCCTGCCTGACGCTACGTCTGATAGGGAAGGGTGTGGAACACTGATTGGATGTGATAACCATGGCCGTTGGATTATGATATAAGATTTTGAGCATATTTATAAATGTGTCTCCAAATGCCATATTCTTCATGGTGTGCCATAAGTACTCCCATTCCAGCCTATCGAAGGCCTTTTCGGCGTCAAGGGACAACACTGCACATGGTGATATTTTTGGAGCTTTGTCAATAATGTGTAACAGTCGTCTTAAATTATCTGATGCAAATCTTTGTTTAACAAATCCAGTTTGGTCTGGGTGGACCAATATTGGCAGTATCGTCTCTAGACGTC
Organism: Notolepis coatsorum; assembly: GCF_963971535.1. NCBI lineage: Eukaryota > Metazoa > Chordata > Actinopteri > Aulopiformes > Paralepididae > Notolepis > Notolepis coatsorum. The sequence goes on from NC_140181.1 coordinate 52,784,153, forward strand.
GTGCGAGGACCTTGGCATATAATTTTAAGTCTCCATTAAGAAGGGACAATGGACGATAGTTAGCACAGATGTTTCCATCCTTTCCTTTTTTCTGTATCAGTGTGATAATTGCTGTACTTATGTCTCTATTAAAACTCCCTTTCATAATGGCTTGTTGGAACATCTCGAGTAGTAATGGACCCAACTCTTTCCAAAAGGTCAAGTACAGCTCCGGTGGGATACCATCGAAACCTGGTGGATTCACTTCTTAGTGCAGCGGTCTATGTCGTCGCCTGCGGAGCGGGAGCTCCCCTGTTCGACTCCCCCTCGGGACATCAGATTTTAATACACAACGCAGAGGAGTCCGAACCGATCTGTCACACTGGTGCCGCGTGACCCGGATGTTCTGAGGTGACGTGAGTTTAGGGAGGTGAGTATAACGGAGGTCCGTGAGTATATATCCACAGTCACAGAAACAGGGGTGTTGACAAGTGACTGTGGCAGTAAGCGGGCTGCGAGTTAAACTCACTTCCCCATAACAGGGTTGTTGTGAAGGATCAGATTAAACCGAATATATATATTTATTTATATATATATATTTGAATAGTATTTGTATATCGTTTGATATCCCCTGTATATTCCTTGTACAATATGCACTGAATATCCCTTTAGTCTACTAAACAGCCCATAATAGTTTCATTCTACCATTGGACGAGAACCTGGCGCCAGCAGCCATACCCCTAGGTTCAAGTTCAATCGTGCCGCCCAACATGTCGTGGCAAGCCCGGTTCCGCGTAGGAATACGTCTGGCGAAATACGAATGGTACTATTTGTTCACAGCGCATATATATATGGCGCAAGTAAAGTAGAACTTTCTTTTAGTCCAGTTCTTTACCCTCCAACCGAGTAACAGACGCGAAGCCTCACCCACGACGCACGTGTGGTGCAGTAAGGCCTACTTGGCCTCAGAATAGGCATTGAGATATCGTGTGGATTAATAGTTGAATTGTCATAGTTTGGCACTATACCGTCGAGTTGGACGTATTCTATTAAGCTAATAATAGTCTATTATGTATGGTGCATCGTTCGGTTAGAGTTATAAAGTTATCAGTACCCCCATCGTTCCTGACGTTATCTGGAGTCTTAACCAGGCTGGGCAGACCACTAGTGGTGCTTGCATCCGAGGAGCTCCGGGCCAGGGCGACTGGACCTGTACATTGGATTACTCTACCCGGACGACGGCGAGCCTTCCACGGCTTGGATTATGCTTTGGGTGCTTTGATTATTCCATGGATAACGGCCAACACTGCGGAGTGTTGGAACTACCCCCCGGAGAGGACTCCAGGTGAGACGGCGCTCTACACCAGTGAGGTCGCCTCACGTCTCTCCGTTGTGGACCGGCAGCTACCGTCCACCAGAGGGTCCAGCTGTATTCGTCTGCGGACCGAGGTTCTGTGGGCACCGTGTTCAAGACTTTGAATTCTCCCAAGAAATCGTCGGCCAGATGGGATACCGCCAGCGGCTTCTCTAACCCCCCCCTCCTACTGTCTTACAACCAGCGGGACACCCCCCCCCCCCCCCTAGTGTATCCAGCTATAATCATTTAAGTACCATCGCTATAGTTTCCTAAAGAACCGGGTTGTATACTTACTCCCTGCGTAACCAGAGATTGGACATTCAATGTTGATTTACCTACGAATACTCATTTGCCATACAAGTGCATTTCAAATCATAAGTGTAAACAAGTGAACGTTGTATATACCTTTTGCTATATTAAATATTCGATTTGTACATTTGTGTGGACTTCGTTTCATCAGGTGGGAAAGTGTTCATCATATCTATATCATGTACTGGATGGCCAGAAGTTAAAGTACAAGAGGTAGTGGTTTAATACCATACTTAACAATACAGTCAGGGAATTGTACCCCTCAGTTACAATTGGTCCTTCGAGCCGGATGGGTAACTAGTGTAATATTAATATAGTGTTATTAATATTAAAATGGCCTATGATGAACACTCCACGAAACGGTCCTCCTAACCTAGAACGCCCGCGGCGCAGACGACAGCCACCTCAGTACTTAGAGGATTACGCTGTCAGTCAACTACCTAGCCTTCGACAAACGGTAAACGCGGTAAAAGTAGAAAGTAAAATTATGTCTGACCTTAACGACCAGGTTTCCCCGACCACAGAGGCCCTAGTAGGTTCTAATGTAACTGACCAAGCTCACGGTGGGGACCAGGAGGGAGCTGACATGCCTTTACCCCCCGCCAATACCGAAGAAGTAGTCCCCGACCAGCCCCTGGAGGAAGACAACCCTACAGAGAGAGAACTCTGCACGGAAGAAGAGGAGGAGAGCGCCGAGGAAATAGAGCTCCAGGACTCCCCAACGAGTACACCCAGGAGCGGCTCACCCAGGAGCGGCTCACCTCCACAACCGCCTTCCCCCAGCGAAGCGGAGAGGATGCTACAACAGGCGTTCCTCGTCAGCCTGACAGCCTCTACCGAACGCGATCGACTCCAAGCACAGACGCTTAGCGAGCGCGAACATTTTACTATTGAAAGAGAACGCCTCCAAGCGCAGCAACGGAGCGAAGAAGAGCGCACACGCCTGGAGATGAGACGCCTTCAGACGGAAGAGAATATGGCAAGAGACCGGGCCGACGCCCAGCGCGCCGCTGCCGGTGCCCAAAGAGAAGCAGATCTCACCAAGCGCGAAGTCGAGCGCGACAAGTTACAAGCGCAGCTAATGGAGCAGCTGATCCGCAAGGCAACACCCTCTCCCTCCGCCAGGGGTTCAAGGAACTCGTCGAGACAACAGTCAAGGGCAGCGTCTCCTCACCGAGCAAGCGACCCTGAACTTGACCAACAGACCGAGCCTATACTCCCCGCAGACCCCCTTCCCAGACCGGTCCAAGCGAGACCCAGCTACAAGGAAGGAGCGGCATACACTGCGGAGAAGCTAAATAAACGATTACAGGATCTGGAAGACCTGATAGAGGAAGAAGAGGGAGAGGAGGAGAACCAAGCCCGACGACAGCACAGTACTCCACCGGACCAGGAGGTCCAGTACAGCCCAGGCTATACCCCCGCGGCGCTGCGCTACAGACCCCCGACTCTATTCACGGGTGAGCACGACGCACGACCAGCCCCGAGGAATAGCACCTGGACCAGCGGGCCATGGTACCCTGTCGGTACCAGCCCACAGAGAGGCGCAAGAGGGGACTCGCCTAGGAGGTCTCTCCCCCAACGCTCGCCGATGTATAAGCCATCCACGGCGTCATACATTGCCACGCCGTCGTTTCCAGATTTCACCTATGAGAATCGAGCACAGTACACGGAGCTCCGGATGTGCTTAGAGACAATGATGGTGGATGTCGCTGATGAACGCCACAAGTATGCAATATTACTGAAGCACCTGAAAGTGCCGCGAGCGCACAATATAGCGCTAGCCTATGCCACCTCTACGACACCATACACAGCGGCCCTGGCGGCGCTGGACCAGAGATATGGACGTATATGGGATTACGTAATCCAAGAGATAAGGCATATTGATCGCCTACCCCCAGCAACAGACAATCGCTCATTAGACGACCTGTCAATCAAAGTGCAGTCCCTGGTAGGGATGCTGGGAGCGCAACGGGAAAAGGGCATGCATGAGCTATACGCCAACTCTAACGTCGAGAGGATTTTGGAGAAGCTGCCACCCGCAAGACAAGAGCGTTTTAGGCGGCAGAGAGACTACCGGGATCCCAACGGCCCCGAACCATCCCTCCTTGATCTAGCCGACTTCCTGGCGAGAGAAGTCAGCAGCTTACGACTGGATACGTTCGGGCGGAGCACGCCAAGCTCCAGAGAGGGACCCAGGAGAATAAATGATGGAAGAAGATCGGTGACTGTCATGCACCAATCAGAGTCAGTACCGAGCAGTAGGAGCCACAGTACCCCCTCGAGAAAAGAGAAGTGGAAGATGGTTTGTCCCTACTGTGAGAAAGAACACTGGCTGTCACAATGTGACCTGTTCACAAAGATGAATGCAGAAGAAGTGAGTCAATGGATAAAGTCCAACAGGCGCCGTTACCGATGTGCGCGACCACACATGGCAGCCGAATGCCGCCTAAAGAAAAGGTGCAGTCGGTGCGACGGAGCCCATCTAGATATACTACACGAAAGTAACAGAAGACGGCCTCCACCTGCACCACCGAGCGGCACCAAGGCAAGTGTCATGTACATTGACCCCGCCAGCAGCAGCGGCGCCCAAGTGCTCTTAAAGGTAGTCCGTGTGACATTGAGCTACCAAGATAAAGTCATGGACACTTACGCCGTCCTTGATGACGGGTCAGAGAAGACCCTTCTGCTCGCGTCCGCTGTGGCCCAGCTGGGACTGCGGGGGAGCGAGAACGAAATGACGATTCGGACAATAAGAAGAGATTTAAAGACGATAAAGGGCGAGAATGTCTCCTTCACTATCGCAGCAAACGGGCAGCCAGAGCGACGGTATAGGATTACAAATGCTTTCACCAGCCAAGAAATAGGACTATCGCAGTACACCTACCCTATCGCCAAGTTGATGGATAAATATGTGCACCTGCGACAACTACCTATCCCGCTCATAGACGGCGCTACCCCGACCCTGCTGATAGGCTCCGACCATGCAGAACTCATAGTCCCGATTGACCGGGTCCATACAGGACCCCGAGGCTGTCCTGCAGCAGTCGAGACCCGCCTAGGGTGGACACTACAAGGCCCCCTCGCTAAATCTCTCAACCGAACAGCAGCCACTAGCTGCCTCCACTCCAGAACGACAGAAGGAGACACCACACTCCTGCAGCATGTCGAGAAGAAAATTGACTGGCGACGTCGTGCGCTGCTCCGCGCCTCCCTGATCAAAGACGGCTTTGATCTCCGGCAGCGGGCCAGCAGCGACCCCCCAGTATTGTTTGCACTACAGAAACACGTCGCAGAGGACCCAGCAGCAGATGAAGAGGTCCGACACAGTGTGAAGAACAGTTTCTACGTGGACAACTGTTTACAAAGCGTTTCGACTCAAGAAGAAGCCGAGGCTCTCCTAATCAAGCTACGCGCCTCCCTGATCAAAGGCGGCTTTGATCTCAGGCAGTGGGCCAGCAGTGACCCGCACGTATTGCGCAGCCTCTCCCCCGCGGACAAGGCTGCCAGCAGCGAGACCTGGATGGCGACCATCCCAGGAGAAGCCCAAGAAATGACACTAGGACTGGTCTGGCGCTTCAAAACAGACTCGCTCCACTATAGACACAAACCCTTGACTCCAGAGCAGGGAAGGTCGACGGCGATACCGACCACCAGACGGAGTGTGTACAGAACACTCACCAGACAATATGACCCGTTGGGATGTATTCTACCTTACACCACCAGGGCAAAGATGATTGTACGAGCACTATGGGACAAGGACCAGGGCTGGGACGACCCAATACCCGCACACCTTGCCTCAACATGGAGAGAGTGGGAGACGGAACTCCGCTCACTCCCAGGCGTCAATATACGCCGCAGCTACTTCCCATCCACAGTGAGGCCAGAGACATGCAAGATTGATCTACACGTCTTCAGCGACGCCTCCGAAGTAGCCTATGGATCGGTGGCCTACTTGCGCGCCCAAGAGAAGGGAGGAAAGATACACACTGCTTTCATCCTGGCCCGCTCAAGAATAGCCCCACGAAAGCAACAATCTATCCCGCGTCTAGAGCTCTGCGCAGCCCTAGCAGGAGCGCATCTAGCCACGTTAATCCAACGTGAACTCACCATTCCGGTGCACAGAACAATCTTGTGGTCAGATTCCACGACAGTACTCACATGGATCAAGTCTGATTCATGCAGATACAAAGTCTTCGTGGGAGTCAGAGTCACCGAGATTCAAGAGTTAACAGAAGCAGCGAGCTGGCGGTATGTGGACATCAAACACAACCCAGCTGACGTCATCACCCGGGGAATGTCCCTGGATGACCTCACCCGTCGCAACATCTACAGTGACGGACCAGAATTCCTCAAGCTCCCCGAAGAAGAGTGGCCTACGCCCACCCCACGGGAAGCAAGTAACGAGGAGGCTGAGAACAAGAAACCTATGTTCTGTGGACTGAGCACAGTCGCCTCCACAGACCCCAACATAGATGACTGCATTACCCTAGAGAGTGCGCAGCAAAAGACATTCCTGTGGCACCACCCAGAGATTCAGTCCACCACTGACATTTCAGCAGCTGACTACGAAGAAGCAGAACTTCTTCTACTACAACGAGCCCAGAGAGACTCGTTCCCCGATGAGCTAGACTGTCTACAGGGAGGAAAGCCCGTCCCATCAGACAGCAGACTGCTCCACCTGGCACCCGAGAGTGACGCCCATAATCTCATCAGAGTGGGTGGTCGCCTGCGGAGAGCCCCCGATCTACCGGATGACATTAAGTACCCGATAGTCTTGAACAGCCGACACAAGGTCACAGAGCTGATCATAAAGAAATACGACGAGGATGTACACCACGCAGGAGCAGAGAGAGTCTTCGCGGAGATCAGACGTCGCTATTGGATACTTCAAGGAAGAGAAGCGGTGCGACGCTTCCAGCGAACCTGTCTAGACTGCCGAAAGTGCCGCGCGCAGCCCAGCATACCACGGATGGCGGACTTACCCCCCTGTCGCCTCCGACTCGGCGACAAGCCATTCCACTCCACAGGCATGGACTGCTTTGGCCCGTTGTATATAAAGAGAGGAAGAGGAACCGAGAAACGGTGGGGTATTGTATTCAAATGCATGACCACCAGAGCGATACATATCGAGCTCCTTCCGACCATGAGCACAGACTCATTCCTTATGGCCTTCCGAAGATTCACATCACGGAAAGGAAAACCGTCTACATTGTTGTCTGATCACGGGACAAACTTCAAAGGCGGAGAAAGAGAGCTGAGAGAGAGCTTCCAAGCTATGGGCCCAGAACTTAAGACCCACCTCGCTCCATCCCAGATTGACTTCCAGTTTAATCCCCCGAACGCACCCCACTTCGGTGGAACCTGGGAACGAGAAGTACGTTCTATAAAGACAGCCCTGTACGCCGTGCTTGGGGCCCAGACTGTGGCGGAGGAAGTCCTAATGACAGTCCTCACGGAGATCGAGGGAGTATTGAACTCAAAGCCCCTCGGTTACGTCTCCAGTGATGTAGCAGATGTCGACCCAGTCACCCCCAACACACTCTTAATGGGGCGGCTGGACCCCGCGCTACCCCAGACAATGTACAGGCCTGAAGAAGCGAACGGCCGAAGAATGTGGAGGTACAGTCAAGTACTAGCTGACAAGTTTTGGAGCAACTTCCTACTCCACTACCTACCGTCTCTACAGACCCGCCAGAAGTGGGTAAAAGAGAGAGACAATTTGACAGAAGGAACAGTCTTCATGATTATCGACCAGTCACTACCCAGAGCTATGTGGCCGGCTGGCCGCGTAAGCAAAGTGATCACCGGTGCCGATGGCAAGGTCCGAGCAGCTGAAGTACTCGTCCAAGGGCGAACTTACACACGACCCGTGGCGAGGCTAATAGAACTGCCCCGACTCCCAGACACTATCGATGATGACCATGACCCTATGACTTTGTGAGTTGACTGACCCTTACAGCGGACCTTGAGTGGTAGACAGTGCGGTTAATCTGTCTCTGCTTAGCTAATTAGGTGGGACTAATTAGGGGGCGGCTGTTGTGAAGGATCAGATTAAACCGAATATATATATTTATTTATATATATATATTTGAATAGTATTTGTATATCGTTTGATATCCCCTGTATATTCCTTGTACAATATGCACTGAATATCCCTTTAGTCTACTAAACAGCCCATAATAGTTTCATTCTACCATTGGACGAGAACCTGGCGCCAGCAGCCATACCCCTAGGTTCAAGTTCAATCGTGCCGCCCAACATGTCGTGGCAAGCCCGGTTCCGCGTAGGAATACGTCTGGCGAAATACGAATGGTACTATTTGTTCACAGCGCATATATATATGGCGCAAGTAAAGTAGAACTTTCTTTTAGTCCAGTTCTTTACCCTCCAACCGAGTAACAGACGCGAAGCCTCACCCACGACGCACGTGTGGTGCAGTAAGGCCTACTTGGCCTCAGAATAGGCATTGAGATATCGTGTGGATTAATAGTTGAATTGTCATAGTTTGGCACTATACCGTCGAGTTGGACGTATTCTATTAAGCTAATAATAGTCTATTATGTATGGTGCATCGTTCGGTTAGAGTTATAAAGTTATCAGTACCCCCATCGTTCCTGACGTTATCTGGAGTCTTAACCAGGCTGGGCAGACCACTAGTGGTGCTTGCATCCGAGGAGCTCCGGGCCAGGGCGACTGGACCTGTACATTGGATTACTCTACCCGGACGACGGCGAGCCTTCCACGGCTTGGATTATGCTTTGGGTGCTTTGATTATTCCATGGATAACGGCCAACACTGCGGAGTGTTGGAACTACCCCCCGGAGAGGACTCCAGGTGAGACGGCGCTCTACACCAGTGAGGTCGCCTCACGTCTCTCCGTTGTGGACCGGCAGCTACCGTCCACCAGAGGGTCCAGCTGTATTCGTCTGCGGACCGAGGTTCTGTGGGCACCGTGTTCAAGACTTTGAATTCTCCCAAGAAATCGTCGGCCAGATGGGATACCGCCAGCGGCTTCTCTAACCCCCCCCTCCTACTGTCTTACAACCAGCGGGACACCCCCCCCCCCCCTTAGTGTATCCAGCTATAATCATTTAAGTACCATCGCTATAGTTTCCTAAAGAACCGGGTTGTATACTTACTCCCTGCGTAACCAGAGATTGGACATTCAATGTTGATTTACCTACGAATACTCATTTGCCATACAAGTGCATTTCAAATCATAAGTGTAAACAAGTGAACGTTGTATATACCTTTTGCTATATTAAATATTCGATTTGTACATTTGTGTGGACTTCGTTTCATCAGGTGGGAAAGTGTTCATCATATCTATATCATGTACTGGATGGCCAGAAGTTAAAGTACAAGAGGTAGTGGTTTAATACCATACTTAACAATACAGTCAGGGAATTGTACCCCTCAGTTACAAGGGTTAATAGACGCATAGGTACGGTACTTAGCAGTGGATTCACTTCTTAGTGCAGCAGTCTATGTCGTCGCCCGCGGAGCGGGAGCTCCCCTGTTCGACTCCCCCTCGGGACATCAGATTTTAATATACACATATATTCTCCACTGTACATAACAAGATGGAGACTGAAACCTGGACGTGAGCAGGATATGTCCTCCTTGTTCATACCACACACACATACACCTCGTCTGGCATAGTGTGTCTCCAGAGCCATTTCTTCCTGCCCTAATTAAAGACTGCTTCTCACACAGCTCTCAGACCCTGTACTTATCCATTTACACACACACACACACACACACACACACACACACACACACACACACACACACACACACACACACACACACACACACACACACACACACACACACACACACACACACACACACACACACACACACACACACACACACACACACACACACACACACACACACACACACACACACACACACACACACACACACACACACACACACACACACACACACACACACACACACACACACACACACAGAATACCACAACAGACAGACAGACAGACAGACAGACAGACAGACAGACAGACAGACAGACAGACAGACAGACAGACAGACAGACAGACAGACAGACAGACAGACAGAGGAGGAGAATAACATCCTTGTCACTCTCACCTTTCAGCTTGAGGTCATCTGTTACATGGTTTGACCAACATCTTCTCTGTGTGTGTCGACCTGTTTTCACTTTAATGGAATACGGCCATAGAGTCGGTCTGTTTGGTCTCAACAGAACCCAGTGAACCTCTGTCTCTACCTCTGTCTCTACCTATCTCTACCTTCATCTTTAGCTTCGTCTTTACCTTTGAGGACCCCAGGAAGAATAGTCAACACATCGATGATGACTAATGGGGATCCTAATAAACATAAACCTTCGTCTCTACGTCTGTCTCTACCTGTCTCTATGTCTGTCTCTACGTCTGTCTCTACGTCTGTCTCTATGTCTGTCTCTACGTCTGTCTCTACCTGTCTCTATGTCTGTCTCTATGTCTGTCTCTACGTCTGTCTCTACCTGTCTCTATGTCTGTCTCTACGTCTGTCTCTACGTCTGTCTCTACCTGTCTCTATGTCTGTCTCTACGTCTGTCTCTACCTGTCTCTATGTCTGTCTCTACCTCTGTCTCTATGTCTGTCTCTAAGTCTGTCTCTATGTCTGTCTCTAAGTCTGTCTCTACGTCTGTCTCTATGTCTGTCTCTACGTCTGTCTCTACGTCTGTCTCTACGTCTGTCTCTACGTCTGTCTCTACGTCTGTCTCTATGTCTGTCTCTACGTCTGTCTCTATGTCTGTCTCTATGTCTGTCTCTACCTCTGTCTCTACGTCTGTCTCTACCTCTGTCTCTACCTCTGTCTCTACCTCTGTCTCTACCTCTGTCTCTACCTCTGTCTCTACGTCTGTCTCTACCTCTGTCTCTACCTCTGTCTCTACTGTACCTCTGTCTCTACCTCTGTCTCTACCTCTGTCTCTAGCTCTGTCTCTATGTCTGTCTCTAATTCTGTCTCTACCTCTGTCTCTACCTCTGTCTCTACCTCTGTCTCTACCTCTGTCTCTAGCTCTGTCTCTACGTCTGTCTCTAGCTCTGTCTCTATGTCTGTCTCTAATTCTGTCTCTACCTCTGTCTCTACCTCTGTCTCTAGCTCTGTCTCTATGTCTGTCTCTACCTCTGGCTCTACCTCTGTCTCGCTCTGTCTCTATGTCTGTCTCTACCTCTGGCTCTACCTCTGTCTCGCTCTGTCTCTATGTCTGTCTCTACCTCTGGCTCTACCTCTGTCTCTACTGTACGTCTGTCTCTACCTCTGTCTCTACTGTACGTCTGTCTCTACCTCCGTCTCTACTGTACGTCTGTCTCTACGTCTGTCTCTACCTCTGTCTCTACCTCTGTCTCTACGTCTGTCTCTACCTCTGTCTCTACCTCTGTCTCTACCTCCGTCTCTACCTCCGTCCCTCCCGTTTCCTGAGCAGGTAATCCTCCACTACTGACTTAAACACCAGGTAACTGGAATAGTTCAGACACACACACATGCACGCGTAAGTGTGTCGCCACCTGCACATGGCTGTGCACGTGCGCACATACGGGTATGTGCACGCACACACACATCTTATGCCCTTTTCTTTTTCAAACAGCCACACCCACTGGAAAGGCAGGCGACCTTGTCGACTCTCTCTCTGTCAAATACACACACACATACACAAGCAGACACAAATAGTTACATGTGCATGCGTGCGCACACACACACACACACACACACACACACACACACACACACACACACACACACACACACACACACACACACACACACACACACACGCGCGCGCGCGCGCGCGCACAGACACAAACGGTTACCTGTTCCCTGTTGTAGACAAAGGCAGTCTTTATCTGAACGACTAGGGCAAGCTGCCCCAAGCACAAGATACCTGAGAGGGTATGGGAACTGCTTATACCGCTATAGACATAGACACACACACACACACAAGTATACACAACTGATATATAGCGCAACAACTACTGAGTAATAAAGACATATCGAGTGCATTGCTGTACGATGGGACAATGTCACTAGTTTTCTTGGGCTAGTTCTGATACAGGTTTGGATGTACAGTATTGTGCCAGAAGTAGGTACTCTGTATTAACAGAAAATACTCCACTGGAACCCGGATGATTTCCTGGTTCACCTCCTATTGTTTGGGAAAGCCCTTTATTTGCAGAGCGTCTTCCATGACCATTTCTCCTTTCTCATCCATAACCTGATCAACTGGTTGTTACCATAACCCCCCTCCACCCCCTACCAGCGCTCACACGGTTCACAAATCAACATATTCCTTTTGTAATAATAATAAACTTTATTTGTATAGCACCTTTCATACACGAATTGCAGCCCAAAGTGCTTCACAGCAGTAAAAAAGAGCATAAAATAAAGGCAATACAGAGAATAAGAAAAGGGTAAAAGCAATGCAGGTAAATACAGATATTAAGACCTGTGGTGTCAATAAGCCGCATCTTCACACCCAAGCCTGATGTGGAATAATGAAATGTCTATTTCAACATAAAATAGATGTTAGATTAAATAAATACAAATAATAGCCCATCCCCCACCCGCTTTCACTGCATTCATCACAACATGAAAGCATCCGATTACACCCCCCCCCCACCCCAACACTGATACAATTATATCATACCATTCAAATTTCAATACGGAAGACTTATAATTTTCCTTGTCGTAAGCAGGGTGTTATTTGTGAGTGTTATGGACTTTGCTGGCAGTGTTTGGCCCTGTAATCTCCCCAGGCTTCTCTAAAGACGGTGTGTCTGCACTACAGTAGTTAATGAATAAATACCACTCTGGCATCTCTTTTATAGCAGCAGTGATAAAAGAGAGCGCATTTATTGTAATATTTTTTTTTCCGTCTCAAAGGCTCGGAATAATCCTTTAATGGACTCGCAAGAAATATGAGCGCTAGCTCCGGCACTGACTCAGCTTAGTGAAAAGCCCTGAAATGTTTGTGTAATCGCATAATTAAAAGTTGGTCTGATTGTTTGTGTGGAGGGTAGATGGTCTGTGTTACAACAAATGCCAACACTGTCGGAATTGTTTGTGGTTTTGTGGAATTGAAGACATAATTTTGACAGTGTTTGACTTTTATTTTATGTCTTGAATGTCGTTGAAGCAGTGATACATATCATATCACATATCTTTCATTTTGATCATATAATTCCATAAACTTTTCCCAACATCGTTTGGGAAAAACACATTTCCATTGGAAACAGTGTCCGGCTTTCCCTTCCCCCGCCCGGCCGCCCCACAAGCTTCTCCCCGGGGCAGGGAGCCTGGTGTGTTTGGTCAGACAGGAGTGTCTTCACAGTGTGGTGCGAGGCAGCCCCTGTGTGTGTGTGAGGTCGCAGCGAAACCCTGTCACACCAGCCCACTAATTGCCAAGCAGTAGACTAGAAGAGCCCAGCATTGTCTGGTTGGACGAGTGACGTTGGGAGAGACATTACATCACTCCGTGTGTCACTTGTGGGAAATCTCCCTGGCTCTCTCTCATGTTTTTCTTTTTAGGAAGCGGTTTTCATTTGTTTGTTGTTGTATTGTCACTATGTATGATGTGTGAAGAAAACCTGCCAAAGAGAAAGTAACAATAATTAATTTAATGTTTACTTTTTTTTTTTTTTTTTTTTAAGTTAGGACACTAACTGCACTGTGTATTTTGTGAAGCACCCCATGTATTTAACTTTGTATGCATTTGTTGATGAGTCAGATGGTTTAATAATATACTATAGCCCATTGCTTCCACAGGTTTTGATGAACAATAGATTCTAAAGCCCCAGTAAGCTAAGATTTTAAAAGGAGCAGTTCACCCAAACATTTAATTTTTTCTCCTAACCCGAAGTGCTATCTATCCCTACATTCTGTGTAAGGTGCAGTGGTTTGGTCGTACTTTTTTGTGGTGCTCAAACATCTGAAGAATTCATTTGCAAAAACCGATAACCGATGTAAAAAATAAATTAACTGACTGTTAAGTGAGTTACTGTTAAGACATAGTCCATTCTGAACCCCGAGTTACTGTTAAGACATAGTCCATTCTGAACCCTGAGTTACTGTTAAGACATAGTCCATTCTGAACCCTGAGTTACTGTTAAGACATAATTCTGAACCCTGAGTTACTGTTAGACATAGTCCATTCTGAACCATGAGTTACTGTTAAGACATAGTCCATTCTAAAACCTGGGTGAGTTGTCACAAAAGCCTTTATTGTCCATTGAAAATGCATTGCAAGTTCACATTTTACAGCAGAAACATCAGTGGTGTTCTTTTACAGAGCCAGATAAATCTGTTCACAGCGAATCAGCATGCAGTATTCAGGTCAGGTGATGAAATATGGCTGCTACCCGGAACTGTGCTGTCTGAAAGAGAATTGCAGTGTAACTTTGGCTCAAAGTAATCTTCAAAGATTTTCTTTTTAGTAGAATGTTAGCATGATATGAGTTTATGTCCTTTAGGGCATAGCTAAGAGAAAAGCTGAAAATGATTAAGGTAATGTAGCAAGATCGTTGCACAAAAAAGGCAACCTTTAATTCGAAATTTGAAAGAAAATCCTGTATTGTGACCCAACTGCAGTTTGATTGATATTACCTGGTATGCACAATACTTAAAAATATTTGTGAAAATTACAAAACATGTTGATATAGGTTTTTGAAAATGAACTTACTCCAGAAATGATTGCATGGTTACTCAAGACCTCATAGTCAACAGTTTCAGTAAGAACTATTATGGTGAAACTGCCCACAGTGAGGTGTGTGGATTATTGTGAGTAACCGTGTAATGATTTCTGGAAAGAGACACTGGTGTTGACTTTTTCAAATGTCCTTTTTTTATGCTTTAAGCGCCACAAAAGAAGGCCTATTTTGAGCTCTGTTGTGTCTCTATAGCCAATATCTCCAAACCGCAGCAGATCACACCACAACTATCTGGACAGCATGTGGTGTGTGTGTGCGTTTTGGTTGAACTGCCTAATGTATTTTTTCTGTAATGGACATCTCAAAATCAACACAGTTCTCTTTAATCAGATCCAGAGAAACAGACAAGAAGTCAACGTGAGGAGCTAATCCGAATTTTGTAAGACTCTTGGGATGGCGTGAGTGAGGCTGAGTGAAGACGGGTCAGAAAGTTTCTTGGTATTTGTCCCTCTTCCGCTCCACTCCCACACAGACAGGTGAGCTTCCCAGAGGCTATGGGAGGAGGAGGAGGGGTGGGGGGGGGGGGGTCAGTACCCAAATGTTTACACATGCTGTGGGTCTTCTTAATCCGGTCCTGAAGCCTCAGGCGACTACCCCGTGTCCCGACCGAGACACTATGAAGACCCTGCACTGACAACCCGGCTTAGAATCAGACAAAGCACTGACAAATGATGGGGCCCTTATAAGGCTGGACACACACCTGAGGCGTGTGTGCATGTGTCCATGCATGACGCTATCCGTCTTTGATTGAAAGCGACAGGACGTGAGAATGGCCTCCCCTGACCCCATACAACCCCCCCCCCCCCCGCCCGACTCACTGAGTGGGACTGTGGCTAACATAAATGGACAGCGCAAACAACAATATCTCATTTAAAAGCCCCACAAAATGAAGACCATCTCACGTGTAAACGCCAAGACTTCTGGAACTTTTTAAACCCGCCTCCGTTTGCACAGTGCAGCCAACAACAGCTGCAGGTCGTAGAGGAGGCTGAGAGACAACAACAGAACAGACACAAGCGGGACGGTGAAGACACAAAGGGACTATGGGGAAATTACCTGATCCCGTTATGGTACATTATCATGAGCCATAAAAGGCCCTTAAATCTGATGCAATGAAGACCAGAGGATCCAAACGCACATACAGTATATCCAGGCAATCTGGTAATGAGCACTGTCTGACATACAATTGTTAGATCTTTGGTATTAAAAGATAGGCCAGTGTGCGCACATACAGCACGTAGAGCCTGTGAGCGCTGAAGGATGTTTGGTTTGGTCACATAAGTATATACTGGAGGCTTCTCTTATGCCTACAGAGGTATAAGCTGCTATTCTGCGCTCCCTCCAGTCAGTTTGGAAATTATCCAACATCCAGTTAACGATTAAACAGCTTGGAGGTCTACAGAATGTTGTAGACATTCATGTGTGCATCTGTTGCATTCCTGTTGAGGTTTATTTTCTTTAGAGGGGGGGGGGGTTCCGATTAATCCACACGACGCACGGCTGGTGTTCTCTGCACCCAAACTGTCAATCAGAGCACTTTCATACCGCTCTGCCGCTGAACTCTCAAGAGGCTGATCTAATTTCAGAATAATTTGCTGATGCATCTGATCTTGTATTTATCTCCTTCCTGTTAGCTCTCTCTCTCTCTCTCTCTCTCTCTCTCTCTCTCTCTCTCTCTCTCTCTCTCTCTCTCTCTCTCTCTCTCTCTCTCTCTCTCTCTCCTCTCTCTCTCTCTCTCTCTCTCTCTCTCTCTCTCTCTCTCTCTCTCTCTCTCTCTCTCTCTCTCTCTCTCTCTCTCTCTCTCTCTCTCTCTCTCTCTCTCTCTCTCTCTCTCTCTCTCTCTCTCTCTCTCTCTCTCTCTCTCTCTCTCTCTCTCTCTCTCTCTTCTAGTTTTCTAGTTCTCTGCTCCAGGTTTTCAAGCAAAGAAGCAGAATTTCCTTGTCCACCCCTCACTCCCTCCTTCTCTTTTACTATCTGGACAGGTATGGACAAGTCATGCAAAGGGTTGCTTGTTGTTTTGAAATGTGATCGGGGTAAAAGTGGAACACACCTAGCCGGCTGACCACACAGCAGGTCTCTAGAAATGCCTTTGTCCACGGAGATGAAGCTATGAACTAACATTGCCTTGCGTAAATGTTGACAGTAAAGTCGTCTTCTAAAGATTAAATGATGCAAAATGCACAGTGTCATCCGGATTAGACGATGTTCTGATTTGGAGACTAAATGTCAGGATTTGAAACGTTGACAAAAGACAAACAATGATAGTCATTTCTCAAATTGCTGTGTAAGTTACCACCGTCAGAGCCGAGAGCATTACCTCAACTCGTTTCAAACAACAACAAAAAAATTACGTTTTCATATGTACAAAGAAAGCACAAAAGAAAAATCTAAGTGATTCCTCCCGGGTCAGATTTGTATTATCTTGCATGAGTGCATATGTGAAACTCACACCATATTGGCCAACTCACAACCTGCGAACGCCCACAGGCTACAGTGCTAGACAGGTGTGCAGGCAACAAGACCAGGGGAGCGTCTTTCACACAGAGCCTCGAGGCTGCGTCTGTTTTAACGTTCACATGTGGAAACGAATACTCTTTCACATGCAGGTTCACCAATAAAAAACTAACTTCATGCCTCGTTGTCTTCGCAGGTATTTTAAGAACCTTTGATAAACACCACGAGACCAAAACAAAACCAACTGATTTATGCTTCCCAAGAAGGCCCTGGGGGACTCCATTTAATAACCACTTTCCAATTTGTAAAAAAAAAAAAAAAAAAAAAAACACAAGATCATTGTTAAAGACCATAAAGAAATATTAAATGTGCCATTAATCTGCATATGAAGAGATATCCAACTTTCATTAAATTGATGGGGATATTTTTTTAAAGCAAGTTCACGTCCAACTTCAGTGTTGCCCAACCCCCCCACCCCGAACGAGACCTTCTGACACACAGACACTTTACCACATTCCCAGAATGACTAGGCCCCTGTCATTCCTCTGAAATTGCCCACTATAAGCCGCAGCAGGAGACAAACAAAGAAACTCAACTATCCATGTTGCAAAAAAAAAGCGAAGGCTACCATTACAGACTATTTAGGCCACGGCTATTTAGGCCACGAGTTTAAAAACATAGGAAAGTGGTCGACCCTCCAAATGTCAGTGTCCGTTCACTTTAACAGGCCGCTTTCAGTCGAGGTCAACAAGCACTGTTTACTCTAAGCTCTGGAAACCAGGTCAGAGCGAAGCATTTAACATAACAGGGACCTCGTCACGTTCTACTTGTTTTGCTGCGTCTATGCGTCTGCGTGCATGAAAAGGTCAACCCAGTGAGTAGTGCACACACTGCACAGGTAAAGATTTGCATGTGGAGTTGGAGGGGGGAAGCGCCCTGTATCGCTGTACACACACACACACAGACAGACAGACAGACAGACAGACAGACAGACAGACAGACAGACAGACAGACAGACAGACAGACAGACAGACAGACAGACAGACAGACAGACAGACAGACAGACAGACAGACAGACAGACAGACAGACAGACAGACAGACAGACAGACAGACAGACAGACAGACAGACAGACAGACAGACAGACAGACAGACACAAGCTGTCTGAGTGGCAGGTGATGGGGCAGGTGCTCTCCAGACACACAGAGAGGGAGGGGTGGAGGGGGAGGAGGAGGAAGTGGGCAGAGGGGGGTTGCTGTGGTAAATTAAGTTATAAATCTAGGCTCTGTAGGAGACGACCTGCAGCTGAGCCGTAGACTGAAATCAAATATATTACCCAAGCGGGCCTATCATCCAGAAATTCGCTTGTAGCTAAAAGTTTAATCTTAGATCAAAGCGAGGATAAATCGATGATACTAAATCTGTGATGAGACATCACCCCTTTTTGTTAGCTCTGCAGATAATGTTTCATCATGGCAATGATCAAATGAAGCCCTTACATTTTAGCACTCTGAGATTTGGTTTCCAAATGTAGAGTGCACTATAAATCTAATGTATTATTATTATTATTACATAACCGTACAGGTCATTCAGTACATTCTGAATGGTTTTGAACAGTATACAATACATGCCATTGATTATACAAGCTATACATATGGTTGTATCATCTGCTTAGAGTGAGAATACTATAAATCACCTGGCATAGCCCGATCTCGCTTAAAATATGTAAATAAAGTACTAATCGACCACAGGAGAAAAGGTACATCATCATGTACATTAGTATATTTACGTATTGTATAAAAAATGTAACATGTGTACGTATTACAAATAAGTACATATATTACATATTCAAATAATTTAAACCTTTTACAGTATATTTTCTGAAAACTTTAAAGTTTCCCTGCTGGGGATCAAACCCTAAACTTTATGCCTTAACCATAACCGTTAAACGAATGTTAAAACTAACCTTGATAGCTAGATAGTGGTGAGAGCACTCGCAGGCGACTGCAATGATTGTAGGTTCAATTCCTGGTTGTTGCAGCGTTTGTTTTGGACTTTTGCAGATACAGTATAAATATATTACTTATGGCTATAACTTAACGTACATTATATAATTTTTTCCCCTGTGGTCGATTACTTTATTTAAGTTTTCTGATGAGACCGTGTTGCCTGGCAGCACATAACCTCTACAGTCTTTGATTATACAGTAAATGCACACAACACAATATTATGAACAGTCTCCGATGAGACCTGAAAGCATCACTCAATTGAAGACTTAAAAAAAGGACTTCTGTCCTCTGAAGGATATGAATGTGTTCACAATGTGTTCAACATGCACATATTCTCATGCACTCATCTTCTCCATCCACAACTGAATTTCAGGATGGTATGGATAAGATAACAGAGCCATCCCAAATTGCGAATAGTTTTAACAACTTCTTCGTGAATGTGGGACCACGTCTTGCAAAACATATAGGCAATGCTCTTGGTTCTCCAACTGATTTTATAAGTAAAGAGTATGCTTCTCTAAATGCTTTTGAGCCTGTAAAGACCTCAGAAGTACTTGATATTATTATAAGCCTCAAAAACTCTTCTCCTGGCCATGATGAAATTCCAGCCTCTTTGATCAAGAAGGTTGCATCTTCAATTATTGATCCTATATCATACATTTTTTCCATGTCCCTTGAATCAGGCACTATCCCTTAAGCCTTCAAAGTTGCCAAGGTTATACCGCTGTTTAAAGCTGATGCCCCCTCTGTATTCTCAAACTATCGTCCTATATCGATACTACCTTGTTTTTAAAAAGAATCTTGAAAAGCTGGTATATAGAATGATGAAACATCTAGATGACAACAATATCTTGTTTGAACATCAGTATGGCTTTAGAAAAAAATACTCTACATACTGTATATGGCTCTTTTGCACCATAGAGAATGGTGCAAAAAGAGAAAATTACTGCTGCACTGGGGAAAAATGAATATACCTTAGGCATTTTCTTAGATTTATCAAAGGCTTTCGACACAGTGAATCATGACATTTTATTATCAAAAATGTCATGTTATGGTCTTAAAAAACAGGTTATACAATGGGTTGAGAATTACTTAAACAACAGAGAGCAATTTGTAGTTTTCAATGGTAATCAATCACAGCTGGCTGTACTAAAATGTGGTGTTCAACCATTCTAGGACCCTTGTTGTTTTTGATTTATGTGAATGATCTTGCAAATGCATCCAGTTTATTGTCACCTATATTATTCGCTGATGACAGAAATCTCTTCGTCACTGACAAGCATTTTGATTCCCTTATTGATAAAGTGAATTCTGGACTCATTCATTTTTCCTATTGGTTTCAGTTAAACAAGTTATCACTCAATGTCAAAAAATGTACTTCATTATTTTTTAGAAATAAGAACAAAAACATTTCAGACAGAACCAAGATTTGTATCAATAACAATGAACTTGCACAAGTTTCATCTGTGAAGTTCTTAGGTGTCAATATCGATAAGAAACTCTGCTTTAAGAATCATTGTGAAATTGTTTGCAAGAAGGTTTCAAAAACATGTTCCACTTTAAATACATTTAAAAGCAAGCTTAAAAAAGAACTACAGATCCTGTAGTCTGTAGTATACATGTGTATTTGTGAGCAGTCTTCCCCCCCCCCCCCACCATTATAATTGTTGTATAATGCTGTATTGTATGTATCTGTGTGTATGAGAGAGGGATATGCACATGTGTGTTTGTGCATAATGTGGAGGGGGGGGGGGGGGGGTTCTGTGTAGTTATCCTATATAGGTTTACCATAAAATCTGCTGGAAACCTCACATAAAACATGTCCAATCTAAACTGTCAAGAAGCATTTCAGTCATGAGTAAAGTAAAGCACATTCTGGATAGAAAATCACTCTACATTCTCTACTGTTCACTAGTTTTACCATATTTAAATTACTGTGCTGAAGTCTGGGGAAACACTTATAATTCTACACTACAACCACTTTTTATACTCCGCATTGCAGGTTATCGTGATCACACAAACATATTATTTTTAAAGTCAAAAACATTAAAGTTAAATGATCTTGTGGAATTTAAAACGGCACAATTAATGTATAAAGCAAAAGGTAATGTACTTCCAGGAAACATTCAAGAAATGTTCTTTGATAGGGAGGGGAGGGGGGTTATAATCTGAGGGGAGAACTCAATTTAAAAGTTCTACCACTGCATCTCAATATGTGGAGTGAAACTGTGGAACAGTCTGGATGTGGTGCTGAAGCAATGTCCAAATATGAGACAATTCAAACTGATTTATAAGGAGATGATGTTCACGAGGTACAGGGATGAGGAAGGGACTTGATATTCACTGGTGTTTACAATTTTAATTTAGTTTCTTTCATGTTTTACATATATAGTTTTTTTTTTGCATATATATATTTGTTTTGAAATGTTTTAAATTGGTACACTCATTTGAGTAGTGGAAAAGGGGTAGGATTAAATACGTGTATACTTCTTCCTACTCCTTTTCGAACATGTAAATTGAGTTATGTTTAGCTTTTGTTTAGTTATTTATTTTGTTTGAGTTATGTTTTGATTTTGTTTAGTTATTTATTTTGTTGTATTCATTTACATGTTTGAAATAAAGATTTCAAATCAAATCAAATCAAATCAAGAGGGGAGGTCGCTTATAAGCCCTTGGGGTTTTTGACCTTTCCTGTTAACTGTTCTTCTTTTACTTATTTGATTCCAGAATGTATGTTTGTAAATGCAAATAACAATACACAATAAACAATATTCAAAGTTGTTCAGGGCCCAGAATTGTGGGGTTACAGACACCAAATGAATGACCTGGTGGACCTCAAAAGGACTTCAATGAACTGTATTCAGACTACGTATGGGTCAGTAGCATCATCTATAAAATTCCTTTCGTTTTTTCTGTGTACACAGTCACACCAGTGATTTACCACAGAAATACTGCAGTGTTTTATAGTATTCCTGTGTTTTTTTCATACACACTATATATTTACCACATAAATAATGTAGTGATTCATAGTATTCCTTGCGTTTTTCTTTCCATACACCGTATAGACTTACCACAGAAATACTGTAGTGATTCACAATAATATTTCTGTTGTGGAATATTATAGAAATGTATGGTGAATCACTTTTGTATTCCTGTGGTTTTACCGTAGAAATGCTATGTTTTTTATTTTGAGTGATTCACTATAGTATATCAATAGTAATTGGTGCATGTGAAAAGGAAAACACAGGAATACTATAGTTGTACTGTAGTACATTTTTGTATAGGTAGATTTGTATTCAGGCAACAACCCTGTGACATCACAGGAAGTGGTTGTACTCACAGGCTTCAGGTTTACATCACGGTCACCATTCAATGGATCGAGTGGGGCACTTGCTGATTCATACTGATTTATTATGCACATAATATCACACATATCACAAACAAGTTTTGCACAAATTAAATTTAGTCTTAGTTATTGAGAGTTAATGAGTTTGAATATGTCCTCCAGTGATGTCATCGGATGACACTGAATCCTGGTGTTCAGCTAAATTAAATAATGAAATGATGTACAGATGATTTCATCTATATCATTTCATTGAGCTGTAATTAACACAACACAAGGATCCAGTATCCTGACATCACTGGTGGCCATATTCAAACTCACTAATTCCCAATAAATGAACGTGTGCAAAACCTTTGAACGTTTTGGGATATGTGAGATAGTGTGTGCATAATCAGCATTGTTTTTGCCACTTTAAAGACAGTGGCTTCATATTGAGTGTTCCACAGAGCAGAGAGCCCAAACTCGAGTGTCAAAAATGTTGCGTATGACATCACTCACGGTTTATCTCCTGCTCACTTATTGTATTCAGTGTAACTTCCTCATAGTAACCAGGTTTTCTAGAGACACTAACTTCTCTCCACAGCTGCAACTATACTGTGTGCTATGTTGCTGATAAATGTATGCAGAGTGATACATACAGTATTTCCACTCAAGTACTGTACTTGTGTACAGTTTTGAGGTACTTGCATTTAACTTTTTTAAATAATTTAATTTTAGGGAACTTTCCTACTTTTACTCCACTACATTTTAGAGGTAAATATTGTACTTTTGACTCCACTACATTTATCTGAACCCATCAGTTACAGTTACTAGTTACTTTGAAGAAAAATATTTTGCATAGAAGACATGGCAAACATTTATGAAGATAATATACTTATTACTTTCACATTGTAACCTTTAAGATAATGTAATCAGAGCAGCATAACTGGACCACATACCACTTTAACAGAACATTTAGAGGTCAATGGATCGAGGAATGAATGTTCTCAAGCACAGTACAGAACTTCATATAGAATGTGTAGTTTTACTTTTGGTAATTAAGTACTCTCAATATCAAATACTTCTCTACTTTCACCTAAGCTACGTTTTTGAATGGAGGACTTTTACTTTTACCAGAGAACTAATTTATCTGGGTATTTCTACTCAAGTACTTAAGTAAAGTAAGTGTTTAAGTACGTTCTTATTTATATAACAATGTTGCAAAGTGCTTCACATGATACAGAAATAATACAAAGTACATCACATAACACAATAATTAAAACAAGGTGCATCACATGTATGTGAAGTCCTGTTGTCATTGGACCATGTTTATCTGTCCTACTGCAGTACTTTAAGTAAGTTGATTTGTATCATGGTCACCAAGACAAATTATTTTACATTCAGCGTATTTGGCAAACATTTTAATCGCATAACCATTTTATGCCTGATATTCTATATTCTATAATCATATTTCAAATTGCATGTGTCCGGATGGCAGAATTCAGTACTGTATCTACAAAACCTTCTGTTTAATCATCTTCCATCTATTAATTTGCTTAGATTTTTCAGGTCTGGTCAATTTGAGCATGGTGTTATTCACAGTCAAAGATCAAATTTTTTTTATTGATATTCTCATTTGGTTCATTACAATTTACTCAAAATAAAATTTTCATTCAATCAATCACCACGCAGATTGATTGATTGAATGAAAATTGTATTAACAGATTGCAGAATGGGTACACTAACAGTACGGCTCAATACACACAATTGTTAAGGGGATGCAGACCAGAGAAAGACTTTCGTCTTGTTTACATCAGGCTCCCCCATTTTCAATTCATAATGAATTGTAAGTAAGGGTGCAACTTGCACCATGCAATCCATTCTTTGTGGATCTAGCCCACAGTATTTCTGACACTGGGAATACATTCCCTGAGATCCATAATGTCCCTAAAATCCGATACCAATAACATGCAAATGGACCATATTAAAAAAAAGTCTGTAAATGTGTATTCTACGTTCTTATGGAATGAATGAGATTAAAAAAATAAAATTATAAAAAATAAAAAAATAAAAAAATAAAAATAGTTTTTTTGTAATGAATTTTGGGTTAATTTTCATAACGCGATAATTTGTTGTGTAATTAATTAATCTAATTAACGCGATAAACTGACAGCCCTAGTTTTAAGTTCTCGGAAGTCTGACTGGACCACTGATCTGCATGGTGATATACATCCAAAAAGCAAACCACCGTACCTTGATTTATGCTCTGTGCAGGCATGTGTGCCTAAGTGCAGGTGGTGCCCCTACACAGAGACATGCCATAGTAAATCAGATAATCCAAAAACACACCCACGGCTACCCAGTTGTGTTTCAGCCAAAATATGTACCTCCAGACATCTACTCAAGAGTGCACACAGACGAGCTGAGAGGCAGACACTTAGACACGTGCGCACGCACACACACACACACACGAGAGCCAGCCAACTCGCATGACAACACGCACTTACTCATCAAGGCAGCAGACTAAACGCACAGGCATCACCTAAGGTCACCCTTTTGCTGTAATCATGTCTGCCAAAATTAATGACCAGGTTTATCAGAAATTCAAAAAGAGGCCTGGAGGGCTGAAGGCAGCACTAAAGAGTGCATAACGTCCTCCCCGGCACTAAACACTTATATTGCCTAGCTGTTGAATGTCATCATTGCATCATTTGTTTGTCCCTCGTAAATCAGTGTCAACAAGTCTGCCCCATTGTGAGTCCTTCCTTACGAGGGACTTGGGTCAAATGGGCAAACATGCAGGGAGACTGAAGCAAAGAGACAGTCCCACCGTCGCACACGCCACTTCTGCACATAACATGCATGCATGTACTCACACATGCACACATTCAAGTACATGTACACAGGTGAAGCACATGCACATATAAACTCCTACATTTACAACCTTGGGGTTATTTTTTTTTGTCTGAAGGTATGTATATAAGCTGAGAAAGTGTGGGTCTTATACTAAAGCGTCCCCTCAGAGAGAGAGAGAGAAGTGTGTGTGCTCAGGCGCCAAGTTTCAGCCATCTAGTCTCTCTCTCTCTCATTTTTAACAACCCCTCTCCCAGCATATTCCAGACATGCACTTACCTGCCCTGCTCTGCAGAAACTCTCCTCTCCCACTCTAACCATCAATATGCAGGCCTTGAAACAGCCCTATCTCTGCTCAATACCTAAAGCTCCCATTGGAACATTAAAGATGCAAATGGCGACGCTTCCAACTGAATATATTAACATTAACACTACGCCTCACAGCCGCTCACAGTTTAGAGCCTGCTGTTGTGCTACTTGCACTGTTTATACGGCATATGTAGCTTATGCATTATCATAACATACACAAACTACAATTACATGCAATTATTAATAACTTAGCCCCCTCCACTTTTTCTTTTCTTTTATCTTTTATACATATTGTGGAATAATTTCAACTAGAATGAATGAGTGTACTTTCCACAGTCTCTCTTTGCACCCTAAGTTCAGCCAGAGAGGAGAGAGAACACTACAGAAACATACACACACACTATGAAAACATCTCATTAAATTGTATTTTCATGCATCCCACATGAAGCTGACAGTGTTTTCCATCCTCCACAGTGCCACCTTTGTTTTCTGCTGCATATTATGAGCTGACAGGCACCAGCAGCAGCAGCAGTGCACCTGACAAGCAGCAGAGCTTGTCCTTTTCTCCCAGAGCAACAGTCCAACTCTCACCCAAGCATTATTGTCTCAAAGAAATACAATCTTATGAAACAAAGACTCAATGACAATGAAACATAGTACACCAGTAGAGATTGCATTTGGATAAGGAAGTGACTTGGACATGGAATATATATATATATATATATATATATATATATATATATATATATATATATATATATATATATATATATATATATATATATATATATATATATATATATATATATATAAAACTATGGAGAGAAATGGAAGTGATATTTTGCGTTGTACCTCATGAGGTGTCAGTGTCGTCTGTGTCTAGCGACGGCGTGTGAAGCAGGACCGTACCGGCATCTCCCTGAGCCAGGGTGCTATCCATTGCTGCCTTGAGTTCCTCCCGGATTCTCTCTCTCCTCCTCGTCTCCCTGTTTTTTCTTCCTTCTTCTTTCGTCCTTTCTTTCTTTTTTTCTTTAACTCCACTCGTTCATAGACCCTGGTGCCCCGGACTGGGGAAGACTGGTTGAAGCTTTTCTCTCTCTCTCTCTCTCTCTCTGTGTGTGTGTGTGTGTGTGTGTGTGTATGTTTGTGTGTGCTCCACGAATCCTTCTCTTGATCCCCCTTTTCTTCTCCTCAGTGTAAAAAAAAATAGGTTGGGGAAAAAGACACCACTTGCTGTTCTTTGGAGCTACTTACAATGCAGATCTCTCTCTAAGCTTCAGTTCTGCCTTCCCCTCTCTTTCTCTCTCCTCCCTCCCTCTCCTCTAATTCCCTCCCTCGCTCTGCTACTGTTGGGGAAGAGGACTCCTGTTTTCTCGCTTTCTCCTCCCTCTCTCTCCCTCTCTCTCTTTTCCCCCTCTGACTCTAATAGTTATTTAGTGTCTCATTTCAACACCTGCTTATAGACAGAGAGGGAGAGAGAGAGAAAGATAAGGGGGATAAAAGAAAGAGAGAGAGGACAAGGGAGAGAGAAGAGAGAGAAAGATAAAGACAATGGAGAGAAAAGAGAGAGCGGGAGAGACAAGGGAGAGAAAAGAAAGAGAGAGGGAGAGGAGTGAGCAACCAGACTATTCGTCTATTTGGGAGAAAAATCTTGCTCCTCAGTGTTAGTGTGTGAGAGAGAGAGAGAGAGAGAGAGAGAGAGAGAGAGAGAGAGAGAGAGAGAGAGAGAGAGAGAGAGAGAGAGAGAGAGAGAGAGAGAGAATCTTGTGTCAACAGAAATGTACTGTAAAGTGGATGGCAGGCAGGTTGGAGAGTGGAAGTGGTCTGGAGTTAGTGGAAGTGGTCTGGAGTTAGTGGAAGACAAACTTTCAGGCATGTGCGAGTTTGGTGTGAGTGCAAATAACATTTAAGTTCATAGTTGTGTGTGTGTGCGCACATATGTTCAGATAACATTTAAGTTCATAGTTTTGTCTGTGTGTGCACAAAGCATACGAGTACATTAAATGTGCAAAAATGTACGGGTGCATGCATGTGTTCCTCTGCACAGGATTGTGCATGTGCATGCCTGCGTTTATATTCCCATGGGTGTGTGCATGTGCATGTGCAATGTGTACAGATACCCATGACTGAAATATCCCTGTGTGTGTGTGTGCAGCTAGGGTGAGTGCCAAGCTGTGAGTTTGGAGACAGTAGAGTAGGGCATATTGAAACCCTCTCACCTCACGCAACTAATTACCCCCTAATCACACATGAAAAGAAGTG
This sequence comes from Notolepis coatsorum, assembly GCF_963971535.1. Taxonomy (NCBI): domain Eukaryota; kingdom Metazoa; phylum Chordata; class Actinopteri; order Aulopiformes; family Paralepididae; genus Notolepis; species Notolepis coatsorum. The sequence continues at coordinate 52,811,746 of NC_140181.1, forward strand.
GGGCAAAGATAGGCTACCTTGGGCCAGCACTTTCTGCTAAGTAGTGGTGAGATTCTTATTGACCCCCCCCCCCCCCCCTCTTCACAGTAGGTACTGTAGCCTACAAGGAGAACCGTGTCCCAAGAGATCGAGAGTTGTCTGTCAGTATCGACTTCATGTGGATTTCCTTCTTTAAATCGGCTAAACTATCTATTAATTATGACAAACAATAGGTTGGTTTTGACGTTCTTTAAGTGTGCAATATTTAATTACAACCACATCTTAGATCTGAGGGTTTAACAACAAACTAACAACAAACCAAACCAACTTGCCTGTAGCCACAAGCGATCTGAACAACAAATGTTACTTTTCAGGAAGGCAGTCAAAAAAAAACCACACCTGCTCTGTTGTGGCCTCTCCCATAGCTTGCTTGCATCATCAATTTATGGCTGATGCAGAATTACGCTTTTATTTATTATTATCTTTATTATTATTATTATTATTATTATTATTATTATTATTATTATTATCTTTATTATTATTATCTTTATTATCATTATTATTATTATCTTTATTATCATTATCATTATCATTATTATTATTATTATTATTATTATTATTATTATTATTATTATTATTATTATTATTATTATTATTATTATTATTATTATTATTATTATTATTATTATTATTTTCTTACAAATCATATGACTCACTGTTGACTGAAGTGGTGAGAGTTGGAATTCACAAAAAAACAAAGAGGATCTGAGCTGCTTTTTTTGGTGCTATTTTGCAGAGAGAGAGTGGGAGTGGGGGGGGGGGGGGGGGTAGGTATTAGTGCAGTCAGTGAATGTGAGGTGCAGCCTAGACGGTGTCCACAGTGTGCATACCTCCGCTACCTGACATGTACTAACGCACTCTTCCTGCAGGCAAAATGGGAGAGGAACGCGCAGCAATCATAACAATCAAAAGATGAACGCGGGGAAAGAGGTGTGGGGGGTGGGGGGGAGAGAAAGCAAAAGAAAGAAAGAGCAAAAGGAACGACAGGAGGGAAATGGGGAGAAAAGGAGAGAGGGAGGGGCGGGGAAAGGAGAGGTGAAGGAAGGGTGGGAAGGTGGGAGAGAGAGAGAGAAAACGTACAAGGAAAGGGAGAGGGAGGGAGAGAGTCACAGAGCGAGGAAAGGGAGGAAAAAGGCACAAGTCGCCCAAGGCCACAGGAATAGTTTCTGAAGGCGGGAGGAGGAGTGAAAGGAAGGTGAGGGAGAGAGTGAGCGAGAGAGAGAGAGAGAGAGAGAGAGAGAGAGAGAGAGAGAGAAATCATTAAGGAACACCTGTCTCTCTCTTGACTCTTAATAAATCAGTGGCCGTTTCACCAGTCTCTATCTGTCTCTGTCTATCGGTCTCTGTCTATCTGTCTCTGTTTGTCTCCGTCTGTTTGGAGAAGGTCACATTTGCGAGTGTGTGGAGATGAGTGTGAAGACGAACATGGAGATGGCAGATGGCTGCCATAGCGAAGTCCGTCGCTCACGTTGAGCTGTGGAGGATTTATCACCGGGCCTCACATGGTTATTCTGCAAGGAAGACACAATCATTCCTTTTTCTGCATTCATCAAACTAGATTTATTTTCAAAAATTCCAAGAAAAAATGTAATGCAAAACGGCTCTCACACACACACACACACACACACACACACACACACACACACACACACACACACACACACACACACACACACACACACACACACACACACACACACACACACACACACACACACACACACACACACACACACACACACACACACACACACACACACAGTCAAATAGAGAGACCACTTCAACTGTGTTTACATTATCGTACAATAGCGACTCTTCAAAACCGACACAATACGCGATACGTTTTCTTATCTCCTTACAAATATAGAGCATTCATGTAGAAAAGACACACATGTCCCACATTCAGAAACATTTAAAGGGGACATGCATTATAAATGCCTTTTTTCTGTGTTTAGCATGGTTTTATAGTAATACAGGTTAGTATCAATGGGTCTGTGTCTCTAATTACCATATTGACTCATCAGTCTAGTCTCGAGTTCACGAGATCCTCCCTCACTCAACTAAACTGTTCTGATTTGACGGTTTCCGTGACGTTAATATAGCATTGATTTGCATAGCTCCGCCCCTGGTTGTACTCACCTCCACATCAACCATTATAGTGCAGAGACCAGAGACCGCATTGTAACCCGACACTTCCTCAAACAGGGGTTTGACAGGCAGAGAACGAGCGAGAGGGAGAGCGGGAGCGAGAGAGAGAGAGAGAGGGACGGCGGGAGGGGACTGCAGAGCAGAAGTGTGTGTAAATGTGTGTGCGCCATCTCTCTCCTCGTCGGGGGACACACACACACACAAACTTGACTGCGTGTGTGTCGGGGACTTAGGCATAGTGTAACCCGACACTTCCTCAAACGGGGTTTGACAGGCAGAGAACGAGCGAGGAGAGAGAGGGACGGCGGGAGGGACTGCAGAAGTGTGTGTAAAATGTGTGTGCGCCATCTCTCTCCCTCGTTGGGGACACACACATACTCTCTCTCTCTCTCTCTCTCTCTCTCTCCTCTCTCTCTCTCTCTCTCTCTCTCTCTCTCTCTCTCTCTCTCTCTCTCTCTCCTCTCTCTCTCTCCTCTCTCTCTCTCTCTCTCTCTCTCCTCTCTCTCTCTCTCTCTCTCTCTCTCTCTCCCTCTCTCTCTCTCTCATCACGCTGTGTGGGTGACTGTCACTGAAAGCGCGTATGGGCTGAGGCTGGAAAATGATGCGTTAGAAATTATAAAACAATGATTTTTTTTTTTTTTAAATAAACCTTACAGATGTCTTCCATAGACTCACAGGAATTGTGTAATGTAAAGTTGCCCAAATAGTGCAAGGAATAGCAATGCATGTCCCCTTTAAGATGTACAATACTTTCTACGTATATACATTGCAATAAGGGTAGGATGGGAAACCGTGGTCGATGCAATCCAACATTTCAATACAACGAAACAACGAAATCTATGAAATGGCAACTTGAGCTCAGAGTGAAGCATCAAAATGTCTCGTGTGAAGTAGTGCTTCTTGCTCCTGGTCTCAGGAGACAAGTAGTGTGCGTGATTTTGCTCTTGACCAAGGATGCCACACTGAGACCGTCAGTGTTTTCTAAACTAGAAGCCGGGGGACGAGAAAAAGCCAAAACAAGTCATAAAACTCATTGAACCAGAACTACGAGGACAAGTTGTGTGTAACATCAGGCAACAACACACACAGTGGGCTATACCACAGCACAGTGCACAAAGAAATACTTTACCTACTTTTTTACTGCAACACAGTGCACATAGAAATACTTTATGTTCTTTTCACACTGTACTCAGCCTCAGGGATAACGGCGTTCTAGAGCCTTTTGTAAACCTGGGTTAAATGGACTCAAGGTATTTTTGACATGTGGGTTCCAGGTCATTATTTTTCATCACGGTACCGTTCTTTTTTCATAATCTTTTACTGTTACTGAAAAAGAAACTGGTGAATAAGTAATTTTCTGCCGATTCGCCACATAAATAAAATAAACACCACATCAACTCACATCACACATTAATTTGCCATTCTATCATCTGAAGTGCATTTATTTTCCATTTTATATGTGATGACTTTCATGGGTTTAATGGGTTTATGTGGTGTTCATAAGACACATTTTGAGATACACTGGAAGACAATTACCACCACATTTCAAGATTATGAAAAAAAAGAAAACAGCACAGTGATTTTTGTATCAAGGCAAGAATGACTTGGAAGCCACATGTAAAAAAATACTGGTATGGTGCTTTAGGCACTGAGCTAGCTAAAGACCTAAAGACTGGTATGGTCCTTTAGGCACTGAGCTAGCTAAAGACCGGCTCATTCCTTTAGGCACTGAGCTAGCTAAAGACCAGCTTATTCCTTTAGGCACTGAGCTAGCTAAAGACCAGCTTATTCCTTTAGGCACTGAGCTAGCTAAAGACCGGCTTATTCCTTTAGGCACTGAGCTAGCTAAAGACTGGCTCATTCCTTTAGGCACTGAGCTAGCTAAAGACCGGCTCATTCCTTTAGGCACTGAGCTAGCTAAAGACCGGCTCATTCCTTTAGGCACTGAGCTAGCTAAAGACCGGCTTATTCCTTTAGGCACTGAGCTAGCTAAAGACCGGCTTATTCCTTTAGGCACTGAGCTAGCTAAAGACCTAACTGGTATGGTCCTTTAGGCACTGAGCTAGCTAAAGACCTAAAGTCTGGTATGGTCCTTTAGGCACTGAGCTAGCTAAAGACCGGCTCATTCTAAAGTGCTCCAGAGCAGGGTTAGCAGTTTGAAGAACTCCTCACGTTAACTGGTGCAGGGAGAAAATTCTAAACTAGCCCAGGGCTTAGGCAACCCTCCAAGGCTGCCTGTTCATGGGGAACAGGTTTCTAAACTGATGTTGGATACATCACCATCCGTTTAATGCAGTGGTCAGCAACCTATATTTTTGGAACCACATGCTCTTTGACCTGCCCTCTGCCACGTCCGAGGCAATTTTGGTAGATAGGCCTACTGTAGCAACACTCCATTCACTTTCTATCTGTTGTACCGTAGTGATGAAATAATCAGTCAGCTTCCTAACTCTCAGTAGGCCTAAAGAGAAACCCTGGGCTAAGAATAAACAGTGTGAAAACAACTTAGAGTACCGTTCCAACAAATCAGTTTTACAGAACTCTAGCTGCTGTTAGCAAACCGTCACTGCAACACAAGCAGCCGTCCAATGAGAAAACACTGGTGCTGTCCCAAAATGCAAAGGGCTGTCTTGTTATTTCTCCTCCATCCCTCCTCCTCTCTTCCCGAGGCTCCCTCTTCCGCACTGCAGTCTTAACTCATGTTTCCAAAGGACGCGTCGCTTGCTTCAGGGTAGGCGTTACAGTTGGGTTTGAACAGGAATGGAGAAGAGAAAGAGAGAGGAGAGAACATGGGTGTTAGTACTGTAAGATTAACTACTGTATCTGGAGTGGCAAAAAAGCAAAAAAAAAATGCCAAAAAGAGCTGATGCATGAATTTTTTTTTTTTGTCTTAACACGTTATGCTACTGAAATATGCGGGTTACAGCTCAACTATTCTAACGGCACAAAAGCATCAGGTAACTGCACGACAATATCAGAAAATCTATAAATTGCACTGTAATACATTAGCATGAGTTTTGAATTCTTCTCTAATAATTATCTGAATTTTTCTACGAATTCTTCTGATATAACTACAGCAGCCTACTGGTCACAATATGGCTATTTTACATGACATCAGAATCTAACAAGAGTACTGAAGTGACGGTTTGTGCGGTTACTCACCCCCACATCCGGAAACATTCACTACATGAAAGACACCACAACAGCAGGGTCAGAACACTGGGACACACACACACCATCAACACAGTACAGCACTGATGTGACGGCACAATGGTTGGGTGGCCATGTTAGTTACTAATGGGCAGTGTTGGGCAAGTTACTTTAAAAAAGTAACTAGTTAAAGTTACTAGTTACTTCTTCCAAAAAGTAACTAAATTACTTACTCAGTTACAAATTACAAAAGTAACTAGTTACTTCAGAAAGTAACTATTGCGTTACTTTCAAGTACATTTTTAACAAACAACGTACACAAATCTAAACTATTTTAATGTTGCTGTGGGACAAAATGAGACTAGCCTCCAATCAAATGCCATGTATGTAGATATTATAATTACTATGTTTATATAGTGGATCATACAAATACAAACACAATAGATGTTTTGGAACTTTTGATATGTATTGCCCCTCAACAGGCTACAACTGGGAAAAATTTAATTATGCTTGTTAAGCACTATATATACTGATTGATTGATTGAACATTTGTATTAACAGATTGCAGAATGGGTACAGTACAGTACAGCTCAATACACACAATTGTTAAGGGGATGCAGACCAGAGAAAGACTTTAGTCTTGTTTACATCAGGGTCCCCCATTTTCAATTCATAATGACATTTATGACATACACAACATATAGATATACATATATCTAATCATGACATTTAAGACATACAGATATACACTCTTTGTAGTGCAAATAAAACAAAAAAACAGATGTGTCGCGTGTGTCTCTCACTCTCTTTCTGTATCTCTCTAATTATCTCTCTCTCTCTCTCTCTCTGAGCACCTGAAGACTGTGCTATTAAACCAGGAAGTGCAGCACTATCGTTGATAAGGCTCCACTACTGTAGTGCCCTGCGCTGCAACACAACAAACACAAGTGTGGAAAAAACCGCTCATGGACCCATCTCTCGTTGACTGGCTCGCTTGTGTTGTTCGTTGGATTCGTTTTGGATTATTTGGGCTCGCCAAACAAACTATCAAAACGTACACGGACCCGCGGTCTCTCGTTGACTGACTCGCTTGTGTTGTCGTTGTGTGTCCGACTATGCATGCTTTCGAACACCCACCCAACTCTACCTCTGATTGGCTTACCATGAAATTGTACTCAACCTCAGCCAATCGTCAGCATGTACAGTATGCGCTTGTCTCACGCGCTGCCCACTAACCAAGGAAGGAAAAAAGTATTGCCTCTCGGCTCAGAGATCTAGTTGGTCTGATGAAAAAAACTGCTTCAATCATAGTAACGCGCCACATTTTTTGGCAGTAACGGTAACGGCGTTATTAACACATTGGGTGCCAACAATGTTGGCCGCCATGCGTTGTGTGCCAATGACGACAAATCTTGTTATTTAATCGTTATTTCTTTTATTAGCGATATCCATTCATTTTTCATCCATCCAGCCTCACGTTATCATTGGGAATGGCTCTGAGCTCGAACATGGCAAATACCGCCCCCTATCGTCTCCCGGATGGTATTGCACCCATTGGAATGGAGTCGATGGGAATTCATCAGAAAAAAAAAACTCTGGGCTCCACATTTTACTTCTGAGGCATGTAACCTGAGACTATTGCATCCACTGAGGGCACTGGAAGAAGCGTCGATTATGTGTTTCGGAGTATAACGTTGGATCAATAAACGCGATCGATATTTGGAATGGCGATCAGGAATTGGATTAATCTTTTTGCAGAACATCTGATCTGAGGTAAGGACTTTATTTCACCAGTATTGGGGTAATCAGATGTTTTTTTCACAGCGATCACAACGTGTCTCCTGTGTGTGTACAGTGTGTGCGTAACGTTAGCGCCAGGCACGGCATAGATAATCGATTTTTCAGCCCGCTTCTCTAGCGTGCATAAGTACACATATACTATCGATAATCTAGTGTTTATTTGAAAACGATTCATAAATCAGCCGGAAAATGACAATGTGTTGTGTGTATTCCAGTAAAGGGCTATTCCTGCAGAATCTTAATTTTTTCTAGAAATCTCAAACTATACTCGTATTCAAAACGGTATAAAATGGAAATGTACTGATGAAAAAACAATCAGTTTCGTACATGTTGACTGCAAGCAAGTCATTGATAAGCGACGGGTGTATTAGACCCATAGCCTTAATTTAAGATATAGTTTAAGCGTGATGTTCAGTGGTGTTCAGTGATGTTCAGTGGTGTTCAGTGATGTTCAGGTGTTCAGGAGGTGTTCAGTGATGTTCAGTGATGTTTAGGGGGTGTTCAGTGGTGTTCAGTAATGTTCAGGTGTTCAGGAGGTGTTCAGTGATGTTCAGTGATGTTTAGGGGGTGTTCAGTGGTGTTCAGTGGTGTTCAGTGATGTTTAGGGGGTGTTCAGTGGTGTTTAGGAGGTGTTCAGTGGTGTTTATGGGGGTGTTCAGGGGGTGTTCAGTGGTGTTTAGGGGATGTTCAGTGGTGTTCAGTGGTGTTTAGGGGGTGTTCAGTGGTGTTTAGGGGGTGTTCAGTGGTGTTTGGGGTGTGTGTGGTGTTTAGGGGGTGTTCAGTGGTGTTTGGGGTGTGTGTGGTGTTCAGTGGTGTTCAGTGGTGTTTATGGGGGTGTTCAGGGGGTGTTCAGTGGTGTTTAGGGGATGTTCAGTGGTGTTTAGGGGGTGTTCAGTGGTGTTTAGGGGGTGTTCAGTGGTGTTTGGGGTGTGTGTGGTGTTTAGGGGGTGTTCAGTGGTGTTTGGGGTGTGTGTGGTGTTCAGTGGTGTTCAGGAGGTGTTCAGTGGTGTTCAGAAGAAATTGAGGACTGTGTAAAAAACTAACCACTAAATTACGTGCTTGTTTCGCATTATGTACGTGGAAGACAATTCTTGTTCTTGCTGCAGTAAGGTGAAGATTTCAGCAAGGTCTACTGTAGACTGTGCTACGTATAGTCAGGTTCACTATATACTTTCGTCGGATTTTCTTGGGGATTTGCAATACTATACATTTTTGGAAAGGATATTGTATAAGGATTCAGAAAATCCATGTTTCCATTTGCCCGGGTGAATTTTCAAAATGGCCGCCGTAAAATGTAGGTTTTGTAATATTTCGGCGTCTAAATGAGCTAGAACATTGATTTGAACTGCTAAACCCACATTTGCAGGGTCAAGGAATCCAATGGTGCCAACAAAAACGAGGTAGAACTCACCAAAGTGCATGTTAACATAACTTTTATTGAGGACTTAACAGATAATTGACATTAACTGATTGGCAACTGACATCAACTTCAGTATCATGACCACAGAAAAGAAGCAACCTTCTTCATTAGACTATTATGTGATAGATTATGTGAATGTATACACATCTATACACCATCATCACCATCATCATCACTTTCATCCATCACGGCATAGGAATCATCGTCATTCTGGCACTGGCTACTGCCAGTGGCGTCGCGTGGGTAAAATAACAGGGGAAGCCAAAAAAAATTATAAAAAAAAATTTATTAAATATTTTTATTAATTTTTTTTTTTTTTTTTTTTTTTTTTAGTCAAGTAGTCACCATGTACACTACAGTATGGCTCGGCGGCCAATCAAACTTTCTTAACAGATTGCAGAATGGGTACAATACAGTACGGCTCAATACACACAATTGTATAAGGGGATGCAGACCAGAGGTCCTATAAGGAGGTCCTTTGTCCCCACAGCCATCAGACTGTACAACAGCGTATTATAGTTACACCTGTTTTTACACCTGTTTTTACACCTGTTTTTACACCTGTTTTTATACACCTGCTTTTATCTAATCACGCTACTATTTTAATTTTAATTTTAATATTGATGGGTATGATTTAATTGAATTTGATCATGTACTTATTTTAATTCATGATGCAGACATAACGTGTAACTACTGTATGGGAATGGTCAATGTCTGTATACTATGTGAGCTGCGAGATACCCTGAATTTCCCCAAGGGGATTAATAAAGTATCTATCTATCTATCTATCTATCTATCTATCTAGAGAAAGACGTTTGTCTTGTTTACATCAGGGTCCCCCATTTTCAATTCATAGTGACATTTATGACATACAAGACATCATGACATCAAATATACAGTACTGTTACCCCTAGATCCTGACAGAGTATATACATATGATGGGGAGGGGACTGTACATTAGGAGGGGGTGGGTGGGTGGGAGAGAAATATACATACGGCCGGTGTTGTTTTCGAGGAGGGAGTAGGATTCCGCAGAACACCGGGAGAGAATATGACTGTCTATTAGACAAACGTGACAAGACAAACGTATTTCTCTGGTCTGCATCCCCTTAACAATTGTGTGTATTGAGCCGTACTGTATTGTACCCATTCTGCAATCTGTTAAATAAAGTTTTCATTCATTCATTCATTCATTCATTCACGTGTCTGTTGCGCCGCGCGCCCAGCCATCAGAGCGCAACGCCAAGCTTTCAAACCCCGCCGCATCTGTGTGTGAAACCCTAATGGAACGCTGGGTACCTTTGACATTTATATCCGATATATTTTGGACCCACCGCTAGCTTTTAAGCAGTGCTTGATGGTGCACATTAACCTGGCTACTACGGAGGAATAAGTTACTGCGTATTCCAGCCCCTGGCTTGCATTGCAGTCATGAAAGGGTATACAAGCTTGCCTGATAACGTTAGTTAGTCCTTAGTCAGGCTGCTCAGTTCTTACCTGGTCAATAATGTGGTCCTCCTCTTGCCAGATAGATTTGTTAAATCATAATATCCACAGTGGTGTGCTCTGCTGGTCCTCAGTACTGTACTGGGATGTCACGTTAGGTAGTCAGGTGGAAACGTGAACTTCTGAGTGCCCCGCCTCCAGGTGGAAAATATGCTGAACGTCTTCCTCCCAGCTCCGTTTTAAACTTTTAGGGTGTGGCACAGTGGCAGTCAGCTCGAATCTGATTGGCTAGGATCGGATTTGGAGTTTGGACTCACTCTATAATGCTGGAAGCCTGGAGAAAGAGACCTACCCACTGCCTCTCTCCTATACTAGCTGCAGTAGTGAGCACAGACTGACAGTGTGTTAGAGGGAGTGAGAAGGAGAAGAGGGAGACATTAAAAAAAAAAAAAAAAAAAAAAAACACAGATGCACAGATGAAAAAGAATGTAAACTATATTAAAAAAAAATATATTTTAAATTTTTTTTTTTTTTTTTTTTTTTTTTTTTCATATTTCATAATTTGATATGAATTTATAGGGAGGCATGGCTTCCGTTGGCTTCCACAAGGATTCGCCACTGGCTACTGCACTGACACATGTCAGTACAGGCTAAGTCCATAGCTCTGCAGGAACATCTTCCAGAAGAACAGTTAGCTTTACATCTGCATTGGACCATCTCAATGATGGCCTTCGGGGCTGGGAGGACCTCTCTGGTTGTTGGCTTCATGCCATCTGAATCTTTGAAGTACCCATTGTGCAGGGGGTCCAGCTGCGGATCTTGCAGAGCAATGGCTGCCTGTGCCCATACCCTGGTTTGTACATGGACCCTCAAGATATGCTGCTTTAGAGCTGTGTTGGACGGAGCTTGTCACTCTCTGCCCTGTGTTTACAGAAGAGATACCATTGCAGTTCAGGGATTGTCTTGATGTTGATACCCTTGGGTGAGTAGGCTGCACATACAAAGGAAGCCAGTGTGGACAGCATCCCTTCTGTCACTTCTGCTTCATCCAAAAGCATCTGAAAACCATTGATAATGTCTTCATCTGCTTTGAGATAGATCTGCAGCCAGAGGGTTAATGTAAAATGTAGAAGCTTTGTAACTACCACCATTGGATTCCTTGACCCTGAAAATGTAGGTGTAGCAGTTCAAATCAATGTTCTAGCTCATTTAGAAGCCGAGATATTACAAAACCAACATTTTACGTGGCCATTTTGGAAATTCCAATATGGCCGCCTTATAGACATCTGGGCAAATGGAAAGATGGATTTTCTGATTCCTTATACAATGCCCTTTCCAAAAATGTATAGTTTTGCTAATCCCCAAAAAAGTCCAACGAAAGTTTAAATCACTTTATAATGAACCTGATGTAGGTCTTTTGGACTCTGTGTAATTGTTTGGCTACAAAATTATTAGATTATGTTATTATGTTACGTTATTTAAATCCAATGGTAATTGTATGCCCTTTTGGAACTTTTAACGAAACAGCTTCAGTTGTTTGGGAGAAGCTAACATTGAGCTGCGTTAGCCACATTGCTGGGTGTTAACATGGAAACATCTCTTAACACTTTGATTACCACTGGTGAACATGGTAAAACATGGTTAAATGCCACCACCCACTTCAATGATAGCGTTGTGAACGCATAATCTCTATGGCTATGTGTCTAATCTGCCCGTCGTTTATCAATTACTTGTTTGCAGTCAACATTGTCTAAACGGATTGTTTTTTTTAATCGGTTCATTTCCGTTTTATAGCATTTTGAAAAGCCCTCGTTTTTCAGGAAAGTATATAGATTCTGTGATAATCGCCCTTTACTGGAATATTCTGGAATACACAAAAACGTTGTCATTTTTCTGCCTATTTATGAATAGTTTTCAAATAAACGCTAGATTATCAATAGTATATGTGTACTTATGCACGCTATAGAAGCGGGCTGAAATATCGATTCTCTCATTTCCTGATCAGCGGCACCAGTGGTGCAGTGGCAAATTGACAGTAGGTCAACCGCTCCACGCGCGTGCGCGCATGCGCGCGCATGCACAGTTTTTTTTGGCTGCTCTCGTCCTGCAGCTGGATACTATTGCCTCACAGCGCGGCCGTCAGCGCGCGGCCCAGAGAGCGCCGCTGGCTCTGCGGCTCTGCAGCTGCATGCTTCTCCGGGAGTCCGGTTGGATAATGCCATGTAAAAAGCGATTGCGCGTACTTCAGCCTCAGTGAGCGAGGTATAACGCCGTTATACCGAGTTATACCAGCACTGCACCACTGAGCGGCACACACACACACACACACACACACACACACACACACACACACACACACACACACACACACACACACACACACACACACACACACACACACACACACACACACACACACACACACACACACACACACACACACACACACACACACACACACACACACACACACACACACACACACACACACACACACACACACACACACACACACACACACACACACACACACACACACACACACACACACATATGGGACACGTTGATATATCTGTGAAAAAAAGCTCTGATCATCCCAAGACTGGTAAAATAGATTCCTTACCTCAGATCAGATGTTCTCCAAAAAGATTATTCCAATTCCTGATCGCCATTCCAAATATCGATTGCGTTTATTGATTCAGCATTGGGTACTGTAAATATATATTCCACGCGTTTTCCGGGCCGGCGATCACTTGGTCTCTTCAGTTGGCTTGACGGAAAAGTAACATGAGGAGGCTGGCCCGCCTGCCCCCCCCCCCCCCCCTACCCCCCCCCCCCCCCCCCCCCCCCCATCAGTCTAAACTAATGGGGTGCAGTTACACAGGGAGAGACGATAGGGGGCGGTATCTTCCCAATTGAGCTCAGAGAGAGTCTGCAACACTAATCTGAGGCTCGATTGATGAAATATGAATTGAAATCGCCAATAAAAAAAAATACGACAAACAAACGCTACTGTATATAGCGTTGGTGGCATTCAAAGGTCGGCATAAACTAATGACAAAACGCGTCGCTGGCATCCAAAGTGTTAAAGTTAAGTTTCAGCTGACATGGGGGTTCAAATGAATTTTCATTTTAAAGTGAACAGTGCTTTTTGTAGCTGTGGGGTAACTTTCCAGCAGTGGGACACCACCACCACCATGGCTGAGTGTCAGATAAACACTGAACTCAATGAAACCCTAAGGGCAACTGTGACTTTAACAAGCTGTGCTTCTCAGGTGCAGAATTTGACCTTAACTTTACTACCGTTGGGCAGAAGTCACCATCCTATTAAAGTGACTTGACACCCGGAATCTTAACAGAGTCCATATCACTCAAAGAACAATATTATATATATATTAAGAACATATTATGATATGCTATACAATCTTACTAACATAATATACTTTGAATAGTTTCCTTTAAGGTTTTTCAATCAAAAGCAATGATGTGTTTTTGTATTTAATGCGGCCCAAGGCGGTTAATTCCCTCTGAAATCTCCTCCAACAGACCAGAGGAAATAATGACATTATGCCAATAAAAAGCTGTTCACAAACAATTTATTTGACAATGCTACGCTTAGAGGAAATCCTACACGGATCAACTTTAATGGCCGTGTTGTATGCAGTGTAGTGCATTTATGACATCAAGTGAGGCCTCAGGTGGCTTGCAAAGAGCCTGTGTAGGTGGGTGGGTGGGTCCATTTAAAAGCCTATAAAGTCTGGAATTCCTTTATGAGAAACAATGGTATCGGTGATTGGTTTAATATGTAACCTAGAAACATGACCGCTCCATTTGCACTGAATGCATAGGAGATCAATACATTAGCTGCCTCTGCTGTACCACCCCATAGACCAGTGTTTCAGGGATACTTGTTTGCTACCCCCTACAGCATAGACAAAGTGGTGAACTTTGAAAATAATTATATATATATATATATATATTTTTTTTACTTTATTAATGATTGGAGGAGGACTTCAAATACTCATTAATTCACAAGAATTATGAACATGATGATATATTTGTATATGTTTTTGCCAGCCCGCAAAATCATCTTGTGACCCCCTTGGGGGTCCTGACCCTCCGGTTGAGAACCACTGACCTAGACAATGACATCTTCCCGACAACAGCAGCAAGACTAGAGGACCCCAGGAAGACTAGAGGCTATTTCATGTGTCTCTAATGCGGATCCTTTTAATAAACATAAGACATAAACCATTATGATATTGAAACATAAGTTTCATAATTTAATATCTAATACCTAATACCTAACTACTATACCTAATGGTGTACAACATTTCAATGCATTGTGATGTATCAATAACATTAAATCCAGACTGTATCAGTCTGTAACATGTGTACCTGCCATATTTGTTTATTTTTACTGCAGTACTTCATGCATGGCCTGGCTTTCCACAGTTCAAGTCTACAGACTGATGTTATGGTAAGTGAGCGTGTTGCATAACAATGTTGGCACAAGACCAAAACAGTGGAGCGACAGCAGCAGTCAGATAACATTTGGTTCCCACTTTTATTTAGTTCATAGTTGATTAGTGAATGATTTGATTGTTATTCAAGACAGCAATCAAGATATTTTTTGTATACACTTTTTACATTTATATCTATTTATATATATATATATATATATATATATATATATATATATATATATATATATATATATATATATTAGGGCTGTCAGTTTATCGCGTTAACTAGATTAATTAATTAACACAGCAAATTATCGCATTATGAAAATTAACTCAAAATTTATTACAAAAAAACTAATATATATATATATTCTTTTTATAATATTTTTTTTTATCTCATTCATTCCATAAGAACGTAGAATACACATTTACAGACTTTTTTTTAATATGGTCCGTTTGCATGTTCTTGGTATCTGATTCTAGGGCCATCTATGGATCTCAGGGAATGTATTCCCAGTGTCAGAAATACTGTGGGCTAGATCCACAAAGAATGGATTGCACGGTGCAAGTTGCACACTTACTTACAATTCATTATGAATTGAAAATGGGGGACCCTGATGTAGAGCTGCCGCGATAACCGCATTACCGCGGTATCGCTGTTGCATCACGCTCACCGCAGAGTTAGGCTGAATACCGCGTCACCGCTGTTTTTTTTATCATAATAATAAAGTTGGCTTGCGGCTTGCGGCTCTGCAGATATACCCTACTCGGTTCCAAGCGACCCTATTGGGTAGAAGTGGTACCAGAAAAGACATGTGAAACATTGCAGACCACTGACTGGTCAGAAGAGAGACGCGTCACACTTTGTAGCCTCTGAACGAAAACAGAACGCCGCCATCTTTACTGCCTCGCTAAGGATGCATTTCATTCAGGATTTGTTTGCGACAGAACCAAGCAATAAACAAAAAATAATGGATTCACTGTGTATTCTGCCTTATTTATTGATGAAACAAAACCGACATCAACCCAATTTACCACCGAGCGGAGAGTTTAGTGTCACAACAAGATCGCTGATGTGTTAAGTTTGTTGTTGTTATTATTAGCCTAATACTACCGTCAGCCGATATACACGAGAGGTAACGTTAAACCCGGGTTTGCTTGGTAGAATACACAATGAGAGGTAACGTTAGCTTTGGCAGAATAGACGCAACGAGAGTCTGGTTAATGTTGTTATTGATTGATTGATTGATTGATTGAAACTGTGTTAAACTCTGGCTTGCTGCAAGCCCTCGGACATCTATGCCCACGGAGCTTTCAGTGTAGACAAGCGAGCGGCCCCGCCTGCATCCCCACGTCGGAGACAAACGGAGTAGTACCTGGCTGCAGTGGAAAAGGAACGAAGTACCAGGTGCCTAAAGCGGGTCGAGTCGAGTAGGTACTATGAGGTGGAAAAGCGCCATTAGACTAGAGGCAGGCTATAAGAGTAGACTACTAAAAAAAAAAAAAAATGCATTCAAACTTTTCTTTTTTTTTGTGCGCACTGTGCGGTAATTACCGCGGCGGTAGGAAATATATCAATACCGCGGCAGCTCTACCCTGATGTAAACAAGACGAAAGTCTCTCTCTGGTCTGCATCCCCTTAACAATTGTGTGTATTGAGCCGTACTGTATTGTACCCATTCTGCAATCTGTTAATACAATTTGCGTGGTGATTGATTGAATGAAAATTTTATTTTGAGTAAATTGTAATGAACCAAATGAGAATATCAAAAAAAAATTTGTATCTTTGACTGTGAATAACACCATGCTCAAATTGACCAGACCTGAAAAATCTAAGCAAATTAATAGATGGAAGATGATTAAACAGAAGGTTTTGTAGATACAGTACTGAATTCTGCCATCCGGACACATGCAATTTGAAATATGATTATAGAATATCAGGCATAAAATGGTTATGTGATTAAAATGTGATTAATTAGATTAATTAATTACAAATCCTGTAATTAATTAGATACATTTTTGTAATCGCCTGACAGCACTAATATATATATATATATATATATATATATATATATATATATATATATATATATATATATATATATATATATACACAATATTGCAATCTGTTAATTAATTCAAAATTATAGTCACAAAATGATCTGCCATCACAACAGTTTTGTGTATGTATTGGTCTCTGATTGAGACTAGATGGACAATCTAGTCCGGTCTACAGGACATAAATGATGGAAGGCAGGTATTTAAAATGGTAAATGGCTGAATTTATATAACGCTTTTATCCAAAGCGCTTTACAATTTGTTCTTCACATTTTACCCATTCACTCACACATTCACACACCGATGGCAGAGGCAACCATGCAGGAGAAGCGGGAATCGAACCGGGAACCTCCGGATTACCAGGCTCTACCTCCCGAGCCACTGTCGCCCCATTTAGATATGTCTAATTGACATTATGTATATAATACGACTATTTGGTTAATCGGTAAAAAAAACTGTTTAGTCAATTAGTCTGGGATAAACCCTAGTAGCACTGCTGTGTTCATGAAAATAGATTTCTCCTGCAATCAGTGGAGCACCATGATTTGGCTGGGAAGCAGGAAGGAGTGCCTGTTAAGACCTTGAGAGAATTCAGTTACTGTTTCACTGTGCTAGTGAATGGACTCGTCTGACTGTGGTATGATCACCCAGCCGTGACTGCTGCAGCACCTCGTACGCTTTCACGCACGACAGCGTCTAGGGTTTTACTGGGACAGCAAATACTGTAAGACCATATAGACGAGAGTTTAGTGAAGAAAGGTGAAAATTGGGAGAGGTAAACGGGGGGCCACAAAGAAGGAATGATGTCTGCATGGACTATCAACCCTGTGGAATGTTTCAGAAACTTTGTAGAATCCATACGCTGAGGACTTCAGGCTGTTCTGTGTGAACTGGGGTTGAGGAGGGGGTTTCAATGTGATATACATGTGTGTGCCTAATAATACCCATTAAAGGAACACACCAACATTATGGGAAATGTGCTTACCGTCTTCTACAGAGTCAGACAAGAAAATAGATACCAATTTTCTCTCTGTGCATTCAGTAGAAAGGTATCTGGCTGCAAGCTAGCCAAGCTTAGCACATATGAATGGAAGCAGATACTGATCAGCTAGCCTACCAACTCTGGGAGAGGTGTAGCTAGGCTGGTCCATATCCGCTTCCATTAATTTGTGCTAAGCGAGGCTAGCTTGCAGTCGGATAACTTTCTACTGAAGGCACAGAGAGGAAATTGGATAAAGAGCGCATTTCCCATAATGTCGGCGTGTTCCTTTAAACTGCCTACTTTAGTGTAGGCTATGGTATGAGAAAGAAAACAGGAAGTGTGGTTTTCTTTCATTGTCTCCTTATTGTAAGTGGTCAAACTAGAGCTGTGAGTGCAGGTCAGGTGACTTAAAAAACTTCTCTTGACTCTTGGTCTAGCCAGCCAAGGATTGTGTCACAGTAAATTAACAAACATCCAATAGAGAGGCAAAGTCCCTCCCCTTCCACTGACCACCATGGGACCCTATTCCGTATGGTAGTCAATGGCAAGAGACAAATACTTTTTGATCCCGCTTGAGTTGTGCCATGAATTACACATATGACGTGTATAGCTTTTGATACTATAACGCAGCCTACAACTTACGGTCGCGACAGATTATTTTGTAAAATACATAACAATTCTATGATATGTGTGATATTGTAAGGGTCCACCTGTCCTAGGATCCTCCCCTCCTGTCTGCCCTCCTCAACAGCCCCCACCTTTGGACAGACTTTTCCCAGCTCCTCACTCTGTACACTCCTCTCTTGTCCATCCTGGTCGCGTCTATTCGAAACCCAAACGGTGCATGCGTTTTGCTAATCTGATTGGCCACTGACGTTTCTGGTCATGTGACATGTTCGCCCAATCGCGTGACGCGCCCATTTCCGGCTCTAACAGCCTGCAAACTACCTAACGCCTAGTTTATCACTGGTTAAGCTTAGGCGACTCTTTCGAAGTTGGTTAAGGTTAGAGTTTGGAATCAGGGCTGGCGTTCTATCGCCGTGCTCTAAGACAAACTCTAACCTTAACCAACTTCGAAAGAGTGCCTAAGCTTAACCGGCGAAGAACTTGCCATCACACGATTGGTGCGACCAGAAACAGCAGTGGCCAATCAGAGCGCTAAACGCGAACGCGGAAGCATGCACCGTTTGGGTTTCGAATAGACGCATCCTGGTCTCATGAACAATACTCTACTGCCATCCGGTGGCCTTCTGCAGTTGGTTCTGCCCTGCATGCAATTGTGCCTGTCAATGTTTATTAATTTGTCATGGTCACTAACCTGTTCCTACTTTCTGTCATGGTACCCTGTGTGCTCCCGTGCTTTTGTTAGATGTTTATTTCTGTCTTTTAGTGTATTCCCCTGTGTGTTTGCTCTGCTTTTCCTCTCAGGTGTGTCTCGTTCCCAATTACCCTCTTGTGTCAATTAGTGTGTGTATATCTGCCTCGTTCTGCCAGCCTTCTTTTTGTCGGTTCATTGTTTCGGTTCCATGTTTGATGTCCACGTTTGTTACTCTTGCTCTGTCATTCACTCCTTGTCTCCCTATGTCAGTAAGTCTAGTTTTTTTATTGCGTTTTTATTTTTTTCATATAACTAGGGTTATATGATAACCTTCGTTTTAAGATTCGCTTTCTCTTTTGCGCCAGAGAAACATTTGGATGTAATTACTGCAGCGCGCAGGGAGAACTCAGGGGACAAGTTCAACTCGATTGGTTGTGTTGGAATATAGCCAGTTGGCGAACGTTTTAATTTGTTCTTGGGATGTATGTAGCCGGTTTTGTTAACGGTGTTCAACGCGTTGCTGACGTGTGGCGAGTGATGTTTACTATTTGCTGGGTCGCGACTCGCTACCTGTTTTGTTGTGATTTTCATTACGTTGCTCTGCTCGAAATCTGATTTCTGTTTTCTGTTTGTTTGTTTGACTGAGTAGGCTATTGTGTGTCGTGTGTGTGTGTGTGTGTCAAAGAAGATTCTATAGCCTTCAATACGTTTTACGAGGCTGATGTGTGAGTCAGTCTATATAAGCGAGCACTGGGAGAGACGGCATTGCGAAACAGGCTATGTAAATGCTTCTTAGTTTTGTTTATTTATTACGTTCATATAAAACCGTGTTTCGAATATTTAAAACAAATACAATATATTTTAATATTAATAATAATAATAATCTTTTTCTGGTTTTCACGCGGGCTAGGGCTTAAAATATTATTTACAGTCTGGCTTATTTTCGGGCAGGGCCTGAAGTTCACGGGCTCGGGCAGGGCTCGGGCTTTATTTCAAGGCCCTTGCAGACCACTTCAGTTGCCTCTTCGCTGTCCAGTTCAGCACCTCGGACAGCAACATTGACCCTTGAAAACTCCTCTCGCTGGTCACTTTGTTTGTGTGTGCAGTGAAGAATCCTCCTGCTAGTCACTTTGTTTGTGTGTGCAGTGAAAAATCCTCCTGCTAGTCACTTTGTTTGTGTGTGCAGTGAAAACTCCTCTCGCTAGTCACTTTGTTTGTGTGTGCAGTGAAAACTCCTCTCGCTAGTCACTTTGTTTGTGTGAGTGATATAACGAGCAGAGAGGCGACTTGCTGTGCAAAATGGCAGATGGAACAGACTTCTCAGCCTTACATGTGCCAAAAAAGCGTATTAGAAATCCAAAATGACATGAGGGTTGTTGACGATGGAATTCCAATTAGCTAAATATGTGACGAAAAGTGACTGCCAAATGGTCCAACACGTCTAACGTTGTGCATCCTCGAGATCATCCCTGTTTGTCCAAGTCGAGGTAAAAGAAAACTGAACTCAACACACTAACCGTTCACAGCAGAGCAGCCCTCTGTGTGGGTTGATTTTGTGGGGATAGTTACAAGCCCCAAGAAGGCGACAGGCTGTCTCTCTTTTCCTCTCTCTTGCTTGCTCTCCCTCTCGCTCTCCCTCCATCTTTCTCTGTACGTTCTGTTCATTCCCATTTAACCAACCATAATAAAAAAAATTCAGTAGTCAAACAAACTGGAAATATTATGATAATAATAGCTCAGTTCATCAGTTTATCAGACATATTTTTAAATCAAGATACAGTACAAGGAAAATCTTGTTTTTAAATTTCATTGCATCCTTTTACAGAAGCTATGTTGATGTAAAACTACCCAAATGTTAGAACTGTTGTGAAAATTATGAGTAAAGCCCTTTGATGTCTATCCCCCTGAGTATCATCAGAATCAAGTAATTTCATATATCCAATCTGCTTCCTCTGAAATATTGCATAATACATGCAGGTTACTCTGATTGTCCCATCAGTTACATCTAGCTGCAGTCACTCAGCAGCTGAGGAGTAGTATCAAGCATCTATTCTACTCTAGTCTACTGAGAGTTGAATGTGTTCAGAGAGAGTGACCTAAAACAGTTATATATCAAAACAAATGATACTTCTGAAGCTGAAAAAAATATACTTATGACATTAACATTCCACAATAAGCAATTTATTGACTGTATCTTTAAGACTGCTAATAGGCAACTGCCTGTGTGTGTGTGTGTGTGTGTGTGTGTGCATGTGTGCGTTTGTGTTTGTGTGTGTGACTAATGTGGTGGTGACAAGTGAGAGTGGTGATTAGGGTTAGTAAAAAGAACCCAGAAATTATACTTAAGTGAAAGTATGGGTATCGTCTCAAAATCGTACTGAAGTAAAAGTCAGAGTATCTGGCTGAAAACACTCGAGTAAAAGTAAAAAAGTTTCTACTTTAAAATGTACTTAAGTACTAAAAAGTAAAAGTAAACGTTTTTTTCGGTCCATTCTTCTGATAGCAGGTGTTTAATCAAAGATCCCCCGCTTTCTAGTCTTGCACAAGGACGAATCAGCATGGGTATGGGAGGGTTCATTTTCCATTGATGGGGATTTCATTGGCTGTTTTTAAATAAAGTGTGGCCGCAGGATTAATAACGTTAACGTTAGTTCGGCCAGAGAAACAAATAGTCATTAAAATGGTTGGACCTGTGAGATTTGTACTTTGTAGGTCTGCATTTTAAATGTAAGGAGTAAAAAGTATGTTTTTTTTCTTTGAAATGTAATTGAGTAAAAGTACATGTATACAAACCTAATAATAATCGAGTAAAGTAAAAATCCCCAAAAATAGTACTTAAGTATTGTAACGAAGTACAATTACTCAAGTACTTTACAACCCTGCAAGTCATGATGTAATTTTGTAAGTTTGGGTCCTGGGGAGACACCAGATTTCTCTTTTGGGTCCCAAGCTGAAAAGGTTTGGTAACCCCTGCCATAGCGTAACGTTAGCTAGCTGACAATTACACTTTTAAATTGACAAACTATGTATAATTCATGGAACAATTCAAACAGGATCAAAATAGTATTTCTCTCTCGCCATTGACAACCATACATATTAATTCAGAAATGGGGTCCCGCGGTGGTCGAGCGAAAGAGGAGGGACTTCGCCTCTCTATACAGGCCACTGCGTGCACAGGCCCATTAAGATACTTTTAAAATCCACCTACATTTAATACGGACAGACGCCCGCATGTACACATGTGCCAACGAGACATGTATACACACGAAAACTGAATGAGGGGCACCTCCTCTGTGCACTCCTCTGCACACACACTTTAAGCAAGAGTCAGTCTAGGGTGTAGTCTTGGGAGTGACTTGGTAGACAGTGAGTCAGTACATCAGCCAAGCTATTAGGGACCTTAGGGCAAACATGAAGCATGCTAGTGTCCCATTAGGAGGCACATTCAGGTGAAAAAATGCTTCATATTTGCCCTAAGGTCACACCAGAGGGGCACTTCGGGCCAACTAGAGATGCACTTGGGCTGACTGGAGAGGCATGGCCAACCAGAGGGTTATTTGGGGCCGACCAGATGGCCATTTGTGTCGACCAGAGGGGTATTTGAGCTGCTCAAGTGCCCCTCTGGTGTGACATTAGGGCATGCCGCTAGTGGAAGCCGACATCATTGATTTCTTTGTTGTTATGGAGGACTGGTTAGAGAAAAAGGCTAATCTTACTGAGAACTCACATGTTCCACATGTAACCAGTGACAGTGGTCTCTACTGAGGACATGTGATGTCATTATTGTTCATTATTATGTTGTGATACACTTATGATACCTTTTGTGAGGACTGGGCCAGCATTGCGCGCTTCCCAAAGGGGGCGAGCGAAGTTAGCGTTACCACGCACCTGAAGATGGTTTGCTCATCCCCCACCTGTGGCGAATCTACTCGTCCTGGAGAGCTTAAATGGGCAGGCTTCCCTCTGCTCGTTGCTAGTTCGTGCTGTGTACTGCCGTGAGATCAGGGGCGGACCTTCCTACAGGCGATATAGGCGGTCGCCTAGAGCGCCACCCAGTGTGCAGTTTTGGCGCCCCCCTCTATATCTGCAACCATTATTTTTACATAAAAAAAATTCTAACATAAGGGAAAATGAGCCAAAAATCTAAAACGGTCGGTCGGTCTGAGCCTCAGCTTTAAGTGTTCACAGTCAGAACATGCTAGAGCGCTATGCATTGATGGGTATCAGTCAAGTGTTTATAGAATTGAGCGTTGAGGAAAGAAAGACTAACGTTAGAGAACTATGAAGTTTAACTATCCAGTTTAAAAAGAGAAGAAAAGAAGAAGACGAGAAACGTGCCAAGGTGAAAGGTATGCAATTTTGTACAACTGCCAAGACCTGCCACACCAAGAGCTGATGAAGCAAGCAGAGGCACTTGTACACACCTTAAACCATGGAGGGCAATCTGATTTGGATGGGAAGGAGCTGGCTCAGGAGTTGGACAATTTGATGTGATTGATGACTTTGCAGCGAGGAAGGCCAGAAGGATTGCACTGTAAATGGAAACCAGTAGGAGCTACAGGCTAACCTTGAAGTGTGATGATAGGGAGTGGAATGTAAATAGTTCTTTAGACAAAGTGAATTTGTAATTTTTATTTATTTGTTTGTTTATTTAGCATATTATATTTTGATTATATATGTGTAACATATTTTACAATACATAATTTTCTTTTAAAGCAAATTTGCACGTTATTTTATTGTTTGTTATTATTATTATTATTATTATTATTATTATTATTATTATTATTATTATTATTAATTATTATTATTATTATTATTATTATTATTATTATTATTATTATTATTATTATTATTATTATTATTATTATTATTATTATTGTGTGTTAGCTAAGTTGTTTATTTCTTTTAATTCTTTAGTGTGCATTACATTTATTCTTAGCTCTTGTTCTTGCTTGTAAAAATTATAGGTGCAGTACTTTACTGTATAACTGTTAACCCTTTCACTGCCACACGACGGAGGGTTAACCCTTTACTATCACACAACCGACGGTCGTGAAAGGGTTAACCTTCGGTGTATTGTCGCAGTGAAAAGGGTTAACCGGTTGGTAGCGCGGCGATGTTTTGATTTTTTGGGGGGGGGGGGGGGGGGGGAGGCTCAGACCGACCGACCGTTTTAGATTTTTGGCTCATTTTCCCTTATGTTAGAATTTTTTTTATGTAAAAATAATGGTTGCAGATATAGAGGGGTGCGCCAAAACGGCGCAGTAGTAAATCTCGCCAAATGTGCTAGGTCCGCCCCTGCGTGAGATGCATCGTGTCGCTTCCCTGCTTTCTCGTGGATGATTCCTGTGCGTTCTCTTTTCTTCCGTGCTTCCTAGTTTTTTTAATTGCCCGTCGGCAGTTGCCCTGGTGAGTCTTGAACAGACTGTACTCTGAACTTTCGCATTATTCCACTGGACTCTGTTTTCTCATCGCCTTCGGGTTGTTTGCTTTTTTCCCCATAAGGGACAGTATGACTTTTCGTTACTAGATGCTGCTTTTTCGCCTACGGGTTGTTTTACTTTGGACCTGTAAGAAGAAGTGTTGTCTTTTCTGTTTGTAAAATAAATACACCCCTTTTTTGGCTAACGCTGAATACCTGTCTTGTGTTGTGCTGTTGGGGTCTCATACAAACCATTACAACTTTAATATCAAAGGAATTCTCAAAGTATCGTAGTATAGTAAGATTTACAATGTACAGGACAGCAGTGTGTTTTGGTAGCCTAAGCCTAATAATAATAATGAAAAAAATCTCCTAAAGATCCACATTTTAAAGAATATACTGACATGGTAAACTAGTAAAAGAGCTGGTTAGGGACTTCCGGTATGCCGTTAGAGGGCACAGACACATAGAAGACCGCTCTCCCGGGCGAAATATAATTCTTCCACTTTAAGAATTCAATGAACACAAATATATAAATCAAAAGGTAGATGAGTGGAAGAAGGAAAGGGAAGGACCGAAAAAGAAGGGAAAGTCACGAACACGAATAAAAGCACTGAAGATAAAAGGAACCCGCTTCCAGACTCCACACTCCAACATGAAGATTCAAAGAAGTACTGGAAGGAGGCGAGGAGGGAATCGGGGGTGCGGGAGCTTCGGAGCGCGAGAGAGGGGACCAGCCGAGTAGCTGCACTGAGAGCGAGAAAGGCTCAGCGAGTACACGGAATTCATACTGTAAAGAAAAATTGTATATGCAAAAATGTGAAAAAGTTACTTTGAAAAAGAAAAGGAAAATGTCCATGCAAAGATGTCAAAAAAAGTGACATTGGAAAATAAGTGAAAAATGAACCAAAATAAAGAGTTATAAAAAAAAAATAGCTGGTTAGCTTGCCAGTTTTACCAATTTCACCCTTCTTTCCCACCGTCGTTCAGTTTAAATATTTCCCCGTATTTTTCCAAAATTTTAAAATGTTTACAAAATGGTTGCAATTCCCCTCCGTGACGACAGGTGGCAGCAGTGTAGATTAGAACGTTAGCACAGGAAGTCAGACCGGAAGAAGGTTGCGACCAGAAGAAGACGGACCGGATAAAGAAGGGTTTTAGCGCGAAATATATTACATTCTACGATGGACTTGAGAGAGGAGGATGCGGATTGTGCGGTTCCACCAGCAAAGAAAGCCAAGAAGAGTTACTACAAATATCTCACCAAATGGGAGGAGACGTTCCCGATGGGAACTTCCCGTACCTGACGAAAAGCAACGTTTCCAAAGTCTATGCTTTTTGTAAAGTATGCCACGCTGCTTTTAATGTCGCACACGGAGGAAAAAGCGACGTGAGTCAGCATACAAGTTTCAAGTTTCAAGTTTCTTTAATAGTTGTCATACAGAAGTACAGAATACTTTTATACAAAATGCTTCTTACTGTTATGCTCCAGAGACTGTGCAAGACAAGATAAGTATGAAATAAAATAACATAGTATAGCATGTAAATTAGAAGTAAAAAAAATGAGGTCACAGTGTTCAGTATAGACATATGTACAATGTTCGATGCAGAATAGACGTAACTGAGTTACCATATAATATACAATACTGTGCAGTGTACTAATATACAATACTATATAGTGCAAGGCAGAAATGGGATGAGGTGCAATTTAGGTACAATTTACAGTAGGTGTACGAGTTGTAGTGCAAATCCTTTATCAATAAATATAAAGTGTGTTTGTGTGATCTAAAGTGTGGAGAGTGGGTGCTGCAGTGTGTTGTTTGTTTAAGTGAGTGTGTGCGTGTGGGTGTGTGTGCTGTGTGCATTTGATGGTTGTTGCATAGTGTTTATTGTTCGTTTAGCAGCCTGATGGCCTGGGGATAGAAGCTTCTTCTGAGTCTTTCTGTGCTCGCCTTAAGACTCCGGTATCGCTTGCCTGACCGCAGCAGTTCAAAGAGGCAGTTGTTCGGGTGGCTCGAGTCCTTAATAATTCTCTTAGCCTTCCCCTTGCACCGCTTGTTGTAAATGTTGTAAATACTAAAACAAAGTTATTATTATTATTATTATAGGTAATAGGAACCAGTTTCTGAGGAACTTAGTATGTCTTTTTTTATCATGCATATCTTGTGTCTTACCCTATTTCTTTTTTTCTATGCCTATTTTTATTATTGTATTTTGCACAATCAATGCGGGCATGACCACTCGCATGTAAATGTATGCCCTGGTATGTATGTGACAAATAAACCTCTTGATTCTTCTTGAGTTGTAGTATTAATATGTACAGTGATGAAGGTATAAAGACACTATGATAATACATTGATTGATTGAAAACTGTATTAACAGATTGCAGAATGGGTACAATACAGTATGGCTCAATACACACAATTGTTAAGGGGATGCAGACCAGAGAAGGACTTCTTGTTTACATCACGGTCCCCCATTTTCAATTCATCATAACATTTATGTATGAATTGTAAAAGATTTCAATAAATATGAACATGTTAATGCTATACTACTACATAAAGTGAATTTATACTGAATTTGTCTTACGCTTCCATTCATTTAATGCAGGGATGTTCACAGTATTTAACTTTCAACCAGGTATCTGATTAATTTAATGTAGCAACTAGTAGTTCACCCAGTCCTTGTTGGACTGATAAGTGGTTGCCTAGTGGAGATTTAGGATTCACTATGTACCCTTGCCTATTATTGATTGATTGAAAACTTTATTAACAGATTGTAGAATGGGTATAATACAGTATG
This sequence comes from Notolepis coatsorum, assembly GCF_963971535.1. Lineage (NCBI taxonomy): Eukaryota > Metazoa > Chordata > Actinopteri > Aulopiformes > Paralepididae > Notolepis > Notolepis coatsorum. Next base: position 52,838,797 of record NC_140181.1, read on the forward strand.
GCTCAATACACACAATTGTTAAGGGGATGCAGACCAGAGAAAGACTTTCGTCTTGTTTACATCAGGGTCCCCCATTTTCAATGTATGACAGATACAATATACAGATATATATCATGATATACAGTATTGTTACATTTGTGACATACATGATATGCAAATATACATTACTGTTAAACAGAGATCCTAACAGAAAATATATACATACGAGGGGGAGGAGACTACATTGGGAGGGGGGCGGGGGCGAAATCTCCTGTTTTTTCAAATCCCAATGTTGACAGCTATGGTTCGGACTGTTCTATACAGTGATTTAGAACAGACCTTTGTAAAGAAACTCAAAGTTGAGCTGCTCTGCTGTTCTGTAAAGTAACTCAGAACCATATCCTGTAAAGTAACTCAGGAGCCTGCTTCAACCAGAGTATTGTATTGTAAATGAGGGCTATTTTATATTTATTTTATTTCTATTCTATTTTATTAATTATTTTTACTGCACTTTTTTACTCTGTTTATTCTATTTTTATAATTTTTATTACTGCCCATTTTAAAACTGAATCAAACCGTAAACAGAGTGGCCTATTGGGATGCTATGTGAAAAAACTTGATTTTATGTCTTTTTTTCTTTGCCTTTTTCAGCTGTAAAGCACTTTGAGGGGCAATTCTTATATGAAAGGTGCTATACAAATAAAGTTATATCTCGTATTGGCTTATCGCGTCCCGCTCTTAGCCTTATGAGATACCCCTTATCTCCTAGTACCTATTGTACCCCAAACGAACAACTTAATGCACCCACACCTGATGGGGCCCGCCCCTATGGAGGCGTAGCCTATATAACCATGACTATGGTCACCAAACACTCTTCCTCTATTTTCGTTCCATCGTATCGGCTGCGTGCACCATATGTAACTAGCAGGATGAAAAGATCAGAGAAGATTCATAATGTTGAAAGCTTACCGGAGGTTGCTGGCCCCTGGCATCTTCGAAGCATGTTTTCAGCGACACGACGGGCCTATGTTGATGTTCCTCGTCTGATGGCAGCCAGACCAAGGTTCAGCTGTGCAAGATTGGCTGTCGGGCCAGCTTGTACCCAGGTAGGCCCTGTGTCTTCAGGCATGGGTATTAGTGTTAGTAATGCTGGTTTGTTTTGTTACACAACCATGTTGTGTGTTGGCGCCGAGGGCAGGATGGTTTGGTGAACGTTCACTGCAGTGAACGGTTTCCAAACTGTCTTGGGCGTGCTGTTAAACATCTAATGCTATGCTACATGCTATCGCTAATGCTACATGCTACCACTACATGCTAATTGCTACGCTGTTCTAATGTCTCCGCCGTGAGATGTTGTCACTTCTCCCTCCTCTTGCCCGGTTCATCAATGAAGGTCAGTCGGTAGCTGTTGTGTTTTTTTTTGCTGAGTCCTATTTACCTTTTTTTACGGGTAAATGGGTTGACAACAGGGTAGGCCGTGGCTAGGTACCCTAGCCAGGTACGTTACCTGTGTTCCGGCGGGGTCTGTGGAATGGTGTCCCCATCTGGGGCCGATGCGTGAGCTCGGCGGTGTAGCAGTAGAGCTATATTACTGCAAGATGGGACTTAATGGCGGGTTATGGCTCAGCTGGCTAGTTCCTATCCACATTGGCGTCGGGTAGTGGGGCTATGGGTCCAGCCGACATGGTAAACATGTTGCGTGTCTGTGCGCAGGCGGTTGTTGATCCGGGTCCCACATCGCCTCACGCTAGGCTGTAGTAGTGTAGTGGGCTATTGTTTCGTTCTGTCACTCTGCTATGAGAAGGTCTGTCTTTGCTACAGCTTTCTCTCCTCTCAACCATTTCATACTGACGGTCAATCGGTATACTAGGGGAGTAGTGCGGGGGGGGCTTTGTTTACCTTTTTTGGTAAATGGGCTAAGCTAGGGCTGGTGTGCTGTTGTGAATATTTTGAATGAAGGCGGGACTAGTTCGTTCTGGTCCGCCTCCCCTTAACGTTGTGTATATGGGTTTGCTCATTCTACAGTATTTTGTGGTTTAGTTCTTTTATTCATTTAACCCTTTCATGGTGCACACCACAGTGGAGGTTGCTGTTTGCAACCACCACTGGTGCTCCGTGTTAACATCAGTCCTTTGTTTTTGACATATTGAAACAGTGCCCCGCCCGGCCGACGCCATGGGTGGGTCGGCCTGGCGAGTGGCTGGTGGGCTGTTAAAGCCTGTACCGCCACGGTATGGAATTGGCAGCGATTAGAACTGTGTTTGAATTGCTGTTTTTTTCTATTAAAAAAAATTGTGTCTGGTGGCGGGGCCTTGAGGGCCAGCCGACGTCGACACATCGCGCGAGGTTGTTGACGTTATTAGCTTTGACCCAGCCGCAAGCTATAACCGCTCAGGGTTCCCCTCTCCGCAGGGGATTTTGGTATTCTGCTGGAGCGCGGGCGGTATTGTCCTAGGCCCCACACCGCCTCACACCGCGCAGCCAGAAGAAGAGAGAGCACGGCCTCGTCAGCGGCGACGAGGCCCTCGACAGGCGGCCATGTTTTCCCCCGCCGGAGGTATCCTGGGCGTTGATTCGACAGGTGTCTACAAGGCCGACAGCCTTGGCGGCCGAGGGATCGGCCATGTAGGATGGGTTCGGCTTGAACAAACAAGCCGTCACTGTCCTGCCGCGAGCAGCCCGCTCTCCGATCACTCCCTTCCCCAACACCAGCGGAAAAAGTGGGCTCTGATTGTTTCCTTTGGCTGCGGGCCGCGTGCCTTCGTTGAAGCGCGGGCGGCCCCACTTTCGCTTCTCATGGGGACAGGGGCTGACACCCAGTTGATGGCTGAGCCTGGGTCTGTCCATGAGAATGTTGTGCTGTCAAGCGGCTCCCACACCATAAGCTGTGTTGGTTGAGCCTGGTGTTACGTCTGTCAACTTAAGTGTTGTCAGCAGGGGGGCTCGAAACCTTTTGAGGCACACAGTGCGGGCTTCCCCGGCCTCGCCTTCGCCAGGCCAGGTATCATGTTGGTGCCTCCCACTCCTGAAATATTGGCAGTGGTCGCAGGCACGCGTGATTTGGGGTGGTAGTAATATCACTGCAGGGCTACGGTGTGTAGGAATCCATGGGGTCCTTACACCTTGCATGTCCGGCTGCAGAACAACTCCTCAGCATGTTCTGGAGGGGTGTTCAGTGGGGGGGCTTTTTTCACCTAGGAAGCCCCCCGTATCAAACCGGCCCTTTCTGTCGGGGTCCCCCCTTGGGTGCGATTGCCTCGTGGGTGGTGTCAGGGTCAGATGTCCCGACACGGAACACCCTGCTCGCACGGTTCCAGGGTTGGCTACGCACAGCGGGGGGACCGGGCCAACTATCTACAGTTCCTGGCGGACCTGCGCCACATGGCGGCGGGTGCGTTGGGAGTGTCATCACATATGACTACGGCAGTACCATATGTCGAGGTGGATGGAGAGAACGCTGAGGCGGGGACTTGTGTTTACACAACCCCACCCGTTTTCAGGTTTGGTACAGACCCTATTGTCAGGGTCTCCAGCAGTGACAGCTCTGGTCAACGAGATCCAATCTCTGTGGACGAAGCAAGCCATCGTCGTGGCGTTCTCCTCCCGGTGTTCTCTGCCTGAGAAGTCGGGAGGGAGGGGTGTAAGACCCAGGCTGGACCTGTCCCATGGGAAGGTTCAGCATGTTTTGGATCGTCTCCTACCTGTTGAACACTGTCAGGTGGGGGTCTGGTTCTCCTCCATAGACCTGTAGGATGCGTATGCGCATCTCCGATCTTCCATCCTAGGGCTTACCTACGCTCCCTTGCAGGGTTAGCGTATGAGTACCAGAGGCTGCCGTTCGGTTTTCACTGGCTCCCCGCATCTTCACCAAGTGCGTGGAGGCCGCACTGGGGCCTCTGCGTCGTCAGGGGTTACGGAGTGTTCTGCCCTGATGACGTTCTGGTCCTTCGCGGTCAAGGTGGATCGTCAGGTCTCGTACCAGGCAGGTCTCTACCAGCCTGGGGTTGCTGTAGACTGGATGTAGAGTACTCCTCTTCCCAGTCAACGGTTGGAGGGCTATGGGCATCCCTCTCAGAGCGTGTTGTCAACACGCTCGGGAGGTTCCGTCCTAGGACGGTTACGGCGCTGTCTCACGTCGCGTTTTCACCGACGCCTCCCTCGCTGGTGACGCGTCGGGCCAACGCAGTAGGGGGCAGCTGGCAAACCATGCTGCCCGGTCTGTGCTACGTTCAATGTGTTGGTGTTGAAAGCGGTCCTTCTGGTCCACAAATAGTGTTGATCAGGACGGACGATACGACGTCAGTGTCGTGTATCGACAGACAGGGAGGAGTACGCTCCCCCTGTCTGCACCAGGCGGCGGGCGGCTGGCTATGGGCGTCCTCCATCTGCGCGGCCTGAGGGCTCCCCACATGCCAGGCAGGGAGAATGTGGGTGCAGGTGTACGGTCGCGGGGCGGTCCTCATCCTGACGGGTGGGGATTACGTCTGGACATAGCCAGGCAGGTCTGGGACCGATGCCGTGCTGCCTGGGATTCTTCCCCATACATCTGTTAGGTCAGTTGTTGGGACGGGTACGTTGAGGGGCGCAGGTTCTTGATCCTGATGGTGTTACCATCCGGAATGCGCATGCTCCCTCCACTGTCGCGCTTACGCGGGCAGATGACGTATGTTCCAGGTGTGGTGTAAGGCGGGGGGCCGGGACTCAGCCTCCTGCCCCCTGGATGCTGTCCTTAGTTACCTCCAGTTTCTCCTTGATAGACTGTCGGCTTCGACGGTGAGGGTATATGCAGCAGCTATATCCTCCTATCATGAGGGGTTTGAGGGGATGTCTTGTTCAGCCACCCTCTTGTGAAGCGTTTCCTGCTTGGCGCTCGACGCATTAAGCCAGTGCAACGCTCCTGGGCTCCGACTTGGGATCTTCACCTGGTCCTCGGTCGGTTGTCCTTGGCCCCGTTTGAGCCGCTCGAGCAGGCGCCGTTGGAACAGCTGTCGTTCAAGACCGCGTTCTTGCTGGCCGTCACCTCCGCTGACGCGTGGGTGTGCTTTGTGCTCTCTCGGTACGACCAGAGTGCCTGTCTTTCGTTCCGATTGCGGTGCCACTCTGCGGCCTAATCCTGCCTTCGTGCCTGTAAATATCCGGAGTTCTTCCGCTCCAGGGATATTGCGGTTCAGGCATTTCATCCGCCTCCTCACGGTGGTGAGTTAGATGCGGGCCTTCACCTGTCATGTCCGGTCCGTGCTTTGGGTATTGCCTCAGCCGTACTCAGGACCTCGGGGTCACCGTTCAGCTTTTTGTCTGTCACGGTGGTTCTCATGCCGGTAAGGCACTATCGAACAACGCCTGTCCCATTGGTTGTGCGAGGGCATTGCCCTCTGCTACACGTTGGCTGGGCAGGATCCCCCTGGGGGCGTCAGGGCGCACTCCACTCGTGGGGTGGCTGCCTCTGCCGCTCTCCTGGGTGGGGCCTCGGTGGAGGACATCTGTGCTGCAGCTTCATGGTCCTCCCCGGGCCCCTTTGTAAGGTTTTACCTCATGGACATGACCGGGGGTTCTGTCTCCCAGGCGGTTCTGGGGTCTGTGGCCTTTCCTGCTTCCCGTCCTTTGGTAGGGTAGCAGGAGTGTGTGGGTATGGGCCACAGTGTGTTGAGTCACACGTGGTTCCGCCTGTGCGGTGTGTTCAAGGGGTTCTGGTTCCCTCTTGTTCGCATTCAGGTGGAGTTGACTGCGCCCCCCCTTCATTAGGAAGGATGGGGTGACAGGGCTCCCCGCACCCCTTGATGTGGGCTTACGGGTCCTCAGGGGGTACATCTGTCGGGTCTCGCGTCCGCTCTAACCCATATCTCATAAGGCTAAGAGCGGGACGCGATAAGCCAATACGAGATATAACGATAGGTTATGTATATAACCTAGTTATATTAGTATTGGCTGAGCGTCCCGCTCTGCGCGGCCCTGAGTTCCCTTTTGAAGGATCTTTTGCTGGAACGAGATTTGGCGAGGAAGAGTGTTTGGTGACCATAGTCATGGTTATATAGGCTACGCCTCCATAGGGGCGGGGCCCCATCAGGTGTGGGTGCATTAAGTTGTTCGTTTGGGGTACAATAGGTACTAGGAGATAAGGGGTATCTCATAAGGCTAAGAGCGGGACGCTCAGCCAATACTAATATAACTAGGGGGCAGAGACAGCGACTGCTACCAGACATTGACCTGGGACTTATAGGAACCCAAGGAGGACAACCTACACTACCTTAGGCTTACTGCACCTTATGTGGATACTGTGATACTGTGAATAATGTATATTTCAGTGGATACCGTGATACTGTGAATAATGTATACTCAGTAGATAGTCAATTATAACACTACCTTATGCATACTGCACCTTATGTGACACTGTGAATAATGTGAATATTTCTTCAGCTAGTCAGATAGTAAATTATATTGACCATATTGACCAAATTGTTTACACTGCCTGTGTTGTTTTTACTACCTGTACACTGTGTTGTTGTTTTACTACCTGTACCCCCCCCCCTCCCCCCCATGCTGCTATGATGCCTGAATTTCCCCAAGGGGATCAATAAAGGAATATCTTATCTTATCTTATCTTATACATAACCTATCGTTATTATTAGTACTATTGGCCAATGGTTCCACATTGAAGCTTTTCAGGAACCATTTAAGTAGCATGGTAAGAAACTTTTTCGGTTCCTTAGAGAACCTTTTTTTTTACCTCTGGGTGTAGAATTGGATACTCCCTTATGCCTCTTTTCCATTGCATAGTACCTACTCTACTCGCTTTAGGTACCTGGTACTTCGTTCCTTTTCCACTGCAGGTAGTACTCCGTTTGTCTCCGTGTGGGGAGGCGGGGCCGCTGGCGTACAGCATGAGAGCTCCGTGAGCATAGCTATGTCCGTGAGGGTTTGGAGCAAGCCAGAGTAAACACAGTTTTCAATCAATCAATCAATCAATCAATCAATCAATCAATCAATAACAACATTAACCAGACTCTCGGTGTGTCTATTCTGCTAACGTTAACGTTACCTCTCGTGTCTATTCTACTAGCGTTAACGTTACCTCTCGTGTCTATTCTACTAACGTTAATGTTAACTCTCGTGTCTATTCTACTAACGTTAACGTTACCTCTCATGTCTATTCTACTAACGTTAACGTTACCTCTCGTGTCTATTCTACTAACGTTAACGTTAACTCTTGTGTCTATTCTACTAACGTTAACGTTAACTCTCGTGTCTATTCTACTAACGTTAACGTTACCTCTCGTGTCTATTCTACTAACGTTAACGATAACTCTCGTGTCTATTCTACTAACGTTAACGTTAACTCTCGTGTCTATTCTACTAGCGTTAACGTTACCTCTCGTGTCCCACCCTCCAGAACATTTACAACAAGCGGTGCAAGGGGAAGGCTAAGAGAATTATTAAGGACTCGAGCCACCCGAACAACTGCCTCTTTGAACTGCTGCGGTCAGGCAAGCGATACCGGAGTCTTAAGGCGAGCACAGAAAGACTCAGAAGAAGCTTCTATCCCCAGGCCATCAGGCTGCTAAACGAACAATAAACACTATGCAACAACCATCAAATGCACACAGCACACACACCCACACGCACACACTCACTCAAACAAACAACACACTGCAGCACCCACTCTCCACACTTTAGATCACACAAACACACTTTACACTTTATATTTATTGATAAAGGATTTGCACTACAACTCGTACACCTACTATGAATTGTACCTAAATTGCACCTCGTCCCATTTCTGCCTTGCACTATATAGTATTGTATATTAGTACACTGCACAGTATTGTATATTGTATGGTAACTACGTCTATTCTGCATCGAACATTGTACATATGTCTAAACTGAACACTGTGACCTCATTTTTTTTACTTCTAATTTTACTATGTTATTTTATTTCATACTTATCTTGTCTTGCACAGTCTCTGGAGCGTAACAGTAAGAAGCATTTTGTATAAAAGTATTCTGTACTTCTGTATGACAACTATTAAAGAAACTTGAAACTATTCTACTAACGTTAACGTTAACTCTCGTGTCTATTCTACTAACGTTAACGTTAACTCTCGTGTCTATTCTACAGTCTGACAGTCGCTGTAGCCAAGTGTGTTACTGATCAGGCTGTGAGTGTGTGTGTGTGTGTGTGTGTGTGTGTGTGTGTGTGTGTGTGTGTGTGTGTGTGTGTGTGTGTGTGTGTGTGTGTGTGTGTGTGTGTGTGTATGTGTGTGTGTGTGTTACATATCAGGCTGTGTGTGTGTTACTGATCAGGCTGTGAGTGTGTGTGTTACAGATCTAGCTGTGAGTGTGTGTGTTTGTGTGTGTGTGTGCGTTACAGATCAGTCTGTGTGTGTGTGTGTGTGTGTGTGTGTGTGTGTGTGTGTGTGTGTGTGTGTGTGTGTGCGTGTGCTACAGATCAGTCTGTGTGTGTGTGTGTGTTACTGATCAGGCGGTGTGTGTGTGTGTGTGTTACTGATCAGGCTGTGTGTGTGTGTGTGTTACTGATCAGGCGGTGTGTGTGTGTGTGTTACAGATCAGGCTGTGAGTGTGTGTGTGTGTGTGTGTGTGTGTGTGTGTGTGTGTGTGTGTGTGTGTGTGTGTGTGTGTGTGTGTGTGTGTGTGTGTGTGTGTGTGTGTGTGTGTGTGTGTGTGTGTGTGTGTGTGTGTGTGTGTGTCAAGTCAGTTTTATTTGTATAGCACATTTACAAATGACTAAAAGCCAAACCAAAGTGCTTCACATGATAAAAACACATACAGTGCAATAAAATACACAAAAGTTACAGAAAAAGGTATAGTACAGTACATATAAGAAAGCAAGGGCAAAGTGCAATATAAAAAGAGAGGAAAATTGGATAAAAAGTCCAGAGTGACAGCGGACGTCATATGTAAATGCTAGCTCTGGTCAAAGGCCAGGGAAAAGAGGTGTGTTTTGAGCAATGATTTAAAAACCTCTAGGCTCTGGGCAGATCTTATGTGGGGGAGGCTGTTCCAGAGCCGGGGGGCAGCAGCAGCGAAGGCTCTATCACCCTGGTCCTAGGCACTTCCAGCAGCAGCTGGTCAGCAGACCTTAGGGCTCTGGACTGTGGTGATGCAAGAGCTCAGCTCCTGCAGTACAGTGGAGCCAGCCCGTGTAGTGCTTTAAAAACAGTCAGTAAAAGTTTTAAATCGATACGGAAACGGATGGGGAGCCAGTGGCGAGAAACCAGAACTGGTGTGATGTGGTCACGTTTCCTGGTACCGGAAAGAAGACGGGCAGCTGCATTTTGTACCAGTTGCAGGCGACGGAGCAGCAACTGGTCAATGCCGACATACAACGCATTGCAGTAATCCAGCCGGGTCGAGATAAAGGCATGGATCACCCTCTCCAGATCTTTCTGAGAGAGGTATGGTTTGGTCTTGGCCAGGAGTCTGAGGTGGAAAAAGCTGGTTTTAACCACCGAGCTAACCTGTTTGTCAAATAAAAAATGTCTGTCAAAGATTATTACTCCAAGGTTTCTGACAGAGGAGCGGATATTTGAGCCCAGAGGGCCTAGGGCATTGGCAGTAGGGTCGACCGAATCATTACTAAATAAAATGATCTCTGTTTTGCGCTCATTTAAGTTGAGACAATTTGCACTCATCCATATTTTTATGTCAGCCAGGCAATCTAACAGTGGCTGTAATGTAACCTTGCCTTTTGCTTTTAGGGGTAAATAGATCTGCACATCGTCGGCAAAGCAGTGGAAGGACATGTTGTGCTTTGCAATGATTGAGCCTAAGGGCAACATATATAATAAAAAAAGGATGGGGCCCAGTATCGACCCCTGGGGCACCCCACAGGTAAGAGGGGCCGCTGAAGAGAAGAATTCTCCAAGCTGGACTGAGAAGCTCCGGCCAGTCAGGTAGGACTTGAACCAGCTTAGGGCTACGCCTGTGATGCCAACATATTTTTAGTAGGACAGTGTGGTCTATAGTGTCGAAGGTGGTCTAAAAGCTCTCAGGAGGGCTGGGCCCTATTCCCCGTACCTGGTTCAACTAAGTCGATCAAGAGTCCCATTATCCAGATTCAATTACCGTACTTTTCGCACTATAAGCCGCACCTGACTATAAGCCGCAGCAGCTAAATTGAATGATGTGTACATATATAAGCCGCACTGGACTATAAGCCGCATGTGTTTTAATGTTTAATTACCATATGTAAGGAGTGGAGCCTGCAGCTTAATTTGACTCAACACGGGAAACCTCACCCGGCCCGGACACGGAAAGGATTGACAGATTGATTGCTCTTTCTCGATTCTGTGAGTGGTGGTGCATGGCCGTTCTTATATTGAGCTTTAAGTTCCCACCTCTACAGAGAATGACTCCCATTGGGACACAATACTGTCGGACAAATAACATTAACTCATTTACAAGTTGTATTAAGTTTAGCAAATAAGGGAACAGATAAATAACATTTCAATGCAGTAAAAAAAGCAATATTTCGATTTTCTGGTTTTGTCCACATATAAGCCGCACCGTTATATAAGCCGCAGGGTCGACAAATGGGGAAAAAAGCCGCGGCTTATAGTCCGAAAAGTACGGTAACCCGATGTTTGAAGCCGGGATTTTCCTGTTCCTCGAAGGTGGATTCAGTCTCGTTAACTCGAACCAGACTTGAGACCCAGGATAAGTGCGCGCGGCCGCTTCAGTTGAAAAGCCAGCACGTATCGATAGCAGAGATCCTGATTTTCTAACGGCATTGATTGATTAATTGATTTAAAACTTTATTAACAGATTGCAGTACGGCTCAATAGCCTCGCCGACAAGTTAAATGCATGATCTATAGGCTAATTTTAAGTCCCTCATTACCCCAATCAATCAGATTATATTTCTTTAAACTTGCCTGCTGGCAGTAGGTTTATGGATTGAATAATCAAATGAGATCTTGCTAGCGAAAATAATTAGTTTAACTGTTATACAGAATAAGGATACGGCTCTCTTACCCATTGATTGATGTATGGTGGATCTTTTACTTATCTGCACTGTGGTGTGACGGATTGTGGTTTTGACTTTCACACAGGCGGCCCGGGTTCGAATCCCACTTCTCCTAGTCTTTTCCTTCTTTTTGCAATGTAGGAATAATTCAATTTGGTGCACGTTGAGAGCTATATAAAGAATGACATCCTCAATGCATGTAGATTTATAATATTTTAACTTAAAACTAGGCTACTTTTGCATATAATCATTAATATTATATTCCAAAAAAATTATATTGGAAACGCGGGGTTTCAAACACCGGTCGCCCGGTTGCCAGGATTAAGCACTAGCCGCTGCGCCACTGTGCCAGACGGGATATATTCATTGTTTATCCATTAATGGACGAGAGACCCGTGTTTAGAATATTTTTCTTACCAAAAAATGAAGTTTTATCTCTTTATTCTCAAATGCATTAATGTGACGTCAACGGCTCATTCAATTTCTCAAATCCGTCAAACAGCGCATCTCATCAGACATTTTAATCCCAGTTACAATATCACACAAAAACCACAATCCACGCAGAGACACTTCAATTTTATGCTTGAATGAAACACAATCCGGGCGCTCCGTTAAGCAAATCTACAGCGGAGAATATATGAAACTAATCAGAGCCAAACGGCCGATAGGTTTCATTCATTAAAAATATCCCCGCGGGATTCACATTTGCAATGCGCCGTTATTAAAATAACCACATGCAGCGTGTATCGCGACTCCGAGCGCCGTATATGACGTGCATTATTTTATTTAGGACAAAGTAAATCTATAGGCTCAATATGATTTATTATCAGCATTTAGTTCTATTATTATACATTTCAAAAGCCCCCTCTAGGAAAACGAAGCACAGAAACATAATTCAGAATGGTATAAATGGGATCTAGACTGTGAGAATCATTTCAGGAAGCGAGCTGTCATTTATTTGCGGGGGCGTGGCCATGGTTCATCCGGCTAACTGAAGTTAACCCTGCTCTCGACCAGGCTCAAACTTTTTGATCTGTTGTCATGGTGATTTGGACAATCGCGCGTCGGGGAACAGGAAGGTCCGGCTTAAGTCAGACTAGACTGGAAATTATCCGGCTAACTCAGTTATCCAGGTACGGGGAACGGGGCCCAGTGTTTCGGTGCTATGGCGCGGTTTAAAGCCAGACTGAAACTTTTCATGGATTTTATGTACATCTAAAAACAGTTGTAACTGGAGGTAAACTGCTCGCTCCAGGACTTTAGACAGGAAAGGTAGTTGGGAAATGGGCCTGAAGTTTGATAGAATAGAGGGATCAAGGTTTTGTGCTGTTTTGTGCTGTGTGTTACAGATCAGGCTGTGAGTGTGTGCGTTTGTGTGTTACAGATGAGGCTGTGAGTGTGTGTGTTTGTGTGTTACAGATCAGGCTGTGAGTGTGTGTGTCCCATGCTCCACTGACCTGGGCTGGAGGTGTCTGGGCTGAAGGTGTCTGGCCTGAAGGTGTCTCGGCTGAAGGTGTCTGGGGTGGCTGCTGGGGTGGCACGCCTGTAGCACCAACTCACCAAAATGGCCTCCTGGTTGTCGGCCAGGGCCTGCTTGGCCAGGTAGCGCTCCCTCTTAATCTTCACCTCCAAAGACTCTGGCACGTCAGGCACCATCCAGTCTATGGCTCGCAGCACAAAGAACACCACGTGCTGGAGGGAGGGAGGGAGGGAGGGAGGGAGGGAATGAGGGATGGGAGATATACGGTACAGTATACATTCAGAGATTTACAACGGAAAACAAGTTGTTCATATTGGAAGGCGAGAGGGTGGATACTACCTTTGAAGGCTAGGGTTCTGATTTAGCACATAAACCTGACCGGATATCATGTGGATTTTATGGTGGTATTTTTTGTGGATCTATTGTGATGTTACTTGTTGATCTGTGATGCCCATTGAGGCAATTCGTTGTGATTTCGGGCTACACAAATACAAATACATACATGAGCAGCGATCATTATCATTGTAGACCGATCATTGTTAGAATCGTGAGACATGGGAACAGGTTATATTTAAGTGTCTTGCTCAAGGACACTTTTGCCAGGGGGAATCGAAGCGGGAATCGAACCAGGAAGGAACCTTCCAACTACCAGACGCCTGCTCTACGTCCTGAGCCACTGTCGCCCCCATAATGGCTTATTCGGGCTCATCCCTCATGGAAAGAGGGGAGAGACAGCATGGAGAGAGCTGGAGGGAGATGAGTTTGAGACAATGGCTGCAGACTGTTATTAAATTATCCCCACTAACACCATAAAGGTTTTGCAAAAAAATCCATGGGTAATGAAAGAACTCAAAGAAATCAGCAACCAAAGAACAGCCCAACAATTTGCGAAAACAACTACAAATACAATTTAAAATACAAAATAAAAAATTGGAATACAAGGACAAAATAAAGAACATGTTCAAAGAGAGAGAGACTCTAAATAGTTTTTACTGTCGGTTTGATTGTTTTGAGCTCTGAGCCTTGACATCTAGCCTTTATCCTATTTTCATACTAGCGCCCTATGCTTTTTCTTTTGTTGTTGTTCTTAGCTCTATTCTATTTAAATCTTTAAAATTTTTTATTATGTACCCCAGTTGCTATTGCATGTACATAGTTGTGTATTATTACATGTATATACATACATACCAACTATTCACCTGTTTTATTCTCCACCCATCGATCATCCATAGCAACACTATTATCACCGACATCCAAGTAGGGGGATCCCCCCTTGAACGAGATGCATCCAGCTGCAGGGCCGCAGAACCCATACGAGGCTCCTCCCACTAAGACACTCTCAGGACCCATACGAGCCTCCTCCCACTAAGACACTCTCAGGACCCTCGCTCCCATTGGCTGATTTGGGTCACGTGACCGTCACAGGGTCACGTGACCGTCCCACCCAATGGCTGAATTGGAGTATTGCACCGTGCGGGATTGATTGATTGATTGATTGAAAACTTTATTAACAGATTGCAGAATGGGTCCAGTGACCGTCACAGGCCCGGATTGATTGATTGATTGAAAACTTTATTAACAGATTGCAGATGGGTACAGTGACCGTCACAGGCCCGGATTGATTGATTGATTGATTGATTGAAAACTTTATTAACAGATTGCAGAATGGGTACAGTGACCGTCACAGGCCCGGATTGATTGATTGATTGATTGATTGAAAACTTTATTAACAGATTGCAGAATGGGTACAGTGACCGTCACAGGCCCGGATTGATTGATTGATTGATTGAAAACTTTATTAACAGATTGCAGAATGGGTACAGTGACCGTCACAGGCCCGGATTGATTGATTGATTGAAAACTTTATTAACAGATTGCAGAATGGGTACAGTGACCGTCACAGGCCCGGATTGATTGATTGATTGAAAACGTTATTAACAGATTGCAGAATGGGTACAGTGACCGTCACAGGCCCGGATTGATTGATTGATTGAAAACTTTATTAACAGATTGCAGAATGGGTACAGTGACCGTCACAGGCCCGTATTGATTGATTGAAAACTTTATTAACAGATTGCAGAATGGGTACAGTGACCATCACAGGCCCGGATTGATTGATTGATTGATTGAAAACTTTATTAACAGATTGCAGAATGGGTACAGTGACCGTCACAGGCCCAGATTGATTGATTGAAAACTTTATTAACAGATTGCAGAATGGGTACAGTGACCGTCACAGGCCCGTATTGATTGATTGAAAACTTTATTAACAGATTGCAGAATGGGTACAGTGACCATCACAGGCCCGGATTGATTGATTGATTGATTGAAAACTTTATTAACAGATTGCAGAATGGGTACAGTGACCGTCACAGGCCCGGATTGATTGATTGAAAACTTTATTAACAGATTGCAGAATGGGTACAGTGACCGTCACAGGCCCGGATTGATTGATTGATTGATTGATTGATTGAGACCCCCCGCATTTCACTGTATACCTGTATGCCGTGACAAATAAAACTCTTGTATCTTGTATCTTGATTGAAAACTTTATTAACAGATTGCAGAATGGGTACAGTACAGCTCAATACACACAATTGTATACAATACAAGGGGGAGGGAACTGTACATTTATGATGAATTGAAAATGGGGGACCCTGATGTAAACAAGACGGAAGTCTTTCTCTGGTCTGCATCCCCTTAACAATTGTGTGTATTGAGCTGTACTGTACCCATTCTGCAATCTGTTAATAAAGTTTTCAATCAATCAATCAATCCGGGCCTGTGACGGTCACTGTACCCATTCTGCAATCTGTTAATAAAGTTTTCAATCAATCAATCAATCAATCAATCCGGGCCTGTGACGGTCACTGTACCCATCTGCAATCTGTTAATAAAGTTTTCAATCAATCAATCAATCCGGGCCTGTGACGGTCACTGTACCCATTCTGCAATCTGTTAATAAAGTTTTCAATCAATCAATCAATCAATCAATCCGGGTCTGTGACGGTCACTGTACCCATTCTGCAATCTGTTAATAAAGTTTTCAATCAATCAATCAATCAATCAATCAATCAATCAATCAATCAATCCGGGCCTGTGACGGTCACTGTACCCATTCTGCAATCTGTTAATAAAGTTTTCAATCAATCAATCAATCAATCAATCCGGGCCTGTGACGGTCACTGTACCCATCTGCAATCTGTTAATAAAGTTTTCAATCAATCAATCAATCCGGGCCTGTGACGGTCACTGTACCCATTCTGCAATCTGTTAATAAAGTTTTCAATCAATCAATCAATCAATCAATCCGGGCCTGTGACGGTCACTGTACCCATCTGCAATCTGTTAATAAAGTTTTCAATCAATCAATCAATCAATCAATCAATCAATCAATCAATCAATCCGGGCCTGTGACGGTCACTGTACCCATTCTGCAATCTGTTAATAAAGTTTTCAATCAATCAATCAATCAATCAATCCGGGCCTGTGACGGTCACTGTACCCATTCTGCAATCTGTTAATAAAGTTTTCAATCAATCAATCAATCAATCCCGCACGGTGCAATACTCCAATTCAGCCATTGGGTGGGACGGTCACGTGACCCTGTGACGGTCACGTGACCCTGTGACGGTCACGTGACCCAAATCAGCCAATGGGAGCGAGGGTCCTGAGAGTGTCTTAGTGGGAGGAGCCTCGTATGGGTCCTCCTGAGAGTGTTTCGGTCCTGAGAGTGTCTTAGTGGGAGGAGCCTCGTATGGGTTCTGCAGCTGGATACTATTGCCTTGAACAGCCCTTCTAAGGTTTCTCTCCTCCACATCGCCTGTGGTGCTTTTTTCCTATTGCTAGGTTTTTGGTGAGTTTTCCCTTGCCTTCGCTGGGGTATGTCTGGGAGTGTTGCATTTATTTATTTTACATTTATTTTGGATTTCATGGTGTTTTTTTTGTTCTTGATTTATTGTGATGTTTCTTCTTGACTTGTTTAACCCTTCTGCCTTCCGTGTATTTAGCCTTTTGTGTGTGTGTGTGTGTGCACTACGGTGGCTGTGTTGATGATCATGTCATGAAATTTGGTCCGTTTGCTTATTTTTCATATATTTACATAATTTGAAAAGATTGTATTTTGAAAATCTCTAACAGAAAAGTTACCCATTTGACCACCCTAGTAGTTTATTTCATGCCATTAGGGGTTAGGGTTAGGGTTAGAGTTACCATAACCTAACCCTAACCCCAACCCCAACCCTAACCCTAACGGGAATATAAGGGGTTATAATTCGGTTATGTTGAGTTAGGTTTATAGTGGTATTCATAAAAAAATTATTGGAACGGAATACTACAAACTAAGTTTTTTATGACCTTGAACGTGATGCAATCTTTTCATGCACTGGTGTGCCAACTCTGTCAGTTACCTAACAAGGCAGAAGGGTTAAAGAAGACTTGTCCAGCCCATGGGGACATTACCTTGTGATTTCGGGATTTACAAATAAATTTGATTTGATTGATTGCCAACAAATGTATCAATGAATTGAAAGGCAAGGTGTGTGCACAGACCCTACCACAGACCCTACCACAGACACTACCACAGACCTTACCACAAACCTTAGCACAGACGCTACCACAGACCTTACCACAGACCCTACCACAGACGCTACCACAGACCCTACCAGATGCTACCACAGACCCTACCACAGACCCTACCAGATGCTACCACAGACCCTACCACAGACCCTACCAGACGCTACCACAGACCCTACCACAGACGCTACCACAGACCCTACCACAGACCTTACCACAGACCCTACCACAGACCCTACCAGACCCTACCACAGACACTACCACAGACCTTACCACAGACCTTACCACAGACACTACCAGACCCTACCACAGACCTTACCACAGACCTTACCACAGACACTACCAGACCCTACCACAGACCTTACCACAGACACTACCAGACCCTACCACAGATGCTTTCAGAGCTCATTAAATGAGTGCTGGGTTCCAGTCATTGTCAAGAGTACAGGTCATGAATGACTTACGGCCAGCGGCCCTAAGCGGAAAGGGTTGTATTGAAGACACTGCTCTCTGCTGTGGATGATCCCTGGATGACTACTGTACCAGTTTGCTTACCGCCCACAGAAGTGTGGAGGATGCAGTTATCACAATGCTTCATGGCATATGTCAACACCTGGAGATGCCTGTGGTGTATTGTCCCTAAATACTTGGCGTAGTTCCCAGCGTGGTGTTGTGGGTACCCGGAAGTGAGTGCACAAGTATGTACTTGAGCTGTAGTCAAATAATAAAGTGTCAAACTAAAGTAGTGGTCCAGTAATCATTATTATACAGGTGAGGTAAAGAAGTCCTCAGGATATAATATAAATTGGCGACGAGGACATCTGAATCTGTGCAATGTGTTGGGGAAAAGGTCAGTCTGGGCGTTTGTTTACCTTATTAATGTTAGCTTAGCGCGTTAGCATGTATTTCGCTCACGGTGAACGGCGTACGTTGCCCGGCGCTTGGAAGCAGCTACAAGAAGAGGAAATCCAGTTGACACACTAAAGGAAGGATCGACTCTGTATTGCTGTGAGTGTTTCTGACAAAAATGGCTTGGGTTATTGGTAATATTGGACCGTTTAATGACAATGTGGAGCAATGGAACTGTTACACTGAGCGTTTTGATTACTTCATTATAGCTAATGGAATTGAAGATGACAAAATAGTTCCCACATTTCTGACTGTAATGGGGCCCAGGACGTTTAATTTGTTGAGAAACCTGCTACAGCCAGCAAAGCCAGGTACAAAAACGTACCAGGAAATTGTGTGTGTGTGTGTGTGTGCACTACGGTGGCTGTGTTGATGATCATGTCATGAAATTTGGTCCGTTTGCTTATTTTTCATATATTTACATAATTTGAAAAGATTGTATTTTGAAAATCTCTAACAGAAAAGTTACCCATTTGACCACCCTAGTAGTTTATTTCATGCCATTAGGGGTTAGGGTTAGGGTTAGGGTTAGAGTTACCATAACCTAACCCTAACCCTAACCCCAACCCCAACCCTAACACAAATGGGAATATAAGGGGTTATAATTCGGTTATGTTGAGTTAGGTTTATAGTGGTATTCATAAAAAAATTATTGGAACGGAATACTACAAACTAAGTTTTTTATGACCTTGAACGTGATGCAATCTTTTCATGCACTGGTGTGCCAACTCTGTCAGTTACCTAACAAGGCAGAAGGGTTAAAGAAGACTTGTCCAGCCCATGGGGACATTACCTTGTGATTTCGGGCTTTACAAATAAATTTGATTTGATTGATTGCCAACAAATGTATCAATGAATTGAAAGGCAAGGTGTGTGCACAGACCCTACCACAGACCCTACCACAGACCCTACCACAGACACTACCACAGACCTTACCACAAACCTTAGCAAAGACGCTACCACAGACCTTACCACAGACCCTACCACAGACGCTACCACAGACCCTACCAGATGCTACCACAGACCCTACCAGACGCTACCACAGACCCTACCACAGACGCTACCACAGACCCTACCACAGACCTTACCACAGACCCTACCACAGACCCTACCACAGACCCTACCAGACCCTACCACAGACACTACCACAGACCTTACCACAGACACTACCAGACCCTACCACAGACCTTACCACAGACACTACCAGACCCTACCACAGACCTTACCACAGACCTTACCACAGACACTACCAGACCCTACCACAGATGCTTTCAGAGCTCATTAAATGAGTGCTGGGTTCCAGTCATTGTCAAGAGTACAGGTCATGAATGACTTACGGCCAGCGGCCCTAAGCGGAAAGGGTTGTATTGAAGACACTGCTCTCTGCTGTGGATGATCCCTGGATGACTACTGTACCAGTTTGCTTACCGCCCACAGAAGTGTGGAGGATGCAGTTATCACAATGCTTCATGGCATATGTCAACACCTGGAGATGCCTGTGGTGTATTGTCCTTAAATACTTGGCGTAGTTCCCAGCGTGGTGTTGTGGGTACCCGGAAGTGAGTGCACAAGTATGGTACTTGAGCTGTAGTCAAATAATAAAGTGTCAAACTAAAGTAGTGGTCCAGTAATCATTATTATACAGGTGAGGTAAAGAAGTCCTCAGGATATAATATAAATTGGCGACGAGGACATCTGAATCTGTGCAATGTGTTGGGGAAAAGGTCAGTCTGGGCGTTTGTTTACCTTATTAATGTTAGCTTAGCGCGTTAGCATGTATTTCGCTCACGGTGAACGGCGTACGTTGCCCGGCGCTTGGAAGCAGCTACAAGAAGAGGAAATCCAGTTGACACACTAAAGGAAGGATCGACTCTGTATTGCTGTGAGTGTTTCTGACAAAAATGGCTTGGGTTATTGGTAATATTGGACCGTTTGATGACAATGTGGAGCAATGGAAATGTTACACTGAGCGTTTTGATTACTTCATTATAGCTAATGGAATTGAAGATGACAAAATAGTTCCCACATTTCTGACTGTAATGGGGCCCAGGACATTTAATTTGTTGAGAAACCTGCTACAGCCAGCAAAGCCAGGTACAAAAACGTACCAGGAAATAGTGGATATAGTGACCCACCATTTTTCACCAAAATCTTTGGTTATTGCAGAGAGGTTTAGGTTCCACAGATGCAGCCAGGATGAAGGAGAGTCTGTTACAATGTTTGTTGCAGCTTTAAGAAAACTTGCTGAACATTGTGAATTTAGAGATTCACTAAAAGACACATTGAGAGACAGGCTTGTGTGTGGATTAATTTATGAAGGTACACAGAACTGCCGACCAACTGGCCCCAGTATTCACTGACATATTTAACCTGTCCTTAGAACAGGCTGTCATCCCCACCTGCCTGAAGAAGTCCACTATTATCCCTGTACCCAAAAAATCCAAGCCTGCTTGCCTCAACGACTACCGCCCTGTAGCTCTCACCTCCATAGCCATGAAGTGCTTCGAGAAGCTAGTAAAGGGCTACATCTGCTCCTCCCTCCCCATCAACATGGACCCCCTGCAATTTGCATACCGCCCCAACAGGTCCACGGAGGACGCCATATCCCATGTGCTGCACACAGCAGCATCACACCTGGACAAGAGGCAGGGGAACTATGTGAGAATGCTATTCATCGACTACAGCTCGGCATTCAATACCATAGTCCCCTCCATACTCATAGCCAAGCTCAGGGACCTGGGCTTGGGCTATGACCTCTGCCAGTGGGTCTTGGACTTCCTGACTGGCAGACCCCAGGTGGTGAGAGCAGGCAACTGCACCTCCTCATCCATCACCCTCAACATAGGGGCCCCCCAGGGCTGTGTTCTGAGTCCCCTCCTCTACTCCCTGTACACACACGACTGTGTGGCTCAGCGGAGTAGCAATACAATCGTCAAATTTGCTGACGACACAGTGGTGGTGGGCCTGATCTCTGCCAACGACGAGAGGGCCTACCTGGAAGAGGTCAAGGTCCTGGCGGGATGGTGCCAGGAAAACAGCCTCTCCCTGAACGTCAGCAAAACAAAGGAGATGATTGTGGACTTCAGGAGGTCGGGGGTCAAGGACTACAGCCCCCTCAGCATCGACGGGGCACCGGTTGAGAGAGTCAACAGCTTTAAGTACCTCGGAGCCTACATATCCGAGGACTTGACATGGACCACACACATTAACAGTGTTGTGAAGAAGGCACGACAACGCCTCTACTTCCTCAGGCGCCTAAGGAAGTTCCAAGTCAGCCAGAAGATCCTTAAGAACTTCTACTCATGTACAATAGAGCAGGGGTTCCCAAACTTTTCAGGCCGGGGCCCAGAAAATAAGGCGTCAGAGAGCCGCGGCCCAATGCACATCGTCTGGCTTTTTTTTTTTTTTTTTTTGCCATGCGACCGATTTTTTAAGCCAAATATCACTTCAATCCTATTAAGTTAGTTCAAGTTAGTTATTCATTTATATGTGCTATTTATGAGAGGGCTAACTTGTTGCAAAATAATAATGATAATAATAATAGCCTCATTAAAATACTATTGTTGCTTCGGTTGTTTTCAGCGTTTTATGTGCATAATCTGTTATTTAGTTTGAAATGTTCGTTGAAATAAGTAGATTTTTCGTTTTTGTTTATTTATTAAGTTAATATAAAACCATATAGTCACATTTTAGAATACAATAGAATAGAATTGTTGAATACAACTAGAAACACTGTCCTGGCCTGCTTCTAAGTTCAGTGGCCTGACAAAAAAAAATTAAATAAAAAAATAAAAAATATAAAAATAAAAAATAAAAAAAAATGTTTTTTTTTTATTTTTTTTTATTTTTTTTTTTATTTTTTTTAAATCATCTCGCGGCCCATCCGTGGCTGCTCGCGGCCCACCTTTGGGTCGCGACCCCGACTTTGGGAACCACTGCAATAGAGAGCATCTTGACCGGCAACATCACCTCCTGGTTTGGGAATAGCACTGCACAAGACCAAAGCAGACTACAAAGAGTGACACGTTCAGCCGAACGCACAATTGGAGGGGGGCTCCCCACCCTCCAGAACATTTACTACAAGCGTTGCAAGGGCAAGGCTAAGAGAATCATTAAAGACTCCAGTCACCCGAACAACTGCCTCTTTGAACTGCTGCCGTCAGGCAAGCGATACAGGAGTCTCAAGGCGAGCACAGAAAGACTCAGAAGAAGCTTCTATCCCCAGGCCATCAGGCTGCTAAACGAACAATGAATGAACACTACACAACAACAACCACCAAACGCACATAGCACACACATCCACACGCACACACTCACTTTAAACAAACACACTGTAGCACCCACTCCACACACTTATAGCACACACCCACTTTAAACAAACACACTGTAGCACCCACTCCCCACACTTTATATTTATGGATGAAGGATTGCACTACAACTCGTACACCTTACTGTAAATTGTACCTAAAATTGTACCTCATCCCATTTCTGCTTTGCACTAGATAGTACTGTACATTAGTACACTGCATAGTATTGTGTATTGTATATTATATGGTAACTCAGAACATTGTACATATGTCTATACCGAACACTGTGACCTCATTTTCTTCTTCTAAATTCATGCTATATTATGTTATTATGTTATTTGATACTATCTTGTCTAGCACAGTCTCTGGAGCGTAACAGTAAGAAGCATTTTGTATGAAAGTATTCTGTACTTCTGTATGACAACTATTAAAGAACTTGAACTTGAACTTGAACTTGAAGAAACTACTGACAGAGAGTGATTTGACACTGGAGAGAGCTGTCAATATCAGTGTAACGATGGAAAGGAAGCCCAGCAGTTACATGCAACAACGAGTAGAGTGCACAAAGTCAGTGACGGGCAAAGCGGGCAGGGTCTGTGTTTTCGTTGTGGAAAAACAGGACATCTTGCACCAACATGTTGGTGTAAAGAAATGGATTGTCGTAATTGTGGAAAAAAGGCCACATAGAGTGTGCTTGTAAAAATAAGAAGGGCACAGAAAATTACGATAAGTCTGGTTTTAAAGGAAACACTGGAAATTACAAAAAGAAGAGACATGTTCATGCTGTTGAACAAGGAGATAGAACAGCTAGTGACTCCTCAGATGAAGAGGCAAGGATACATCTCCTCAGAGTGCTGAATGTGGATGAGGGCTCAGATGGCTACTGGGCTCCACCTGAGCTGGAAGGAAATCCAGTGAAAATGCAGATTGATACTGGGTCAAGAGCTTCAATCATTTCAAACAGCATCTACCAAAAATGTTTGAAGCATCTTCCACTGCGACCATCTGACACAATGGTTAGAACATACACAGGACAGCCAGTACCTATGAAGGGAATGACATGCCACTGTTCAGTGTAATGGTCAAACAAAAAAACGTCCTATCTACATCGCAAAAGGGAATTACCCTGCCATCATGGGACGTGTGTGGCTGCAGAAATACGACTGGACTGTGCGTAAGATTTCGAAAAGCGCCACAGACCTGCAGGCTGTTTTGGAAAAAAATAAAGAGGTTTTCCGGGATGAGCTAGGAAGCATGAAAGACATCATAGTAAAGCTGCATGTGAAGCCTGATAGCAAGCCAGTATTTATGAAGGCCAGACCGGTATCATATGCTATCAGAACCAAAGTGGAAGCTGACTTGGATGCTCTAGTCAAAAATGGAGTTCTGGAGCCAGTCACCATCAGCGAATGGGCGACAACGATAGTTCCGGTACCAAAGAAGGATGGAGGAATCCGGACCTGTGGAGATTTCAAGGTGACACTTAACCCTGTGCTATCTGTAGAGCAGTATCCACTCCCACGTATTGATGATTTGTTTGCGTGACTCAGTTGGGGGAAAACTTTGTCAAATTGATCTTTGCCAAGCTTACCTACAAATGCATGTGCATGAAGACTCACAGGCACTGCTCACTATTACCACACACAAGGGTCTCTTCAGGTACCGACGACTACCCCCTACAACGTGTGTTTCAATGTGCTATGGATCAGATCCTCAGTGGACTGCCAGGAGTTCAGTGCTATTTGGATGATATCCTCTGCACTGGAGCTACTGATGAGGAACACCTTCGTCACCTGGGCACCACTCTTCAAAGATTGAAGGAATACGACCTCAGGTGTATTTTTCCGATCATCTGTGGAATACCTGGGACATGTTATCGATGCAGAGGGCTTGCATACAGCCCTGTCCAAGACCACAGCCCTTGTGGATGCACCACCACCCCAGGATGTGAGCCAGTTGCGTTCTTTCCTAGGTTTGCTAAATTACTACAGTCGTTTTATTCCAAACCTAGCATCGCTACTGAAGCCACTGCATGAGTTGCTTTGCCAGGACAAGGCTTGGAAATGGAGTACAGAATGTCAAGAGGCTTTTAAAAAAGCAAAGGACACATTAGTGGGGTCAGACATCCTGACTCACTTTGATCCGTCTCTTCCAATCCAACTAGCCTGCGATGCATCACCATATGGGGTAGGTGCCATTATTTCACACCTGATGCCAAATGGGGACGAAAGGCCCATTGCCTTTGCTTCTAGGACTTTGAACAAGGCAGAAGCCAATTATGCTCAGCTAGAACGGGAAGCATTGAGCATAGTTTTCGGTGTTAAAAAATGTCATCAGTACTTATATGGACAGAGATTTACACTCCTTACTGATCACCGACCTCTCACGACCATCCTAGGACCACACACTGGGATACCATCTCTTGCTGCAAGCCGCCTTCAACGATGGGCACTGCTTTTGTCTGCACATTCATATGACATCAAGTATAGTAAGGCAGAAACACATTGCAACGCCGACGGCTTGTCAAGGTTACAGCTCCCTGTCACTAAACCAGAGAGGCACACAGCAGAGGTTTTCTACTTCAGCCAAGTGGATGATGCACCTATCTCAGCTGCACAGGTGAGAAAAGCTACATGCAGTGTAGCCATTGAAAGAATAGCACTTGTTTTTCAATGTGTATATCATTTTTTTTCTACCAATTTTACTACTATTTTTCTACTTTTTCTCCCAATTTTTTCAATTTTTCTCCCTTCCCCAATTTCGTATTGTCCAATTCTACCCTCCCCTGTCTTGAACGTTGTTAGGCCATGCCTCCCACAAGCCGGCTGCAATGTGGACAAAGCCTTGCATCACGTGTCCCCTCCAGGTACTCGAGGAGGCAGCCGTCGCATCTTTTCACCTGCACAGTGCGATCTCTCAGCGGCGAGGGTCTGCGTGGGAGGGACACGCCGCCCCCGTTGCTTCCTGATTCTACTGCACAGGCGCACCAACCGACCTGTAGGAGTCGCTGTCCACAACGTCCGATCCCCACCCACCAGCTTCCCACCCCCTAATACTGCCAATTGTATTAGTATGAACGACCAGCCAAGCTGGTAGCAACACCGAGAGCTGGGCTCGAACCCAGCATCTCCTGCGTTGGTGGCGAGCGCCTTGCCCACTGTGCCACCTAGCTGCCTTTCAATGTGTATATAATGTAAACATCTGTAGAGACAGACACCTACTCTGACAGATCTATAGATCTTAAAAGAAGAGACAGCCAGTGTGGATTTCCACGTTAGACAGTGATAGAGCCACAGAGCAGGGTGTGTGAGTGCCAAGGTTATCGGCCGAGGTGTTAACCCCCTGAGGTCTAGAGTTTCTAGCTCCACCTTCTCAGAATATTCTCTTTTTTTTTTGTTACATAATGTAAAATTACAGATTCATACCTTCAAAATAAGTCATCAATTGTCAAATTTGAGACGATAGTTTTCAATCAATGTCCTATCAAACATTCTGGTACAGTCATTACCAATTTGCAGCAGGAGCCTCTGAAGAGAATTCAGTGAATTCAGCTAATGATAAGGGAACTACACTCCTTCCCAGAATGCAATGTGATGTCAATGTCAATGTCAATGACTAATTCACACCATGAAACAAAGGCCCAGCAGGGAACAATTACGGCTGAATGGGGGTATAGTGTGACTGATCAATACAGGCAGGCCTACAGCAACACACACTAGATAGACAGAGGTTTAGATATTTAGATAGATATATAATAGTAATATAATAGAAAGAGAGAGAGAGAGAGAGAGAGAGAGAGAGAGAAAGAAAGAAAGAAAGAAAGAAAGAAAGAAAGAAAGAAAGAAAGAAAGAAAGAAAGAAAGAAAGAAAGAAAGAAAGAAAGAAAGAAAGAAAGAAAGAAAGAAAGAAAGAAAGAAAGAAAGAAAGAAAGAAAGAAACAGAGAGAGAGACATTTATAATAATAATAATTATTATTATTATTATTATTAAATAGAATCATTTTCTATAGGCTTGCCGTGGTAGTCAGTGATATTGGTGTATACACACACTAGATAGACCGAGGTTTAGACATTTAGATATATATAATAGTATAGTAATAGAGAGAGAGAGAGAGAGAGAGAGAGAGAGAGAGAGAGAGAGAGAGAGAGAGAGAGAGAGAGAGAGAGAGAGAGAGAGAGAGAAAGAAAGAAAGAAAGAAAGAGATACAGAGATATATACAGAGAGAGACATTTATAATAATTATATTATTAATTCGTTTTTTACACACACACACACACACACTAATAACATGATCATAACCAAACCAATTTCAAATGTATCATCAAGTACAAAATAGATTTGATCGTAATATTTATGAGAATGCATGTTTTTTTACACTACAGGAGGAGTATGTCACAGTATGATATCATAATCGAACATTCTAGAACATTTGTGTTCTATATATGCAACAATTCTCTGAGCATTTCCTGGCATTTTTTCAGACTACAACATCAATCCAGACTGGTTTGACCCTGACAGCACGTGTGGCAGCACGTGTGGCAGAGAGAGAGAGAGAACAGGTCTTCACCTCTCTACTTTCTACTTTACATCATGCGTAAGCTGTCAACTAACTAGACAGAAAGAAAGAAAGAAAGAAAGAAAGAAAGAAAGAAAGAAAGAAAGAAAGAAAGAAAGAAAGAAAGAAAGAAAGAAAGAAAGAAAGAAAGAAAGAAAGAAAGAAAGAAAGAAAGAAAGAAAGAAAGAAAGAAGAGATAGAGGGAGAGAGGGGGGGAGAGAGGGATATAGAGGAAGAGAAAGAAAGAGGGAGATACAGAGGAGAGATGGAGGGAGAGAGAGGGAGATATAGATAGACATGAAACCTAGGTATGTAATTTCATCTTTCCTTGTGACAATATTGTCACCCACTGTACAAGACTGTACAAGAAATTCCTTCTGTAATGTACTGATTTATTTTGATTTCTCTGTTTGAGAGAGAGAGAGAGAGTGTGTGTGTGTGTGTGTGTGTGTGCAGGGGAGTAGCTGGGGGGGGGGGGGGGGGGTTAGGATGATTCCAAGGGCCCAGCAAATGCCCAAATTTTTTTTATAGATTGGGGGCCCCACATTTTTTAATAGATTGGGGGCCCACAAATTGATTCTTTCATGGGGCCCAGAATCTCCAGCTACGCCCCTGTGAGCGCACCTTTCTACTATAGAGAGCTGTCATCACTGTGATGCGCGCTTGAATGAACTGCGAGATAACTCATAACTCGTACACACACGCACTCTGTCTCTGCCATACAGTAGTTTATGTTGTTTTAGCGCGACGTGGGTATATACACGGGTGAGGATGAAAAGCATGTTCTACTTTTAATACATAAATTAACGTTCCGTCGGGTCCCGTGTATTCTCGAGAATGATAATAATAATAATAATGCAGGACCTCTTCAGATTATATTATCAACGACAGACAGTGAGAAACACAACCCCCCCCCTCTCGCGCTGAAGAATATGCATATTAGATCACTCAGTGATTAACACCTATGCGCTGTTTGTGTGTGCGCGCGTCCATGTATGTGCGTTTCGTGACGCGATGTAGTTCTTATCGCAAATGGAGATTATTACAATCATACCATCTAGCAAGAATTAAACGTATTTACAAGTCATATTAGGTTTAGCAAGTTGGGGGACGTATACCTTACATGTCAAAGCACTAGAAATGGCCATTTTTCTATTTTTATCGATTTCTGAAAAGATGTCCTTTTTGAGCATTTAAGAGGGATTCTAATTATTTTGTTGTCCGCCGACGGGTTCAAAGCTCCAGCGTGACCCCTAAGGGTAACAGAGCAGGCCACTGGTAGGGGAGGTGTCAACACTATTGCTATAGTAACAGTTAAGAGAGAGAGCCGTTGCTATGGGGAGAGATAGAGAAAGAGTGGGTCAGAGGTGACAGGAGACGTAGAGACGTGGTTGCTATGGGTTATCAGCCGTCGCTAGGGACTATACCTTATAGATGGGAGCTCTTCCGGTTTGACTCAGACTAGGAAACGAAGCTAATGCGTAGAGACGTGGACAGAGAGACAGAGCAATAGCTGGAGGGTGGTGGGAGGGGCCCCCCTCTTCTTAGCCTCGAGGTAGCAAGCTTCGGCTAACAGGGAAGGCTTTTGGCTAACCACTAGGCCTCAACCACCATCGGACTGATAGCAGGAGAGGCGGTAGAATTAAGGAATTCAATAGACCTTCAAAGACCTTTCAGAACTGTTTTCCATCTGGTACAGAGGCTATGTTTATGGAATAAACAGTAACATCAAGGAAAGGTATCATGTTTCCAGTGTGTCGTTAATTCTTCTGAGTCGAATGCATCACCGGGGAGAGAGAGGGTATCAGTCAGTACGATGAGTAAGAGATAAACACAACGCAGACATCACAGCAGAAGAGAGATTACTGGCTGAGAACCCGATAATCCAACACCATTTTATCAGCTGTGTTGGACATTGTTCTAAAAGGGCACTCTGGCAGCGATGACATCGCCTTGAAGCCTTACCTCATGAGGAGGGCAGAACTGTCAGTGCAATCTGGATGTTTGCTGTGGGGGAGGAGAGTGGTGATTCCACCATCACTACGCAAACCAGTGTTGCAGCAACTCCACTAAGGACACAGTGGAATAGTATGCATGAAGGAAATAGCAAGAAGCTACTTCTAGTGGCCAAGCATGGATGGACAGATTGAGGAGACCGCTAAAAACTGTTCCTCATGTCAGAAAATCAGAAACAATCCTCAATTAGCTCCTCTGCACCCCTGGAGTTTCCCACCGGAGCCATGGCACCATGTGCACATTGATTTCACAGGACCTGTTTAGGACAGAATGCTCCTCGTCGCTGTGGATGCACACAGTAAATGGCCTGAAGTGGCTATCATGCGATCTACTACTACAGAGAAAACAGTTGAGAAGCTATGGGAGATATTCAGCCGTTTTGTATCACAGGAAATGGCTACGTTCTTGCAAACAAATGGCGTACAGCACATAAGATCAGCACCATATCACCCTGCAGCTAATGGTCTTGCAGAAAGGTTTGTGCAAACCCTGAAATAATATGCATTAAAGGCATCACAAGGACAGGGAACACTCCATCCCCGATTGCACAAGTTCCTGCTGACCTACCGCAACACGCAACCACAAAAGCATCACCTGCCAGCCTGTTGCTACAAAAAGAGCTATGATCCAACTTTGACTTACTGAAGCCAACCTCCGTGAAGGACACAGTTTTACAGCAGCAAAAGAAACAGATTAAACAAAGAGGACAGTCTAAGATGAGAGTTTTTGCTTCAGGTGAATCTGTGTTGGTGAGGAATTACTGCACTGGAGCCAAATGGATTCCTGCCACTATCATTGCACAAACTGGACCGGTATCGTATACAGTTCAAACTGCCACAGACATAGTCTGGAGAAGGCATGTCGACCAACTGTTGAAAACACCAACAGCTATTCAACTGCCTGCCGAGGACTGGCCGGATCCACCGTTTGTCGAGCTACCTGCTTATGAACCTGTGCCAACCCAAAGCTCATCTACTCTGGAGCCTGAGGTCTCCACTCCTGATCCTCAGGCCAAAAATACTGTGACTCATCCTCCTATGTCAGTCTCTGTTTCCGACTCACCACTGAAACACAGAGACACTGAAGTTCCAGTTGACCGCCGATACCCTGCAAGACAGCGGCGGCCCCCTGAACGTTTGGGATTATAGATAGACTTACCCAAACCAACTGGGGCAGAATAAACCCCATGGGTATAGTCAGGGGTCTGAGGTAGTCCACCCTCACCCCATGATTGTTGTTAAATAATATTATTGGTTGTTTATTAGGTTAGTCTGTAAGAAGCAGATATATTATAGTCAGACTGTAATATTCTGCGTATCGTGTGTTGGACACTGTTTTTGTTGTTACAAGAGCACTTTGTGGTATACACTAAAACACTATGGCTAGGTTGTTTACTTATTCTTCAGACCATAAGTATTGGTTTTATTTTGGGAAACTGTAAACGTTATTGTTAAATAGGACATATATTGTAAGAGGGGAGGAAATGTGGTCTATTGTCCTTAAATACTTGCCGTAGTTCCCAGCGTGGCGTCATGGGTAACCGGAAGTGATTGCACAAGTATGTAGCTGAGCTGTAGTCAGAATAATAAAGTGTCAAACTAAAGTAGTGTTCCGGTAATCATTATTATACAGGTGAGATAAAGAAGTCCTCAGGATATAATAATGCCCAGAACTGTAGCAAAGATTGTATGTGTTGATTTTGGGAGTTGCTTTCAATACAATCCAACCTCATATACTGGCCAGGAAACTGACTGAGCTGCAGGTGAGGACCAATCTCATTATGTGAATTATTGATTTTCTGCGTTCCATCACCTGTCCTCTACACTTTGTATACTAACGACTGTAGGGTGGACAACCCAGCGCACCAGTTCATAATATGCAGATGATACTGTGATTGTTGGGCTTCCAAATCAATCAGGTACAGGGTTTTACTGACTTGTGTGATTCTAACTTTTTGGAAATCAATGTAAAAAACTAGAAACAATCAAATCTATTGAAAGGGTGACTGAGTACAAGTACCTTCGGTTGTAGATTGCAGTTCACCCAATGTGCTCAGTCAAAATACAGCAAACTTCAACTACTTGTATTTTTTAAGGAGACTGGACTATTTTAATGTGGACGAACCCATAATGGAACTATTCTATGCATGTGTTCTCCAAAGCATCCTATCCTTCAGCTTGATATGTGTGTTTGGAAACATGAGGGCACAAGACCAGACCAAACTGGAATGAGCAGTGAGACGAGCCAGTCAGGTTATAGGGCTAAACCAGATCTCAGTAGGGAAGCTCTATACCAAACTCATGGGTAACAGAGTTGCACAAATCCTTGCTGGCTCAGGGACAGTGGATGGCTCCTGCAGCACAGGATAAAGACAAATTGCTTTGCAGACTCCTTCATGCCAGCTGGGATCCATCTGCACAATGTGCTCTCAAGCAGAGCACAATGACTTGTATCTTAGTGAACACCAAATATATATCTTATATATATATCTATAGGGAAGAATGACTATTAATATATAAAGAGTAACCCGAGTATGAAGGTAGGAACAAGAGAGTAACCTGAGTATGAAGGTAGGAACAAGAGAGTAACCTGAGTATGAAGGTAAGAACAAGAGAGTAACCTGAGTATGAAGGTAGGAACAAGAGAGTAACCTGAGTATGAAGGTAGGAATGAGGGAGTAACCTGAGTATGAAGGTAGGAATGAGGGAGTAACCTGAGTATGAAGGTATGAATGAGGGAGTAACCTGAGTATGACGGTAGGAACAAGAGAGTAACGAAGGTTATCCTATAACCCTAGTTATGAGTAATAGCGAGCGCTCTGCTCTATTGGAACTATCCCTTTAACCATATTCTATCATGAAAACGTTCACCACGTGTACGCACCTGCCCACCTGCCTGACCACTCCCACATCCGCTCCTATATAAGATAGAATATGGTTAAAGGGATAGTTCCAATAGAGCAGAGCGTAAGCTATAACGAAATATAACCTGAGTATGAAGGTAGGAATGAGGGAGTAACCTGAGTATGAAGGTATGAATGAGGGTGTAACCTGAGTATGAAGGTAGGAACGAGGGAGTAACCTGAGTATGAAGGTAGGGATGAGGGAGTAACCCGAGTATGAAGGTAGGAACAAGAGAGTAACTTGAATATGAAGGTATGAATGAGGGTGTAACCTGAGTATGAAGGTAGGAACGAGGGAGTAACCTGAGTATGAAGGTATGAATGAGGGTGTAACCTGAGTATGAAGGTAGGAACGAGGGAGTAACCTGAGTATGAAGGTATGAATGAGGGTGTAACCTGAGTATGATGGTAGGAACGAGGGAGTAACCCGAGTATGAAGGTAGGAACAAGAGAGTAACTTGAATATGAAGGTATGAATGAGGGAGTAACCAGAGTATGGAGGTAGGAACGAGAGAGTAACCTGAGTATGAAGGTAGGAATGAGAGAGTAACCCGAGTATGAAGGTAGGAACGAGGGAGTAACCTGAGTATGAAGGTAGGAACAAGAGAGTAAACTGAGTAAGAAGGTAGGAACGAGAGTATTGTTAGAAAGCGTGGTTCTTCAGCCTCTAATCAACCCGTCACCTGCTGTTCCGTGACGTCCCTCTGCGTTGTGTTTGTAGTCATAGGTTGATGGCAATCTTACTGGCTGTCACACACTATCACCCCATTGATGTATCCGTAAACAGAAGAATTAACACTGGAAACGTGGTCTCTTTCCTTGATGGTTATGTTTATTTTCATAAACATAGTACTCGTACAAGATGGAACAAATTGAAAGTCTTTGAAAGGTGAAGAAACTAAATTAATAATTCTATCTCTCTTGATGGTTGCGGCCTAGCTACCTAGCCGAAGCCTGTCCTGTTAGCCGGAGCTAGCTATCTGTCCTATTAGCCGAAGCTAGCTTGTTCTCGTGGTCGGGGTTTCCCTTCCCCCTCTCCCCACCCTCGTCCGAAGTCTCCCTATCTATTGCAATGTCGAACTCCCTCCATCGTATGACTATCTCGTTACTCTCTCTCTCTCTCTCTCTCTCTCTCTCTCTCTCTCTCTCTCTCTCTCTCTCTCTGTTTATAGCTGATTTTAGAATGGCTTCAGCATGAAGTTAAATCAACTATCCAGTTTGTTTTATAGTGTAATTTGGCTACTTGAGAGAGAGTGAGAATGAGAGTGAGAGTGAGAGAGAGAGATTCATGTTATGCACGACTTGCGGAGTACGCACGGAGTCCGTTGAGAGAGAAAAAAAACTGTTCTCATTCTCATTCTTATGTTGTGGCAGCAGCAGGGGGGACGACGACGACTTCGTAACCTAGTTACTTTGAAAGTAACTAAGTTACTTTGATAATCAAGTAATCAGTAAAGTAACTAGATTACTTTTTAAAGGAGTAATCAGTAATCAGATTATTTTTACAAGTAATCTGTGGCATCACTGGTTCTGAGTCCCCTCCTCTACTCACTGTAAACACATGACTGTGTGGCACAGCTAGAGCTGCCGCGATAACCGCATTACCGCGGTATCGCTGTTGCATCACGCCCACCGCAGAGTTGGGCTGAATACCGCATCACCGCTGTTTTTTTTAATAATAATAAAGTAGCGCCCAGACGTTGGACTTGCGGCTCTGCAGATATACCCTACTCGGTTCCAAGCGACCCTATTGGGTAGAAGTGGTACCAGAAAAGTCATGTGAAACATTGCAGACCACTGATTGGTCAGAAGAGAGACGCGTCACACGTTGGAGTCTCTGAACAAAAACAGAAAGCCGCCATCTTTACTGCCTCGCTAAGGATGTATTTCATTCAGGATTTGTTTGCGACAGCACCAAGTGTAATAAACAGAAAAGGATGGATTCACTGTGTATTCTGCCTCATTTATTGATGAAACAAAACCGACATCAACCCAATTTACCACCGAGCGGAGAGTTTAGTGTCACAACAAGATCGCTGATGTGTTAAGTTTGTTGTTGTTATTAGCCTAATACTAACGTCAGCAGATATACACAAGAGGTAACGTTAAACCTGGGTTGCTTGGTAGAATAGACACAATGAGGTAACGTTAGCTTTAGCACAATAGACACAACGAGAGTCTGGTTAATGTTGTTATTGATTGATTGATTGAAACTGTGTTAAACTCTGGCTTGCTGCAAGCCCTCGGACATGGCTATGCCCACGGAGCTTTCAGTGTACACAGTGTACCGCCTGCATCCCCACACGGAGACAAACGGAGTAGTACCTGGCTGCAGTGGAAAAGGAACGAAGTACCAGGTACCTAAAGCGGGTCGAGTCGAGTAGGTACTATGCAGTGGAAAAGCGCCATTAGACTAGAGGCAGGCTATATGCTATAAAGAGTAGACTACTAAAAAAAAAAAAATCATTAAATTTTTTTTTTTTTTTGCGCACTTTTTTTTTAACCGCGGCGGTAGGAAATATTTCGCAAATTTGTGCGGTAAGGAAAATATCAATACCGCGGCAGCTCTAGGCACAGCGGAACAACAACACAATCATCAAGTTTGCTGACGACCTCTGCAAACAAGAGGGCCTACCTGGAAGAGGTAGAGGATCTGGCATGGTGGTGTCAGGAGAACAGCCTCTCCCTGAACGTCAGCAAAACAAAAGAGATGATTGTGGAGTTTAGGAGGTCAGGGGCCAGGGACTACAGCCCCCTCAGCATAGACGGGGCACCGGTCGAGAGGGTGAACAGTTTTAAGTATCCGAGGACTTGACATGGACCACACACATCGACAGTGTAGTGAAAAAGGCACGACAACGCCTCTACTTCCTTAGGCGCCTAAGGAAGTTCAAAGTGAGTCAGAAGATCCTCAAGAACTTCTACTCATGCACAATAGAGAGCATCCTGACTGACTATCCCCAGGCTATCAGGATGCTCAATGAACAATAAACAATAACAAACCATCAATACAACCAAAGCACACACATCCACACGCACACACTCACTTTAAATAAACAACACACTGTAGCACCCACTTTACCACATTAGACACTAACACACTTTATATTTATATTTATTGGTAAGGAAATTTGCACATCAATCTCATTCCTTATTGCACCTCATTGCACCTCACCACCACAAGGTGGCACCACAAGCTAAGCTATACCTCACCATTTCTACACTGTACAGTACCTGCACTGTATATACTGTACATAATGTATATAGGTATATTGAAAATGTTTGTCGTTTACACTTGTTTACGTACTGTACTTGACTTTCTATTTTATACTTATATTATACTCATTTTATACTATCTTGTTATTATCTGGCACACTCTCAGGAGCAAAACAGAAAGAAGCATTTCATGCAAAGTATTCTGTATTTCTGTATGACAAAAAAAAAAGGTAACATCACCTCCTGGTTTGGGAATAGCACCGCACAAGACCGTAGCAGACTACAGAGTGGCCCGTTACAACAAGTGTTGCAGGGGCAAGGCTAAGAGGATAATCAAAGACTCTAGTCACCCAAACAACTGCCTCTTTGAACTGGTGCGGTCAGGCAAGCGATACCGGAGTCTCATGACCAGTACAGAGAGACTCAGAAGGAGCTTCTATCACCAGGCCATCGGGATGCTCAACGACAATGACACTATGTAACAACCCATCATCTACACTCACAGCACACACATCCACACTCACTTTAAATAAACACTCACCGTAACACCCACTCTACTCACTTTAGACACTTTAACACACTTTATATTTATTAGCAAAGAGATTGCACTACAATCCATACCTCATTGCACCTTACCCTAAGTTGTACCTCATCCCATTTCTGCATTGTACCTCACTGTTACTCTTTTTTTACTCTGTATTGTATATTGTATATATGTATATTGACTGAACACTTTTTGTTTACGTACTTTTGACTTTTTCCATTTTATACGCTTTATCTATTTTTATCTATTTTTATATAGCACAATCCCAGGAGCTCATACAGAAAAAAGCATTTAATGGAAAAGTATTCTGTATTTTACTATGACAACTAATAAACAAACTTGAAACTTGAACTTGAATATAGGTGTATGCAACATAAAAACAACATTTATGGGGCATTTCACACTATCCATCTGAACTCCCTGTCCCGCTTTGAAGACCCTGACTCTCTCCCTAGGGGGCTGTCTAGCAGCTTAGCCTACATGGTTCACAAACCACATCCACAAGGTTTCCCTCCCACTACACACAGTCGGCTGGTCTCAACGAGGTCCTCACTAGATCACTGAACTGCGGCAGCTCAGGTGACGTCCCGTTCACCCAAGGTGGTCCGCATCAATTTTTTTGCCAATGAAAATGGTACCTTTCACCTCAAGACCTCTACATGCTACAGCAACTTCAAAGCAACTGCAACACAACATCGACAAAGCAACGGTTTTGCAGACACTCTGCCTTTATGCTTCTGCAACATCGATGTGCAGCCTATGCAACATTGTACCCCGGATGTAGTTAGGTTCCCTAGATAGATGAAATTTCCCTTCTCAACCAACCCATTGATAACAAGCAGAAAAAGAAGCATTATTTTTACTTCCGGTCGGGGGATTTCAAAATAAAAGAGCGACGTCTAAAAGCACCGTGTTAACGTTAGATAATGTACAAAATAAACGTATTTCCGGTGCTTTTAGACGGCGCTCTTTTATTTTGAAATCCCCCGACCGGAAGTATTTGTGATGCATTCTGCTTGTGTAACTTTAGGTTAGTTTTAACGTTAGCTAGCACTGACGCCTTTGTGCAAATGCAGGCAGCTACAGGCACTTGAGGTCGAGGAAGAGCTGCTGAATTTAATCGGCAGGAGGAGAGAGAGCTCGTCAAAGCTGGATATATCCCTGTGGCTGTGGTTGTAGGCACGAAAATGCAGCTCGAACTACCTGTTATATTAAATTAATTGATTGCTGTTTAACAACTTGTCCGTGTCCAGTCCTTTCGAACTGCCCCACCGTTCATTGTAAACAATGATGCATGTAATTATATTAACGTTACTGTGTGTTGTTGTAGCTATGTTAATAAATTCTGAATGGCATTGACGTTAGTTGGGTATGATAGAGCATTGAATAGCATCATCAACGCTAGCTGGCTGGCTACAACAATGGAGGATGGTATTCCTCGCTGCGGGACCAATATTATTCTATGACAGCCCCGCCCCCATTCACTACCAACCAATCACTGCTACGCAATATCAACGCAACGGTTGTTTAGATTAGATTTTGGGGAGATGTACGCAACATCCTCGCAACACAGTCTACAAGACCCTCTGCAACAACCGCGTTGAAATCGCGCTGATGTTGTGTTGCAGTTGCTTTGAAGTTGCTGTAGCATGTAGAGGCCTTCAGTGGGAAGGATTCCCGCCACTCACAGCCAACTGGTCTCAATGAGGTCCTCATCCATAATGACATCTGCAGAGTAGAGCTGCCGCGGTATTGATATTTTCCTTACCGCACAAATTTGCGAAATATGTCCTACCGCCGCGGTTATTACCGCACAGTGCGCAAAAAAAAAGAAAAAAAAATTTAATGCATTTTTTTTTTTTGTAGTCTACTCTTTATAGCATATAGCCTGCCTCTAGTCTAATGGCGCTTGGTTGGTGGTTCTCCTGGGCCCAAGGGGACGGCTGGGGGGCGCATGGTGCTCCCACACTCAGCTCCGTGGGCATAGCCATGTCCGAGGGCTTGCAGCAAGCCAGAGTTTAACACAGTTTCAATCAATCAATCAATCAATCAATAACAACATTAACCAGACTCTCGTTGTGTCTATTGTGCTAAAGCTAACGTTACCTCATTGTGTCTATTCTACCAAGCAACCCGGGTTTAACGTTACCTCTCGTGTATATCTGCTGACGTTAGTATTAGGCTAATAACAACAACAAACTTAACACATCAGCGATCTTGTTGTGACACTAAACTCTCCGCTCGGTGGTAAATTGGGTTGATGTCGGTTTTGTTTCATCAATAAATGAGGCAGAATACACAGTGAATCCATCCTTTTCTGTTTATTACACTTGGTGCTGTCGCAAACAAATCCTGAATGAAATACATCCTTAGCGAGGCAGTAAAGATGGCGGCTTTCTGTTTTTGTTCAGAGACTCCAACGTGTGACGCGTCTCTCTTCTGACCAATCAGTGGTCTGCAATGTTTCACATGACTTTTCTGGTACCACTTCTACCCAATAGGGTCGCTTGGAACCGAGTAGGGTATATCTGCAGAGCCGCAAGTCCAACGTCTGGGCGCTACTTTATTATTATAAAAAAAAACAGCAGTGATGCGGTATTCAGCCCAACTCTGCGGTGGGCGTGATGCAACAGCGATACCGCGGTAATGCGGTTATCGCGGCAGCTCTACTGCAGAGTGCTGAGCTCCGATAGCTCTGGTGACATCACATGCACCACAGGTGGTCCATATTCTGATTTTCACCTCAGTGGAGGTTTCTAATAATGATGTTGTGAGCAGTCTCCCCCCACTGAGAAAACACCACCCGCACCCAACTTGAAGGGGACGTGGCCAGTTGGGTTTCCCCACAATCTCCCCCTCCCTTTCCATCTGGGTCCCCTATGGGTGACACTTTCTCTAAACAGACAGCACACAGCGGCACTGACTTATGTCTCATACAACAAATTCATACTGTAGCCAACCAACTTCAGCTTGGCCACTATCTGAATTCAACCCACTATGGCTAGAGAATCCAACATTAGGAGCTTGTTTCACTTGTTCACAGGGATATTGTTCTCCCACTGCATTGAATCTTTTTTGCAAGAAGAATGACGCTTTGCTGATACTTACTACTGAAGCTTAGAATACCAACAACTGGTAATTGGGAAAGCCCTAGGTCACTGTATGCCCTGGGCCCAATGCTCAGTCCATGCACAATGTCCCTTGCCCGCTTAGTGCCTGGTTGAAGCAGAATCTATCAAGACTTTCTACCCTCCTCCCCATTCTGATGAGATGGAAAGGCGTTTATGTGTTGTGTCCTATCCGTGCACTATCCATTTAATTGGAATGCACAAAAGGTTTAGATCCACTCAACGACTGCTTGTGTGTCACGGTGGCCCAGCTAAAGGACATATCCCTCTTCTACACCCTAGCAGGACAGACTCCTGCTGTCGGGATCAGAGCGCAGTCCACTTGTGGAGTAGCTGCCTTGTCTTTCCTTTTAAGGGGGTTTTGGTGGGAGACATCTGTACAGCACTACAGCAGCCTTCCGGTCTTCAAGTGGTCCCTTTATCACCTGTCAGACATGTCTAGGAGCTCTCTCACACGCTGTCCTCAGATCTGGAACCCTCCATCATCATATTACACACTGCAATCCCTTTTGGTCTCTTTTCCCTCAGCCTTTCCTTTGACTCTGTCAGTTTTGGTTGTATAGCTCGTGTGTTTTTACACACAGTGTGCATTACAAGTCAAGTCAAGAGTTTTAATTGTCACGGCATACAGGTATACAATGAAATGCGGCTGGTCTTGCCCGCGACGATGTGCAATACAGTGGTACAACATATAATAGAATCCAATAAAATACAGTGGTACAACATATTAATAGAATCCAATAAAACAGTGCAATAAACAGGTACATGGTGTGCCATCTCGGTATCTGTACATTAGTATTTACAGAGCATATAGGACATGCTAGGTAGCTTTAGTAGTGCAATACACTGTTCCTGATGCTATACTACTTTAAGTGGCCTTTCCTCTGGCCATAAGTGTGCGTGTGTGCGGCATGAGTGTTAAAGTGGCTGCTAGTGTGTGAGCGTGCTCAGCGTGCGTGTCGTGTATGTGCTTGTGTGTGGATAGTTCAGTTTCTGTGTCTCTCAATGTTCATTGTTCAAGGCTCTGATGGCCTGGGGGAAGAAGCTTAGCCTAAGCCTCTCCGTCCTAGTAGCTGGAGTTCGCAGGCGTCTGCCTGACCTCAGCAGCTGGAACAGGCTGTTATTGGGGTGGTGGGGGTCTTTCATTATCCTGCAGGCTCTGGATTTGCACCTCTTGTTGTATAGAGCCTTCAGGGGAGGTAGCGCAATACCCGTGGTACGCTCGGCTGAGCGCACCACTCTCTGTAGGGCCTTCTTGTCCTGTGCCGTGCTGTTCCCATACCAGGCAGTGATGTTTCCGGTCAAGATGCTCTCTACAGCTCCTGAGTAGAAGGACTGGAGTATCTTCCCCGATACTCTGAACTTCCTTAACTGTCTCAGGTGGTAGAGGCGCTGCTTCGCTTTCTTTACTACTGTGTCTATGTGTGTTGACCATGTCAGGTCCTCTGAGATGTGGACCCCCAGGTACTTGAAGCTGCTCACCCTGTCCACGGTAGCCCCGTTAATCGTCAGTGGTGTGTGTGTCTCCTGCTGTCCTCTCCTATAATCCACGATCAGCTCCTTGGTTTTACCAATATTCAGGAGCAGGCTGTTGTCCTGGCACCAACGTTCCAGTACCTCAACCTCCTCTCGGTAGGCCTTCTCGTCGTTGTCCGAGATCAGCCCCACCACCACCGTGTCGTCGGCGAACTTCACAATGGAGTTGGAGCTGAACTTGGCCGCACAGTCGTGTGTGTAGAGTCAGTACAGCAGGGGGCTTAGAACACAGCCCTGGGGGGACCCGATGCTCAGGGTGATGGTGTTGGAGGTCTGACCCCCCACCCTGACCGCCTGGGGTCTTTCACTCAGAAAGTCCAGTACCCAGGCGCTCAGGGCGGAGCTCAGGCCTAGCTCGATCAGCTTGTCCACCAGTCTGGTGGGGACTATGGTGTTGAACGCTGAGCTGTAGTCAATGAACAACAGTCTCACATAGCCCCCCTTCTGACGGTCAAGGTGGGAGAGAGTGCTGTGCAGTACCTGGGAGACCGCGTCATCAGTGGACCTGTTTGTCCTGTATGCAAATTGCATAGGGTCCATATCACTGGGGAGAGAGGCACAAATGTGGTCCTTGACCAGCCTCTCGAAACATTTCATGACCACAGAGGTGAGTGCCACCGGTCTGTAATCATTTGGACATGTTGGGGAGGGTTTCTTCGGTACAGGGATGATGGTAGACATCTTGAAGCAGGCAGGGACTACTGACTCCGCCAGGGATTGATTAAATATGGCGGTGAACACCGGGGCAAGCTGGTTTGCACAGGACTTAAGTATGCGTCCTGTTATACCATCTGGGCCTGCAGCCTTCCTGGTGTTCACCTGCATAAATGCTCTTCTCACACTGTGTTCCGACAACAAGAGAGCGCCCCCGCCCCCCCGCGGTTGCCCCCCCCCCCCCCCCCCTCCACAACAGCCGGTGCGCCAGTGACGTCACTAGCCAGAGGGCTAGCGGCGACACTGTCTACACCGAACCGAGCGTAGAAGGAGTTGAGTTTGTCCGCTAGAGAGTACAGTAATATAGCTCTGTGCACATTCCTTCCAAATGTGGCAGGGTTTGAGTTTTCTATCCATTTAATTGGTCAACAGAGGCCAACAGGGGGTACATCAGGGCTACATGCTCACTTTACCCTATAGTCCAATAGGCAAAGCAATTTCAGATATTGAAGAAGTGTTTTTAGTTTTTAGTCAACACCGGAACATTTGGTGGGTTTCGGCTGTCCTGACTGTGGTGGGAAGTTCGTTCCACCATTGTGGAGCAAGGACCAACAATAGCCTGCTTCTCTTTGATGACCTCCCCAGAGCTTGGATAGGAGTGGGTCTGAGGTGGCCAGAAGATGCAGAGCGTAGGGGTCTTGAGGGTGTGTAGTTAGAGACCATTGAGTGGAGGTAGGAGGGAGCAGTTCCCTTCGCTACACAATATGCCAGATCAAGGACCTTGAAGCAGATTTGTGCGACAATGGGAAGCCAGTGCAGCTCTCTAAGAAGTGGGGTAACATGGGCTGACTTTGGTAGGTTGGAGATCAGGCGAGCCGCTGCGTTCTGTATGAGTTGAAGAGGCTTGGTGGCGGTAGCCGGTAACCAGCTAACAGTGCATTGCAGTAGTCGAGGTGAGACATGACTGTTGATTGCAGTAGTCGAGGTGAGACATGACTGTTGATTGCAGTAGTCGAGGTGAGACATGACTGTTGATTGCAGTAGTCGAGGTGAGACATGACTGTTGATTGCAGTAGTTGAGGTGAGACATGACTGTTGATTGCAGTAGTCGAGGTGAGACATGACTGT
Organism: Notolepis coatsorum; assembly: GCF_963971535.1. Taxonomy (NCBI): domain Eukaryota; kingdom Metazoa; phylum Chordata; class Actinopteri; order Aulopiformes; family Paralepididae; genus Notolepis; species Notolepis coatsorum. The sequence continues at coordinate 52,880,706 of NC_140181.1, forward strand.
TGATTGCAGTAGTCAAGGTGAGACATGACTGTTGATTGCAGTAGTCAAGGTGAGACATGACTGTTGATTGCAGGAGGAGTTGGGTGGCTTCTTTTGTCAGGAAGGGGTGGATTCTTCTGACGTTACTCAGGAAGAATCTGCAGGTATTATACCAACATTCATGCTTTTATGCAGTTTTCTGCCCATTCAATTATTTTTATAACAACATCCAAGGTCTTAGGTTGCTGATGCTGCACTGCACAGCTGACGTTGATTCTGATTGAGAGGGAGGAATGCTGTTGCAAATGCTCTTCCTACTGCACCAACCTGTGCACCAACTTGACTCAACTTCAGAACTCGAAAATACATCAATCAAGTCCACAAGGACTGATCTTCATAGCCTGGTCACACCCAGCCTTCAATTAACGTTAATAACGTCCGGTTCCGTTATTAACGTTAATTGAAGGCTGGGTGTGACCAAGCTGAACTAAGCTTGCTTCCGGGTTGCAAATGTATTTAACTTTTGTTTGCTAGGTAAAAGTAAAATAATTTTCAACTTTATGACCTGTGAATTCACATGACTCTCAGATGCTCAAGCAATGTGACAGCAGCACAGCTCCTAAGAGGATTTCAACTGTTGAGCAGGGGATGTGATTGGCTGAAATCTAGGCAGCATTATATCATGTACAGCTTGTTACTTTTTTGGCCCAGCATGTGAGGAATACTTGGCGCAGCCAAATGTTGGTGTGAACAAGCCATTATGCTGCCTACCATAATTACTTTAATACCTTAATTGGCACATTGCCATCAGGTGTGGGTGAAATACATGTATTAAACTCGTCTGTTGTGATCAAGCTTTGACATATACTGACATTCTCCCTTTGAATGGATTCAATCCCTTGATACCTTCGAAAGATTGAAACCCTCCAATTTGAGGGTTATTCTAGGCCAAATTAAGTTTATATTAATCTATCTCCGTCAGCGGGTAGAGCATTGGACTCTGTGCTGAACAAAGTGAAACAATGTGGTAATCTGGGACTCCATACTTACTAGGGATGGGTACCTTTCACATTTGAACCGATACGGTACCGGTACCTGTGAATCGATACCGGTACCCAACGGTACCTTTTTTCTGTACTTTAGTCTCAAGAATTTTTATTTACCTACCTCAGTTGTGAAAAAAAAATCCAAACTTCAAATAACTACAATTTCGACAGTTTTCGGCTTGCCATTGCTCCGACTGCTTTGTTGTTGAATCAAGTCAAATCCTAGGTAAGCATATATTGTGCGTGTGAACGTTGACATGAAAAGAAAAAAGGTAAAAAAAATTAAAAAAATTAAAATTGGTATCTCACTTGAATCGAGTCGGTAGTACCGACGTGTTTCGGTTCGGTACCTCAAAAGTACAGAATTCGGTACCCATCCCTAATACTTACACACAACTCTATGATTCATGTGTGTGTCCTGTGTCTGACTATGATTCTGGTGTTGTGAATATCTAAGGTGCAACACTGTGCATCACAGAACTATTGGATAGAATAGAATATAATAGAAATAGTTTAATTATCCAGAGGGAAATTTGACACTACAAATCGCTCACATTAAACATTTAGACAGAACAAAGTCACGAATAAGAATAACAAAACAAATTGCCTAAGAATAAGAATAGAATAAAATATACAGTAAAAAATATACAGAAGTCTACAGTAAGTGTAATATTGAACAGTGTTGTTTTAAAAGTAAAAGTCCAGGAAGATGGTAACTGTCACCCTGTGCTCAGTGATGCAGTGAGGCACAGTGATGCATTGTAAAGTCTGATGGCTGTCGGAATGAAGGACTTCCTGTGCCGTTCAGTGCTACATTTAAGGAGTGTTAGCCTAGCACTGCACATGCTCCTCCTGTCAGCCAAGTCTGTGTATAGTGGGTGGAAGGGGTTTTCCCTGATGGCCTGGAGCTTAGCAATATCCTTTTTGAGAATCCATAAACTTACTTCAGTTTTGGCCATTACTAGTGGATATATGGGATGGTAACCTCCAAACATAAATCTCAAATGTTTCAGCATTCATTTTCCAGAACCGATTATTGTGTGATATTCAGGAGATTGTACAAAGAAAAATGGTTTGTTGATATATTGTATCAAATTAAAATGACAAACTTATTGTCTCATAATGAAAGGTTACAGTGCAGAAACTTATGTTAAGTATAATTTAAACAAAAGATGATCCTTTGCACAATCGTAGCGGGCATGGCCAACCGCATTTCACTGTATGCCCTGGTATGTATGTGATAAATAAACTATTGAATCCTGAATCTTGAATGTGCACAGATTCGGTCAGGGACATTACTACTAGCCCTAGGGACCGGCAGATTTAATGCCACCCCAGAGGAGGACAGACTTTGTTTGGTGAGATGACATTGAGAATGAGGTTAATTTACATTTACATTTTGTCATTTAGCTGATGCTTTTATCCAAAGCGACTTACAAGTTTTGTACAACAAGACAGCAGGAAGGGTACAACTCTATCAGCTGAGTAACAATGTTCATCAAAGTGTTGAGTGCTATAGTGTTGGTTAGTATATTAGGACAAGTGCATGACAGTAAGGTTAGTTAGGGTTAGATATTTATTTATTTAAAAAATTTCAGATAATGATTGAAGAAGTGCGTCTTTAGTCGACGGCGAAAGATTGGACGGGTTTCGGCTGTCCTAACTGTGGTGGGAACTTCGTTCCACCATTGTGGGGCAAGGACCGAGAATAGGCGACTTATCTTTGATGACCCTCCCGGAGCTTGGATAGGAGTAGGTCTGAGGCGGCCAGAGGATGCAGAGCATAGGGGTCTTGAGGGTGTGTAGTTAGAGACCATTGAGGTAGGCGGGAGCCGTTCCCTTCGCCGCACGATATATATGCCAGGTCGAGGGCCTTGAAGCGGAGCCAGTGCAGGTCCCTGAGAAGTGGGGTGACATGGGCTGACTTCGGTAGGTTTGAGATCAGGCGGGCCTCTGCGTTCTGAATGAGTTGAAGGGGCTTGGTGGCAGTGGTCGGAAGGCCAGCAAGCAGTGCGTTGCAGTAGTCGAGGCGGGAGATGACTGTTGATTGGACGAGGAGTTGGGTGGCTTTTCTTTTTTTTTTTTGTATTTTTTTTTTTTTTATAATTTTTTAAACAAACACATAGACAAACATGACAACACACGATAAGATATACAAGCATTAGTTGTCAGTGCACATCCAATGAAATCACATTTTAGTTAATTGTCTTATATAGGATATACCCTTAATACCTGTTATCTAAAAACCTACACACAGGGACCTGGGCTTGAACTATGACCTCTGCCAGTGGGTCTTGGACTTCCTGACGGGCAGACCCCAGGTGGTAAGAGCCGGCAACTGCACCTCCTCATCCATCACGCTCAACATAGGGGCCCCCCAGGGCTGTGTTCTGAGCCCCCTCCTCTACTCCCTGTACACACATGACTGCGTAGCACAGCGGAACAACAACACCATCATCAAATTTGCTGATGACACAGTAGTGGTGGGCCTGATCTCTGCCAACGACGAAAGGGCCTACCTGGAAGAGGTAGAGAACCTGTCACAGTGGTGTCAGGAGAACTGCCTCTCCCTGAACGTCAGCAAAACAAAAGAGATGATTGTGGACTTCAGGAGGTCGGGGGTCAAGGACTACAGCCCCCTCAGCATCGACGGGGCACCGGTTGAGAGAGTGAACAGTTTCAAGTACCTCGGAGCCCACATATCCGAGGACTTGACATGGACCACACACATTGACAGTGTTGTGAAGAAGGCACGACAACGCCTCTACTTCCTCAGGCGCCTAAGGAAGTTCCAAGTCAGTCAGAAGATCCTTAGGAACTTCTACTCATGTACAATAGAGAGCATCCTGACCGGCAACATCACCTCCTGGTTTGGGAATAGCACTGCACAAGACCGTAGCAGACTACAAAGAGTGACACGTTCAGCCGAACGCACAATTGGAGGGGGGCTTCCCACCCTCCAGAACATTTACAACAAGCGGTGCAAGGGGAAGGCTAAGAGAATTATTAAGGACTCGAGCCACCCGAACAACTGCCTCTTTGAACTGCTGCGGTCAGGCAAGCGATACCGGAGTCTTAAGGCGAGCACAGAAAGACTCAGAAGAAGCTTCTATCCCCAGGCCATCAGGCTGCTAAACGAACAATAATCACTATGCAACAACCATCAAATGCACACAGCACACACACCCACACGCACACACTCACTCAAACAAACAACACACTGCAGCACCCACTCTCCACACTTTAGATCACACAAACACACTTACACTTTATATTTATTGATAAAGGATTTGCACTACAACTCGTACACCTACTGTGAATTGTACCTAAATTGCACCTCGTCCCATTTCTCCATTTCTGCCTTGCACTATATAGTATTGTATATTAGTACACTGCACAGTATTGTATATTGTATGGTAACTACGTCTATTCTGCATCGAACATTGTACATGTCTAAACTGAACACTGTGACCTCATTTTTTTTACTTCTAATTTTACTATGTTATTTTATTTCATACTTATCTTGTCTTGCACAGTCTCTGGAGCGCAACAGTAAGAAGCATTTTGTATAAAAGTATTCTGTACTTCTGTATGACAACTATTAAAGAAACTTGAAACTTGAAACTTGAAACATATGCTCCAGCTCGTATCCCCCCCTTCCGGACCCCCCATTGGATAATCCATCCATTTTCCCTCGCTCCTAACCAGACATTACCATTATATGCTAGCTTTTATTTTCTCCACCACTTCTAACCACAATGTCATTTTGGATTCATTGAGACCCAAAATTCTTGCTGTAGATATTTCTTGATAGATCACATCGAGATATGTAATAATCCAGACCTTTCGGCAAATTTTTTCCGGTTGGAACCATCGTGATGCTATCAGCTTTTTAGCCACTGTGATACCCGATAAAACCAATCTCTTTAGCTGTGGATGTACTGCACACTCAAAAACATCATTCAGCAGTAGTACAGAGGGGTGTACAGGTATATTCCAAGTTAAGAGATTTGATAGTTGCTGGGTCACCTCTTTCCAGAATATCTTAACTGGAGGGCAGTCCCAGTACATGTGCATAAATGTCCCCTCGTCCCCATTTGTACATAAGGAGCATTTGGAGTCTTGTATAAGACCCATTTTTTTCAGTCTTATAGGAGTCAAGTATGTCCTGTGAATATAGTTAAGATTGATTTGTTGATGGTCCGGGTTCCTTGATGTGAATCGAATATTTGCCCAGGCTTCTTGCCAATCAAAATCACTTTCCAGGTCTGGTATATCCCTCCTCCAGACGGAGTCTAGGTGGAGGGTTTCATATGAGGACGTTAGTAATTGATGATAAAAATCTGAAACAAAACCTCTTGATGTCTCTCTTTCATAGAAGAATTTGTGGTATCTGTGGTGTACAATTGGTATATTTAATGGAACACCGTGAGCCTTCAAACATGCCAATAACTGAGCGTAAAAGTAATATGTGGACTTGGTGAGATTACATTTTTTGCGTATTTCATTGAAACTACAAAAACCCTGTTTATTGAAGACGTCTCCTAATGAGTGTATGCCTTGCTTTTCCCATCTAGGGAATCTTATAGGTTGTTTTCCTATCCAGAGTGCATTGTTATTGAATAAGGGAGTATGATTATGCCATTTATGTAGGGTAGAATATTTTTTTTGTGTTTCGCGCCATATCCGGATCGCATGAGTGATTATGGGGCCAAATTTCCGTTCGCATTGCTTAATTGGTAATTTGGTGAATACTATGCCCTTCAGCTTATGTGGAGCTACTATATTTTCTTCTAAATTTCTCCAGGATACTAATGCTTGGGGATCAAACCATGTTGTTAGTGGTCTTAAAGTGTACGCCTTAAAGTAGTGGTAGAAATCTGGAAATGCCATACCTCCGTCTGCTTTGTTTCTCTGTGCGGTGGATCTTTTTATACGTGGTGGTTTGTTATTCCAAATAAATTTGTATGTGGAGGAGTGTAATTCTTTCCAGTAACCCTTTGGAGGGGGTAACGGTAGCATTGAGCTGAAGAAGTTGATTCTAGGTAGGACGTCCATCTTGATTATTGATATACGTGCCTGTACTGAGTTTTTAAGTTTCGACCACCTGACAAGGTCGTATTTGATTTTGTTTTGGATTTTTATGTAATTGTGCTTCACCGTTTGGCTTATGGTGGGGAATATCTCAACTCCCAAACATCTAAATTGTTTTACCATCTGTATCTCTTTTGGGAGGGTTATATTTCTTTTTGCAGGGGCGTTAAGTGGGAGGAAGGCCGACTTCGGCCAATTTATCCTAAATCCCGATAGATCTCCAAAGTCCTCAATTAGTTTATATGCGGACGACGTAATACTGTTCATGCAAAACCCCAACACAGCATTGCCTCATCTTCTCAAGCTGATTGTGGCTTTAGTTGTTTAGTTGTTTTACTGTCCTGTCTACGAGGATGTAGTACTTTTTAGTAGTGATTCTCTTGAGCGGGATGAATATGAAACAAGCTGTGCTTCAGGAAGGGAACCTTTTTGTAGAAGATTTATTCGCCAAGCTTGAGAGAAAAGGCAGAATACTTGGGGCAGAAGACCGAGCTGTGATGTGTTTATTTAGATTAAATGTAATGTGTAATGTAATAATGGAACACTGCAACAGTATTTTTGGTGTCTTATAAACCCATGAGGGTTGGGCACTTTGTGTGCATGACACAAACATAAAATTATCAATCAATCAATCAATCAACCAACCAACCAATCAACCAATCAATTATATGAGGTTGTTTCATTTAGAGTAGAGCTCAGTCAGTACTGATTACCAGGCTGCGTGTCAACAAAACATTTAAAAAAAAAAATTTAACACATGGACTTCAGCTCATTCGATATTTGGGGCGACAGTGGCTCTCAATAACAATAACTTTCAAACCAACATGTGTACAACAGTTTTGGAATAAATATGTGTGAAATGTATGCATAATAAATCCACATTGTTCTAACAGTTAACAAGCTGCAACAGAACAGTGGATGCAGTCAAGACACTAATATCAAAGTAAGCTATAAATCCGAGGCTACTCTTCATACCTCAAAGGCGATGATGAAGCCCAGTCTGACAGCCAGGAGCTCCCAGTAAACCAGTGTGTAGTTTCCATTGTTGTCTCTGAAGGCTTTATACCTGAAACAGATATACAGCTACAGCTGAACATACAGGGATGGATGAGTATTACATGCAGTAGCATCTGGTGCCAGGTCTTTAGAGGACTGCTGCCCTCTGTTGGTCAATTCTATGAACCTCAAACAGACTTTCCCTACAATCATTCAACAGTGGTAGACTCAGATTTACTGTAAAATGCCTACCCATTGGATCAAATAGTAGGTACAATTCAACATCAACACCCTAGAGTGTAGCTATATGGGAGGGAGGTTTGGCTCACTAGGCAAGTTTGGAACTGGAAGTTTGGAACTGGACAACTGAATGAAAAATAAATAGTGTAGTGAGGAGGACAATCAATCAATCAATCAATCAATCAAATGTATTTGTATAGCACATTTAGACATGACACTTGTCAACCAAAGTAAGTCGCATAGCAAAAAAAAAGAAAAAAAAGTGCTCCTAAAATATAAAATAAACAGAAAGTATAAACAACCAACGGACAGACATATAAACAGAACAATGTGTCAAAACAAACAAGGCAAGAGTCAGAGTGAGTCAGGGAAGGCTAGGGAGTATAGATGAGTTTTGAGTTTATATTTAAAAGACTCGATTGGATTGATTGATTGAAAAGTTTATTAACAGATTGCAGAATGGGTACAGTACAGTACAGCTCAAAACATACAATTGTTAAGGGGATGCAGACCAGAGAAAGACTTTCGTCTTGTTTACATCAGGGTCCCCCATTTTCAATTCATCATAACATATATGACATACATGACATACAGATAGACAGTACTGCTACATCTATACATTTATGACATATCAGATTTGCATGACATATCAGATTTGCAAATACAGTACTGTTTGTGATACAAAAAGTGTCCAGAAAAAGAGTGTATATACATTTGACGTAGAAACTGTACATTGGAGGAGGTTGGGTGGGTGGGCTGGGGTTGGGTGGGTGGGCGGGGGCTGTACATTGGAGGTTGGGGGGGGGGTGACACTGTACACTGTACTTGGTCATTTACTGTACAACTGGGTTAGGACATTTGTAGGGGCCAGTTTTGAATTGCAGTCTCCCATAGATGTTCTTTCAGAGTGTTTTTGAAAGTGGGTAGTGATTTACATTCCTTTACAACTTTGGGTAGGGCGTTCCACATTGATGTGGCATAATTGCAAAACGTGTTTAGTCCCTTGTTTGAGCCGAATCTGGGTTTAACATGATTTGTGGAGCTCCCTCTGGTGTTGTGATCGTGGTATTCACTGACCTTTGGGAAGTATTTTGACATGTACATGGGTACCTTGGTCGCGTAGTGTATCTTGTAGACCAGGCCCATTGCAAGTTGCTGTACTCTGTCTACTGTACTCTGTCTACTCTAAGCCATCCTAGGTTGTCAAAGTGGGCAGGGGTGAGGTGGGTTCTAGGAGTCAGGTCAAGCAGTAGTCTGACTAGCTTGTTTTGAGATGTTTGTAATTTGTTTTTTAGTGCCTTTGAGGTGCTTTGGTACCATGAGGTGCAAGCATAGTCGTAGTACCCTTGAATGAGTGCTCCTGCCAGAGTCTTCAGGGTATTCTTGTTTACTAGGGAGGAGATCCGGTACAAGAATCGAGTTCGTCGGTTGACTTTTTTTTATTACATTGGATGCCATTTTGTCACAGGAAAGATTAGCCTCTAGGATGGAACCCAGGTAGGTAATTTCATCTTTCCTTGTGACAATATTGTCACCCACTGTAACCGAGAAGCCGTCGGTCTCGAGTGTATTGCTCTGGTAGTCTACAGTATAGTGTAGTGAGGAGGACAGTGTATTGCTCTGGTAGTCTACAGCAGGGGTTCCCAAAGTGGGGGTCGCGACCCTCCGCCGCCAGATGATTTCCAAAAAAAATTATAAAAGAAAATACAATTATTTTTTTTTGCAGTCAGGCCACTGAACTTAGAAGCAGGCCAGGCCAGTGTTTCTAGTTGCAGCAGCCCAATAGTTAGATAACCTAGGTGGGGAACAACCAGGAGATCACTGCAACTCACACAAGTTGGAGAACTATTTCTCTCTCTCTCTTGCTCTCACACACACACACAAAGGGAGCCGCATGTGATTGGTGGAGGCGGGACCCTTACAAAAAACTGTTGTTGCTAATCATTGACACATGCTAGCCTGTAATAATCCCCCCCAGAAAAATCTACTTTGCATTTGATATATTGCAAATATATGCCATCACACACACTGGCATTTAAAGGGTTAGAATTATAAAATGAATATGTGGTGTTATGATCAGGGCTGAAGTTGAATAAAATATTGTATTATTTTCAATCTGACATTACAAAAAAACAGAAAATCCATCAAAATCAGTGTTGTTGCTAATCATACATATGCTAGCCTGTTTTTTAACAATCATTTGTGATGCCATCACAAACACTGGCATTTAAAGGGTACAAATAAAAAAATGCCTGCACCAGAATGCAGGAATGAAGTCTTTGTAACAAGAAATTTCCTGGTGGGGGACCCCCAGACCCCCTGCTTAAAAAGTGGCCTGACTGGGGCTATATTTTGCACTATATTTCCTGGACTGAATGATTTCCCCAGTCCGGCCCTGGTTAAAAGCCTCCAATGCTTATTAGTGTGTGTGCGTTTGAACGTGTGCATGTTTCAACCATACATTTCCATTTATTAAAAATAATAATATATATATATATATATTTTTTTTACCTCCTATAATAGTGGGGGTCGCGGCTCTCTGACACCTTTATTTGGGGGTCGCGGCCTGAAAAGTTTGGGAACCCCTGGTCTACAGTATAATGTAGTGAGGACGAGGACAGTGTATTGCTCTGGTAGTCTACAGTATAGTGTAGTGAGGAGGACAGTGTATTGCTCTAGTAGTCTACAGTATAGTGTAGTGAGGAGGACAGTGTATTGCTCTGGTAGTCTACAGTATAGTGTAGTGAGGAGGACAGTGTATTGCTCTAGTAGTCTACAGTATAGTGTAGTGAGGAGGACAGTGTATTGCTCTAGTAGTCTATAGTGTAGTGAGGAGGACAGTGTATTGCTCTGGTAGTCTACAGTATAGTGTAGTGAGGAGGACAGTGTATTGCTCTAGTAGTCTATAGTGTAGTGAGGAGGACAGTGTATTGCTCTGGTAGTCTACAGTATAGTGTAGTGAGAAGGACAGTGTATTGCTCTGGTAGTCTACAGTCTTCTTCTTAAAGGTGCTACAGATAACATTCAACCACTAGATGTCATGACACTAGGGAGGGGAACACAACATGTAAACAACAACATTCATTTTGGACCCGCCAACATTTTCTAAATAATACATTCATGACTCAATAATATATTTTGGGAAAAAGCAATACGCACCTTTCTAAAAGCTATATATATAAATATATATATCCACAGAGCTTTTAGAAAGGTGCGTATTGCTTTATATATCCACAGAGCTTTTAGAAAGGTGCGTATTGCTTTTTCCCAAAATATATTATTGAGTCATGAATGTATTATTTAGAAAATGTTGGCGGGGACTTCCGGTTTGACCGCGGAAGAACATGGCTGCTTAACTCGCGAGCTCCCCGACAGCAAAATGACTTAGCCCCGGAAAACATTTATTAACAACACCAGGGTACATATTTAATAGGGATGAAAAAAGGGGCTATCACGAGACGTATGGCGCACACGATTCCAACTGAAAAGGACGACGGAATGGCAGAGAATGAAGACGTAACGGGAGAAAAAGATGGCGACGATGATTGTGAACAAGAAGCCACGCTGCTGAACATATTCAACGAGCTCAAAGACTTCAGAAAAGACAATGAGCGTCAATTTCGGGAGATAAGAAATGACATGAATAAAATGAACGACAGGCTCGATGAAACTGAGGGGAGAATCGGAGAAAATGAAAACGTGCTTGGTGCGGCGACGGCTCTAATAAAAAAGCTAATGCCGACGTGGAGGCTAAGCTACTCGACCAGGAGGGCAGGACGAGGAGAGAGAACCTGCGGGTGTATGGTATCCCGGAGGAAAAAGAGGGGAAAGACATGCATGGATTTCTAGACGGCTTGTTTAAAGATGCCCTCGGTCTGCCTCATGACATGGACCTTTGTATCGAAAGAGCACACCGGGCACTGGCCCCGAGGCCTAACAACCCACAGCTGAAGCCACGGTCAATCGTGGTTAAGTTTGGGAGTTACAAAATGAAGGAAGAGATAATACGCCGAACATGGCAGAAGAAGAACGTCTCATGTGGCAACGATCGCTTCTATGTCGACCATGACTTCCCCACCGAAATACTGAAGAAGCGAGGAGAATATGCCGAGGCCAAGAGAATAATGAAGGAGAAGAATCTCAAGTTCCAGACACCGTATCCAGCGAAGATGAGGGTATTCTACGAAGATGGCACCCGCCTGTACCAGAGCGCGGCGGAGGCGACGGCGGATATGGCAAAGCGTGGATTCAAGATCACCGTGGTGAACCCGACTACCGACCCGGACCGAGAGGAGATAATGCGGCTGTCTACCTGGCAGACAATGGGAGGAAAACGGGGACCGGGGGACGACATGCAGACGACGGGGACTGAGCGCCCCACACAGCAGGGCAATGGTCATCACGGATACCGGGAGAAACTGCAGGGATTCAGACGGGGACAGTCGGAGGCGGACAATTGAGATAAAGTTCATGAAACGCATGAATACAGATAAGTCACGGGGGCATCGTCATAGAGTAAATAACATCAAAAAATGTCAATATGTATATAGAAAAAAAAAAAAAAAAAAAAAAAGTGATTAGAAAAGAGAAAGAAAAATAATAAAAAAAAAAAAAAGAAAAGAAAAAGACGTGAAATGAAAATAGAGGGCAATGGTTAGAAGAATATAATAAAAGTATGGGAGGGGAAATATCCCAGATGGATACAGGAAAAATATAACGAAATGAACCACAGGCCATCATGGCTATGTCATAGAAGTTACAATGTACCAAGATATATCTGAAAGATATACAAATGTTAATGCTTGGAAACGTTACCGTTTTGTCAAGTTCAGTTGAATTGATCGCACTGTATATAGATTACAGTGTGAGCCATACGTTACGTCAGGGTTTACAAGATAATAGGGGCACAGTTTTGGGCAATCTGCCTCGTGCTGTATGCACTCCTCTGTTAGTCGAGGGGGATCAAGGTGCATGGGTGAGTATCGATTTCACCCTCGGTACGACTGTTCTATCTGGGGTCATATCGAACGTAGCTTGGGTAAATGTGGGGGGGGGAAGTGTATTTATGTTTTTATATGTTCTTTTTTATTTCATTGTATGCTATACTACTGTATATATATCTTCACACTCTCAGGCACTAGACTACGTCATGGATTGCACAGGGGATATGCACTACGAGAAATATGGGGCTGATTAAAATAATATCGTGGAATATAGACGGATGTCATCATCCCATTAAGAGAAAGAAGATATTGACGTTCTTGAAACAAAAAAAGGCAGATATTGCACTAATTCAGGAATCCCACCTGGATGAAGAAGAGTCGGCCAAGCTTAAAAGGGATTGGGTGGGACAAATATACTATAGCACGTTCTCTTCTAGGAAGAGGGGGGTGGCAATATTGGTGAGAAAAAACTTAGACCTAAAGGTACACAATAGTTTCTCACATGATGAGGGAAGATGGGTTATACTGGATGCTGATTTAGAGGGACAGAGGACTACTTTAGCTAATATATATGCGCCCAACGGGTCGTCCTCAGACTTTTTCCATGAGGTATGTGAGGTGATCAGGAAAATAGGGAATAGCAACGTAATCATAGGGGGGGACTTCAACTTGGTTGGAAACACCTTGATAGACAGATCATACCAACCCAAAACCGCTGACAACACAGGGAGACTGGCGGTTGGTGTTCTGATAGAGGAATTGGGTCTAGTGGATGTTTGGAGGGTTATGAACCCACAAGAAAGAGACTACACGTTTTACTCTCACCCACATTCCTCATACTCTAGAATAGATTATTTCCTGATCTCTAGCGCACTTGTAGAACAGGTTGCAAGTACCGGGATAGGGAACATTGTAATATCTGACCATGCTCCGGTTGATTTAGTGATCACATCCATGGAAGAAGGGCAACAATCTCGGAGATGGCGATTCAATAACCTAATGTTAAATGATGAAGGATCGTGTACATACATTAGAACTATATTTAAGGAATTTTGGGAACTTAATGAAGGGTCAATAGATGATAGTGGCATAATGTGGGACACATGTAAAGCTTACATGAGAGGACGACTCATACAATACGGTGCGATACTAAAAAGGGCGGAGAAACAAAAAATGACAATGTTAGATGAGGAAATTAAAATACTTTCGAAACAGCACAGCCAAAGACCAGACCCAGAAACGTGGAGGAACCTAAGCAAATCCAAATACGAATTGAACAACATATATCAAAAGAAGGCTGAATATGCGTTATTTAGGACCAACCAAAAATATTATGAACAAGGGGAGAGAGCGGGTAAAATATTAGCGAATCGGGTTAAACAAATGCATAATCAGAATATTATATCCTCGATTCGTAATAAAGATGACAAGATTATTACAGACAAAAAGGAAATTAATAATGTCTTCAGGTGCTTCTACCAGGACTTATATACCCCACAGAAGGCGGTGGATCAGCTAAAAATGGACGCGTTCTTCGACAAAATCAAATTACCGTCATTATCGAAACAACAGGTAAAATCAATGGAGGGGGGGGTCTTGATAGAAGAAATACACGCGGCAATCAACAGCCTTAAATTGGGTAAAGCACCAGGAGACGACGGGTTTACTCCCGATTTCTACAAACAATTCAGTGATATAATCGCTCCGAGATTATTAAAAGTATATGAGGACTCACTGATAAAGGGGGGATTGCCCACTAGCCTGAGATCTGCCACTATTACATTACTACAGAAAAAGGGCAAAGACCCTCAATGCTGTGGAAGCTATAGACCTATATCCCTGAGCAACTTGGAAGAAAAAGTATTGGCAAAGATACTTGCGAATAGAATAGAAGATGTACTACCAACTTTGGTGCATTCAGATCAAGTGGGCTTTGTGAAGGGGAGAAACTCAGCTGATAATATCCGCAGACTCCTACACATAATGTGGAAGGTAAGGAATGATATAGAACCTACAGTGGCCTTCTCATTGGATGCCGAAAAGGCCTTTGATAAGGTGGAATTTGCATTCTTATTTCACACGCTAGAGCGCTTCGGGTTTGGTCCATCGTTTACTGGGTGGGTAAAACTGTTATACACAAATCCGATGGCATCAGTATTGACCAACGGGATCGTGTCCTCGCCCTTTAACCTAGGGCGGGGGACGAGACAAGGTTCCCCGCTTTCTCCCCAAATGTTTGCGCTTTTCCTCGAACCACTTGCTATCGCACTGAGGAATAATCAGGACATCAAAGGGATAATAGCGGGGCAGGTAGAACATAAATTATTTTTATATGCGGACGATATCTTATTGGTATCCAGCAATCCCCGAACAGCAGTTGGGATCATTGGAAATGTTATCGAGTCCTTCTCCGAAATATCTGGATACACAATCGACTGGAGCAAGTCAGAAGCAATGCCTCTCTCTAAATGCTGTCCCCCTGATATCAGAAGGGGGTGGCAATACAGATGGATGCCGTCAGGATTGATATACCTAGGAATAAAGCTGATCCCAGGTCTGAAAGAGTTGATGCAAGCCAATATTGCCCCTATAATCGAACACATTAGTGCTCTGACCCAGAATTGGGCCAAAATGAATATGTCCCTCCTGGGAAAGATAAACCTAGTGAAAATGATATTAGCTCCCAAATTAAACTATATCCTATATATGTTGCCGCTGACTCTCCCGACCCAGTTACTCAAACAGTATGACAAAGTCATTAATGTATATCTGTGGGGGGGCAAAAGGCCGCTGTTTGGACGGACCAAAATGTATGCGGCAAAGGAAAATGGCGGTTTATCCCTGCCTAAACTAGACTGGTATCACTATGCATTCTCGCTCTCCCAGCTCTCCAAACTGAATCACTCGTCTGAGGAGGCACCTGCTTGGGTCAAGATGGAGGAGGAAATTATATATCCCTCATCTCTGGAATCCTTCCTGACACAATCAGACAGACCTACACCTCTTAAAAACCCTTTGATGGCATTTATCAGGGAAACTTGGAATCAATCGCACAAAATGACTGGTGATAGCCCATACTTAACTACGAGAGCCTCTATATGGTATAATAAGAAACTAAAGATTGGGAAGAAATCAGTCATATGGGACGATTGGGTTAAAAGGGGGATACATGTACTGGGTGATATAGCCGGGGAGGATGGGGTTTTGCCTTTTGAGGATATTAAGGAGGATTTTGATATAGATAATAAAAACTTTTATAAATTCCTACAGATTAGACATTGTATATCGTCATCAATAGGAGGACCAAAGTGCGGCCCAATTACTGCAATTCAAGAAATATTCTATAAAGGATGGCGCAGGAAAGGCGGTGCGTCAAGATTTTATGATGTTATAAGAGAATACAATGCACCTAAATTGGCGGGTTTGAGATTGAGCTGGGAGAACGATGTACATGAGGAGATTACTGAGGAAATGTGGGAGAAACTGGTATCCAAATGGAGTAAATTCTCTAGGGAGGCGCAATCACAACTTATTTTTTACAAAGTACTGAACAGAAGCTATTGGACGCCTAGTAAACTGGCCAGACTGAAATTAAGGGACAGTGACATCTGCTGGAGATGTGAGAAGGAGACAGGCACTTTACTGCACATGTTGTACGAATGTGAGAAGGTCCGGAAAATGTGGGATCAAATTGTGATATTCCTAAGTAAGGTCCTGAATGTGAAGATAAATAACGCCCCAATGGCATGTGTTTTGGGTATAGTACCGAAAGGGATTAAGCTGCCTAAATACCGGGGAATGTGGTATAGAATGGCCATGATATCAGGATGTAGAATTGCATTACGACATTGGAAATCACCTGTTGATATTACTTTTAAAGAATGGATGGAACTAATGTTTCGGACAGCATCATATGAAAGGGTGACGTATAGAGTCGCAGGGAGAGAGGATATTTTCGCTGAGATATGGGACAGTTTTCTACACCTGACTGAACGATCTGAGGACAAATGATTAAGATGGGAATACAATATTATCAAGGATGAATATGAAAAAGGGGATTTGATCTGATGATACTTGTGCTCTGTAATATATTGTGTATATATGTACATATATTTTATGTCCGGATGGGGTGTCTATGGAATGGTCAATGTCTCTATCACACTCACATGTGCGCAGATATAGCCACATACAAGTATCTAGGATACACATATTCATATGTGTACATAATAGGTTTACACGCACTCATATACACAAGGATAAGGTATACACGTCAGGGGCACACATACATGCACATACTCATGTATAGGAAATAGACATACATACACCTACATATACACATAGTTGAGATATAGGCTTTCACTGACACATAGGGGGATACACAAGTATATAGGAGACACACACATACGTAGCTGAAACGTGGAAAAAAGTAAAAAAAAAAAAAAAAAAAAAAAAAAAAAGATGCAGCACATACCTGCCCGCAGGTAGATCGGCCTACATGTAACGTATGACGTATATATATATATATATAACAGGGATGTATATGCACAATGTATAGTATGTTTTTTTTTTGTAAGTGTTTTTTTTAATTTCCATGTCAGTTATTAATGTGTTTGTATGAGTCTCTTACATGTTTTGTATGTTGCTACAAAAACGAAAAAGGCGAATCTTGGATGTTGGATACTATGCTGTGAAAAGATACACTGTGAATAATGGAAAGATTTGTACAAAAATAATAAAAAAAAAAAAAAAAAAATGTTGGCGGTCCAAAATGTAAGATGTAAAATGTAAGATTACTGTACATTTATTTATCTATAGCACCTTTAAATATAAGTTGCTAATAAGTGCAACATTTAGTAGAACATGTGTATATGATATAATGTGTTTAGATACCTAACACTATACAAGTAGCACGCTTAGGAAACTAAACCAAATAATATGTGGTTCAAAACTCAGAGGTTCAGATAAAGGAGGTTCTACCTCATACTCCTTACCTGCACAGCGGGTGCTCTGTGTAGTTCAGCGGAGCATAAGCCAGGGTGAAATTGACATATCCATGAAGATCATTGTCAAACTTGTACTGGTACAGCAAGCGAGGTAAGAAATCTGACGTGAAGGCGATCAGGAAAGCCTGTGAATGTTAAAGAGGACATATGTTTGTTTAAATCTATTTAATTTAATTATTTCCAAGAACCTCTTTCTTCACTTGTATTGAACATGTCATTTTTGTCAAATTAATTAAATTAATTATTTCCTTTCCTGCCTGGCTTCCCCATACCAAAGAGTAAAAAACGTTCATAAACTTGGCAGTACATTAGGTAGGTTCTTGCCGACTTCAAAAAGCACAGCTCATTGATTAATCAAAGCTAACACATTGCATGTATGATTCGGAACAGGTTGTTTAGGCTTGTTCATCCGATTGGCCAAATGGCAGGGAGTATCTATGTAATTTCCCCCCAGTGCCTACATAACATTTCAGTCAAATCCATACAAAGTCATTTTCCATACTATGTCCCCTTTAAAAAGAGATGAATAGCAATATTATTTGTACTGGTAGTAATCACATAACATTCTGGCAATAAAATTAACCATATCTCAATCTCATACTTGTAAACACCTCAATGTCAAAGATCATGAAACGTTCCAGAAGAGACCATAACTTCTCCTCACACCCCAGTGAGGGCATCAGAACGTCACTCACATTGACGATGACGGACAGGTGTGACAGGCCTTCCAGGATGTTAAACCAGACTCCGATGTTCTGGGCGCGTTCGGCCACGGGCCGGCGGTACTCGCACACAAACTTGTGGGCATCCAGGCGCACCTCGACCCAGTTGTTGAGGAGGGCGAAGAGAGGAGCCAGAGGGAATGCCGCCACGAAGATGGTGATGAAGCCAAACTGGAGCACTGGAGCACAACACAGCAGGTAATTTTGTCATGTATAGTTCTCTTTCTTCCAATATGGCTGCCTGTAACCACTGGTATCCACTTTCGAAAGAAAATGCCACATTTCTGTGCAGTGGTAGAGCAGGTAAAACATTGGAAAATAATGATATGACTTGCTTACACAATCCAGTAATAACACACCAAATATTTCTCATATATCAACACATAGCAACAACAATTTCTTCTAACATGGACGATAAGTGGGCATTCTTTTTTTTTATAAATTTTTTTTTATTATTATTCACATGAAACAAGACAACACATTAAACACAATCACAATACATAGAACTTCACAAGAAAATAACAAAAACAATAATAATACAGAATAACAATTTATACAGACAAAGAGAAAAGAAAACAGAGTTCAACCTTCTAAATTTTAAATCCAAGGGGTACTATCCAATAAATGGTCTTTCCCAGTGTTCAGCCCCGATTCCCGGCTGTGTGACCCTATATTAATAAAACGTACCTAGGGCTGGGCGATATGGAAAAAAATCATATCGCGATAACGATATGATAATTTTATTTTATTTCTCGATATCGATAATTATCGAATTGTTATAAGTATTAAAAAAAAAAAAAAAAAATTTAACAACAGATGTATGTTTATTTTGCAGCAATTCTTTGTCGTTGCCGCCATCTTTAGTGTTACATCCCCTCACACTCCAGTTCTCAGGCTGCAGCTGGTTTAAAAGCTAAAGTAAACCGGCTTCTCTGCTGGCTGTGGCTCCAGAGGAGTTGAACAGTTCTGGCTCTGTTAGTTTATTTTCTATCTTTTGGCGCTTTTTTGGTGGACAAACCACCGCACATGTGCACTGTGACTCGTGACTGGAGTCTAGTTCTGCTAGCACACGTAGCCTACTGTGTACAGACGGTTTCAAAATGTATTTTAAATTAGAAAGCAAACAAAATAAATGGACAAGAGAAAAATAAATCTCAATTTGGTCAGTATTGTCATTTGGACAAGCAAAGCCATTACTTTAAGTTGCAGGCAAGAAAGACAAGTCTGTCCACTGCCCTGTTGCAGGTCACAAAAAAAAAAAAAAAAATAAATAAATAAAAAAAAAAAAAACGATTTCGATTTTTTTTAATTTCGATATTCGATATCGATTATTAAAATATATCGCGATATTTATTGTTATCGTTATATCGCCCAGCCCTACGTACATCTCCAATTCACCACAAGGACCACTTTTTGAGAACACGACCCGAAAACAGAGCAATGAACCTTCATGACAAAACAAAAACCTGTAGAGGTGTTCCATAGACTCACAGAGACCGTGTAAAAGTGACCAAACAGTGAAGAAATAGTTAAATAGCTGCCCCCCCATAAAATCCCCAGCTAAACTCAAGAGGACAAGACAAAAGACAAGACAGACAAAACATTTCCTCCTCCCCCTCCCAAGAGACCCCCGGACTCACCCGAACACGCACCTCAACCCCGCTCAGCCGCACACGGCGGTCCTGACCTTTTCGGCTGCTGCAAACCACAGGTCAATACCTGCCTGTCCCACCCCAATCACCCGCGCCGTGGATATCTCAAGATAAATCACATCCAATAGTGTTAGGGACCAGTTAATCACTGTAAGCTTCTCAGGCTCCTTCCATCTCATTGCTATTAGCTTCTTCGCTGCTGTGACACCCGCTAGGACAACCCTTTTTAGTTGAACGGACGCAGGTAGTGTCGTTATATCGTTCAAGAGTAGCGTAACAGCTGTGAATGGGATAGTTAAGCCACACAGATCTGAAAGTTTGTCCGTTATTGACCTCCAGAAGCGGGCCACTGGTGGGCAATCCCAATACATATGCATATAAGTGCCAGTGGCCTTTTGAGAGCACAAAGTGCACCGAGAGTCGGTTATCAGTCCCATAGCAAATAGCTTCCTAGGCGTAAGATAGGTCCTATGAATATAATTAAAATTAATTTGCTGGTGATTGGGGTTGCGGGAAGATAATGCCACATTTGCCCAAACATCATCCCAGTCAAACTCGGGGTCCAACTCCGGGATATCCACCCGCCAGATTGTATCCAATGATACATTTTTATATGTGGATTGAATTAAGAGCGTATAAAAGTCTGAGACAAACCCTCTGGAGGTCGTCCTGTCCACTATGAGCCTGAGGAAGGGGTGTGGGTGCAAAGCTTGAGCCCACAGCACGCCATGCGCCCTCAGCGCTGACCTTAGTTGAAGGTAAAGAAAAAAGGACTCGCCGGGAAGATCATAAAATTCTCTTAAGTCCTGAAACGCACGGAGGCCGTTCTTATCATAAATATCCTCCAGAGTATGAACTCCCCTCCTCTGCCATTGAGGAATATTAACCGGCTTGTGCCCAAGCAGCCCAACAAGTAATTGCTGGTTATTAAAAATTGGAGAGTCCAGGTGCCATGGGCATTTAACCCCACACGACCTCTGTACATTACGCCACGTTTGGATCACGTGAGTTATGATCGGTCCATACCTCAGCCGGCATTTCGAAATAGAGACAGTGGAGTACACCACATCCTGCAATCTTAGCGGTGAGACCGCCGCCGCTTCTAAGGAGCGCCAAGATACAGCATCTACAGGGTCTAGCCAGCACATCAGAGGTCTCAGTGAGAAGGACCAGAAATAAAGCTTAAAATCAGGGATTGTGAGGCCCCCATCTTGTTTCCTACGTTGAGTAGTAGCTATTTTGATTCTCGGGCGTTTGTTATTCCAGATAAATTTAGATACCATCGATTGTACCTTGCGCCAGTGGTCTATTGGAGGGGGCAGGGGGAGCATTGAGCTAACAAAATTTATCCTAGGCAGAACGTTCATTTTGATTATGGAAGTACCCGTGAAGTTGTACTTAGTAGTTTGACTCAGCGTGGGGAATATCTCTATACCTAAGTATTTAAAATGTTCCACTATGGGGATATCAGCTGGTAGTCGCACCGCCTTGGCCAGCTCATTAAGAGGTAGGCAGGCTGATTTGTTCCAGTTAATCTTAAAGCCTGACAATTTACCAAAGTCGTCGATTATTTCCAATAATTTTGTGGTCGACCGGGAAGGGTCATCCATAAAAATCAGTAGGTCATCCGCATAGAGAGCAATTTTGTGTGGTGTATTATTGATCATTATGGGGACGATGTCCTCTGATTGCCTAATAAATTGGGCCAATGGTTCGAGGGAAAGCGCAAATAGTCCCGGGCTCAGAGGACAACCCTGTCTAGAAGATCTGGAGACTGGGAAAAGTGTGGAACAGTTTTTGCCTGTCAGTATCATTGCCGACGGCGAGGCATACAGGACTTTAATCGTATGAATAAAATTCTTTCCCAGACCCATGACCTCAAGTACCTTCCACAGGTATGACCATTCTAGTCTGTCAAACGCCTTCATGGCATCCAAAGACAGAACAGTGGATGGAGCTGTATTGTCTTTACTGTTATCGACTACATGCAACAGCCTCCTAAGATTATCTGCAGCCAGGCGCCCCGGGATAAAACCAGTTTGATCGCAGTGTACCAACACCGTCATAAATCTCTGCAGGCGGCGGGCCAGCACCTTGGCAAACACTTTTAAATCGGCCCCGAGAAGACTCAAGGGCCTATAGCTACCACAATCATTGGGATCTTTGTCCTTCTTGAGAAGTAAAGAAATCAGCGCCATGTTGACATCTCTTGAGAACTCCCCCTGTTCGATAGCGTAATTGATCATATCGAGCATCAATGGGCCCAGTTGGTCCCAGAAAGCTAAATACACCTCGGGTGGAATACCATCCAAGCCTGGTGCCTTACCCCTCTGCATTTCAGCGATCGTCTCCCTTAGTTCCATAAGGGTGATCGGTTTCCCCAGTTCCTTAGCCTCTTCCTCAGAAATGTGGGGTATCTCAAGCCCGCCAATGAACGATTCAAATTTAGAGTCGTCGAGATTAACCTCTGAGCTATATAACTGTGAGTAAAACTCTTTAAAAGTGTCATTGATCACCGATAACATAAGACGATTACTAAACGTACTAGATGCCAATAAGGAAGACAACACACCTAAGGCGATACTGTCCCTGGATGCAATGAAAGCTTTTGACAGGTTGGAATGGTCGTATCTATGGGCAGTATTAGAAAGGATGGGGTTAGGAAAAGGATTCATCGATATGATTAAAGTATTATACAAAGACCCATCGGCCATGATTACAACAGGTACAATCATCTCCAAAATCTTTCCGGTATCACGCTCAGCCAGACAGGGTTGCCCTCTTAGTCCCAGACTATTCGATCTATCATTAGAGCCTTTAGCACAATATATAAGACAATCCCAATCCATAGAACCAATCATAATCAAGGGCACACAACACAAAATTAGTTTATATGCGGACGACGTAATACTGTTCATGCAAAACCCCAACACAGCATTGCCTCATCTTCTCAAGCTGATTGAGGAATTTGGAGATCTATCGGGATTTAGGATAAATTGGCCGAAGTCGGCCTTCCTCCCACTTAACGCCCCTGCAAAAAGAAACATAACCCTCCCAAAAGAGATACAGATGGTAAAACAATTTAGATGTTTGGGAGTTGAGATATTCCCCACCATAAGCCAAACGGTGAAGCACAATTACATAAAAATCCAAAACAAAATCAAATACGACCTTGTCAGGTGGTCGAAACTTAAAAACTCATTACAGGCACGTATATCAATAATCAAGATGGACGTCCTACCTAGAATCAACTTCTTCAGTTCAATGCTACCGTTACCCCCTCCAAAGGGTTACTGGAAAGAATTACACTCCTCCACATACAAATTTATTTGGAATAACAAACCACCACGTATAAAAAGATCCACCGCACAGAGAAACAAAGCAGACGGAGGTATGGCATTTCCAGATTTCTACCACTACTTTAAGGCGTACACTTTAAGACCACTAACAACATGGTTTGATCCCCAAGCATTAGTATCCTGGAGAAATTTAGAAGAAAATATAGTAGCTCCACATAAGCTGAAGGGCATAGTATACACCAAATTACCAATTAAGCAATGCGAACGGAAATTTGGCCCCATAATCACTCATGCGATCCGGATATGGCGCGAAACACAAAAAAAATATTCTACCCTACATAAATGGCATAATCATACTTCCTTATTCAATAACAATGCACTCTGGATAGAAAAACAACCTATAAGATTCCCTAGATGGGAAAAGCAGGGCATACACTCATTAGGAGACGTCTTCAATAAACAGGGTTTTTGTAGTTTCAATGAAATACGCAAAAAATGTAATCTCGCCAAGTCCACATATTACTTTTACGCACAGCTATTGGCATGTTTGAAGGCTCACGGTGTTCCATTAAATATACCAATTGTACACCACAGATACCACAAATTCTTCTATGAAAGAGAGACATCAAGAGGTTTTGTTTCAGAATTTTATGATCAATTACTAACGTCCTCATATGAAACCCTCCACCTAGACTCCGTCTGGAGGAGGGATATACCAGACCTGGAAAGTGATTTTGATTGGCAAGAAGCCTGGGCAAATATTCGATTCACATCAAGGAACCCGGACCATCAACAAATCAATCTTAACTATATTCACAGGACATACTTGACTCCTATAAGACTGAAAAAAATGGGTCTTATACAAGACTCCAAATGCTCCTTATGTACAAATGGGGACGAGGGGACATTTATGCACATGTACTGGGACTGCCCACCAGTTAAGATATTCTGGAAAGAGGTGACCCAGCAACTATCAAACCTCTTAAATTGGAATATACCTGTACACCCCTCTGTACTACTGCTGAATGATGTTTTTGAGTGTGCAGTACATCCACAGCTAAAGAGATTGGTTTTATCGGGTATCACAGTGGCTAAAAAGCTGATAGCATCACGATGGTTCCAACCGGAAACAATTTGCCGAAAGGTCTGGATTATTACATATCTCGATGTGATCTATCAAGAAATATCTACAGCTAGAATTTTGGGTCTCAATGAATCCAAAATGACATTGTGGTTAGAAGTGGTGGAGAAAATAAAAGCTAGCATATAATGGTAATGTCTGGTTAGGAGCGAGGGAAAATGGATGGATTATCCAATGGGGGGTCCGGAAGGGGGGGGTACGAGCTGGAGCATATGTGTGTAGGTTTTTAGATAACAGGTATTAGGGGTATATCCTATATAAGACAATTAACTAAAATGTGATTTCATTGGATGTGCACTGACAACTAATGCTTGTATATCTTATCGTGTGTTGTCATGTTTGTTTATGTGTTTGTTTAAAAAATAATAAAAAAATAAAATACAAAAAAAAGTGTTGTTGATCTTTTTCGAATCAGTAGTGATTGTACCCTGTCGCGTCTTGATCGAGGGGATATCCGAGAAATGATCATTCGAGCGTATTTTCATTGCCAATAGATGGCTAGGCCTGGAGCCGTGAAAGTAGTAATTTTGCCTTGTCCTATGTATCAAGAACTCAGACTGTTGTTTAAGTATGGAGTTTATTTCCTTCTTGACTATCTTACGTTGTGTGTTTAGTCGTTCACTATAGTTAGTTTGCAAAGATGCGTATAGGTCCGCGTATAATGTTTCCAGTCCTTGTTCTAGTTTTTTTGATCGGGATTTACGTAAGTTGGAGGAGAAAAGTGTGACATGACCCCTGATAAATCCTTTCAATGCGTTCCATAGGACCCTAGGGTCATCGACCGTGCCAACATTGATCTGCAAGAATTCAGCTAGTTTACTCCCGAACTCAGAGCAGAAATCATCGTTCTTTAATAAGGTTGAGTTAAAACGCCACCTGGGAGCTCTCGTGGAGAGCCTGCCAAAGGTTGCCACAAGGAAAATCCCCTTGTGGTCAGAGCCAGGGGAACCAATGAGACGTCGAAACTATCAAACAAATTAGGGGATGCGAATGCATAGTCTATTCGAGAGAAGGTTTTGTGTCTGGCAGACAGGTGAGAGTAATCCTTGAGGGTGGGATTGGATAAGCGCCATAGGTCTGCAAGCCCAGTGTCCTGGGCCCACATCCTGAGGGCCTTAGAGGACCGTTTTTGGTCGCTCGTTTCAGAGGACCCGGACCTATCCATCTCCGCATCCCAGCACGCATTAAAATCGCCACCCACAATGAGAGCGTATCCAGTAAGTTCCAACATATTCTTCGTGATTGTATTATAGAACGCTGAATCAAATGTGTTAGGGGCATACAATGCTATTATTGCCATCTTCCTATGAGAGAACTCAACTTTTGCTATAGTAATCCTTCCCTCCGTGTCCGACCACACATCCAGGACTTTGATATCAAATCCGTCACTGCCTCTCCCCCCCCCGCTGCTGAATCCCTCATTCACGCCTTCATCTCCTCCCGCCTGGACTACTGCAACTCCCTCCTCACTGGTATCACCTCCCGCTCCCTCCATAAACTGCAAATGGTCCAAAATTCAGCCGCCCGCCTCCTCACTAACACCCGGTCCCGCGAACACATCACTCCTGTCCTCCACTCCCTCCACTGGCTCCCGATCAAACATCGCATTAACTTTAAAACACTACTCCTCACCTTCAAAGCCCTCCACAGCCTGGTTCCCCCCCTACCTGACTGATCTCCTTCTCCCCTACCGCCCCACCCGTTCCCTCCGGTCCTCCTCCACTGCCTCCCTCACTGTCCCGACATCCAAGCTTAAAAACTTCGGAGATCGGGCCTTCTCTCACACTGCACCCCGACTCTGGAACTCCCTCCCCCAGTCCATCAGAGACTCCCCTACACTCTCCACCTTCAAAGCTCGCCTCAAAACCCACCTGTTCTCCCTTGCCTTCAACCCCCCCCACCCCTAAAACCCCCCCTCCCCTCCAACCTGATTGATGTCTGTCTCCAGTCTTTTTTTGTGCTATCAGGCTGTCTCCCCTGTTCCCCCCATGGTCTCATGTTCCTTTTGTTTTTGTTTCTTTGTTGTTTTTGTTTTTGTTCCTTTGCTTTCGTTTCTTTGTTTGTACTCCTGCTCCCGACTACTGTCAGCGACTTCGGGTTATTGAGAAGCGCTATATAAATTAAATTAATTATTATTATTATTATCAAGGTTACGTCTTGTAACTATGACGACTCCTTTCGTCTTATCATCGGCTGAGGATGAGGAGATAACGTGATATTGTCGATTTGCTAGCCTTGACACATCACCCACCAATAAATGCGTCTCACTAAGGAGAGCAATGTCAATATTTCTTCTCTTCAATAACCAAAGGACACTGGCACGCTTGTGTGGGGCGTTAAGACCTCCTGCGTTCCAAATTAAAATATTCAATTTAGCCATGGTCGAGTTTGTCTAAATGCTTAGAGAACATACCAGTGCAGCCAGGCTGAGTACAGAGGCGCTGATCCAGGCGGGCCCAGACGGTCCAGGAGTTCAGAGGAGGAACAATTACACAACAGTACATAAAACACATAAAAATACCACCCCAGTTACAACCCCCCCTCCTTCTACTCTAAACCCTTACCCACCCGTCCTATTATAAGCCCTCCTATACCCACTCTCCAATCCCCTCCCTATGCCCCATCCACTAAGGATGGTCATCTTCCTATCATTTCCCACTGGAGTCATGGATCCAATAAGACGCTCCCCACTCCGACCCCCCTCTAGATAAACCCCTGATTAAATCCCCACTAGTCCAATAAACACAAATAATAATAAAAATAAAATTCAATAAAGATATCGGTCGAAAACCACCTGAGCCTTGGCCCTAACATGAGATTACCATAATGGAAAAAATAGCCATTATTATATAATAACTAGTGCTGTCAAACGATTAAAATATTTAACTCGATTAATCGCATGATTGTCCATAGTTAACTCGCGATTAATCGCAAATTAATCGCATTTTTATTTTTAATTTCTTTTTTACCTTAAACAGATCTTTTTCAAGTTCCAAGTTTTAATACTCTTATCAACATGCGAGTCAACAAATGCTTGCTTTGTGCAGCCATTTAACACAAAAGGATGACCCTCATGCATTGCAAATTTGCATCAAATTCAAAACAGAGTGATGCACAAAATAACTTAAAAGAAAATAATAATTTAAAACAATGAATAAAGTGTGCATGAAATAATAGGGGAAAGAAAACGTTAGGAACTTGTTACATTCACACACACAAGGGCTGATTAATCACACACCCCCCTCTCTCCCTCACACACACTCTCCCAGATCTTTTTCTCTTTTGCCCCTTCCTCATCTCTCTCACCCCCCTCTCTCTATATATCTCACACACTACACACACACACACACACACACACACACACACACACACACACACACACACACACACACACACACACACACACACACACACACACACACACACACACACACACACACACACACACACACACACACACACACACACTTCAGAAACAAACATAGTATCAATGAGAGCATCAATAATACACCTGAGTGAAGTCTAGTAAAACAATTTTTTTTTTTTTCTTTTTTTTGTTAATCTTGAGTTAAAAAAATTAGTGGCATTAATAGAATCGGGAGTTAACGCGATATTAACGCGATATATTTGACAGCCTTAATAATAACTCAACATCACCCCTGCAACCATCTATTTCCGAGTCTGCGCATCAACGTCGCAATGTTATAGCACAAATGGATAAAGGAAAATTCAAAACAAAATTAAATTAAAGCATACCAGCAGATAGTCTAAGGCAGGATCAGATCACAGGTAAATTGTGCAAACAGATGTCATTTAAACAACGACAATAATAAGAAAGGGAAAAAAGGGGGTTATGGTCAAAGTGCACACCTGTAACAGCCCCTCTGAACAGGCACAACGGTTGGAATTACATAACCTATGTAAGAATAGAATTAAACACATTCATTAACCCGGGGATGGTAATAAGCAATACCTGACACAACCTGTTATCATATATTGTTTCAATAAAGATATCGGACGAAAACCACTGTGAGCCTTGGCCCTAACATGAGATAACTATAATGGAAAAAATAGCCATTATTATATAACACAACATCAACCCTGCAACCATCTACTTCCAAGTCTGCGCATCAACGTCGCAATGTTATAGCACAAATGGATAAAGGAAAATTCAAAACAAAATTAAATTAAAGCATACCAGCAGATAGTCTAAGGCAGGATCGGATCACAGGTAAATTGTGCAAACAGATGTCATTTAAACAACGACAATAATAAGAAAGGGAAAAAAGTGGGGTTATGGTCAAAGTGCACACCTGTAAGTGCCCCTCTGATCAGGCACAACGGCTGGAATGACATAACCTTTGTAAGAATAGAATTAAACACATTCATTAACCCGGGGATGGTAATAAGCAATACCTGACACAACCTGTTATCATATATTGTTTATATATATATTCAACCGATCTTCTCCTACCGAAGCCCAAAGCTCAAAACAGCCTGGATATAAAAATAAAAGCATACAAGAAGTTAGTTAAGGACCCGATCACCGTTGAATTGTGCGAACCGATGACACTTAAACAGCAACAACAACCAAAGTGCGTAAATATTAACGGGTCTCGAATGTCTCAGCGCAGACGTTAGACGCAGCCCGCTAGCTAGCCCGAGGCTAGCGCGTAAGCTAGTGATGAATCCGGATAGCACGTTAGAGTCTGTTATGTACATTGTTTAGCTAGCTCGTTAGCTTCCAAAGAGGCGATACACAAGTACGACCATGAGGTCAGCATTAGCAAGTAACAGAAGTCATTGGGAAGCCCCGCTAGTTGGATGGGCAGTGGACAGTTAGCATGTCTAGGCATGAATAGTCGGCCCTATCAATGTATTCAGGCCCACATCGCCAAGTCACTCACCCGTCATAGATATCAAGCTACAGTCTCGGCTATCCCCTCGAGATATTCCTTCGCTTTAGCCAACGACCAAAATGAACGCCGACCATCGACCTTATCCAACACAGATAATTTCGCGGGAGCGAATAGCGTGGGCCTCAGGCCTAGTTTCCATAGCTTGGACAGGACCACTTTGTATTCGCCTCTTTGTGCTTGAACCTCCGGTGTAAAGTCTTCGAAAATGGCCACTTTGTGATCGCCAAGCCTTAGATTACCCCTTCTGGCACGAACCGACCGCATGATGAGTTCTCTCTGCTGTAGCCTGTTCAGCTTGACAATGATGGGCCTCGGTTCCCTGTTCACTCCAGGAGTGGTCCTGCCCGCTCTGTAGGCCAATTCACATACGGGAGGGGAGGACGTCATTCCCCAGTATTTCTTGCAGCAATTCCGGCATGGTCTCAGAGAGACGGCCTTCCCCGCTGCCCTCCGGTACTCCAACAATCCTGATGTTGTAGCGTCTCTCCCGGGACTGTATTTCCACAATTACCGACTGTAGTTTGGCAACTTCGGCCTGCCTAGCCAGCAGGGAGAGCTCCAGATCCGCCATCTTCTCGCCCTGTAATGAGGCCTCCGTCGTTAGCGCAGCTAGTTCGATAGCATTAGCCGAGGAGACAGCGTGCAGCGACTCCATCTTGTCTATCAACGGGACGACCGCCAACCTTATTTCCTCTGATATCTCTCGATGAAGGTTATCACAAAAATCCGCCAGCACTTTTCTTTGTGTTTCAGCGAAGCGTGTCTCAGATTCTGCATGGAGCTTGGTCATGACCGAGAGCACAGCTTCGCTTATCTCCCCGACACCGGGCGATGGTGCGGCCAGGCCCGGTGGTAGTTTGCTGGCTGGAGCGATCATGGATCTGGTTTCCACCACCGACATCGCAGAAAGTCGAAAAAAGTTGACGACAGTAGTTGAAACTCGACGACTTAACAAGCAGACAAAAAACAAATAAAAATAAAATAAAGACTAATGGGGAAAAACGTATATTCCGCACGGTAGAAGGGAGCTCACGTGAAACACGTCTACTCCATAATCGCCTAGCTCCGCCCCCGATAAGTGGGCATTCTAAACATTCTGTTAAAGGTCTCTATTGAATATTCTATAATGGAGGAATAGCTTCTGAAAGTAGAAAGGAAAAACAAAACAAAATAGAATAATATTGCGGTTTTTTCTCTGCTTCTCACTCCCAGTGAGTTTGTTCTCTGCTTCTCACTCCCAGTGGGTTTGTTCTCTGCTTCTCACTCCCAGTGGGTTTGCTCTCTGCTTCTCACTCACAGTGAGGCGTGTTCTCTGCTTCTCACTCCCAGTGGGTTTGTTCTCTGCTTCTCACTCCCAGTGGGTTTGTTCTCTGCTTCTCACTCCCAGTGGGTTTGCTCTCTGCTTCTCACTCCCAGTGGGTTTGTTCTCTGCTTCTCACTCCCAGTGGGTTTGCTCTCTGCTTCTCACTCACAGTGAGGTGTGTTCTCTGCTTCTCACTCCCAGTGGGTTTGTTCTATGCTTCTCACTCCCAGTGGGTTTGTTATATGCTTCTCACTCACAGTGGGTTTGTTCTCTGCTTCTCACTCCCAGTGGGTTTGTTCTCTGCTTCTCACTCCCAGTGAGGTTTGTTCTCTGCTTCTCACTCCCAGTGGGTTTGTTCTATGCTTCTCACTCCCAGTGGGTTTTTTTTTTCACAATGTTGGGAAGAGGAGGATCGTCAAACTGATGCATCAGATGGTTTGAGGTATTTAATAATAATAATAATAATAATAATAATAATAATAATAATAATAATAATAATAATAATAATAATAATAATAATAATAATAATAATAATGGCTTGAATTTATATAGCGCCTTTCACGTACCCAGGCGCTTTACAATTTGTTCCTCACATTTTTACCCATTCAATTTGAGGTAAGAGGATTGTGACTTTCTAACAATACATTTATTGCTGCAGTTGAATATCAAGTGTTATGAATACGAGAGAGGGTACTGTCCCTACCCATTTCCAGGTACTCTTCAAACAGGCCCTCACACTCCACCAACTGGTAGTCCTCCTCCCAGCGCCGAGGCTCCTGGGATACATTATCCCCCCGCACCTTGTCCAGAGCCCTCTTCTGGCGCCATGCCTTCACTTTGCTGTCAGATAAGAGAGAATGACCTATAATAACCTCATAAAAAAGGGGGTAATGTTTTATATTTAGGTCCTATAAGATGCGTATTAATATTGTATGCTAATAAGACTACATAAGTATTAATAATAGCATCATAAACATGTTTATTGTTAGATTATAAGACATTTATAATTGTTAACAAAGAAACTGAACAATTAACAGTTCATATTTTTTTTACTATTAAGAACATCAATAAAACTTACTAACTTATCTATTCTGTCATTGTTAAACCTTTACTAAGCGTTTCTTGGGCTTTATTAAGGGAAAAAAACAGTTAACTAAGCTTTTTGCAGCTACCGGATCTAGAGCGAGAACAATGCCTTATTAAGGTTAATCATTTAGATCTGGTAGCTGCAAAAAGCACAGTTAACTGTTAATAAGTGCAATAATAAAGGATTTATTAACCTTGATAAGGCATTGTACTTGCTTTAGATACATTCGTTTTAAAAAGCTTAATTAACTGTTAATAAATGCATTGTTAACTGCTAATAGATTAATAATAAAAGTAATTTTTTATCTAGATAAAGAAAAAAAAGCTTAGTAAAGGTTTAACAATGACAGAATAGGTAAGTTAGTAAGACTCAATAAATGTGTTTGTAATGCTATAAAAACTTTTAATTTTTTTTATAATAGGCTTTTATTAACATTCTTATAACAGTCTATAAATTGTTATGTTTCTTATAAGTGCTTAGAAATGTCTTCCTGTAATCTAACAATAAACATGTTTATGATGCTATTATTATCAATTATAGTCTTGTTAACACATAATAATGTTAATATGCATCATGATAATGACTTATAAGGGCCTTATTACCCATTAGCTAATGCTTATTACAAGGACCTAAATATAATGCGTTACCATGAAGAGTAATAAAATTGTATGTTTACAGTACAAGATGGGATGTACTGTAATATTGGTTTTAAAAGGTGGGGCTATGGGTTTGAAACAGGGACTCTAGTTTTCCAGACATTAGTCATCCACTCTCCCTCAGCCTCTACTGTAAATATGTGGCTCAGAACTGACTGCATATGTCCAAACAGTAGCACAAGAGTCTATGCTCTCATGTGTGCCAATATACTTCCAGTACACACACCCCCCCCCCCCCCCCCCCCCACACACACACACACTCTCACTTCACACAAACCTTTTCTCCCACAAGCAACACCAGCCCGAGTGTCAGCTGTGCCAACACTGCAGTGTAGTGAGGCTGTACTGCACCAGCGAACACGCCGGCTCCAGTCATAATGCAGGGACGTTTCAACCCAAACATATTGTAACTACCCTGGGATTGAGGTGATTGGTCAGCCGAGCTGTCACTCTGCACTCTACCAACCTGGGGCTGGCAGGTGACGCTATTGGTCGCGTGAGCCCAGGGTTGGTAGAGGGGAGGGGGCAAGGGCTGACCTGTAGTGAGTGCAAGTCAGTCTACACATGCAAGCAGAGGTGCTTGCACCCAGTCTGTGTAACCCCATGTCCCCTGTATCTCCCATAAAAATTAGGCTAGCATCTATCAAGGAACGTTAGAATACCAGCGCTCCATGCTCTGCTTGGTGTCAGACTTTGGTGGCAGTTCTATTGAAGCCTGTATAAAAAATATACCAGAAATATAGATCAACCAATAATCAAACATTAGCTATTTAACAATGCAACAAATTGCAGATGATTCTGACATCCGAGGTAATAACCTGTTTAAATGTCACAAACGAGGAGATGGCTGATCCCATTCAACTCAATATCGGTCAAACTGAACGTTTCCACACTTGGCACCAATGTGCATTCACATGCTACACAGTGACGTGATGACCCTTACTTCTTTTATAGTTTAATTTGCATCTATAAGGAAGCTATTATATTCTATAGACTATTTCAGTGGAATTGCGTTGCTAGGGAACAGCTTGGACCCAAGTATATTTCCTGTTGCAGTGTTTGCTATCACTAAATAAATGGTAAATGGTGCATTTATATAGCGCTTTATCCAAAGTGCTTTACAATTTGTTCCTCACATTTTTACCTATTCACTCCCACATTCACACACCGACGGCGGAGGCAACAATGCAAGGTGCCAACCTGCTCATCGGGAGCAGTTAGGGGTTAACCACTCTTACCTCAACCCAAACCTTAAGCATTCCCACTAACTACAAACATCCTTTCCCAGCTCTGGGATCAAGGCACTGCCTATCACTAGCTTTACATTTGTTTTTGTTGTGAAACTGTCTATTCTATGTGATACGCTTCTGCTCAGTGTTGGCGAGGGAACGTACGGGATGACAAACTCCTGAATGTTGCTGATCAGCTGTTTCCCCACCATGATGATAAAGAGTTGTTCTGCCAGTTCAATGAGACAACCCCCAGGGCCACACTGAAATACACACACATACACACACATAGAAAACACACACATAGAAATGCATACAGACATACAAACCAAAGAAATGTTTGAATGTTTAGAGTAGTTTTACATCATATATATATATATATATATATATATATATATATATATATATATATATATATATATATATATATATATATATATATATATATATATATGTATGGGGTAGTTATACATCATATGTGTATGTACAGGGTAGTTTTACATCATATATGTATGTATGGAGTAGTTCTATATCATATATGTATGTATGGAGTAGTTTTACTTCATGTATGCATGGGGTAGTTTTACATCATATATGTATGTATACAGTATGGAGTAGTTCTATATGATATGTGTATGTATGTATGGGGTAGTTTTACATCATATGTATGTATGGAGTAGTTCTATATCATATATGTATGTATGTATGGGGTAGTTTTACATCATACTGTATATTTATGTACAGTATGGAGTAGTTTTACATCATACTGTATATGTATTTATTTATGTATGTATGTATGTATGTATGTATGTATGTATGTATGTATGTATGTATGTATGTATGTATGTATGTATGTATGTATGCATGTATGCATGTATGCATGTATGCATGTATGTATGTATGTATGTATGTATGTGAGTAGTTTTACATCATATATGTCTGTATGAGGTAGCATTTTCCTCCATCTTTTACAAAACAATGGATCGAATCTAAATATATGAATAGAACTCACGTCTTCGTTTCTCATCCCAAATAAGGTGCCGTAATGGCTAGGGTAGCCCACAAACCTGTCGATAGATGACAAAAACACTTGAAGGCATAAAAGTCTCTTTTCTAACCTTTATTAAACCCTAGGAAGATTTGCTCCCACACACAGGAGCTGCCCAGTACAACCAGTTGGCCTACTGAGCAACCCCACTGAAGCAGTTATGGGTTAAGGGTTGTGTTGCTCATTAGATTCCCCCTCCACCCAACTGGCAACCTTACAGTCACAGGCCTGCTTCTCTAGCCTCTAGGCTGCTGACGGTTGAAGGGTCACCCTGCTACTAGGGCTGTGGACATTTCTCGATTTTAAGATGCATCGCGATGCGGACGTGGACGATTCTGCATCGAGCTGGGGAAATACCCTACAAATACCTCTAGGTGGCAGCGTTGGCCAAGGGTCCAGCTGTACCTGCTCACTGGTCTTTTTCATCAAGACTTCTTGTTTTAAAGAGGCATTTCAGTGATGATTTACCTATGTTGTCTTTATCTCGAGTGTAATTGATTTCCCTGTAAAGAATCTGAGTATGGTCTTGCGTTTCTGAGCTATTTGGTTGTAAAGGCTTCGTTTTAATTTTAATTTCTATAAAAACCCAATTGACCCCATTCACATTTATGAGCATGTAAAACAACATAATAAATCAAAAACTATTTGATTTTTTTCATGTACATGCTGTCATTGTTTCATTACAAATTGTAGAGCACTCACTCATCACTGTACTCCAAAGTGAACTGGCCTTCTTTGTCAACATGTCGGCCTAGCCATTGGTATGTTTTTATCTACAAAGCAATTTTAGGTAAACGTCCTGGCTAGTTGTTGTAATGGGAAGATATTATCATGTCATATAGTTCTGTGTTAAAATACATATTCTATGTCGATAGCCATGACTAGTTAACAATAGTTTAACTAGTATACAGCTCAAGACACTAGGCAACAGCCAAAGGGCCAGGAGATATGAGACGGCCACGTTTTTTTCCTTCTCCAGTTCTTTGTGTGAAGACATAACAACGCCATAGACCCATTCTTTTGTTTTAGTTTTCTCACTAGGGCATTTTTGTTTACCTTTCTTGTCATTTGGGTATCTTATGTACGTCATGTCGATTATGTATTTATTGTAAGTCTGACCAAAGCTCTTTCTCACTTTCTGGTCAGACGTTTGTATGTCTGATTGTAAACTTAGCTCTGTGGCCACAGAAGGCTTTTGGGGTTTCTGCTCCATCTGCATGGAATAGCCTGCAAGACGAGCTTAAATTACAGGATACATTAACTCTAAATTAATTCAAATGTATGATGAAGACCATGGAATCTGAGACCATAGGAAACTGTAAATGTTTTAATTGATAGAGCATATCTTCTTTCCTTGGAACTGTGTGTCTAAATTAAAACCACGAGCTCACTTGTCTGAATGTTTTAATGTTTGTTTTTGTCTGAAACTGATGTGTTTTTGCTGTCCTTCTTGGCCAGGTCACTCTTGTAAAAGAGATTGTAATCTCAATTCGTTTGTATCTGGTATACATTACAAATAATTACCTTTAATTAACACAAGCGTTCAATGTCCTTCGAATCACATCATTTGGAGCACAATTTGATGTTCCAGAGCTCTTAATAACTCAAACCAAACCAAGTTACAAGTTGTACAAGACTATTGTCAGTTTGGGGATATGTGTGAGATAACTCGTAAAAAATATAGGCGACGGATACTACAGAGTCAGACAAGAAGATGTTTCCTAGACTAGCTGATCCGTATCCGCTTCCATTAATTTGTGCTAAGCTAGGCTAGCTTGCAGCCGGATAGCTTTCTACTGTCAGCTAATTGACTAAATGTACTGAACACACAGAGGAAATTGGTATCTATCTTCTTGTGTGACTCTGAAGATGGTATACATTTCCCATAATGTCAACGTGTTCCTTTTAACCAGTGTGCGTGCTGCGTGGCAGACAGTCCCTCTCACCTGCCCTTGAAGAAAGCCACATAGAAGGGAGAGGAGTAGAAATTGACAAACTGGAAGATAAACACCTTGAAGGTGAAGGCATCCTCGTACTGGGTCTGTGTTCTGTGCATCTCTGTGATCAACAGAAAAAAAACACATCTTAGATTCACTGGAAATAAACATCAAAACAAAAAGGAAAAACCTTTAAAGGAGCAATCAGTGATTTATCTCATGAAGCCTCCCGGTGAAATGAGTTCCAAATGTAATACAAATCGCAAGTGACTCCCTCCAGTGCAGCTGTGCCCAAACTTTTGACATGGAAGGCCAAATGTAACACGGAGGGTGGGCCGTGGGCTAAATAATGTGACTGAACATTGATCATTTAATCAATACAACAGGCAAATAAAAGTGTCTTAGTTGCAATGTCAGTGTGTTTGTACCTTTACAATTTATAATGTTTATACGGTTTAATTTCTTCATATTTCTCCTAGCCCCTCCCCTGTGCTGCTATGACCGAATTTCCCCAAGGGGATCAATAAAGGAATATCTTCTCTTATCTTAGTTTAAACAAAATCCCTTCTCAGATAGTTAAATTGCATCAAAATAGACCATATATCTAATAATTCTCTGGAACCCTTTGGAGGGCCAGAAATGAAGTTGTGGAAGGCAGACATGGCCCACGGGCCCTACTTTGGGCAGGCCTGCTCTTGCGTGTTGTAGAGACCAACTTACTATCAGCACCTGTGAAATGGTGATGGTAAAAAGCCTGCCATCACCCCAGCCTCCATCTGCATTAGTCCCATTATCCAGATGCTCTACCATACACCATGTTGGCTCAGTATGTCTTGGATGTTTGTCTTTCAGGCCCTGTTCTGTATTTTACTAAAGCACTCCTAGACACATATGATTGGATATCACACAGTAGACGACGCTAAACAAATCATATTGTACAAAATCTATAACGCCATTATTACAGGCCACTTTGAGAGCGTCTGGAGCACATTCTCGGTTCCCACAAATCCGCAAAGCTTCACCAAAAGAATATTTCACCCCAGAGCCCAGTGTATAAATTCAAAAGCCTTATCTGACCTTGACAGTTCCAGCCCTCAGGCAGTGCATTTATTGAGTGTCCTGGTCAGTCAGTGCATTTATTGAGTGTCCCTGTGTCAATATATGGAATGAGAGGTGTCTCGGAGCAGCGCAGCAGCCGAGCCTCTTACCCCATTTTGTGAGCTGCTCGGCTAATGCAGTGTAGACCTGCCCCATCAGCAGAATGAGGGCCAGATTCACCATGCTGCTGGAGATGTTGGCTATGTTCCCTGCCTGGAGAGGACACACGCACACGCACTAAGTCTCCTGCACACACATTCACATTGGCATGTGTTTGAGTTACGCACAAAAGACTGCAGTAACTCAGTATCTCTCACACTCACACACACACACACACACACACACACACACGCACACGCCTCCACAGCACACACACGCCTCCACAGCACACACATAGATAGGGTTCACTCAGTAATACATGGGTGGGGGGGGTTTGAAGGAGTGCAGAGTGTAGAGCAGCCTACAGGGCTACATGTACCTGAGTCCGCAGCACGACACTCCCGGCGTGGTACATGATCACACTGATGATGCCACGGTACATGATCACTGTCACCAAGAAGATCATCACCACACACAGCTGAAAGAGCAAAATTCACTAATGAGGTGGTGGACACAAAGAGTTAAAAACAACTTTGTGATGAATAGTCATATTTTTTTCTTTTTAATAATACATCCACAGAGCTTTTAGAAAGGTGCGTATATGTATCATATATCATCTATCTGTATTATTGTATTGTGTTTTCTGAATTAATGATAAAAAAAGCAAATAATCAATTACATTTCTCACAAAGTTTTTTCTGAAATGGCAACTGAAAACGTTATTTGAAAATCTGTTTCAGTCAGATAACATATCACACATGCAGTTCAATATGAATATGATTATCCAACATCACATCCATATCTTTGTTTCGGTATCAGGCCCAGCAGGGATATCGTTGCTTTGTCAAAGAGGCACTGGGCCAACAGTCTGTCTTCTACTCTTCTGTAAACAATATAATTCAGCACCTCATCATCATTAGGTCAGCAACATAAAATATGGTGTTCATTAATTAATGTCACGCAGATCTCTGATCCAATTGGAGCCAAATGAGCAGCCAGTGTTTCTGATTGATTTATAGGGGTGGAGGAAATCTATACAGCAATATAGAAATGCAGTGTTAGCGGGTGGGAAACCCGGCAAGGGTGGGTCCTGCTGTTGTAAACAGCGACTCCTACAGTTCGGTCGGGGCGCCTGCACAGCAAGGGAAGGGTCTGGGAGAGGTAGTGTGACCTTCCACACGTTACACTCTCCCAGTAAGAGTCCGCGCTGCCAGGTGAAAAGAAGCGGTGGGCTGGCTACACATGGTCGGAGGAAGCATGTGATAGTCTCCCCCCTCCCAGACCGACGGTAGGGGGTAGAGTGCGCAACGACCAGGAGGGGGATTGGGAATTGGCATAACGACTAACATTGGGATGGGAGAAAAACGGAAAAAGAAGGGGGAAAAAGATAAGAAAAAAATAAAAAATAAATAAAAGAATATTCGTTGACAGCCCTACAAGTACAATTAGTTACTGCACACTACATCACCCCTGAGTGGAACATGGAAAGCCAAACTTTCCCCCACTGTACCGAAAACCCGTACCGAACCTTGACTTCAAAACCGGGGTACAGTATGTACCGTACCGGGGTTTTTGTGTACCGTTACACCCCTAATATTTTCTATTGAAAATGTTGACAGAGTTTTCCGTTGGGGACATCATTTGCAGTTGAAAGAAGGTAATGTATTACAATATCGCAATATTACAATATTGTGACTCTAGAATTGTGATAATAATGTGTTGTGGGGCCTCTGGTGATTCCTACCCCTATTGGTTTAATGGGGACATATTATGGAAAATGGGTTTTGCCACAATATGAGCAATACATTTGCTTTGATTAATCCAATTGGCCCTGCTTTTTGAACACTGCCTTCCTAATGTACTGCCCAGTTTGTAAACGTGTTTTACTCTAGGGTGTGGGTAGTCAGGCAGGGACGGAAACAGTTAATTTAAAATGCGGTGTGTGCTAAAGACATCAGAAACGGTGTGTTCAATACAAGGGAAGAAAGGGATATGGAACATAAACTATTAAAATTAGATTTAGACCAGTTTATTTGAAATAAAACGTGCAAGGAAGTTGTATAAGTGTTGAAAAAATACATGATATTATAATTATATTATTATGTTCTACTCTATTATTATTACACCATGTAATTAACACCACAGTAAACTCCCCTCCATGTATCAGCCCACTCATTTGTATAATTTTCACTAACTCTTGTGCTAAACCCCAAACCACTCACTCCAACTCAAATTGTCTCAATGCAACGCTATGCTCCCTGTCCCCCTCCACCCTCTCCTCTGAAATCTTGTCAGCTCTACCTTTGAGTGAGACTTTTTCTGCTCTCCCTTCAGATACGGCAACATCCACCCTCCTGTCAGCCCTCTCTCAACCTCCTTTGACACGCTTTACCCCCTCTCCAAGAAGCCTGCCAGACGCATGGCTGACAGATGCAGTTAGAGGAGAAAGACAGAGCCTGTGGGTGAAAGCCCTCATCTTTCACTCTGTCATCTTACTCTCCCCTTACAGATGCCGAAGTTCTAACACTGGTGACGTTGAACCGTCCCACTACAGTTACACCCCCCCACCCCACCCCGCCCGTCTTTGAGTGCATCTCCTGTATCAGTGCTCTTTGCCATAATCACAGAGGAAGAAGACACTTTCTAGACACTAATTAAACGCTGCTGCTTTTGCCTCTTTGGCTGCTAGATGATTTGATTGAAATGGATGGATGGAGGTCCAACCTCATGCCGGTCAGATGGATCCGAGATGTCACTCTAGTGCCGTTCCTTCAGCCGCGTTCCCTTATGTTGAGAGGGTAAAAGTAAAACTAGATTATCAAGCCTCTCATGTAATATATATATATATGTATGCTAATGCAGTATGCATGTATGATGCACACAATGTGTGTGTGTATATGTACTGTATGTATGTCTGTATAAATATTTTACCTGGAATATGTGGATTGCTGAATCGAGCGTTGGTGATCTGCTGGCATAGATGAGATAGCCTCTGGGATACTCAGATGACTGAGTGTGTGTAGCAGTGGAGGGTCTTTGCAGTATCTAATCTGACCTGTATCTGTAACTTCTATCGGAGTGGTTGATCTAGATCAGCGGTTCTCAAACTACGGGTCACGACCCAAAGTGGGGTCGCGTCGCGGGTAGGTGACAGTGGGGTCGCGCATTGGCAAACAAAATTATTTATTAAAACTCCGATCGAGTTTTCCACCCGGCAGCTGTGTGTATTTGCCATGTCTCGCCCCTTCATCAATGGAGGCCGACACACGTATTCCAATACACATCTCACTACACCCTGCGCATTTATAATCGCGGGGATAGGTTTGTTGTCAGAAGCATTGCTGGTTGGCCGCGATGAAATGGGCTCTGCGCATAACCAGCACTGAAGTGAGGTGGCAGAGTATTCGCCTTTGTTAACTCGGAGAAGAAGCGCAGATTTTCCTTGCAGACAAAAACAACACATTGGCAGAGAAATGTGCTGATAATGAGCTGGAAACTCCGTTAGTGGCACTCGAGGATAATCAGTGGAGTTTTGGGGGTATTTACTCAGCTTGATGGCTTGTTGTAGGAACAGAATGCAGGAGGCGCTCAATGATCTTTCGTGTGACGATAAGTCAAGTTCACTGAACAGGCCCTCACAAAGTTCTGGATATCATTCCGGAACGAGTACCCAGTGTTGTGTAATGCTGCGCTGATAAAGCGTGTCCCCTTCGCATCAACATATCTCTGTGAGGGCAGATTTTCAGAGTAGAGGCGGATCTCTGCCAAAGCGCACATGAGCGCATTTTCTTTTCATGTTCTGGCAACATATTTTGGCTAAAATATGCCTCGTTTTATAAATGTGTATACAGAAACAATTCCATTGCTTTTGTTGATAATATTCATTCATTTCATTGATAACATAGTGCTGTAATTTCATTTTCGAAAACAACGTGTGCTTTTATTTTGATATTCCTTATTTCCATGTTGAAATTACGCGATACATAAAAGTGTGGGGTCGCCAAAAAAATTCCTAAATAAAATGGGGTCGTGGTATATGGATTGTCCCAAAAGTATGACACCCATCAGTGGCGACAGTGGCTCGGGAGGTAGAGCAGTCGTCTGGTAATCCGGAGGTTCCCGGTTCGATTCCCGCTCCTCCCGGGCAGCATGTCGAAGTGTCCTTGAGCAAGAGACTTAACCCCTAATTTCTCCCAATGAGCAAGTTGGCACTTTGCATGGTTGCCTCCGCCGTCGGTGTGTGAATGTGTGAGTGAATGGGTAAAATCTGAGGAACAAATTGTAAAGCACTTTGGATAAAAGCGCTATATAAATGCACCATTTACTATACAGTACCATCGTTCACTCCAGACTTAACCCACTGCAGCAAAGACGTCCATCTCCAACGATAACCATCATATTACTCATAAACCAATGACTAGATACAGTGTATTCATACTCGTACAACTGTGTAGAATAATACTGTACATACATTATTTTAGCTTATACCATGTTCTCTGTGAATAATCTTTTCTGAAACCATTTAATGCACATGTAGTTCAGCTCAAGTTAAATCACCGTTCTAAATTAATCTGCTAATCAACATGTAACCATAAAACCAGCAACATTAAAAGATCACAGCTGTCAAAACTATTCGCTATCAACTGCGGCGAAGCTGACTTATTAACTTGATAAACTAACGACCAGGAAGGAAAACACACTAATGGCAAGTGCAAAACCTTCACCAAGAATTGTGAATGATTTTGTTTTATGTTGATGGCAGATTACCATGGTATAAGCGGAATAAACTTGTATGTGTGCGTCAAACGTTTTTAAGGCAAACCACAAAATCAGCTGGAGGGTCGTTCTACGCCTCTACACGTGCCTTAAAACCGCTTAACACATACTCAGTGATTATCCCTTACATATTTACTCTGTAGATTTTTCATATATAATCCATATTGTTGTAAATTCCCCACTATTTGTTATACTGTGTATTATTATTTCCATTCAGGCACTTCTTTGGACAGCCCAGGGGTATTATTAGTCCTAGTAGTCAGGCATCTATCTGGACAGCCCAAGGGTCCTTAGTCTGGTAATTAAATACAGTTGGTGAATTGGCAGCACCTGTGCCTCCATTGCAGACTGAGAGTGTGTTCCTGAGGAAGTAAGTTACCAACAGCCTCCAAATATAGTGCCTGTGGTTTATGTTAGATAGATGTCATGTGTATCCTGCATTGTGTTTCGTTAAGATGCTGTGACTTATGTGTATGATGACTTGGGGGTTGCTGCTTTGTGTCGTGTTTGGTTCGTGCTGCTAATTGAGCTAATGCTAACCAACTGGTTATGCTATATGGCATATTGCCATTAGCGTGTTAGCATTGGCATTGGCTCGGTTGGCCGCATGGCACGGAGTAGCGACTAATCATGGTCGTGCATATGGGTCACCTAGCAGCCTGGTGCAGGCAGTGTATAATGTATATGACATTTACCTCTGCTAATGACTATTGTTTTCTGCTTATGTGTTACAGAAACCATTCTGAAACACTCAATCTCTCATTGATCCATCCATTGTTCCTTACAACCTGGATGGAAATCACTCACTCAATCACTCTGAGATATCACTCTCATTCAACAACATATCCTAATTAAACTACAAAGGACTGTTCTGTGTCTGTCCGCTCTCTGACCGGGGTTGTGCCGTTTTGGATAAAGTGGCTCCAGCAAACATATCTTCAATACATACTGTATACACATGCTATATATGTATACTACAATACACCTTACTGCTCCTTTGCATTCTGGTAGATGCTAACTTAATTTCATTGTACTTATACAAATCAAATCAAGTATGAGGGGTACATCTGGCTTTAGAGATCTCAAAAAAAGAAGGAAGCAGAAGGGGAGCCTCCCTTGACCATAGATGTGAATTCATAGAACAGACATGCTTGTTCTATTCAGTGGCCCAGTGGGGCACAGTATATAGAATTCATAGAATAGACATGTGTGTGTATATATATATTATGGTCTTTGTATGGATTTGTCAGTCTGAACTGTTATTAAGGTGGGAAATAGCATACTGTATAAACTCCTTGCCTTTTGGTTAAACGTCTTCATATTAACAAGCCTACAAGCTGTTCAGAATGGTGATGTGACAAGAGAGACACAAGCAATGAATTCACTTTGATTACTCGGTTAACTGTGCTTTTCAGAGCCAGGAACAATCTAATGTACTGCCCAGTTTGTAAAAACAGTGAAGGAAATCATTAAATAAACATTTGGTGTGTGCTATATACCCACTGATAACGCTGTGTTCAATACAAGGAAAGGTGTGGAAATCAAATCATTAAGATTAGATTTAGACTAGTTTATTGGCAAAATAAATGAACAAACATGTTCCACAGATTGAAGGAAGTCTAAGATTGGTTAAAAGATACACAATATGTCCCCATTGATGCAAGAGGTCTCACCATGATGACGATGACCATGGAGCCGGTCAGCATGCGGGACAGCCGGGCCTTCTCTGGGAAATAGGGCTCCTTGACACCAGTCACTGGGTTGTGCTCCATGGCAGGAGCCATGGCTGCAAACTCTGGCCGAGGACGCTGCTGTAGAGACAGACAGGGAGGAGGTCAGTATCTGGAGAGACGGACAGGGAGGTCAGTATCTGGAGGGACAGACGGGGAGGAGGTCAGTATCTGGAGAGACTGACAGGGAGGAGGTCAGTATCTGGAGAGACG
Organism: Notolepis coatsorum; assembly: GCF_963971535.1. NCBI lineage: Eukaryota > Metazoa > Chordata > Actinopteri > Aulopiformes > Paralepididae > Notolepis > Notolepis coatsorum. The sequence continues at coordinate 52,924,916 of NC_140181.1, forward strand.
GACAGGGAGGTCAGTATCTGGAGGGACAGACGGGGAGGAGGTCAGTATCTGGAGGGACCGACAGGGAGGAGGTCAGTATCTGGAGGGACAGACAGGGAGGAGGTCAGTATCTGGAGGGACAGACGGGGAGGAGGTCAGTATCTGGAGGGACAGACAGGGAGGAGGTCAGTATCTGGAGGGACAGACGGGGAGGAGGTCAGTATCTGGAGGGACAGACAGGGAGGAGGTCAGTAGTTGAGGACGCTCCTGGAGGGACAGACGGAGACGAGGTCAGTCGAATTTTGATCGTCACGCCTCTTTTTTGGGGGAAAACAACTCTAGGAATAAACGGGGATTAGATGGCATTTGTTCATAAACTACAACTTTAGGACAAACAGGGATATCAAGGCCCAGAAATAGTCATTATCTCTTAGTTTTAAGTCACTTGGATATTCATAAGTGTGACATTAAATGTCCAGGTAGGGAAATTAGGAAATATCTGCAGCTGAATGGGGAAATGCCATAGTGGAAGACTGAAAACAGATCAAACCTAACTTTTACCAATGGTGTGAACTAGGGCATCGATCTAAAGGAGCCGTAGTCGACTGCAAAAAAATTATAATATTTTTTTAATCATACTTTCCAAAAGCAAAGAAGCCTAGACGCATGGTGAACGCTAATGGCGCACATACCAGCGAGGCTAACTGCCTAAGAAAACGGGCACAGAGGCACTGAAAGAGGATTTCACACACTAGACAAATATCAAGATGTATCCATCAGTGGACCAATTGCATGCTTTCGCAGAGGACAAGAAGCCTTCAGTCAACTCCTTCAGACATTAAGCACCCCCACAGCCCAAATGGAATGATGCCCCAAAATTTGCATTCAGGGGGGTAGTCTACTACCGGCAAATCTCGGCCAATCAAAATCGACTATACAAATCCTTAGTCAGGGACGGGCCTCGTGTGAACGCTCAATGATGGCCAGTGTTGGAAAGTAATTGCTTTACTTAACATAATGCACTAACAAAAAAGATAGAAACAGTGTCTGTGTTTCCCCCAAGGCGTGGCAGCAGAAAAGGCAAAGTACCGGATGTGCCGGTCAAATGACTCTACTGAGTCAGAACCCAGACTCATTGCTGGGCTGCTAGCCCTTCTCAACAACATACGTAGATGGTCAATATGGTCTGAGAAGCACATAGACCGTCTGCCATAGAGACACAAATTCCAAATACCTTTTGTGCACATGTATTGTTTCTACTGTAAGTTATAAAAGCACTATTTCAAGGTGGGGGAAGAGGACACTTGTCAGACCTCCTCTTCCTGGAAGTCCATACAGTCCCAGTGGTGCGCCAGGGTGGCCATCTTGCGTTTCCAGTACTCCAGGAAGGTGACAGCCCAGAACGACATGAAGACACTGAAGAACACTGTACCTGGGTGGTCAAACAGGTAGCCCACCTGAAACACACATTAAGACAGACCATAAACACACCAGGATGTTCCCCACAGCCTTCACGCTGTCACTGTAGACTGTACATTTATTCTGGTTATGTACATTTAAAGGGATCGTTTAGAGTTTTGGAACCGTAGCCCTATTTACTACATAATGTACAAATTATGTTGTTGGTCGGTAGAGTCCTTTCTCAGCAAATCCATGCTGTTCCTCATACTAGCTCAGAATAGTTAGCCACAAACCAATGTAAAGTCAATGGGGTCAAGCTGACTGAAGGTAAAATCACCCCACTGTGCATACAAAATAGATTTCAGTTACCTTCAGTCAGCTTGTACCTTCAAGAGCTTGACCCCATTGACTTTACATTAGTAACTAAACAGAGCTAGTATGAGGAAAAGCATGGCTTGTGCTGAGAAAGGATTCTAAGGGTTCCAAAAATCTGAACTATCCCTTTAACATTCATATTTTAGGCATTCAGCAGACACTCAATAGTAGCATTTTAGATCGATGCGTTACCAACACTACCAAACAACAATGAAGGAGCAGAGAAAACTGAACAAGTAAAGATTTTCATAAAATAGTCATATTCTGTAAAATAAATGAATCATCTACAACAATAGAAAATACGACAATAAGGGTGTGTTATAAACAACAATAGAGCCAAGCTAAAATGTTCACATTATACAGTATATAGGTTCAAAACAAGGGCAAGATGCAAGTAGAGGAGGAAGGTAGAGGAGAGGAAGAGGTGAACAGATGTGACTTTCAATCAACAACAAAAGAGAAGGAGTGACTGCAGTGCTGACTACAGTTCTAGGTCTCGTTAGTGCACCTAAAAGGACATAGAAACAACATTACTGAAACGGAACCTGGTTACAATTTAGTGTGTCAGTGGAATGTCAGGCTTCAGTACCTTGGCCATGGGGCAGATGTCAGACATGTTCCAGGGCTGGCAGGTCTTACACAGAGGACACATCAGAAAGCTGGCTCCACTGTTACAGATCTCCTTACTGGTGACGGGCACAGAAACACAGATTATGCATCGAAGACCCACGGCACCAAACAATATATAATATATATATAAAATATATATATATATTTTAAATCATTCTTTCCAAAAGCAAAGAAGAAGCGTGGCGAACACTAATGGCGCACATACCAGCGAGGCTAACTGCCTAAGAAAACGGGCACAGAGGCACTGAAAGAGGATTTCACACACTAGACAAATATCAAGATGTATCCATCAGTGGACCAATTGCATGCTTTCGCAGAGGACAAGAAGCCTTCAGTCGACTCCTTCAGACATTAAGCACCCCCACAGCCCAAATGGAATGAATAAATAATAATAAATAATTATAATATATATATTTGTTTTGCATTCAGGGGGGTAGTCAACTATCGGCAAATTTAGGCCAATCAAAGTCGACTATACAAATCCTTAGTCGGGATAGGCCTAGTGTCTTGTGAGGCCCCAATGGGAACCAAACCCTGGCAGTATTAGTGCCATGCTCTACCCACTGATCTACAGTATATAGGACAGGACTGGCAGTATTAGTGCCACGCTCTACCCACTGATCTACAGTGTATAGGACAGGACTGGCGAGTACTGTATCTGCTCGGCTCTACCTTTTCACATTGGACTGAATGAGATGGGCAAGGGGCCTGGTCCCTGAAATGAAATGAATCTTCTCTGAAAGGACTTAATAAATACCGACACCCGTTCTCAGGTAGAAAACGAACCATCTCCTTTTATCATTCAAACCCAATCGCAGCCGCCAGAGTGAGAGCTCCTTAATTGCGTGGATCAATTTGGGAATTGATTTTTGCTTCGAGGTGGATCACAAAGCAACAGACCTCACTGTGCACAGCAGCAAAGTAAACAGATTGCAGGTGCAGACAGACAGGAGAGCAAGTGGGAGAGTTAACGGTGAAAATCAGCCTGAAATCACTTGTTGCTATGGATATGATTACACCACTTGCTTTTATTAGAATGAATCTGTTCAGTGAGCTGCATAAGTCACGACCACGCGCACACAAGCTGGTCTTCACTATGGCAGTGAACAAAGAGGAAGAATATCAATGCGTGTAATGGGATCATCATTATCTGTTAAATCGCTTGTGTTCAGTGTTCACACCGGGAATTGATGCTCGCCGGCATAGTTTTTTTCCCAAAGAGCGTTGGCTTTTTAATGTGCAGTCTACATGAATAATGAAGCTAATGTCCTCCCGCCTCAAAGACACTGAAAGCTTCGAGAGTAGAGACATTGCTTCGTCTTCCACTCCGTTTCATTTTCTCCTGGTTCTTCATTTTTACGGCGCTGCAAATCTACTAGGAGTGCCCCCCCCATACTGCCCTCAGAGGAAGCCCCCCCCCCCCATACTGCCCTCAGAGGAAGCCTGGTCAGCAGCTGCCATGGAAACAGATTGGTGAGACAAGGAAGAATTGAGGAGGTATTATTATGCTCCTCTTTCTCTCTCTCTCACACACAGAAAAACACACAAGTGCCAAGTGAAATGATCAGCCGAAGTGGTGCAGTGTTAGTAGAGTGGAACTCACCAGGGTAATGCATTATGTATAATAAACCAGAGCATAGTCATACCCTGTGCGGTTTAGTACAATTAGGTTTGTTTTCATGTGGAGAAAACTGTCACTTTGCTTTAATATATTTGTGTGTTCAAGGCTCCCATCAGTGGATCTTAATTTTAAAGGAACTGTTAGGGTGTATGATATACATATTATGGAATATGGGTTTTGTCTAGACTTTGTATGGATTTCGCAGTCTTCTGTGTTATTTAGGTGCTGGGGGTAATTTACATACTGTATGTACTCCTTGCCATTTGGCCAGGGTTTGAAGTCTTCGGATTCAGCTGTCACAGTATGCAGATGAATTTGCTTTGATTAATCAATAAACTGTGCTTTTTGAAGCCAGGAACACTACCTATCTAATGCACTTCCCGGTTTGTAAAAGTATTTTACTCTTGGGTTGTGTGGGGGAGGGCCAGGCAGGGGAAGGAAATAATTTGTTTTAAATGTGTGGTGTGCTACGGTGTGTTCAATACAAGGGAAGAAGGTGGTCTAAAATAAATAATTAACATTAGATTTAGACTAGTTTCTTGCAAAAAAAAATAACCCTATGTTCCACAGATTCAAGGAAGTAGCATACAAGTGTTGAAAACATCCATAATATGTCCCCTTTAAGAATCCAATGCAGAATCCAGTGCTGTCACCGAAATCGCCTGACATTATTGAAGAGAAGCCTGCAGAGCAGATTGAGCTCTGCTGAGCTGGAGTGGTGCTGCATCAGGTGATGCCTGGCTCGTCTCCTGGGGATCCAACAGCCCTCACACCAAATACTGCAATTTATTTAAGATGTCAAACTTTCTCATACTCTGCTATCGCTCTCTCTCTCTGCTACAGTGTTGCTGCTGTCTCACCTCCACTGCGTACAATCAATATGTGAGTTGTCTGGCTGAACTACAGTTAAATGATGAATTGAAAATGGGGGACCCTGATGTAAACAAGACGAAAGTCTTTCTCTGGTCTGCATCCCCTTAACAATTGTATGTATTGAGCTGTACTGTACTGTACCCATTCTGCAATCTGTTAATAAACTTTTCAATCAATCAATCAATCAAATTGAAAAATTCATAGGTATAAGGGTACAAATTAAGGGTTTTATATGTACTTTGGGGGGGGGGGGGGGGGTAACTTCAATTCAGTAGTTAATACCTGTATATGAACATTACAGATGATTTCATACCAAAAAGGGAAAGGTTATCATAGCAATATTAATTTGCTCCATATCGTCCAGCTCTACTTTCAGCACCAACCTTTTTGTCAGAGTAGGTGACTTTTTTCCGTGGCCTCTGTTTGCGAAGACGCTCTCTGATTGGCTAGCCCGCGTACAGCGAAGAAGAAAATAACCTCTCTGATTGGTTGAGCTCCGAAGGGTCTCTTCCGCCTTGTACATATATATTCTCTGCTTCGAAGTGGTTATGCTTTGGCCCTCTTTCGAAGTGGGTTATGCTTAGAGTTAGGGCTAACCCTAACTCTCTAAGCATAACCCACTTCGAACCAGAGAATATATGTACAAGGCGGACATTTTTATCCCAGAGCCCTTCGGAGCTAAACCAATCAGAGAGGGTCTTCGCTGTACGTGGGCTAGCCAATCAGAGAGCGTCTTCGCAAACAGAGGCTACGGAAGAAAATCACGCCTCTCTCCCTCACACATACACAAACTTGACTGCTTGTGTGTCGGGGACGCGTGTAGCATTCCCAGCGGAAGAGTACGTCGCGTTTCTCTGATTGGCCATGACGCCCATGTGACCGCGGCAGCGCGAGAGAGCGGCAGTGCGGAAATAGGCTGCATCCTCCACGTCAAGAAAGACAGACAGGCATTCTCTGTGACAAACCCTAACCTTAACCAACTCCGAAATAATGCCTAACCTTAACCCTCCCTAACCTTAACTTAACCCTAACCTTAACCAACTCCGAAATAATGCCTAACCTTAACTTAACCCTAACCATAACCAACTCCGAAAGAATGCCTAACCTTAACCCTCCCTGATTGATTGATTGATTGAAAACTTTATTAACAGATTGCAGAATGGGTACAATACAGTACAGCTCAATACACACAATTGTTAAGGGGATGCAGACCAGAGAAAGACTTTCGTCTTGTTTACATCAGGGTCCCCCATTTTCAATTCATCAGGACATATATGACATACATGACATACAGATAGTCAGTACTGCTACATCTATACATTTATGACATACCAGATTTGCAAATACAGTACTGTTTGTGATACAGAAGGAGTCAAGAAAAGGGAGTATATACATTTGACGTAGAAACTGTACATTGGAGGAGGTTGGGTGGGGGGGGTTGGGTACATTGGGATATTGACAACCATACTGGGTAATTTACATTGGAGGTGGTTGGGGGGGGGGGGGGCACACTGTATAAACAAGTAAAACTGTACATTGAGGGGGGGGGGAGGAGACACTGTACAAACAAACAAAATTGTACATTGGACTATTGACAAAACCATACTAGGTAACTGACTGTACATTGGAGGGGTTTGGGTTAGGATATTTACAGGGGCCAGTGTTGAATTGCAGTCTCCCGTAGGTGTCCCTTGAGAGAGGTTTTGAAAGTGGGTAGTGATCCACATTCCTTTACAGCTTTGGGTAGGGCGTTCCACATTGATGTGGCATAATTGCGAAACGTGTTTAGTCCCTTATTTGAGCCGAATCTGGGTTTAACATGATTTGTGGAGCTCCCTCTGGTGTTGTGATCGTGGTATTCACTGACCTTTGGGAAGTATTTTGACATGTACATGGGTACCTTGGTCGTGTAGTGTATCTTGTAGACCAGGCCCATTGCAAGTTGCTGTACTCTCTAACCTTAACTTAACCCTAACCTTAACCAACTCCGAAATAATGCCAACCTTAACTTAACCCTAACCTTAACCAACTCCGAAAGAATGCCTAAACTTAACCAGCGGAAGAATGCACGTTTATAGCGAGAGATGATAAACCTTACAGCAATGCATGTCCCCTTAAAAATGGCAGATATCTCACTTGGCAACAAAAAAAATAACAACTAGTATTTCACCTAATTTTCCAGACACGAAAAACTGCCCACAATAATTGAGTACCTCAGACAAAGAAGCATATAAGACAATCCGTTTGAGGTTTTCAGAGGAACATTGCTTTCAAACATCATTATCTAAAAATGGTAAGTTAGAGTATTGTGTTCATTCATAGTTTGAGACAGTAGAGGTTAGGTACTTTCTTGTGATACTGTATATCACATTCACTTGTGATTTGGATAGATTTTACAACTGCAAATATATGGGCTGTCAAATATCAAAACAGACTTATATGGTTCTTCAGTGCAAGGGTTAAATTATTGTGTTAATGGAAATTATAGGAGGAGGGGACTCACGCGGCTGTGTTACTGCCCATGGACAAGATCCCGGACACAAAGACAAAGGTTCCCACTCCTGCCGCTGGCAACAGCCAGGCTGTGTAGAAACCTGCAGAGACACAAACCTCCTTTTACCCCTTTAAGCTCAGAGCGGTGCAGTGGGTGGGTGGGTGTGGGGGCATTGCGTGCTTCAGAGCTGTTTTATACTGAAACAACCTTGATGGAGAGGTAGAGGTGGCTTTTGTCCATTAGGAGTTTTCACACATTTTGAGGAAGATGATTTCATTACCGAGGTATTTATTTTAAAGGCTAGACTCAGAATGACGGGACAGTCTTCTGCATACATATTCTTCTGTAAACATTAGGGGTGGGAATCACCAGAGGCCCCACGTAACAATATTATCACAATAATAGAGTCACGATATTGTGACTTTGCGATATTGCGACATATTGCGATACTGCAATATATAGCAATTTATTACCTTTTTTCAACTACAAATTATCCAATAATTTTTATTGCAGCAAAATGGGATTGTCAAATTATTATTATTATTATCATAATTATTTTTCAAATATCGGTACTTGGTGTCACTGTATCGATATAATATCGGCATGCTAAATATCATGATATATCGATGTAGCAATATATTAGAATAACTGGTACATACACAGTAAATGTACTTGGCAGTTTACGTGATACAGATCACGATCAGAATTACCACTCACAGTGATGCAACCTAATACATTTTTTTTAAATAAAAAAGCACCTTCTTATTGTATGTGTCTGTGTGATACTTACCAAGCCAGGCAAAGTACAGAGCAATCTTCTCCCCAAAGTATTCTCTGATGTGGTCCAGTGGCTGGTACTTGTACCATTTGCACCAGCGGGCCCAGTAATGGAAAAGAACCTGTCTCCGGTTCAGCTCATCAGGACGGATCTCGTACTTTGGCAGCTCAAAGGGCCCCTACAGTAAGACACACACACACGCACAAATCAGTCTCAAGACATGAGGCACGTTTTCATCATCTCACTGAACTGTGAGAGTGTCAAAATCAAGCCTCATCAATCATCAATAACTTTGAAACCAAATAGATTTTCGCACAACGGTTGATACGTTTTGGGATATGTGTGAGATTATGCACCTAACAGATCAGGTTTACAGTATGTCTGTTAGGTACTCCTTTGAGTCTAAACGAATAGTTGAGTACAATACAAATATTACACATTGCTACAATCTGTGTGGAAAGCAAGCACAAAGATGTAAAAATATATTATTTTATCATTATTAAGTCAAAGTCTTAAAGGGGAACTATCTTACTATTTCTTTCACTATTTGGGCAATTTTACACAATTCCTGTGAGTCTATGGAACACATCTGTAAGTTATATTTTTTTTAATTCAGCAGTTTCTGCCCTTCCAAGCTGTTTTTGGCTGGGCTCCGCCCATATTCGCAATACGCTTTGAGTGACAGTCACCCACTGCACTGCACTGCACTGGCAGATACCTTTTGGGGGAGAGATAGAGATAGAAAGATAGTGAGGGACTAATTAATTTCGCCGCGGGGGGGGGGCATAATCCCACGGGACAATGCATTGGTAACTTGTTTCAAATTACAATATATATCCCTGTGAATATTATTGCATGGATCAGAATATGCGCGTGTGAGTGTGTGCGCTTCGAGTCGTCAGTCTGTGTGTCAAATGCAGGGGGAGAGACAGAGGAGAGATCGCTCTGTATGAGCCCTCTCTCTATCTGTCTCTCCCTCTCTCTCCTTTTCTCTCTTTTGGGGAAGTGCAAGTGTCTGCTGTAAGCTTCCGCATTATTTCCACTCACTCCGTTTTGGTCATTGTTGATTGTGGGCGGTGGCTACAACCACAGAGGGGGCTGAGATATGCACTTCTGAATGGCTTGGTTCAGTGGGGGATGTTCTTGTCTGAGCTGAACTGAAGAAACGGGACTAGCTAGAGATTTCACATCTAGTCAGTGTTGGTACAACCCCACATTGCTAGAAAACAATAGAAACCACAGGAAAAGGCCATTTATAAGACAGTTCCCCTTTAAGATCATGTGCTAGGTCAAGTCCAAGTCCTTTTAACTCTCTTCCAAGTCAAGTCTCAAGTCGTGAAACTTGTGTAACTTGAGACCGTTTTGATTACTCTTGTATCTCCACTGATGAACTGATTCTTTATTGTCAGATTTGTATTGTTAAGCTAGTAAACACACCGATAGCATTATTATCTGACCTCATGCAGGGGGAAAGCTGCGGTGTACGCCCCTTCATTCAGCAGCCTGGCCACGCCCACCTCAGCTTTCTTCTTTTTACCATATAAGGTCCTGGACAGAATCTCATACACCTGGAACGAACGGATAAGTGAAGAAGCTTCATTGTCATTATACTGCTGTGCAAGACAACAACACAGCAAAATTATGACATCACTCCCAGATATTAAAAGAATATAAAATTCATAAAAGTCATAATAAAAGCAGTACAAAGTTAAAGTACTCAAAATCAAAGTACTCAAAGTACTCAAGATCAAAGTACTCAAAGTACTATCCAGTGTGCAAATAAGCAGTCACCATTAGCAGCATACGATCTAGCAGCAACACAAGATACAAACAAGCAGGGCTTGACGTTGACACCTGCCCACCTGCCCAGGGCTAGTGAAAATGCTGAGTGGCTAGTGACTTTGGAAAAACACTAGCCACAGTGGCTAGTGAGCCAAAAAGTTAACGTCAAGCCCTGCATAGCTGTGTCAATGATAATGTTCACGGCATTTGGAGCAATAATATAATTGCTAGGTTAAACACAGCCAAGGCATAGCTGTGTCAATGATAATGTTAACGGCGTTTGGAGCAATAATATACTTGCTAGGTTCAACACAACTCTTCCACATCTACACCCTCCATCTTGTCCCAGTCAGCCGTTGCCCCAACTGGAGCTCCTTTTGCGGCTGAGTCACTGGTCGCAGGCAGTAGTAAACAATGGAGTCAACAGTCAGAAGCACAGTTGTACAGTTGGCGTGTAGCAGTATGATTACAATGATACTGTCCCCAGCAGGGGTTAGTGAAGAAGAAATTACCTATATTTATTACTTTTTGGGTGGGGGTGCGAGTGCAGGGATTTTTGGCTAGTGAAAATGCTGAGTGGCTAGTGACTTTGGAAAACCACTAGCCACAGTGGCTAGTGAGCCAAAAAGTTAACGTCAAGCCCTGCAAACAAGTATCAATAGTCAAGTATCAATAAACAAGTATGGCACATGTACTCAAACCGGTTCTGATTACCACAGGCATGATGGATCCACTCTACATCTCGCTCAGTTTTCCTATGCTTTTTCTTTTTGTCCTTAGCTCTATTTATTAAAAATAAATTTAAATGTTCTTATGTAGATACTATTGTTACCTTGTATATATATGTGTGTTTCATTACATGTATATATATTACATTCATACCAATTCTTTGCCTGTTCTATTCTCTATCCATCTATCATCCATTACAACACTATTATCACCGACATCCAAGTTGGGGAATCCCCTTTGAACAGCCCATCTGAGGTTTCTCTCCCCCACACCGCCTGTGGTGCTTTTATTTCTCCTATTGCTAGGTTTTTAGTGAGTTGTTCCTTATCTTCATTGGGGAAAGTCTGGGTGTGTTGCATTTATTTATGTATTTGGATTTGATGGTGTTTTTTAGTTTTTGATCTTTTGTGATGTTTCTTCTTGACTTGTACAAGAAGACTTGTACAGCCCATGGGGGCTATTCCATGTGATCTCGGGCTATACCATTTTTTTTGATTATGTGTACATATTGCACGTCAGTGAGGCGAATGTATATGTATATATGTGTGTGTGTGTGTGTACAGTATGTGTACGTTGTGTGTGTTGTGTTGTAGTGGGTGTGTGGGTATATAGTACTGCATGTGTATTAAAAAAAGAAGAAAACGACTAACCTTTGTACTATTATGTAATTAGCTACTAAGTATTCTACTATACCTATACTACTACCTACTATGCTAATATGACTATACTACTATGCACTCAAGAATGTAGTACTCAAGTTTGACACTGTTTGACAAACAATATCACTTACCATTAGCTGCCAGAGTTGTGCCCTTCCTGGTGATATGTTGCATAGAACTTGTAAGATGTTTTGGATAAAAGCATCAGCTAAATGACTAAATGTAAATGTCAATGTAAATATGTGTGTAACCGGAGGTGGGTATACTGCTGAGAGGTGGGTAAGCCCTGTATCCCTGCGTAATACCAAAGACAACAATACTGCAACCTTGAACCTACACCACTAACATACAGTAATTTGGGTAAGTATATTACCTAGGTGTATAAACAAGTCCTATTACTTACAATACGGTGTCTCTGTGTATTTGTGAAATACGTTTCATGGTTGTCACAGCCGAGGAACCTGAGAAAAAGAGAAAAAAGGACAGAAACAACCAAAACGTTGTAACAGGTTCTTGTCACCATACATTGCTACTGTATAATGGGGCAACATTTTGAAGCACTTCTCCACAGTATCAATATGACATGATCAAAGATAATATCAACTCAAGTCAAAGGATACTGTGTTTGCAGAGACTTACTTCCCCATCTTTGACTTGCGAAAGGCACACGTGTAGTAGTCCAGTGGCCTGTTTGGCACTGATTCTGCCATGGTGTTGGGTATGCATAGTCTCCGCAGTATCCGAGCAGATGTGTTGAAGTCTGGGTTTGGTTGTGCCTGTGTTCAGGAGATCCGAAAAGCAGCATGTCGTAAGCATACGGCATAACTTTTATACTCTTCTTTTAGAAAACAATGCCATGACTTACCTGTAGTGGTGCTCTTAGGCAAAGTTCCTCTGCATAATATACTTGCACATCCCAGGGGGCGCTAAGTTTCAGAAAATGAATTGTTTTCTTCTCGTTTGCGGTCTCCTCCTAGTGGCATGAATAAGAGAAACAATGTGGAAAATTGTTCAACTTGAAGAGGTGATGAAAAAGAATCATTAACTCATTCACGGCCAACCACGACTATAGTCGGGTTATCTTGCCATGCGTTGAGCACCAGAACCAGAGTATAGTCTGGTTTTCGATCATTTTCATACAAACATTTCAAACATTATTTCACACTGTCTTACATTATATATGGTCCGGGCGGAGAAATGGTACCCGGGCTTCAGTCGAGCCCCTTGGAACGCGTCCAGCACACTTCATGCATAGTTTGTCCCATTTCATGTCAGGGACCCGATGGACATAAATACTGGAAATCGCGATCAGACAATTGGTATATTGTTTTTGCAATACCTCCTATCAAAGGTAAGGACTATAACATCAAGCCTACTTTTATCCTACAATGATTTCACATCGATCGCAACGATCAACGTATGTAGTATTCAAAACGTATGCCGTTGCTGACTATCAGAGCATCACAAAACGACCCCCCCCCCCCCTTTGATGCCTTCATGATGAAAAATAATACCTATTATATACCTTTGATTTGGAAATAATATCGTGTCCAGCCGAGCAACGCGAACGACTTTCGCAAAATGCACACATCGCTCCATAACTCCGCTTCCAGGAATTAGCCCGGATCACTCTGAAACTATACAATATTCACCACGGGATAACACGCGAACGTATACATGAAAAATGCACTCTTTTTTACATGTTGGACGAGAGATAGTGACTGTCAAATGAGCCGTAGTATTGTCTTCATAGCTATAATATAGAATACAGATATAGCTCTGCAAACATCGTGACGCACAGTGAAAATGCCTATCTTTTAAAGCGTGGCCCATTGACTACAAGGATGGGGATAATGGCTGGCGCTAAATGAGTTAAGACAACAGAATAAACAACATGGTAATTGACATCTATGTGTTCAGAAAAATAAGAACCAACCAAAATGTTAATGCAATTTTAAAGGGTCAGAGTCAAAAACGCTAGAATTCATCTCCTGAACATCTCATGTCCTCTGATATGTCTGACTTTATTGAATGACTGGATAAAGGTACATGAAAGAAACATTCTCTTAAATACATCATTATAGAGCATCAGCAGCAGTGTCATTCATGTAATTCTGATGTAATTTGTCCCAACAGAAGGGGATTTCCTGGTTTGATGGGGGTGGAGAGGAGGAGGGGGTATAGTGGGCAATAGACCTACATGCAATCATAAAGTGGAGAAAAGGCCTACGGCTACTGTATGTGTGATTAGGGCTGGGCGATATAACGATAAATATGGCGATATATTTTAATAATCGATATCGAATATCGAAATAAAAAAAAAATCGAAAAATCGTTTTTTTTTTTTTTCTTTTTTTTTTACCTGCAACAGGGCAGTTTTAAAACCAGAGACAGTGGACAGACTTGTCTTTCTTGCCTGCAACTTAAAGTAATGGCTTTGCTTGTCCAAATGACAATACTGACCAAATTCAGATTTCTTTTTCTCTTGTCCATTTATTTTGTTTGCTTTCTAATTTAAAATACATTTTGAAACCGTCTGTACACAGTAGGCTATGTGTGCTAGCAGAACTAGACTCCAGTCACGAGTCACGGTGCACATGTGCGGTGGTTTGTCCACCAAAAAAGCGCCAAAAGATCGAAAATAAACTAGCAGAGCCAGAACTGTTCAACTCCTCTGGAGCCACAGCCAGCAGAGAAGCCGGTTTACTTTAGCTTTTAAACCAGCTGCAGCCTGAGAACTGGAGTGTGAGGGGATGTAACACTAAAGATGGCGGCAATGACAAAGAATTGCTGCAAAATAAACATACATCTGTTGTTAAATTTTTTTTTTTTTTTTTTATACTTATAACAATTCGATAATTATCGATATCGAGAAATAAAATAAAATTATCATATCGTTATCGCGATATGATTTTTTTCCATATCGCCCAGCCCTATGTGTGATGTACTGAAACCTGAGTTTATTTTATTTTATTTATGGAAAATTGCAAGACAAAATAATCCAAAGGATGATATGAAAAGTACAAACACTTAATTCCATCATGGTCCCAACAATGTTTAAAAACAAACAGACAAACATATAACATGTAATAACTAAATAATCACTTACATTCGCTACGTGCCAATGACCTACACCTGGGTACCACCATTGATCACATATCTCCCATGGCATATCTAAGCGCTAATATTGTCTGTGAGCCATGTTTTGAACCTCCAAGAGGTTGGCTAGCTATGCTCTTTATCTGTGGCGGCAGCCTATTCCAATTTGCCGCTCCGCTGAACTTATTGGCACACTTTACACTTTGAGTTAACCCATTTCATCGTGAAATCATTGTCTTATGTAGGAAACTTGAATTATGACTATCCAAGAATGGAAGAGACTCTCTTCTCCTGATCAGTTTATTAGGGGACCACAGCTTAGGCTGATGTTTCGGTAGAATGCCTTCATCAGAGCCTACCAGAAAGGTGATGTCAGGGGTCAATATATAATATATAATAATAAACCTGCTGATGAAGAGCAGGTGTGTTTGAAACATAACAATTTTGGTGCAATAAATAAGTGGACATTGGAGCCCTGCAGAGTGCAAGCTGTTTATTTATTAGTTTATTTTTAGTATTTGCTCCTACCTCTATAAAAGGCCCCCTATACTGACACCCACATTATAGTCGTATCATTTGAAAGTAGAAGGGAAGCTGCTCCGAAATTCCGCAACACAGGATCCTTTAGGAAACTAGCAAGCATGACTGATGGATATATCCTTTGATGTTACCTTTTCCAGCAGTAAGCCGGCACTCTCCAGATTCTGGACAAATTTGTCCCTCCACTGTGCCAGTTGCGCCTTCCTTCGCTCAGACCTGCTTGCCTCCTCAGCGACCACATTCTCCCCCTCCCCCCCACCGGCGGGCTCACTCTGTCCCCTCCCTTTGGCGCGGCGCTTCCTCCGAGAACGCACCTCCCACACCAGCACAAAGTCTAGAAGAAAGGTTGGCCGCACACAGAGCCGAGGGGTTGGACTGACGTTTGACATTTGTAAAGCAATGGATGTTGGTAAAGAAAGAAAACAACTGCCCACTCCTCCTATCTGTGCCAACATACCCACCTATTTTGTTTTTTCCATCTCTGAAGTAATTCCCCTGGAGTGGGACTGGTTGGGTGCTGTTTGTATCATAGTGCATATAGATGGGGTCCTCATCATCCTCCTCATCATTACCAGCCATAGCACAGAGCTGAAAGCACCAACAACAATTTACTTACACTGTACCTCATTATCAGGGAATAACAAATAACAAAAAGTAGACAAATAACAAAAACAACAACTGATGATATGGCATTTTCTGCACATTTCCTGGCATTCACAAGTAGTGCATATTGATGATCCTTCATTTCAAACACATCGTATCTGAGCTTGGAATGATCTCTGGCTAATAGAAGCCATAAAAGCTCATAAAAGCCCTCCACTTTGCAATTATTGATTTCAAATTCCATCTTTATGAAAAGATGATAAGAGCAAAATGACTACACTGCCTTTTATGATGGAGAAGGATCTTTCAGATCATGCTAAAAAGAAATCAATACCGCTGAGTGAACAAAGCCACAAAAGCCTCAAAATCATGCCTCTAGCACAAATGCTTGAAGATAATACTGCAACATCTTGAGAAGGTCAGTGAGGCGTGAAGGAACGAGACAAGGCAGTGGGGTTATGGCTGGTGTGTATAAGTCTGTCTGTACATTATGGATACCGAGACAGAGAATGAGAGTGGATTTGATTGTGTGTGTGTGTGTTGCATTTGGAGCAGGGATACAGACAGTATGTCAAGCACTCACATATCTCGGTGGGATGCATCCTCCGTTCTGCAGACTCCCGTAGCTGTCGGCTGCTGGGGCTTCGCCAGCATAGTCCAGATCCAGCAACACCTCTCTGTCCTCCATCAGCAGTTCAGAGCCCTTCCTCAACATGACGAAGAAGATGATGATGATACAGTGGTGGCTCTCACGGAGAAGTCTGCTGTGGGACATGTGTGACACATACAGTAGCCACATGCATTACACTCCACACAGTACAGGATACATTCACATGTTCTGTTGCAAAGGTTCACAATTCTACCTCTCAAGACTTTTGAAAATGAGGACATCAGTGAATATGTTTTGAAAAAAGAAGCGATAGAAGAGAGAGAGAGAAAGGAGAGAATACTATACCTTTACTTGCATAAAAACGACAGCTGGACAGGGGTAGGAAGGAGGAGTGGAGGGTCTGGATGTGCAGCATTCTGTGCCTCCTTCTCTCTCTCTCCCTCTGCATCCTTCTATCTTCTCTGCTCCACAGGGAGATAGCAGAGCGTTGTGGATTACCGTAATGCACCTAGAACAGGCGCAGTTGCTTCGTTCAAGCAGAGAAAACCTACATCAATGCAGTCACATCCCCACACTATGAATAATGTAGCAGTCATTATGGAGCAGCGGGTGGGTCAGGTGGGGAGAACAGGAGGCTTGTTTGTAAATTGAATCGTGTCGGCGGGGTTGGGGCTCTTTGATCCTTGAAGGTATTCCCTGTTCCATCCATACATGCGGTTTGACACAGTTTGCATGTTAGGTTTTGCAACATGAACACAGACAGCAATCATGAATAATGAATACGGTTTTAAGAGAGACCCCCCCCCATCCTGAGTTTAACTGCCTAATATATCAAGGCAAAGTACAGCCACTGATACAGTCATGTTGGAAGCTTAAGGGTGCATAAGGGCTCGTGAGTCGCATTTGGAAATAATGCCGTGTGAATACGACTTCTGCCAAAGAAGCAAGTCTAGGGGCTAGATCCACAAAGAATGGATTGCACGGTGCTAATTGCACCCTTACTTACAATTCATTATGAATTGAAAATGGGGGACCCTGATGTAAACAAGACGAAAGTCTTTCTCTGGTCTGCATCCCCTTAACAATTGTGTGTATTGAGCCGTACTGTATTGTACCCATTCTGCAATCTGTTAATAAAATGTTCATTCAATCAATCAATCTGCGCAGTGATTGATTGAATGAAAATGTTATTAACAGATTGCAGAATGGGTACAATACAGTATGGCTCAATACACACAATTGTTAAGGGGATGCAGACCAGAGAAAGACTTTCGTCTTGTTTACATCAGGGTCCCCCATTTTCAATCCATAATGAATTGTAAGTAAGGGTGCAATTAGCACCGTGCAATCCATTCTTTGTGGATCTAGCCCCCAGGTCTAGCACCTATTTCTCCCCTTGTGTTGAACACGCTGTTTTTTGTGGAGGTTGCACACACCAAATCTGAAATCAATTATTTCCTTCCCTGCCTCTACTTACAAACTGGGCAGTACAGTAGGTACGCAGTGTTCTAGGCTCCAAAAAGCACAGCTATTGTAATTGAGTAATTAAAGCTAACTGATTGCTTGGAACTAGGCAAAATCTGCATATGGCTCGCCGACAACAAACTATCATTACACATGGGCAAAACAGAGTCCATTCTCTTCGGTTCAAATAACAAACTCAGCAAGACCGACGGCTTCTCGGTTACAGTGGGTGACAATATTATCACAAGGAAAGATGAAATTACCTACCTGGGTTCCATCCTAGAGGCTAATCTTTCCTGTGACAAAATGGCATCCAATGTAATAAAAAAAGTCAACCAACGAACGCGATTCTTGTACCGGATCTCCTCTCTGGTAAACAAGAATACCCTGAAGACTCTAGCAGGAGCACTCATTCAAGGGTACTACGACTATGCTTGCACCTCATGGTACCAAAGCACCTCAAAGGCACTAAAAAACTAATTACAAACATCTCAAAACAAGCTAGTCAGACTACTACTTGACCTGACTCCTAGAACCCACCTCACCCCTGCCCACTTTGACAACCTAGGATGGCTTAGAGTAGACGACAGAGTACAGCAACTTGCAATGGGCCTGGTCTACAAGATACACTACGCGACCAAGGTACCCATGTACATGTCAAAATACTTCCCAAAGGTCAGTGAATACCACGATCACAACACCAGAGGGAGCTCCACAAATCATGTAAAACCCAGATTCGGCTCAAACAAGGGACTAAACACGTTTCGCAATTATGCCACATCAATGTGGAACGCCCTACCTAAAGCTGTAAAGGAATGTGAATCACTACCCACCTTCAAAAACACTCTCAAAAAACACCTACGTGAGACTGCAATTCGAAACTGGCCCCTACAAATGTCCTAACCTAGTTGTACAGTAAATGACCAAGTAAGGCTTTGTCAATATTCCAATGTACAGTGTAAAATGTGTGTGTGTCCCCTTCCCAACCCCCCCCCCCCCCCCCCCCACCTCCAATGTACAGCCCTCACCCAACCCACCCAACCCCACCCCACCCAACCAACCTCCTCCAATGTACAGTTTCTATGCCAAATGTATATACACTCCTTTTCTGGACACTTTTGTATCACAAACAGTACTGTATTTGCAAATCTGATATGTCATAAATGTATAGATGTAGCAGTACTGTCTATCTGTATGTCATGTATGTCATATATGTTATGATGAATTGAAAATGGGGGACCCTGATGTAAACAAGACGAAAGTCTTTCTCTGGTCTGCATCCCCTTAACAATTGTATGTATTGAGCTGTACTGTACTGTACCCATTCTGCAATCTGTTAATAAACTTTTCAATCAATCAATCAATCAATCAATGTGTCCTTGGTTTGACATCACAATGGGCAATAACTCTGAACAAGTTGTTTAGGCTTGTTAATCTGAAGACTTGTGGCCAAACACCAAGGAGTACTAATGTCATTTTTCACCAGCACCTACATTTCAGACCTGCCAAATCCATACAAAACCTAGGCACAACCCATTCTCCATGTTGTGTCCCCTTTAATTGTGAATTAACAATGTCCAGGGGTTCATCTGGTTAAGTAACCCCCATGTGGATCAGTGCTCTGGTGTTCATCCTTCAGCCACCCATTTTCACTGCTGCAGTCACAACAGAGCTGATGTAATGGTTAGTGTTCTGTATTGTTGTTAAGCTTGTCCTTGGTTTGATATGAGGTCAATCGTTCTGAGGAAAAGCTCCATGAAAATGTCCATCACAACCTTGCAGGAAGTTCTTCAATCTTTCCTCATTACTCCTCCTCTCCTGTTTCTTCTCCTCAGTTCTTCCCCAATAGACCAATTTAGAGTGTCACGGTGATGCAGTTGTTAACACTGTTGCCTCACAACAAGGAGGGCCTGGGTTCAAACCCCAGTAGGGGAGCTTTTTTTGTGGAGTTTGCATGGGTTTCCTCTGGGTACTCTGGTTTCCTCACACACCAAAAGACATGCATGCTAGGTTTCCTGCTATTGCCCTTGACAAAGGTACTGGCATTACAACTGGAGTTGGTCCCCGGGCGTCACGCTATGTGTGGCTGCCCACTGCTCCTAAATAGTTGGATAGGATGGGTTAAATTCAGAGATCGGATTTCCCAAAGGGGATTAATAAAGGATCAACTCATCTTAACTTAATACACCTCTGCAGCTTTGCTCTCCTCCAGGCCATCTGCCGCATTAATTGGCTATTTGTTGTTTTTAAATAAGGACAGAGTCTGCATCCCAAAACCATGTATCAATGAGTCAACGTTTTAAAAGCATGCAGGTCTTTCTCCATACTTACTATTCAGGCCAGATCGGTTGAAACGTCCGATTTTGGGAGCATTCTAGTAAATAACCCAGACTCTTATTTAGCCATTTCTTCTGTCCTGCACCTTGTATGGATTTCTGGATGTTCGTGTCCCAACTGCTTTTCCCACTCCTCACTTGGACCTCTGCTTTTCCTTCGATGCCTCAGATCAGCAAACAACAAGCTACTGTTCCTCCTGCTCCTTTTCTTCTGTGTTTCTAACTCCTCTTCCTTTTGTAGTTTCCACATTTGACATCCTCTTTTCCTCCTCCTCCTCATTTAGTGCCTCCACGTTTGTGTCTTCCTTTTTCAGATTCCCTGTATCTTCCTCCTGTTGAACCTAAGCTTTGGCAGCCATCTCTGTATTTAACCCCACCTCTTGTGTCTTCTCTTTAGAGGACATCGCTCCATTCTTTTGCTTCCTCCACCTTCCCTCCCTCCTCTCTTAAGAGTCTCTCCCTTTTCTCTGCAATGTGTAGTTCAAACATTTTCTCTCATAGCCTCGGTTTCATCTGTCTGACTCTGTCTTATCATGTTGTCACAATCTTGTCATCTGGACATAATTTGGTTGTTGAGAGCTGTTTCTGTGACTGTTCTGCAACGTCTCGCTCTCTCTTCCTCTGAATGCCCTCATGTCTGAGGTACCTCTCCTCCCTCCATGGCCAACATGACATGATGTTGTCTTCAATGATCTGTAGTTTTCTTCTCAGGTACCTCTCCTCCCTCCATCGCCAACATGACATGATGTTGTCTTCAATGGTCTGTAGTTTTCTTCTGGGGTACCTCTCCTCCCTCCATGGCCAACATGACATGATGTACTAAGTACTGTAAGTAAGTAAGTACAACTTTAATTTATAGCGCCCTTCTCAGCACGAGTGCACAGAGTGCTTCACACCATCTCAAAACATCAGTAAAAATACAAGAAATAAAAAATTTGAAGAGAAGAAAAAACTGCAGAATAGACAACAAAAAACTAAAAACTAAAATTATAACACTACCTCATGCATACTGCACCTTATGTGACACTGAATAATGTGAATATTCCTCAGCTAGTCAGATAGTAAATTATATTGACCATATTTATCAAATTGTTTACACTGCCTGTGTTGTCTTTTACTACCTGTATACTGTGTTGTTTTACTACTTGTACACCTCCCCCCCTTGCTGCTATGATGCATGAATTTCCCCAAGGGGATCAATAAAGGAATATCTTATCTTATCTTATCTTAAAAAGACAGGAACAGAAAGAAACTGCTTTTTTGCCTTTACCCTGTTTGGGGCCTAGGCCGTCAACAAGGGTTCTCCAAGCATCCAGATCCTGAGCCAACCTCTCCAGCTGGCCCGATGTGTGTCCCATCTTCTTGGCATCATCTTCCAAGTCTCTGCGCCAGGTGTTTCGTGGTTGGCCTCCCTTTCTTTTCCCTTGTGGGTTCCACCTGAGAGATTGTCTTGTGATGCTCAGGGATGGTTTACGGAGTGTATGGCCAATCCATCTCCAACGCCGTTGGAGAATATCTTTCTTTGCTGGCTGTTGTGTTCGTTGCCACAGGTCTTTGTTGCTGATGGTGTTAGGCCAGTGAATCTGGAGGATTCGGCACAGACAGGTGTTTAAGAAAACTTGTAGTTTATTGGTTGTGGTGGCAGTGGTCCTCCAGGTCTCAGCGCCAAAGAGTAGGACTGACTTCACGTTGGTGTTAAAGATCCTGATCTTGGTTGTGATGGAAAGGTCTCTTGAGCTCCAGATGTTTTTTAGTTGGAGAAAGGCTCCTCTGGCCTTGCCAATCCTGGCTCTCACATCAGCATCTGTTCCACCTTGCTTGTTAACCATGCTGCCCAGGTAGGTGAAATTGTCTACCTCTTCCAACACTTCTCCTTCCAGAATGATGGGTGATGTGTTGTCAGCATTGATTTTCATGACCTTGCTCTTCCCTCTGTGGATGTTAAGCCCAAGCCAAGTAGAGTTGTCCGTGATGGTACTGGTCTTTTCCTACATCTGCTGCTGGGTGTGAGAGAGAAGGGCCAGGTCATCTGCAAAGTTGAGGTCTTCTAACTGCGTCCATAATGTCCATTGTATGCCATTTAGTTTCTCTGCCGTGGATTGCTTCATGACCCAGTCTATTGCCAGCAGGAACAGAAATGGTAACAAAGAAACGGCTATGGGTGTTTAAAAAGCCTGCTTGTAGGGCGGTCAGGTGGCGTAGCGGAGATTGTGCTCGTCACCAATGCAAGAGGCTGTGGTCTCGACTCCCGGAGAGTCAGCATTGCTTTGGCTCGGGCTGATCGCTATACTAACTCATTTGGCTGAGTTAGGGGGAGGGGAGCAGTGGGTGGGTCCTGGGCGTTGTGGACAGCGACCCCTACAGTTCGGTCGGGGCGCCTGCTCAGCGAAGGTAGGATCTGGTGAGAGGTCGTGCGGCCTCCCACACGTTACACTCTCCCAGTGAGAATCTGCGCGGCCAGGCTGGCTGCCGGCTGGCTGCACATGCGTCGGAGGAAAGCATGTGACAGTCTCCGGCCTCTCGGACCAACAGTAGGGGAAAGTGCGCAACAACCATGAAGGGGTTGGGAATTGGCATAACGACTAACAGTGGGATGGGAGAAAAAAAAATCGGAAAAAAGGAAAAAAATAAAAATAAAAAAGCCTGCCTGTAGAAGTACGTTTTTAGCTGCCTTTTAAAAATTTGCTCTGAGGGAGCGGTTTTCAGGTTTAAGGGGAGGGCATTCCAGAGCCTTGGGGCAGTCACTACAAAAGCTCGGTCCCCACTCCCCTTTGGTTTTAAGTCTGATCCTGGGCACCACCAGGAGCTCCTGATGGGATGACCGCAGTGACCAGCTGGAGGAAAGTGGATGGATGAGCTCATTAATGTAGGGAGGGCTTGTCCATGGAGGGCTCTGTAGGCGAACACCAGGTCCACTCGATCACTTCCCAGATGAGCTGGACATGCTTCTAAGCTCCTTACTGGAAGATGATACCCCCCTCCTTCTAATGGGTTACTTCAACCTGCCTGACTCATCTCAGTCGGACACAGTGGTCTCCCTTCTACAATCCTTTGACCTGACTCCCACTGCCATGCCTCCCACCCACAAAGCAGGCAACTCCTTGGATCTCATATTTTCCCGTAACTCCAGCATCATTAACACCACGGTAACTCCCCTGCATGTATCTGACCATTCCTTCATATCGTTCTCACTAACTCTCATGCTTAACCGAAAGCCCTTCACCCCAACTCAAACCGTCTCACTCAGACGCAACCTGCCCTCCCTATCCCCCTCCACCCTCTCCTCTGACATACTATCCGCTCTACCTTTGAGTGACACCTTCTCTGCTCTCCCCACAGAGATGGCAACCTCCACCCTCCTCTCATACCTCGCAACCTCCTTCGACAAGCTCCGTCCCCTCATTGAGAAACCTGCCCGCCGTTCCCCACCCAGTCCATGACTGACGGATGCAGTGAGAGAACAAAGACAGGTCCTGAGAGCGGCTGAGAGGAAGTATAGAAAGTCACGCCTGACTGCTGACATCGCCACATATTATCACAACCTCTTGATAACATTCTCCAAAACCATTAATACTGCCAAAGCTTCTTTCTTTCACCATAGGATCGAGGCCTCTGCCAAGAACCTTCGCAAACTGCATGCTACCATGTCCTCCCTCCTCACTCCCCCCCACCCCCTCCTCTTTCTCTGCCGAAGACTTTGCGATGTTCTTTGAGGAAAAAGTGGAGAACATCCGCAGCTCCTTCTCCCAACCCCCACCCATTCCAAACACTGAATCGAGAACCTCATCCTTCACTCTTGTCATTTTTCTCTCCCATTACAGAAGCCGAGACCCTGACACTGGTAACGTTGAACCGTCAGACTACATGCCAGCTGGACCAGTCCAGTTACCCTCCCCACTCCTCCAGACCATAGCACCAGACATCCTCCCATTCCTAACTGCAACCATCAACTCCTCCCTCAACTCGGGGGTGGTCCCCACCTCCCTAAAACAAGCCAGAGTCACACCGCTCATAAAAAAAACTCTCTCTTCTCTCCTTCCTTTCTAAAACACTTGAACGTGCTGCATCCACTGGCCACTCCACAGAAACGGCCCTCATTGCGGTCACAGAGGCACTTCACTTAGCAAAAGCGAAAGGCCTCTCCTCTGTCCTGATTCTGCTAGATCTATCTGCAGCCTTCGACACAGGCAACCATCAGATCCTCCTCGCGTACCTCGCAGGAATGGGAGTGGCTGGCTCTGCGCTGACATGGCTGACATCATACCTCAATGACTGCTCCTACCAAGTGTCATGGAGAGGGACCCTGTCGGCCACCCGCCCACTGCGGACGGGTGTCCCCCCCAGGGCTCGGTCCTAGGACCCCTTCTCTTCTCCCTCTACACTAAATCTCTGGGTAACATTATCACATCTCATGCTTTCACGTATCATTGTTATGCCGATGATACTCAACTCTTCCTCTCCTTCCCCCCCTCAGATATCCACGTCTCTGAGCGGATCTTGGCCTGTCTGGCCGACATCTCCGCCTGGATGACAACCCACCAACTCAAACTGAACCTAAGCAAAACAGAATTGCTCCACCTGCCGTCCCCGACCGCCAAGAACCTTGGTGTTGTCCTCGACGACCAGTTGAACTTCTCCGCTCACATCGCAGTGACAACCAGAACCTGCAGATTCCTCCTGAGCAACGTCAGAAGGATCCACCCCTTCCTGACAAAAGAAGCCACCCAACCCCTCGTCCAATCAACAGTCATCTCCCGCCCGACTACTGCAAGCCTATTCAACTCATTCAGAATGCAGCGGCCCGCCTGATCTCAAACATACCGTTATAGCCATTACTAAATAACTAGAATAAATACAAAAATAAATACTGATCCTCTCATTCAATAAAAATCCAGTAAAACTAATCATTCAATAAAAAAACGAATTAATTCAATAGAAAACGAATCCATTCAATAAAAACCTAGTCTAATTCAATAAAACTGATTTTCAATTACCTGCTTTTAGAATCTTTCTCTCGACTTTTGCCAGCTTTGCCTCCTAGACAGGGTCAATTTTCAGAAAATCATAACCCTGAAGGCATTTCGTGTTTATTTTTGGTACACAACATTTCTAGGGGTATTAAGGGGTGCTTGGCGGCCATGTTGGATTTCTCAATTTTGAGGCCTTATTTGACATTTTTGAGCTTGGTATACAGCAGATTTGGATTCAGCACCCCTTAATACCCCTAGAAATGTTGTGTACCAAAAATAAACACGAAATGCCTTCAGCACTTTATACAAGCACATTTTCTGAAATTCTGCCTAGTCTATCCTTGCTACCTTGGATGGTTTTCTGTAAAGACAGCAGCATAGTATTAAATTAAACTGGACTTGAAGAAGTCTTCATTCGTAGCACACATTACTACGTAGTCATGCGACAGCGTTAGCGATCTGTTCTCCATGTTTTTCCATTGGGTTTATCTCTTTTTGGGGGGGCGACAGTGTTAACCACTACACCACCGTGCCGCCTTGTGTGATGATAGCTGCATTCTTTTCAACCATTTTTCACCTGAAGTGAAAGACTTTCTTCCTCTTGGAGCGGAGCTTCCACTCCACAAGGTCAATTGTCTACATCTTCTGGCCACCTCAGACCCACTCCTATCCAAGCTTCGGGGGGTCATCAAAGAGAAGCCGGTTATTCTTGGTCCTTGCTCCACAATGGTGGAACGAACTTCCCACCACAGTCAGGATGACCAATTTTCCGCCATCCACTAAAAACACACTTATTCAATCAATATCTGAAAGGAAAAAATATATAAATAAGAAAAAGTATTTTACTATCATGCACTTTGCTACAAATGTTCCTTGCTGATACCACCTACTATGGGCGGTATCCACAAAGAATGGATTGCACAATGCTAATTGCACCCTTACTTACAATTCATTATGAATTGAAAATGGGGGACCCTGATGTAAACCAGACGAAAGTCATTCTCTGGTCTGAGCCTTACTGCATTGTACCCATTCTGTGCAGGTGATTGATTGATTGAACATTTTATTAACAGATTGCAGAATGGGTACAATACAGTACAAGCTCAATACACACAATTGTTAAGGGATTGCAGACCAGAGAAAGACTTTCGACTTGTTTACATCAGGGTCCCCCATTTTCAATTCATAATGAATTCTAAGTAAGGGTGCAATTAGCACCGTGCAATCCATTCTTTGTGGATCCCGCCCTATGTCTTTACTATTATGCACTCAAGACTGTAGCACCCATGTTAAACAGTTTTTTGACGAACATTGGGCTCTCTCTCTCTCTACCAAATCCATTCTGAGACAACGGAACGCTGCGTCAAAGTCAGTTGTTTATTTATTTATTTTTACTGTTTGCATACGAGGTGGTCCGCAAATGTAGACAATCTCTAAATATGCATTCTATGAGTACGACCTGGGCGGCCAGAGCATCTAACTGTTCTAACAGGAACATATAATCCATTTCAGAAGCAGAACGCATGCAATAAGTTATAATAATAATAATAATTGAAAAGTTCTGGGTTTTTAAAGTCATATTTGACCAATGGTAGGCTTTTTTAAGAACAAAATAAGAGGAAATTAAATCTGTTCTTATATCGCTTCGTGAATGAGGTCCATTGTTCCTTAGCTGAAAGAGTTGTACCCTTCCTGCTAACCTGTTGTACAGAACTTCGCTTTGGATAAAAGCATCAGTAAAATGACTAAAAGTAAATGTAAAATGTATGCCTGATGGCCATGGTCAATCTTTCCTCTTCACACAGTGATTTTCAGGTGCTGGCCTTTCCCTCACTGGACAGCACAAGAGTCTTACCAATGCGTATTTCCCTCTTGTTGCACTTACCGTAGTCACCAATCCATCAGAGACTGGCTGTATTTCCATAGCCTTTCCTCGGAGTGGGGTCTTTCTCTGGCCATGGGTGGTCTCCCTCAGAATCAATTCCATTTGCGTAGAGACTGTGTAAGCGTCCATCCAAATTGTCAATAGTAATAGTAAATGTCAATATCTTTGCCTGTGAGGAGAAAAGTAGGAAATGAGACAATTTATGATTTCGTCAATCCATACAGTACATGGATCCATATGTGCATCTGCAAATATGATCAAGGTGATGGGATGGCTAGTTTAAGCAGCCACACCTGTCCTGGGTCAAGCTAATTAGACCTGGGAGCAGGTGTGGCTGTGCACCTGTTGTGCATTGAGGTAATCTGTTATCCCCACACACATGATGAGGGGAGCCTTTATCTTGACAGCATTCCATTTGCTCCTGGCCTGTAAATCAAATCAAATCAAATCAAATCAAATTTATTTGTAAGGCCCGACAACACACGTTAATGTCCCCATGGGCCGGACACGTCTTATTTAAACAAGTCAAGAAGAAACATAACAATAAGTCAAGAACAAAACAAGAACACCATAAGGTCCAACAAATTTAAAATAAATGCAAATAAATGAATGAATGCAAGCACTCCCAGACATACCCCACGCGAAGGTAAGGAAAAACTCACTAAAACCTAACAATAGGGAAAGAATGCTCCACAGGCAGTGTGGAGGAGAGAAACCTTAGAAGGGCCATTCAAGGGGGGGATCTCCCTTCTTAGATGTAGGTGATAGTAGTGTTGCAGACTAACAGTTGGTAAGCATGCACTCATGTGTGTAGTGAAACACAGATGAGTGCATGCAATAGCAACTGAACATTTTGAAAAATTAAAGATAGAGCTGATAGCGATAGCAACTGAACATTTTGAAAGATTAAAGATAGAGCTGATAGCGAATCTATTTGAGGCACAGGGGCGACGCAAAGAGGGTCGCGTCCTCCCCGTCTTAATCACGGGACGTTCAACACTCCGGTCATCGCTCCAAGACAGCCGGAGACAGGGAGATGGGGGGCGGCGCAGAGAGGGTCGCAACCTCCCCGACATCATCGCGAGACATCCAGCACTCCGGTCACCACTACGAGACCGCCGGAGACAGGAGGGCACGCAGAGAGGGTCGCATCCTCCCGGCCTTCATCGCGGGACGTCCGACACTCCGGTCAACACTCCGGGACAGCAACTCACAGGGAGACGCCAATGCACACAGGTTAAATCTGTCATCCCCACACAGACATGGGGAGAGCTTGTCATGCCAACGTTCCATCTGCTCCTGGCTTGTACCATCTTGCCACTCTCTTCAATAAACTGGTCTCAGTCTGTTTAAATTAATTATATTTCAGTATCTTCATAGCAATCATTAGTTTAATCTTTTGTGAGTCAAAGTTGTCTTAAGGGTAGAATCCACCTGGTAGTGCACTTTGTTTAAATTTTTTGTTTTGGTCTGATATTTGGAGTTCAGTGGGTATATATGGGAGGGGTTGCTATTGCTGGTCACACCTCAGGCTCTACCAAGAGAGGTCTGGAGAAATTCAGCGTAATAATACGTTACTAAACTCCAACTCCAACCTCCAACCAATAGCACATCTCATGAAGAGGGAATTCTATAATTACTTTTACAAGGCAACTCACACGACAAAAAAAGAAATAAGAAAATGTGTACAAGACATCATTACCATCTATGACCCCGGGCTACGATTTATTCTTTATAAATAAAAAAAATCATCTACCTTCAATAGTGTATCAAGATTATCAAAATCCAAAACTGTATAGATTCTCGCTCTCCTCCCTAAATGTCCCTCATACTGGTGGTATGGTATAGCCACTGAGACTACAAATCGATATTTTTTTGCATACTCTCTCATTTCCCGTCAGTTCCAAATCATCAATAGTGATGCCTAGGTCTCTCTCCCAAGCTTACCCAGTAGTCTGGGAAGATGAGTTAGAATTAAATAGTTTAGTAAGTTTTCTTGGATAGTTAGTTAACAAATTCTAAGGCCCATTACTAATTACCCTAAGTGTTGTTACCACACTTAGTTTCAGCTTTTATAATCAGTGTTTCATGTGCAGAATTAATATAATTTTGAGTTATGATGACTAGTCCAGTGCATGTTCAAAACGTGCCGATTGCTTGGCCCCTGGTATTGTTGCTGTGTACAGCGTTCTCGAGAACCCCTCATCCCATCATCTTCAGACTTGACACAGCAAGGGTCATGCTCAATACACCCACCAAGTGTGAAGTCGATCACATGACCGGTTCTCGATTGAACACAAATTCGAAATAGTCACAAAATAACTATTAATACTTAAAGTATGTTTTTCTGTCATTTTCAGTGACATAATTCCAGATGTTTTAAGCTCTATACAAATGTAGCCTAAGTGTGTTAACCTATATCACCACAAAAGCCATGGATTAAGATGAAGTTGTTTATTTGTTTTTTTTTGTATTTTGTCCTATGCACAAAAGATTTTATTTGTACATTCTTTTTCATTATGTACAATATAAAAACCTTCTGAACATGCATGTCTTAGCGCAAGTGTTACAATTGGTTATTCCTATATACTATTTACAATTCAAATAATACAAAACAGCTTAATAACACAAACTATATATATATATAAAATGCAAATAAGAACGTTTCTTTTTCTTCCATAATGTGTTAAAGTCTAATCCATCATTGGCCAGCAATGCCCAACATTCAAATCACTGCTCAAAACAACAAACTTCACCTTGATTTTGGACATTTCCAAAATACACTTTCAAATATTGTAATTGTACTCTCTCAGGCCAAACAAATCTATTACCAATTAAATGGGTTTTGGTTTCAAAATATGATAAGAACCTTAAGATTTTATTTTACTTTGAAACCAATTCTAATAGATCTTCTTGCTAAATGACAGGTATTTTTTATTCGTTTTTATTTTTTTTTTACATAATTTCAATGTCTGACTTTCCAGTGCTCTCCAAGTAATGCATAGAAAATGTGAGGGAAGTACTAAACTGGGAAAAACTAATTTTTATTTGGTACAAAAATAAAATAAAAGAATGGAGGTTGTCTTAATAATAATGGACGTGTCATAATAACAGAGGATGTGTCTTAATAACAGACGTGGTGTCTTAATAATAATGTTGGACGTGTCTTAATAATAATGGGGGACGTGTCTTAATAATAATGTTGGATGTGTCTTGGGTCTTGAAATAAGTACCATATTAACCTGAGATGATTTGTCCTTTGAAAAAAACAGCAGAACAGAGGTGAGATCAACCAACATCAAAACCAAAACACGTCTCTTAACACGAACATACACAGGCCTCAATGACACCTAAGTGACTTTTCTAGTCTCTGAATAGAAACCTCATTCCCAACATCAATTCAGTTGATTGTTAATTGTGTTCCAACAGCAACTAGCAGCAGTGTAAGGCCACATTCAAAAATAGTGCTTTATTTGGTTTAGGTAAATGGGCCACTAAGCCCAATTAAATGAAGGTTGTCAAAAAGGCCACATTATCACTAGGTGTAGTGGCAACAAAGCTTGAGAAAAGCTTCTATTAGTCTAGCGATGACAATGAGGAGTAATGAGACGTCTAACAATGAGAAGGTTTCTAAGAGTAATAGGCTTCATTGTCAAACAAGACTATGATTGACAATGGCATCATGCAAGTAATATGATTTGTGTAAAATAGCAAAGAGTTAAGCGATGATCTGGGGAAACGCATGGTAGTATATCATATTACTGCTTTAAAGTTATTCTTTATGTTCATCATGTGAAGCTTTCAGAAAGAGCCATAACTACAGTATATTACAGCCCCTTTTAAATATTTTAGACTGATTGTAACAGATACTACACGCTTGACCTAAATCTAAAGGCCAATGAGCATGTTTATAGACCACAACAGTGGTCAAGGAAAAAAACATAGTACTCCCATTAATTAGCTCCCATTGTGAGTTCTACTGTTGACCTATGATGGATACAGGGATACAGACTAGGAAATGGATGCAAGAAACCCCTTCATAGAACACAGGCATTACAGAATATGCACCGACCACCATCTTACTTCGCAACTAGATTGCAATGACGGAACCCACACTGAGGGTAGTATACGTCAGCCGACACAAACCTAGGTTTGTACCAAATAACACACACAGAAATGAACCACTAATTAACTCATGACTATTCTAGAACAAATGAACAAGACTTAATTGTTCCCATTATCACTACAGTTAAAGAAGCAGCACAATTTGATGAATTTGCACAAAACCCACAACAGTTAAATCAGTACCATTGACAAAAATTAGAGAAGACCGGATGCTGAGAAGCAATGTGCAATCTTGCATTCAATTGCAAGTCTCACTTGTATAATTTTGAGAATCCCGAAACAAGGCAAGTCTGATAAATCTCGTGGTAAGATTTTACTTACCGACCAAGGTTAAAATGGTAAACGGAAAAGCAAACAGACAGGCAAGAAGTTAACATATGATGTAACAAGGGGTGAATTCTCCAGACAGACTTCATAACGTAGGCCACTTTTGAGAGATCCTCATTCTTTCAAGCAAAGCACTATTGTAATTGCGAAGGAACATTTGACATTTGCGAGGTATTTGCCAATAGGCAACGAGTGAGTTTATAATTACTGTATAATCATATATGAACGCGCAAGTACAATTGATCATATTAATACTGTACAGTACTGTACACTTGCACTATAAACGTAGTGCAGTTAGGTTTCAAAAGAACATCTTGTAAGGGTGAGCAAGCGACTTCTCAGAGCGACGCGAAAACACCTCTTCTGTAAGAAGTAAAGTAAGCATAACGTACATTATTTGTGCAAGGCAAGGAGTGAGTGAACATTCCAATGTTCAAATAAAATACCCCCTATATGGCTTTCGTACTGTATTTATATCACCTATATTCTGGCATACAAAGCCGACTGGATACCAACTCTAACAGCACGGCTGAGAGAAACACTGTCTCGCTCTACTCGCGTCAGTTTGACAGGCGATAACTAGCAAAACTGGCATGAAGACACGCTAGTGTGTTTGGTCTCGACAGTGACATTGTTGACATTTACAAAAACAAAACCATTTCTAAATGTGACCTATTCAATATGTATATAGGTTAGAGAGCATTCATAGCCGTCTATTTCATATCCATTGTTAAGATGTACCTCTATTGGTTCCATCTCACCTGGCGAATTTCCTGCTCAAGTTGAAATATTTTCAACCCAAATGAATGTTGTTCACGCCGCCTAGAGCGAAGCTACGTCTGTTAGCCGCCGTTCGCATCGTTCAATTGACCTTTGCTTGTATTTGACTGTACGTAAGAGCTTGTTGGTGATTCGTTCTCTCAACGTGAAGAGAAAGCGCGGGGAATGAACAGGCAGTTGAAGTGATCCCTCCACTGTCTCCCATCTTGTCCTCCTCCTCACCCAGCCTCAGCTAAGCATTGACAAGGAGTGGAGTTCCCCATTGAAGGACCTTGTCTGTTATTTTTTGAGTGGACCAGAATGGATGTTCTCTTCTAAAAGAGGCAATCATTCCATGTTTATTCACTCAGTTGAGCCAAAATGCAGTTCATGAATTGAAAATAATCCTCATTCCACAACAATGGCGATTATTTTATAATTCAAGTCTGACACAGACTGGCATTGAAGGAGTCTTATGCTCGCCGCGCCCTCTCTCCATTCATCCATCATAGTGTTTCCCCCAAAGATCCTTCTTCAGCTTGGGCCTCCGATTACCTCCACCTATTCACTTGCATGGGAAACACTAATCCATCATTACTTGCTACACTGCGCTCAGCGCTGAGGAACAGCACATTTTCTAAATGAGTTAATAGCAACCTCACCTGCATCCATCCATTCACACATCCACCCACCCATCCATCCAATGTCCTGAAACAGGTGTCTGCTGAAACAGCCTGTCAGTCTGTGTTCACATCCATCTGTGCGTATGTCCCATCAGCACCAGGGCTCTCTCTGAGCTCGGCCGCGGGCCAGGCTGTCAGCCCTCTGCCAGGCACTCCTCATCAAGGCCAGGGCCTCGCTACAGCGCTTCTGCACTGCAGGGTCCAACACTTCCTTACGTGGGAGGGCCACCTGGAGGGGGGGGTATAAATTGAAGAGGGTTAATTAAAGTGGTGCTTAATTTATGCTTAGTTGTGATGTTTGCAACCGAACAAATTATATATTTCTGCACACTCTCTCCCTCTTTCACACATACACTCTCTTACATAGTCAAGACATGTAAGACATTGGAGTATTTGGAAAAACTTGTACACTCTCACACGCAGACATATATGAAGTCCTATGCATGTATTCAACATACCATCCCCCACGCTTTCCTTTCCTAAGTTGTCACACATGCGGACCGAAGTGACAGGAAGTTGGCAAAAACCAAAATGAACAACTATCACCCTGGTAAAATATGTACCCGTTTGTATATAAGTTGGAAGATGGCCAAAGGCGTTGAATTAAATTTCCCTGATGCATCAGTAAAGCTTGGTGAAAAATGTTATTCAAATCTCAACCCACTGAACTTAAGTTTTAATAGGAATTTTTCTTGAGGTTTCTCCTACAAAATGTACCGTGGACATGCAAATGGCTGCATTTATATAGCGCCTTTATCCAAAGCACTTTACAATTTGTTACTCACATTTTACCCATTCACACACAGACGGCAGAGGCAACCATGCAAGGTGCCAACCTGCTCATCGGGAGCAGTTAGGAGTTAAATGTCTTGCTCAAGGACACTTCGACATGCTGCCTGGGAGGAGCGGGAATCGAACGAAGAACCTCCGGATTACCAAACGACTGCTCTACTGTCGTCTACACTTGTTTCACCTCGTCTTTCAGACGTTCTGTTGAGATAATTCTAGTTCCTTCGGACGCATGTCAGGGCTTGGTTAGTGATCATCAGAATAGGCTTCTAGAAATCTTCAACAACGCCTTCAAGTTTTCAGATCTGGAATGTTTTCAAATCGTACTATTTAAGGACTGTGCATTTTAGTGTTCTATGTTTATTAGTGATAGTTATAAACAGTGTTAATTATGTTTAGGGCAAGAAATAAGATACTGCCAGAAAAGTTACAAAATCTTTTTCATTTAGAAAGTGAGTTTAGTAGGAGGGAATTTCATTTTAAACATTAGTTTGCACATACCACACTTAAAACAGATGTCCTTCAGTTATTGGTGTAAAATTGTGGAATTCTCTCCATAGCGGTGTAATATTTGTCAATTCAAAAAGAATTATAAAATTTTTATATTTACCGTAGTCATATGAATCTGAATAGTGAGATCTTTTTTTAATCTGTGAATTGTTTGTTTCTTTGTATATTGTATGAATTATTATTTTGTGTAAATTAGGTTATACGCCGACCATCAAGTGTTACTTGTTTAGTTCAGGAATAGGGGGCAGGTAATTATAAGATGTATTCTTCTTCCTGCTCCTTTTGACCATGGTAGAACTGGATTTATGTTTTTGTATGAAAACTGTATGATTTATATTACTTCCATGTGGCAAATAAAACTCTGAATCTGAAATGTATTCATAGTTTAAACAAAGTTGTGCGTTGACGGGTGACTATATACAAAATAAAATCTAAATCAAAACTACATGGTTATTTCCCTTTAGTTAACTTTTAATAATATGTAGAATTATTTTCTCCAGTTATGGCCAATATGTCCACAGTTGCCTTTCAGCATCATACCTGGAAGATGTCTTTCCAGGCGGTCTCTAGCACCTCCAGGAGGCGATCTCTCTCCTCACACCCGCTGAAGTACAGCACCCAGGGTGGCAAGAACTGAGCCCGGTCCAGAGCAAACTCCTACACAGAGGGAACAGAGACAGTGGACAAGGCATGAAGTCTTTCATTATGAACACTATTTCAATACTTTGACTATGATTTCAAACAGTCCATTTAATTTAATTCAATCCAAAGAGCGTAGAGGACATACATGTTCATGACGGGGCTCCCTCCCTTTGGAACACCCTCCCTCTGGAACACCCTCCCAAACACATCTGGGACTCCACTTCACTCTCCACCTTCAAAGCCTCATTCAAAACCCATCTGTTCAAGACTGCTTTTAACCTCGGAGCTTCTTCCTATTCTCTCTGTTACCTTGTTCTGTTCCTTGTCATTTTAACCTCTGAGCTCCGTTAACGCTAGGAGCCATGAACACTGTTTCAAAAACCTTTTCAGTACAATTAAAAAAATTGCATAAAGAAATTCATCAATAAGAAAATAATCGTTCTTAACCTTTAACGTCGAAATTTCATACAACTTTTGTGTCGAACAAATCTCAATATTATTGCCATAAAATACAATGTATTGTATATTGTTTCTTTACCTATCTAACATCATACATAATAGTGGTTAAATGAGAAGACATGTAGCATTGTGGATGGGAGTGCTTGCATTCTTTCATTTATTTGCATTAATCTAAAAAATGTTTGGACCCTATGGTGTTCTTGTTCTGTTCTTGACTTATTGTTATGTTGTCTTCTTGACTTGTTTAAAGAAGACCTGTACGGCCCATGGGGACATTAACGTGTGTTGTCGGGCCCTATAAATAAATTTGATTTGATTTGATTCTGGAGATGGCACTGGGACCTTTGGGACACTTTGAAATTCTGTAGAAGTTGTAGTGAGTTCTTCATGCAAGGAATCCCTAAAACGTCAGTGAATTGAGGGAGTTCAATGAGGAAAACTAACCAAAATCCATCAAAGCACATGCAAGAGACTAGTATAGGAAAGGTCTCCTTATAAGGCGAATGAGGCGGGTGTAAAACAGCCGAGTTTCGCCATCTGATCCCGGTCTGATATATTCAACAGGAAGCGCTTTGCAATCTCAAAATGACACAGACACACACACGTCTCACGACTTGCGACTCAGTCCATGTGTGTGTGTTCCTGTGGGTCGCTCATCGCATGTGTGTGTGTTCATCTGATGACAAATAAAGACTTATACGTATACGTACTGAGAGATGTCATCTCTCTCTGAAATGTCCGTGGAGAGATGTCATCTCTCTCTGAAATGTCCATGGCTAAAACTCCAAGTGCGCTCAGAACTTTAGGTGTGGAGCAGAGTTTTGATTGATTGATTGAACATTTTATTAACAGATTGCAGAATTGTTACAATACAGTACAGCTCAATACACACAATTGTTAAGGGGATGCAGACCAGAGAAAGACTTTCGTCTGGTTTACATCAGGGTCCCCCATTTGCAATTCATCATAACATATATGACATACATGACATACAGATAGATAGTACTGCTACATCTTCATCTATACAGAGAAGAGGAGAGGAGAGGAGAGGTTGTAAATATGCGTTATATGCGTACGGCCTGGGCAGCCAGCATCTAACTGTTCTAACAGCAATATATAATCCATTTCAGAAGCAGAACGCACGCAATAAGTTATAATAATAATAATAATAATAATAATAATAATAATAATAATAATAATAATAATAATAATAATTGAAAAGTTCTGCATGGGTTTATAAAGTCGTATTTGGGGGTACTGTATTTGGGGGCAATTGACCAATGGTTTGCTTTCAACCCATGAACTCCTTCCTCTCTCACCATTTTATATATATTTTTTTATTTTATCTACTAAAACTGTAATGAATTATATTGTTTGTTTTGTAAAGTGTCTTTGAGAATTAGGAAAAGCGCTATATAAATCTTATGTATTATTATTATTATGAATGGTAGGCTTTTTTAAATGTTTCTCATCTGGGTAAGAATCTCTTATTTCGGTAAGAGTGCTCTCGACCACTCTTATAATTTGTTCTTGCCTGAGAAAAAAGCAACAATAAGAAAACGTTGCTGAATCCCAGGTAAGAACAAAGTAAGAGGAAATGCTAGTTAAGAACAAAATCTGTTCTTATATCGCTTCATGCATGAGGCCCAATGTTCCTCTGAAAACTTAAAAACAGAGTTATACGATTCATCATCTCAGGTATTCAAATTATCTTCATGAAAAGCGTGGAAAATCAACCATGGAAAGGACCAAGTAGGACCACTCTTACTCACAATGACACAGTACTCCTTGTTGGCCTCCAGGTTGACAGCGATGACGTCACAGAGGTCAGCCCCACCCAGCGAGCGGAAGAAACTGGTCTGGCAGTCCTGGTGACACGTCAGCAGCTTCCCGTCTGTCACCACCAGGCAACAGGGGATACACGGGGTGGGGGCCACACCCTGAGGGATCACCTGGAGCTGATAGGATAATTTAAGACAGGTGCAATTTAATGCATTTTGATACCCTACTGTAAGAGCTAAGCTATGTTCGCTTGCAGCCCGGATAGCTTTCTACTGAACACACAGAGAGGAAATTAGTATCCATCTTCTTGTCTGACTCTACACCCATAATGTTGGTGTATTCCTTTAGTTTAGATTAGTTTAAAAGTTCACAAGTCAAAAGAATATATGCACACATAATATATCCAAAATGCATGTGGTCAAATAAATTGGGGCTTTAAGGGAAATGCACAAACACCACCGCCAACAACAACATGCAAAAGAGAGGTAGGCCTTAATGACTGATGGAGGTCCGTGTTAAACAGTGTCCTATTGTTGTGGGGATAATGGATTTACTGGATTTAATGGTGGAGGCATGATGGAGGAATTGAGTGAGTGACCATGAATGAGAGAGTAAGTCATGAAATCGGCATCTTTGTGTCAAATATCTAAAGAAGCAGTAAGAATTTGCATTTGAAACAGTGTGATAAAGAAAATAAACTTGATTTCTTGATCAAACGATCGAGTGCAAAACAGAAGCTGTTTCAAATGCAAAACATGTTCAAGTGACCTGGATTCAAAACAACCTACAGGCCTACAGCGAGCCCCTTGCATACCGACTGGGATTATTTCTCTGGAATGGGTAATACTTTCCTCATGGCAATAGAAATATGCCAAGTCACCTTCTCTTCCAGGCGGTGAGATTAGCAAACCACCGTGACAGATGAGATTCCCACTTATGTTTGAATTAAACAGCAGTTACGTGTGATACCGCAGAGCGAAGGAGTCATGCGTGTGTGATATGGTCACACTAAGGTCCAGACATGAGTGTGTAATATGGTCATACAGTACTAAGGTCCATGCATGGTGTCTTGATACAAAAACCTATATTCAAACTAGGGATTGGCGTAAGTAATGATTTCCCAGATCGAGTACTGGCATGAATTACTCGAGTAGTGCTCGAGTAATTGTTTAGGGATTTTTTTTTTTAGAACGCATCTTAAAAGCGCCTGCCAGCGGCAATAACGACATTATTCGTTACACACAGACTACCGATTTTATTATGTCTTGCTCCATGGACATAACAATGCACAGCAATATACCCAATGCTTAATGCATATTGTCAGTCAAAACAGTCAGTTAACATTTGTAATAATTACCGCCACTCTGTTCCCAACAGGTCTCTCCACTCAAGGAATGGCATGTCCGTATCAATACTAGTCTATGAACGCTACGCAAAGTGGGCACAATTTGGAAATGCACAAACACAAACCGGCATTTTTATCTTTTAGATAACGCTAAGCTAGCTTTCAACGCAACAACATTTTCGTGGTACGCTCTCATGCTCCGCAGCTGACCAGTGTTGTCTTGCTGCAACAATTCACGCCTCGCAGGATATGAGTGGCACAAACAAGCACTTTGTGATAAAAAAAACCCACTAGAGTTCAGTTGAAACGGCTAGTACTGAAGTAATCGATTACTCACACCCATCACCAATTCAAACCCAATTGCCGCTTTGTTACCTACTGGCTGCCACCATTCCCAATAGAATTCACCCTGCCAAGAAAACTGTGGACAAATACTTGTATAATGCGTTCTTTGTGAACTGTAGTCTCCTTTAGAGAATATGATGCCTCTGACAAATTACAAAAATGTTTGTTGTTTCGTCTCTGTACTCCAGCACATTGGATTTGAAATGGAAAAACTACTATGAGGTTAAAGTGCAGGTTTCAAGCTTTAATTTGACGGCATTTACATCCATATGGGGTGAACTGTGTAGGAAGGTTTAGCCTACAACTGTATTTATGTTAATATTAACTTGTACGATTACTGGTACTTTTGGTCCCCCATTACAGGGAACAATTTATTAAAAGGCTACAAAGGGCTACAGTTCCTACACAGTTCACACAATATGGATGTAAACACACTCATGTTAAAGCAACTCTGACCTTTAACCTCAGTCATTGTTCCATTTCTAATCCAATGTGCTGGAGTACAGAGCCAAAACAAACAAAAAGAATGTCATGCTACGCAGATTGCACTGTATACTCTGGCATACATGTCTGTTTTACGGTTAGCTCCTATAACAGATACAGGATAGAGTCTAATTCTGTTTCAATCAGCATGTATGTGCATATTTAAATGTAGAAAATGCAGAGATATATAACCATAAGCAACTGCAAGGCACTAATGAGTCGAAAAGTCTTTAGTTGATGCCTGTGATACAGCAAATTTCCCACAACAATGGAACAAAAGCGGAAGATAATCATGTTCGATGGGATATGGCAGCCAATAGGATAGTGGCCTGTAGCAGTTTCATTCCAGTAGTCCATAGTTATGCTGCGTTCATTTATGGTCGGATGTGGGAAGTTGGAAGTGGGAATCTAGCTACAGAAAGTCAGAAAAGCATGGATGCCTCACGGTAAACTTTTTTTGGCAATTTCTTCTTACAATTTGAACGTTTATAACGACATACCGGTATGTATAGCTAATATACTTACAAATGTACTCTTAAAACAGCCAATAACAACATTAACGTTTACACAATGTGGGTGGCCATGTTGAAATTACGTCAAATGCAGTAAATAACTGGGGGTTGAGAAATCATACCTGACCGAGTCTGAGACTAGGAAATCAGTTTTATAAAATGTTTCCTAGTAATAAATATCCGACTTCCAGCATTATGCATTTTTCCTGTATGTTCTCTGTGTGTGTGTCCTCCTCACCCCTTTGGAGGCAGACTGGCAGAGTAGCAGCATCCAGTCGGCCATGTCCTGCTCATTGTTGGCACTGAGCTCCAGCGCGGGGCGTTCCGTCAGGATGACCTGGAAGGCGTGGGGGCGCTCTGTGCTGTTGGAGCGACGACAGCCTCCACAGTGCTCTCCTCTGAGGGGAGAAGAGCAGGTCATACAGGGAACAGACAAGGTGCAGTGCTCTCCTCTGAGGGGAGAAGAGCAGGTCATACAGGGAACAGACAAGGTGCAGTGCTCTCCTCTGACAGGGAGAAGAGCACGGCCATACAGGGAACAGACAAGGTGCAGTGCTCTCCTCTGAGGGGAGAAGAGCAGGTCATACAGGGAACAGACAAGGTGCAGTGCTCTCCTCTGAGGGGAGAAGAGCAGGTCATACAGGGAACAGACAAGATGCGTAAAGATGGCAGCCTCTGCAGTGCTCTCCTCTGACAGGAAGAAGAGCACGGTCATACGGCAGGGAACAGACCAGGTGCATAAAGATGGCAACCTCCCGGGTAGAAGATATCATCTGTCCCACAATGAAAATGATTGAAAATGCAGTTTCCCCAAACACAGACTCTATTTATTTCATAAAAATCCATTCAGAAATGAGTGATTAGGAGCGATTTTGGTCAACTGTGTAGCGTTCCTGGTCTCCTTTTCCTCATAGACTTCAATTCATTCTGCGTTTTTTCTCTTCCTGTTTTCGCTTGTGACTTTTCACCTAGATCCCTGATTCGTACATCCCCAGGTAGGGTATCATTGGAAAGCCACTCATTGGCTACAACCCTGTTCAATAATTTTCGAGATCGCCAAATGATTGACGGAGCTTGTAACTGAGGGGTACAATTCCCTGACTGTATTAATCAAGTACTAGTATCATTAAACTACTACCGTCTTGTACATTACTGACCAATACCGTACAAAGGTATATTAGATTAGAACACTTCCACAATGAACGGTTTCCACACAAATACTCGGTTAGAATATTTATTACATAAAAGAATATGATATTACATCAAATAGTATTACTTTGTTCACTTTAGATGCGCTTATAAGGCAAAGAATGTGCGTAGGCAAGTCAATACTGAATATTAAGGAATTAGATCTGGTATTCTGGGGAGGGGGGGTGTACTACCGGTTGTAAGCCAGCAGGGGGGGGGCAAAGCTCTATGCAAGTCAATGGTCCACAGAGCTGCAGCAAGGCACCTGGAGACGGTGTTTTACTCCCTGAGTCAGCGGGGAAAAGCAGCCTGGTCCCAGGGTGCGCGCCGTGTAGGTGAAAGCCGTGGAGGTGAAAGCCGTGGAGCCTCTGGTACGACAGAGGCGGGCTCGAGTGATGGTCTCACGGGCAGGTGTAGATCCCACAGTAGCAGTGGGGTAGGCGGTTCTCTGCTCCAGCAGCTTGGTCAAAGCAATGAAGAAGAATAATCCTTGCCGGAAAGTGCCACTGCTGGCGGGGTGTAAATCCTCCGTGGTGCGCGGTGTAGGTATCCTCCGGTGCGTGGTAGTGCACGGTTGAACTTGACGTTACTACTATCCTATTAGCACGCGGAATAAGTGCTCTATGTAGACGCACAATTACCCACTTCACGTGGTCTTTGACTCGTAATGAAGGTTTACTAATAAATAGCGAACGATACGTTAAACGAACGTATTAGGATAACACAAGACTCTATCTTGGGGCAATGCGAGCCCTACTCTGCACCACACGTTGCGTAGTGGGTGAGGCTTTACTCGGTAACTGAACCAGACTGAACTGAAGGCGAATTGAAAAAGAAGTTCTGTATTTGCTGGTCATATTTATACGTACGGTGGACAAATAGTGCCGTTCGTATTTTGGTAGCCGTATTCATGGGCAGAAGCGGGCATGTTAAGACAAGTCATGTCGGTAGCTTTCAAGTCAGCTCGAGGGGGTAAGGCACTGGCGCCAGGGGATCGCTTCCAATAGGAGAACGAATATTATGGTCTGTCCTGTAGACTAAAGGGATATTCCGTATATATGTACAAAGAATATACAAGGGATATCAAACGATATGCAAATATTATACACGGGATCTCAGGCAATAAATATATATATTCGGTTTAATCTGACCCTTTGTAACAGCCGCCCCCTAATTAGTCCCACCTAATTAGCTAAGCAGAGACAGATTAACCGCACTGTCCACTACTCAATGTCTGTGAGGGGTCGGGCAGTTCACAAAGTCAGGGGTCATGGTCGTCATTAGGCGAGTCGGGGAGCCTTGGCGACTCTTATCAGCCTCGCCACGGGTCGGTTGTAGATCCGCCCTTGGCCGAGCACTTCTGCCACTCTGACCTTTCCGTCGGCACCAGTGATCACTTTGCTTACGCGGCCGGCCGGCCACGCAGCTCGGGGTGGTGACTGGTCTATGGTCATGACGACTGGACGGGATGAAGGGGGGCTTAGGAGGAAGCGGGCCTGAGACTGCTTTGATCTGTGCTTGGCTGTGCTTTCTCCTCCTCCGTCTGTTTCTCTTGTTCGCTCTGTACCCCGTGTGAGGAGGGGCCGGTCCCGGCCGCCCCGTCAAGGAGTCGCTTGGGGTGCTGGGTTC
The DNA here is from genome assembly GCF_963971535.1 of Notolepis coatsorum. Lineage (NCBI taxonomy): Eukaryota > Metazoa > Chordata > Actinopteri > Aulopiformes > Paralepididae > Notolepis > Notolepis coatsorum. The sequence goes on from NC_140181.1 coordinate 52,967,322, forward strand.
GAGGTCAGCTACGTCTGAAGCGCAGCTGAGGGGGGTGGAGTTCCGAACTCCCTCTGGTACCCACGGTTCTCTCACGGGCCTCTCGCTTAATGTCAATAGCCTCTGCTGTACGGGGGAGAGGCCGGTGTCTTCTTCTGTCGCTCTGGAGTGGAGGCAGCTAGTGGCTGCTGTTCGGTTGAGAGATTTAGCGAGGGGGCCTTGTAGTGTCCACCCTAGGCGGGTCTCGACTGCTGCAGGACAGCCTCGGGTTCCGGTATGGACCCGGTCTATCGGGACGATGAGGTCTGCATGGTCGGAGCCTATCAGCAGGGTCGGGGTGGCGCCGTCTATGAGCGGGATAGGTAGTTGACTCAGGTGCACATATTTATCCATCAGCTGTGGGATGGGGTAGGTGTACTGTGATAGTCCTATTTCTTGGCTGGTGAAAGCATTTGTAATCCTATACCGTCGCTCTGGCTGCCCGCTTGCTGCGATAGTGAAGGAGACATTCTCGCCCTTTATCGTCTTTAAATCTCTTCTTATTGTCCGAATCGTCATTTGGTTCTCGCTCCCCCGCAGTCCCAGCTGGGCCGCAGCGGACGCGAGCAGAAGGGTCTTCTCTGACCCGTCATCAAGGACGGCGTAAGTGTCCATGACTTTGTCCTCGTGGCTCAGGAGCACCCTGACCACTTTGAGGAGCACACGGGGGGTCCCGCTATGCTGGGGGTCTATGTGGAGCACTCCTGTCTCGGGTGGTGACGTAGACTCTATATGGTGCGAGTCGCACCTTGACTCCCAGTGTCTGCCGTAGCAGTCGGGACACCAGGGAGCGGTCTGGTGGAACTTTGGTTCTGGTGCCACCGCCTCGGCATGGTACATTACCGCGACGGGCCCACTCGGTTGTCCTGGCTGACGCTTGTTGATGTCATGCAGGACCTCCAGGTGGGTGCCACCGCACCTGCTGCACTTCTTTTTCAAGCGGCACTCAGCTGCTAGGTGGCTGCGCGCGCAGCGGAAGCAGCGGCGGTGGTCCTTGACCCACTGGCTCACATCATCCGTGGTCAGCTTCTTGAAATCTTCGCACTGATAGAGCCGATGTTCTCCCTCACAGTACTGGCACTCAATCTTCCACTGGTCCTCTTTCGTCGAGGGGGTGTTGTGGTTCTGGTGCTGCGGTACTGATTCGGCTTGGTGCATAACAGTCACCGATCTTCGGCCATCGTTTACTCTCCTAGGTCCCTCTCTGTAGCTTGGTGTGCTCCGCACGAACGTATCCAATCGTAGGCTGCTGACTTCTCTCGCCAGGAAGTCGGCCAAGTCTAGGAGGGATGGTTCTGGACCGTTAGGATCACGGTGGTCTCTTTGCCGCCTGAAGCGCTCCTGTCTGGCGGGCGGCAGCTTCTCTAGAATCCTCTCGACGTTAGAGTTGGCGTATAGCTCGTGCATACCCTTTTCTCGTTGCGCTCCCAGCATCCCTACCAGGGACTGTACTTTTATAGACAGGTCGTCTAGTGAGCGATTGTCTGTTGCTGGGGGTAAGCGGTCAATATGCCTTATCTCTTCTATTACGTAATCCCATATACGTCCATATCTCTGGTCCAGCGCTGCTAGAGCCGCGGTGTATGGGGTCGTAGAGGTGGCATAGGCTAGCGCTATATTGTGCGCCCGGGGCACTTTCAGGTGCTGCAGTAATATTGCATACTTGTGGCGTTCATCAGCGACATCCACCATCATTGTCTCTAAGCACATCCGGAGCTCCGTATACTGTGCTCGATTCTCATGGGTGAAGTCTTGAAACGTCGGTGTGCCAATGTATGATGTCATGGATGACTGGCACATCGGTGAGCGTTGGGGGAGAGGCCTCCTCGGCGAGTCTCCTCTTGCGTGTCGTCTTGGGCTGGTACTTGGTGGGTACCGAAGGTCGGGTACCCAGGTGCTGTTCCTCGGGGCTGACGGTGCGTCAAACTCACCCGTGAGTTGAGTCGGGGGTTTGTAGCGCAGGGCCTCGGGGCTGACTTCTGGGCTGTACTGGACCTCCTGGTCCTGAGTACGTTGCTGCTGGTCGGGGCTGTACTGAGCCTCCTGGGCCAGAGCACGTTGCTGCTGGTCGGCTTGACACTCCTCCTCCTCCTCCTCCTCTCCCTCTGCTAGGACCTGGAGTCTTCTGTTCAGTCTCTCGGCGTGGTCCGGTTCTTCCCGGTTGCTGGGTCTCGTATGGACCGGCCGGGGAGGGGGTTCGGAGACGTGGACAGGATCCTCCTGTAGGCGGGGTCCCGGGTCGCTTCGTCGGGTAGGGGAATGTGTCCTAGACCCATGTCTTGACGATCTCTGGGAGCTCCGTGCAGAGTGAGGGGGTGTCGCCATGGCAACCAGTTTGTCCATCAGCTCCGCCTGCAGCCGGTCGCGCTCTGCCTCGCGCCGGGCATGGGCTGCGTCGCGCGCTGCTTCGCGCTGGGCATTGGCGATGTCGCGCTGCGCATTGGCGCTGGCCTGGGCAGCGTCGCGCTGTGCGTTGGCGACGTTGCGCTGGGCATTGGCGCTGGCATGGGCGGCGTGGAGCTGTGCATTTGCGACGTCGGCGCGGCTTCTCTCGATGTTCTCTTCTGTCTGGAGGCGTCTGGTCTCCAGTCTTATTCGGTCGTCTTCACTCCTTTGTTGCGCCTGGAAGCGCTCTCGCTCGCCTGCAAAATGTTCGCGCTCGCACGTCTGTTGCGCTTGAAGTCGATCGCGTTCGGTGGAGGCTGCCAGGGTGGCGATGAGTGCCTGCGCCAGCATCTTGTCCGCCTCGCTGGGGGAAGACGCCGTTCGGGGCGATCGGCTCCCGGCAGTACTTGTTGGAGATCCGTTCTCCTGTTGCATACCGAGGAGATCCGTCTCCTGGGTGCGCGTCTCTTTAGGGTTGTCTTCCTCCCGGAGCTGATCGGGGACTATTTCTTCGGTATTGTCTGGGGGTAAAGTCGTGTCAGTTCCCTCCTGGTCCCCACCGTGAGCTTGGTCAGTTACATTAGAACCCACTAGGGCCTCTGTGGTCGGGGTAGCCTGGTTGTTAGGGTCGGACATAATTTTACTTTCTACTTTTTCCGCGTTTAACTTCCCTTTAAAGCTAGGTATTGGACTGACAGAGTATGCCTCTAGATAGGGAGGTGGCTGCCGTCTGCGCTGCGGGCGATCTAGCTTAGGAGAACCGTTTGTGGAGTGTTCGTCATCGGCCATGTCAATATTAATATTATATTAATATTACGCGAATTATTATCCGGCTCGAAGGACCAATTGTAACTGAGGGGTACAATTCCCTGACTGTATTAATCAAGTACTAGTATCATTAAACTACTACCGTCTTGTACATTACTGACCAATACCGTACAAAGGTATATTAGATTAGAACACTTCCACAATGAACGGTTTCCACACAAATACTCGGTTAGAATATTTATTACATAAAAGAATATGATATTACATCAAATAGTATTACTTTGTTCACTTTAGATGCGCTTATAAGGCAAAGAATGTGCGTAGGCAAGTCAATACTGAATATTAAGGAATTAGATCTGGTATTCTGGGGAGGGGGGGTGTACTACCGGTTGTAAGCCAGCAGGGGGGGGGGCAAAGCTCTATGCAAGTCAATGGTCCACGGAGCTGCAGCAAGGCACCTGGAGACGGTGTTTTACTCCCTTAGTCAGCGGGGAAAAGCAGCCTGGTCCCAGGGTGCGCGCCGTGTAGGTGAAAGCCGTGGAGGTGAAAGCCGTGGAGCCTCTGGTACGACAGAGGCGGGCTCGAGTGATGGTCTCACGGGCAGGTGTAGATCCCACAGTAGCAGTGGGGTAGGCGGTTCTCTGCTCCAGCAGCTTGGTCAAAGCAATGAAGAAGAATAATCCTTGCCGGAAAGTGCCACTGCTGGCGGGGTGTAAATCCTCCGTGGTGCGCGGTGTAGGTATCCTCCGGTGCGTGGTAGTGCACGGTTGAACTTGACGTTACTACTATCCTATTAGCACGCGGAATAAGTGCTCTATGTAGACGCACAATTACCCACTTCACGTGGTCTTTGACTCGTAATGAAGGTTTACTAATAAATAGCGAACGATACGTTAAACGAACGTATTAGGATAACACGAGACTCTATCTTGGGGCAATGCGAGCCCTACTCTGCACCACACGTTGCGTAGTGGGTGAGGCTTTACTCGGTAACTGAACCAGACTGAACTGAAGGCGAACTGAAAAAGAAGTTCTGTATTTGCTGGTCATATTTATACGTACGGTGGACAAATAGTGCCGTTCGTATTTTGGTAGCCGTATTCATGGGCAGAAGCGGGCATGTTAAGACAAGTCATGTCGGTAGCTTTCAAGTCAGCTCGAGGGGGTAAGGCACTGGCGCCAGGGGATCGCTTCCAATAGGAGAACGAATATTATGGTCTGTCCTGTAGACTAAAGGGATATTCCGTATATATGTACAAAGAATATACAAGGGATATCAAACGATATGCAAATATTATACATGGGATCTCAGGCAATAAATATATATATTCGGTTTAATCTGACCCTTTGTAACAGAGCTAGAGCCCCGGGAGTCGGGGGTGGTAATCTGACTCTGCCGTGTACTTTGGCGCACGACTCACATATCGGCATGTAACTTGAGAACCGCTGAACGGATTTTGTCGCCTGAAACGGCAGTCGACAGGCAACAAATATGGCTTTAATTCCATCTATATAATGTATTAAAAGAAATGCACACTGAGCCGCTAGACGTCAGCAAAGTGGCGGTGGGCAAATCGTCCTCAAGAGGGCCCAAATGTGGGACCCCAAGTGTTTCAGTGGATATCCTTGAACTTCAAATAGAACTTTATAAAGGCTTGACCTGGCTAAAGAAAATTTAAATAAAGAAATCTTGTTCTCATAATCATTTGATTAAGGAAGCCCTCTTATCATTCATTTTGTGGGTTTTATCTTTCAGCCAGAGAACCTTACCCCATAGTGATTGCCAGCAGTGGTGCAACGTCAGTCCTCTCTGCATACTGATACAGAATGCCATTGCTGTAGAGACAACAGAGAAACTCACTTTCAACTGAAGCTCTTTGCAGAACATTTCCACAAAAAAATAAATGCTTCTCAGCTCTGACAGAGTTCATTAGAAAGTCAAAATTAAGAAAGTTGGACGGTGGTCGGTGGGTACCTGAGCACCAGGTAGCAGCTTTTCCACAGCTCCTTTCCCAGGTAGGTGGTACCAGCCTTATACAGCAGGGCACCTTCCTTGGTGCTGGATGGCCCACCTGGGCCTGGGGGGCCATGCTGAGGGGACAAGGCCATCTCCATGGGGTCCTCCCAGTGGACCAGTGAGTAGAGACGGATAGATACCTCGGACACCTGGATATGAAGCCAGTGTTGTTGTTTTTTCTTGTAAACAGCTCACGTTTGTTTATATTCACATTTCCACCAAAATAGACAGTTTTCTATTGTTGTTCTATAGCGTAACTACAGGCTGAATACATTTCCTACCTCTACCTCCTGTATACTGAGAAAACTGTGAAAATGGACATTTGCAGGGAGCTCCAGTAGCTCACCACGTACCGCGAGCGCTATTTCAGCGCCGGGGACAACCGTGCTCGTCACGGATCTGGGGTTTAGCGAGTTCGAATCCCGGACTGCAGCCGTGCCTTTCCCAGAGTGTCTTCCCCCCCATCTGAACCCTTTCAGCCTGTTTCTGTCGGTCATCCTTGACCAGAATAAATGCGATAAACGTATAAAAGAGCCAGGGGAATGGCCAAAGTTTAAAAAAATAAAATGGACATTTGCCAAGGTTATACATTAGATTAGAAGGAATACATTTTAATATAAACAATAAACATTCATATTCTTAACACATTGGGCGCCAGAGGTCGCTGTGGGCGTTGGGCCGTTGTGTGCCAGCGCTCTGTTCAATGGGGATAAATTCCGGTGTTTGCAGTGCTAAAACTATATTAAATATTATAGCTATGGATCTAATAACATAGTCGATTGTCAGTGAGTTTCTTCCGGTCAACATGCAAAAAACTGATAATTTTTTCATCCATACATTTTCATTTTATACCGTGGTGAATATGAGTATAGTTTTAGAGTGATTCTGTGTAATCCCGGGAAACAATGCCAAACAGCGTTTTACTGCATTTCATTATAAATCGTGCCATTTCTCGCCTGGATCAATAATCAATCTGAAATCAACGCTAGATTATTGGTATTATGTTTCATCATGCATGCAAGAAAGGGTGGGGGGGGTTCCATGCTTCGATCGCCAGCAACAGGACACGGCCCACACACACACGCTCCGATCGTGGGGAAGAAATTATTGGATCAACGCAAGATTGATAACATAGTCCCAGGGATTAAAGCAAAAAAAATTTCGTTTAATAGCGTTAGCATTTGAACCCTTTCACTGCCACACGACAGAAGGTTAACCCTTTACTATCACACAACCGACGGTCGTCGTCTGTTGTGTGATAGTAAAGGGTTAACCTTCTGTCGTGTGGCAGTGAAAGGGTTAACCGGCTGTCGTGTGGCAGTGAAAGGGTTAACCTTCTGTGTATTTTTCGCAGTGAACAGGGTTAACCGTTTTGGTAGTGCAGCAGTGAAAGGGTTAAGGGAGCCTACTTGTAGAGCCTACTGTCCTGACTGTGACTATAGACCCTACTGTTGTGGTTGTCGCGCCAGGCAGGGAGGCTGTGTGCTGGAGAGCGCAAATGCAAGTCTTGTGGCTAGCTTCTGATTGATGGCGAGCTAGCACCCTTTTCTCATTACTGCCACACTGTAATTTCCTGTGGCATACGTTGCAAAAACACACACCTGGCTCTTTTAGTTTTTTGCACCATGAACTAAAAGGCTTGTTATCATACAAACAAGGGACTAAACACGTTTCGCAATTATGCCACAACAATGTGGAACGCCCTACCCACAGGCGTCTATACTTTAAGCAAGTGGCTTGTCCTTCCGCGTTCCCGTTTTGCGCACGTTTCTGGTCATGTGACATGTGCGCCAATCGTGGGACGGCAAGTTCTGAGCCTATTTCCGGGTCTAACAGCCTGCAAACTACCTAACGCCTAGTTTATCACTGGTTAAGCTTAGGCGACTCTTTCGCAGTTGGTTAAGGTTAGAGTTTGGAATCAGGGCAGGCGTTCTATCGCCATGCTCTAAGACAAACTCTAACCTTAACCAACTTCGAAAGAACGCCTAAGCTTAACCGTCCAAAAACTTGCCGTCCCATGATTGGCGCACATGTCACATGACCAGAAACGTGCGTGGCCAATCAGAGCGCAAAACGGGAACGCGGAAGGGATAGCCACTTGCTTAAAGTATAGAAGCTACCCACAGCCGTAAAAAAAAAATGTAATCCTATTCCCTACCCACATTCAAAACCACTCTCAAAGAGCACCTACGGGAGGCTGCAATTCGAAACTGGCCACCATAAATGTCCAACCCCCCCCCCCCCAATGGACAGTCTCCTCCCTACCGTATGTATATATTTTTTACCACCCACCCACCCCCTCCTAATGTACAGTCTTCTCCTCATCATATGTATATATTTACTGTTAGGATCTCTGGGTAACAGTACTGTATATTTGCATATCGTATATGTGACAAATGTTACAGTACTATATACCTGTATCTGTATGTCCCTATGTCATAAATGTCATGTATGTTGTGTATGTCATAAATGTCACTATGAATTGAAAATGGGGGACCCTAATGTAAACAAGACAAACGTCTTTCTCTGGTCTGCATCCCCTTAACAATTGTGTGTATTGAGCCATACTGTATTAGTGTATTGTACCCATTCTGCAATCTGTTAAATAAAGTTTTCATTCATTCATTCAAGTTTCCACGCTCATATGGGCTCCGATGAGTATCAGAGGTAGATCAATGTGTGAGAAATACGTTTTGTCCGCTAAAGTAGGCCTAATGCAGGATTTGTGGATGTGTTTTCTGACATAGACTAATGATGTGAATGCGTTTCTGCTACTGGATCTACCAGATCCAGAGAGATACACCTGTGTGATGTTGCTACGGAGTTAAGCTAATAAAGGATACTCACAACCACAGCAGAGGTCTCACGTGTTTGTACTGTGAAGTAACACGACAATGACAAATGTGTTGTTTCTGTTTTTATTTTTGATATAGTTGCGGCACACAGAACAAGTTAACAACTCACCACTACAGCCCCCAGTAGCCTAGCCAGTCTCTTGAAACACCGCTATCTTCAAACCACTCCTCTCGAAACTTTCTTTTGTTAGGTGGTCCCACTCTTCCTTTTCGTCTGAGAAAACCGCGGTGGGTTTTCTTTTTAGCGGCCGGCTTACTCCTTCCATTTAACGTTATTAAGCTAACGTTAGCTAATCGGTATAGCAGGCGTGCGTAATGTTAGAGTGCAAACAGGTGGTGGATGTGACGTCGGTAAAAAAGGCGACTGTCGTAAGACCAAAACACACCGCAGTTGTGTAATTATTTTACATGACTATTTTGTTACCCGCCATGTGGCGGACAGACCTCTCATTTTCACTCGCCAAACCTAAAACCTGCCCGCCATTGTCGCTTGGCGGGTGCTTATGTTGTTCCCAGTCTACAAATCATATTATACCAGGTAGCCAATTGACGGAAAATCCGTCACGACTCCGAATCAAATTGACGGAAATCCATCTCAAGACCTAGCGCTTTAATCCCTGTAGTCCTTATCTTGTCTATGATGTACTGCAAAAAGAATAATCCAATTATCTGATCGCCATTCCAAATACTGATCACGATCGAGTGTCCAACGTAATCCAGCATTGAATATGAACAGGGGGCGGGGACCCTCGTCGATGCCATCCCTATAAGCGCTTGTCTTGCCAAAGTATTTAGACCCCGCCTGCACGCCGCAGCTCGGCCCAGAAAACAAACCACATCGTTTTAAATGGAGTGTAATAGCGGCCACAAGGCGTTAGGAGGCGGTATTGGCCGTTTGCGATCTCAGAGCCATTCCCAATGATAACATCAGGCTGGATGGATGAATTATGAATGGATATAGCGAATAAAAGAAATAACGATTAAAACCCGACTTTTCTCGGGTTTGGCGCTCAAGCGATGGCGAGTTCCTTGTACAATTTACAGCATTAGTTCTCTGAGAATCTCTTTCATATCCAAGCAAAATTTGTATTGTAACTGGAATATCCCTGACCAAATCAGGACCTTTGGAGTTGGATTTGAATCGAAAATCAGTAGGGATACACAGCCCTAGTTCCAATAGCATTATGTTTGTTGCCAATATCATATCAATATAATTACAGTCACAACCAGAAATCTTTGCATGAAACCCATCTTCCTGAAGAAATATACAAAATTAAATAAAAAAGGTAAAGAGAGAACTGTGGCAGGTAGAATATAATGAATTACTGTACCTCACAGTGTGATTCCTGGGAGACAAATTTGGTGAGGGCCAGTTTCTCCATGGTGGCGTCAGTCAACACGGAGGGGTAGGGAGGCTCTCGGCAGCCCTTCACCATGGCAGACTTCAGAGCCGACAGTAACCAGCTATAGAAGAGGATAGGGACGGGAAGAATAGAAAATAATAAATAAAATAAAACTAAAGAAAAGATGAAAGAGGAGAATATCAAAAGTATCTTCTTAAAAAAATCTTCTTAAATATGGCAGCCTCCTGCTTTGACAGGGTTCTCTGGGTCCATCCCGAAATACAATGTACATCCAATTATTCTGAATTGGCAAGAAGATGATGTTGATGCATTGCGTTATAGGAGGAGTACAGTCAAGCCAGGGGGCTGCCACCTTTGTTCCTCTGGTCTATCAAAAGAGAATGAGATGAAAGTACACTCACCCAGTCAGCGAGGAGTCGGCCGTGTCCAATAGGAACTGTCGTCGTCTGTTGGTGCATACTAATGTTATTGTCTGCTGGTCCTGGCCTACCTAGAAAACAGAACAACATACTAATGTTATTGTTTGCTGGTCCTGGCCTACCTAGAAGACAGAACAACATACTAATGTTATTGTCTGCTGCTCCTGGCCTACCTAGAAGACAGAACAACATACTAATGTTATTGTTTGCTGGTCCAGGCCTACCTAGAAGACAGAACAACATAGTAATGTTATTGTCTGCTGGTCCAGGCCTACCTAGAAGACAGAACAACATACCGGTAGTAATGTTATTGTCTGCTGGTCCATGCCTACCTAGAAGACAGAACAACATAGTAATGTTATTGTCTGCTGGTCCATGCCTACCTAGAAGACAGAACAACATAGTAATGTTATTGTCTGCTGGTCCTGGCCTACCTAGAAGACAGAACAACATAGTAATGTTATTGTCTGCTGGTCCTGACCTACCTAGGAGACAGAACAACATAGTAATATTATTGTCTGCTGGTCCATGCCTACCTAGGAGACAGAACAACATAGTAATGTTATTGTCTGCTGGTCCAGGCCTACCTAGGAGACAGAACAACATAGTAATGTTATTGTCTGCTGGTCCAGGCCTACCTAGGAGACAGAACAACATAGTAATGTTATTGTCTGCTGGTCCTGGCCTACCTAGGAGACAGAACAACATAGTAATGTTATTGTCTGCTGGTCCTGGCCTACCTAGGAGACAGAACAACATAGTAATGTTATCGTTTGCTGGTCCAGGCCTACCTAGGAGACAGAACAACATAGTAATGCTATTGTCTGCTGGTCCAGGCCTACCTAGGAGACAGAACAACATACCGTAGTAATGTTATTGTCTGTTTGCTGGTCCAGGCCTACCTAGAAGACAGAACAACATAGTAATGTTATTGTCTGCTGGTCCAGGCACATCTAGGAGACATAATAACAGCAATACAGCTTTCTCAGTTGATAGTTACAATATTAACTTTCTCAGTTAATAAGGTACAGGAGCACTTTCACCTAAAATGCCTTGCCGATTTTAATATTTTTTTACAGAAAATCAATTGTGATCAAAATAGTCCCATAATGTCTTAAGTGGACAAATAAGCAAAATAAATACAGAAAGCATCACATTTCACACTTAACTCATTGAACGCCGACCACAAGTATAGTCTGGTTAACTCGCCGACGCTTGAACGCCAATCACGAGTATAGTCGGGTTTTAATCGTTATTTCTTTTATTAGCGATATCCAGAACCGGAAGTTAGGAACCGGTTCCTATTAGAACCGGTTCTCGGTGCCCAACCCTACTGAGAATACAAATACCTTTTTGATTTGGATTGATTTACATTTAAATATCAAGTGGGCGTTCTCACCAGATTGGCTTATTGTTTAGAAACAGAGCCAGCTTCCCCATGATTAGAGAGCACTGTTTGCATTATGGCTTTTTCTCAAACAGAGCTACTAATGTGACACATAATATGAGGTTGGATCAAACAGCTATGAAACACGACGCAGCAAAGACGACAGCAAAGCATTTGCCATTTGACTTACAGAGATGTAGTCGAGCTCATTGTAAGAGACGGCGTCCTCCACGGTGTACGGCTTCTCTTCGGCTCCTGAGGAGGACAGGGAGGTCAATATAATTTACATCCTCTATAAACACCATTGGAGGACCCTTATGTAAACAAGATGAAAGTATTTTTCTGGTCTGCATCATCTTAGCAGTTGTTTGTATTGAGCCGTACTGTATTGTACCCATTTTGCACATCTGTTAAAGTTTTCAATCAATCAATTCAATCAATCAATCAAACCATAGTGTAATCTCTCTTCATTCCTACACCATTAAAAAAAAGTGTAGAAGGTATATTTAATTTAGGTATCCAAGGCCCTGGTGTTGTGGCTCATGCTGGCTCACTGGAATGACTCTGGTGCATCTAAATGTAACAGAACCATGTGAAAAGGGCTAAGGCTACATTTAGTTTAATCCATTTGCTAGAAGCTTTCTAAAAGCCTTGTTATTAGCATTTAAAAGTTAGATTGGTCTATTGCTTGTTACATTCCAATGGGTTCTTTATTAGGTTTGGGGAGTAATGTAATAATCACTGAGGCATTAATTTGAAGAGAATTTGAAGATTTCCTCTTTTACTGGGCTTAACGTCATGCTAGGGCTGTGCGATATAGACAACATCTTCTATCACGATATGGGAAATAGCTCATATCTCAATAACGATATATATCACAACATAGTCGAGTCTAGTGTGAACTAAATATTAATGAAAGGCGCACACACATGCCCCCACACACACACAGAAAACATCTCACCTCAGCATCTCTTACTACCGCAGCTTTCACTCATTTGCACAAAACCAATAATTTACACAGATAGGTATGATAAATTAGAAATAATCCACTTGATAAAGTCAAATTGGATGCAACCGAATAATACCAACTAGAGAGAACAGCTCAAGACAGAGATGCTTGGAGATCACTTGTTGACGGCCTATGCCCCAGAAGGGGTAGCAGGCGTGCGTAAGTAAGTAAGTAAAGTATGTATGCAGATAACGCTTTGGACTCTTGCAAGACATTTGTATTGTCAGATGGCGGCTTGATTTCCATCACAGGCCAGTTGCGGGGAGTTTCGTTGTGCGGTATATATGAATATGTACTGTTGGACTGTGGTAATTCCATGTACGAATAAAAAATAAATAAATGATGTTTCTTTTTCAAATGTAGCCAAGAGTATACTAAAGACCCTAACCCTGTCAAAACAGCAGTCAAGGTGTATATTTTCAGCACTACATTTGTTTAGCAATGATTTTAAGTGTTATTATGAGCTTGCAAAATATCTCTGCGCATTGCACCGGAAAACAGATGATTTAGACGGTAGAACAGGAAGCACTCATGAAATCGTTGTAGTCCAGAGAAAGAGGAGACACTTTCGATGGACGTCTAAATTTCATAAAACTACACTACCCAGCTCACACGAGCCGACAATGATTTTCTTTCTTCTTACAAGCATTGACTGAAATGTCATGTTTATATCTCACAAACCTCAACGTTATTGCCATAAAATACAACGTATATTGTTTCTTTCTGTGAACGTCTAGGAAAAAAACTGCATCTCAATCCGGTGATTTTTTACGCAGCCCCTGGCCATTATACAAAAGTAACTTTACTTAGAGTAGATTTCATTCACAGGCTTTGCTGCTCTCAATCGGGCACCTCGTGGTACTAAATCCAGATTTAACAGTGCCATCCGACAGAGGAGACAGAGGCCTTTAACAGGCACCCAGAAAAGTGGCAATTTTTTTTACTTGAACTTTGAGGACTGCATACTTTTTTTGCAAAGCTTAGCTTTATAGCACATGCATAAGCCTGGTCTCTTTTGAAAGATAACATTCTGAAGTTACTAATGCAAAAAAGGAAATGAACTTTTAGTGCTAATGAAATAGAGTAACAGAGGTCTGCAGTTGAGTTGAACTTGTGTGTACTCAAATTTTTCTGTAGTGGTTGCAATATCCCAAAGAATATATATAAAAATGTTTTGGTATAAGCTGGAAAACACTGTGGATCCATAGCCTGAAGTCTTATGTAGTACAGGTCCAAATTTTATAGAGATCCGCTCAGAAATGGGTCTTTGAGAGAGATCCGGGTAAAACTTGTGCCAAATAAAAAAGCTCCCCAAAATCCATTCCCTCATCCACAGGCATTAATTCGAAAATTGATTCACTTCTGGTTTTCGCTCGTCAACTTTCACCTACTGTAGATCGCTTTCTCACCCCCCCCCCCCCCCCCCCCCCCCTCCTACGATGCTGACCAATCATTTTCGCCATCAGCGGGTGATTGGCAGTTCTGGAGCTTGGGGAGTCCGGGGTGGTCATCTTTACACGGCACGTAAAAAGACGCTCGCCTGACATATCGTCATGTAACTCGAGAACCGAGGTACGAATTGAGTGAGGTGGCCTTCGAGGTGGCAACAAATAGACCTTTCAAACGGTAAATTATATGTTCGGTGAAAAATGCACCCCCGAGCCGCTAGATGCTCGCAAAATGCCGTGACTTTGTGCGTTCCGCCAGTGGGCACGCCGGTACGTATCCCGGTGCACGTTAACACTTTGAGAGCCAGTCCGTGTTTTCCTTTTTACCCCCTTGAATGCCCAAATCCACTCCAATGTTAACGTTAATATCGCCTAATCTATGTTTTAAATTATGGCTATGTGTCTAATCTGCCCGTCGCTTATCAAAGACTCATTTTCCAGTCAACATTGTCAAAGCAGATTGTTTTTTTATCGCTTCATTTCCGTTTGATAGCATTTTGAAAATCACTCGTTTTCGCGGAAAAAACAACCGACTATGATAATCGCCTTTTTTTTAGTCTAACCCGGGTCGGCCGTGTCGCGGCTGAGCCCGCTATGTGGTTCGCCACTGGGGTGCCCGATAATCGCCTTTTACTGGAATATTCATTGTCATTTGTCTGCCTATTTATGAATCGTTTTCAAAAAAAGCTAGATAATCGTGCCGCGCGCTGATAATTGCTGCTCTTATTTCCTGATGGCTTTTACAGTCAAAACAGCTATATGACATATAGGGGAAACGCTTATATATCCGTGAAAACGAGTCAGATTATCCTAAGACTGATAACATAGATTCCTTACCTGAAATCAGATGGTATCCAAATGGATTATTCCAATTCCTGATCACCATTCGAAAAAATCGATCATTGTATTGATCAACCATGTATACAGTAGAACACATAATCCCTGCTGCTCTTCAGGCTCCGGAGTAATGCCGGTCGATGCCGGCTGCGTGAGTGAGAAGTAAAATGTGGAGTCAGAAATCCTTTCTCCCATTCACTTTCATTGAGTCCAATCCAAAAGGGTGATTCACCATCTGGGAGACGATAGGGGGCGCTTTTTTCACATCTGAGAGCCTGGGGTGACTGATGCAATATGATTTCAGATCGCTAATAAAATAAAAAATAATAATAAAACGAATATTCTCGTGATGGGCATTCAACCCGCGGGGGGTAAACCCGAGAAAAGCCGTGAGTGGCATTCAAAGTGTTAAGAGGTTAAAAAGACATATGACTTGACCATAATGACCAAAGCCATTTATGGGCCTGATATTCTATATTCATATTGCATGTGTCCGGATGGCAAAATTCAGTACTGTATCTACAAAAAACCATGTAAATGATCTGCCCTTTGTTCATTTGCTTAGCTTTTTACGTCTTCTTGATCTCAAGAAGGCTTTTGGTCATTGTCAGCATGGTGTTATTCACCGTCAAAGATGCCTTGTGTGGTTCAGCCACTTACCCCTCCTGAGCAGGTAGATGTAACAGTCAGTCATCAGGAGGTAGAGGGCCTGCAGATCCCCCTCCATGTGGCCTGTACTCATCCTAACCATCTGGGGACACACAGAGGAAGCTAAATGCATACAAGTGTTCTGTATTTATCCATTTCTATTTGTCTTATTTTGCTTTATTTCGTGTAGTTGAGCTTAGTGATAAAGATGCTAGCTATAGTGGAGTTCTCTTCGTAAAAGAGACGACTAAAAGTTTGACGTTTTTCAATCAAAACTGATGGATCTCGAAGGCTAATAAATCCCTTTCTAGATACTGTGGCATTTGCATATATATCTGAACGCAGAATTACACGGCAGTATAATAGATGGTGCTACAAATAAAGCTGTGATAATGTCCACTTATTATGGTGCGGAAACAATCCGAGTACAATGAGAGTACAGTGAGAGTCCTCACCTTGAAGAGCTGCTCCTCGTTCTCTCTAAACACATGGATCATGAGCAGCAGCAAGTGGTTGTTATCCACCCTGAAATACCAGGAGGAGAGAACACGGTGAAGAGTTGCCCTCAAACATGGTAGTGAATAAATCTCAACAAGGATGACGTGACTTCTCTGTATGTGTATTCTCTACGGGGTGTCACGGTTAATAGGCTGAACCAAATTAAATCGATTACAAAAATAATCGGATTCAAAGTGATTCCGTCGATACTTCGAAACATTTAATTGCTGGCAGTTAAATGTTCCAAAGCATCTGGTGTGACGGAAACACAAAAGAAGAAGAAATTCTGTTAATTCAGAGACACTAAGATTGTTCACAAATGCTAAAAAAACTGTTTAAAAAAAGTGCTGCTTTAGCTGGATGTCAGTGTGCATTCATGAGAAAAATTAAATACAAGTAAACTTAAAAATGGAATTGTTCAAATGTGTTTTTTCTTTTTTTATGAAAATGTATAATGTAGATGCACTGATTAATCAATCAAATAATTGTTGGATGAATAGATTATTGCATTTACAATTTATGCCTCACATTCATCAATTCCCTCACACATTCACACCGATGACGGAGGCAACCATGCAAGGTGCCAAGGAGCAGTTAGGGGTTGGTTAAGTGTATTGCTCAAGGACACCTCGACACGCTGCCGGGAGGAGCCGGTATCGAATCGGAAACCTTCTGATTACCAAATGACCGCTCTACCTCCTGAGTCACTGTCGCCCTAGTAGAGGCATAGTAGCAGCACCCTAGTATTCCCAATTTCCCTTCAGACTCCATGTCAGTCTTTAGAACACCGACACACATCTATAAGCATACAGTATGTTTGACCTCAGAGTTTACCAGTTGAAAGTAGCCCATGTTTTACAGTCAAACCAGAGAACAACTTACTTGAACTCTCGAGGATGATCGTTTTCTGTGGGACTGAGCCTCTCCTCCTCCAACCGCTCCTCCCTTTCCCCTTCCCCCAGTCCGTTCTCCACCACCACCACCACTGGCTTCTCTATCTTCTCCTTCCCTTCCACCTCTTCCTCCTCCTCCGTCAGGGTGGATTCCTGTCCCGCTGGTGCCTCAGTCTCTCTCTCATCTTCATGGCCACCAGGAGGAGTCTGCGGCTGATCATGGCCTGCAGCGTCATAGTGGCCACCACCCTTGGAAGCAGCATCTGGACTGTTGGGGGTAAAGCAGTAAAAGTCTGCGGGGGCCGGATGGGCTTGCAGGAAGGTGGGGCTCGGGGCCAGAGGGGAACGAGGGGCTGGATCTGGTGGCTCACCCCCTGGACCCTCTCGAAAGGGCTGCAACACTGGAGGCAGGGAGCCCTGTCTGCAGGCGGAGGTGGACAATCCATTCTTATTCTCCTCTTCCTCCTCCTGTCGCTCCCAGCCCCCCCCCCCATCCAGAGCCCCATTGAGGCGGTCCATGACATCACTAAGGGGCTGGCCTACATTGTCCATGGAGGTGTCCGTCATCTCTGGGAGCCGTAGGAGAGCGTCCGGTCCCTCCTCCTCATCATCTCCTTCCTCCGCCTCCCCTAGTCCTCTCTTACTTCTCCTCTTCACAGTCTCTGACCCGGAGTCCAGCTGCTGTCTCACAGACCAGCTCAGAGTGTCTATGTCCTCCTCCGGCCCAGGCCCGTCCTCTGGAAGCTGCAGGCCACTGTCTACCTCCACCTGCTCAGACGAGGCTGAGTTGTGGTTACTGCAGCTGGAGTCGGTGGAGCCCTTCCCCCGCCGCTTCTTAGCTGGCTTCCTGCGTCTGGCCAACCTGGACGAGCGTAGTGGTTAGCAGTTGTTCTCTCAATCTAAATAAGAGGTTGAGCAACTACTTAAAACACAACATTAGCCTCATAGTAAACCTGGCAGCAAGCTACTACATCCAATATATTAAAGACTTTGTCTTGTTTGCTGTGGCCTACCACAATATCACACACCTGCCACGAATAGATTTCAAAAACTGATACAAGAACACATGAAAAGGTCTTTGTGTACAGTCTTTTCCTCTGCGCCACTTTGTATCATGCCCACTTCAGCCTTCCTCCACCACAAATAACATTAAAACCTGTAGGAAATGCTTGTAGCCATCCACCTGCTAAACCCTATGACTGTAAACTCAAGCCTACAAGGTACACAGTGAACTTGATGATCCCAGTTAGGGAAATAAGGCACAAACAATCATAAAAAAAGGTGTTCAAATACAATATATATAAAATATGCACAGTAAAGGTGCTCCCATAGTCGAGCGGACGTACACGGAGCAGACTCCCGCGGGCTCAAAGCTGACCAAAAGGGTACTCAAAGCAGACCCAAAGCAGAGTCCAAGTGCGAAGCTCCTATTTTCTGACGCGCGGATGTCCGCGGCGCCCACTTGGTGTACTGGCGCGAGGTGTAAACTGACGCCGACGCGAGACATGTAGGAAATTGGTCCGCGGAGATCCACTCGACTATGAAAGCTCAGAGTCCAGTGGACCTCCGCAGAGTCCAGTCCGTGTACAGTCTGCTCGACTATGGGAGCACCTTTAGGCAATTCAACATCCCAGTGTCAAACATATGCACCAATGCTTCGTCGCACATTTGACCAAATTAGTTTTTGATTTAATTTCAGTTACTAAATGTTTTAAACTTTTTTAGTTTTCATACCTGGTTTTAGTTTTCCTGTTTATTTCCTGTTAGCTCCCAAACTATAATAACCCTGGTGAGAACAGAGAGGTGACTGTAGTGAGTAAGTGAGGCAGCTCTACCTGATGACCTCCAGCTCTTTGCTGGTTATCTCCGTATCATCGCCGGTGGTGGTGGTGGTGGTGGCGGCGGCGGCCGTGTGGACGGGCGTGATGTCGGCTGAAGTGTTGGTGTCCGAGTCCGAGTTGAAGGGGTTGTGTCTGTACGTAGGGCTGTGTGGCACGGGAGGGAAGGAAGGAGGAGCCACCATTACCGTGACAGCACCGCCGCTGCCTCGGACGACCACCAAGTCGCTGATAACGGTCTGGGGGTCGGAGCCACTGGAGCGCGGACAGCTGGTCGGGTCTGTGAGGTCACCCTCTATGGGGAGGAAGACACTGGGTTAATAATATCAATTATCTCTCACACACAACTGACACGATAGATCGACAAGGGTCAGCAGCAATGTAGCTCTTTGGCAGGATCAGAAGAACGGCACACAGGCAGGATGCATAGGACACACAGACACAAGCTTTCTTTGCAGTGACACAGGCCTTGGTTTATCCTCACTCCTGCAGCTAACTGAAGCTGTACCATACTATATAATCTTATACTCTCTAGACAATATTCAAGCAAATGTTTAATTACTCAATGTGAATAACAATCTAGTCTAATCTATCAAACACCCTAGATAATCATGGTGAATCGAGAATCAATTTTAAATCGACAAATTACTAAATGTAAATTGAATCTTGACCCCAAGAATCAAAATGTAATCGAATCATGACATTCCCAACGATTCTTACTCCTATTGATCAATTCTTACTGTAACTTACTGTACTGAATCCCGAGTTTTAGATAGAGTGGACATGATTCTAAAGCTACAAATAACTAGGGCTGACCTTCGAATTTTATTTTGGAATTCGAATCTTCGGGCCGAGATTCGATTTTAATTCGAAGCTTCGAGATAAAAAAAAAAAAAAAAAAAAAAAAATTATAAATATTTTAAATTTATTTTTTATGTTGTGGGACTTGTACAGCACTTTGTTCGACTTTTTCAGTGCTGTAAAGTTTAAACCTTTTAAAATATTAGACAAACAAAACACTTTGCTTTCATGAAATATTGTAAGCCGTCATTTGAGGCTTTATAAAAGCAGCACAATTAACACAAATCTGTCAGTGCCGAGTCCGACCTCATCTTAAATAACAAACAGCATTGCTTGTTGTAATTAACAAAGAGAGGCAGAGTTGATTTAGCAATTTTTTTTTTTTTTTTTTTAAATAATATAATCGATTTTTTTTTTCATATTCGAATCCCATGCCCATCGAAATTAGCTTCGAAGCTTCGGAGTATTTAAGACAGCCCTACAAATAACCCAGGAGAATAAACTACTAGAATCCTGTGTTTTATATAGTGTGGACAGGATT